>NW_004955448.1:10016465-10227697 GCF_000276665.1 Chinchilla lanigera
GTTTCTTTAATTTCTCTCTCAGTCTGTTTATTGTTTGTGTATAGGAATGCTATCGATTTTTGGGTGTTGACTTTGTGCCCAGCTACACTGCTGAATTTGTTGATTAATTCAAGGAGTCTTCTTGTGGAGTTTTTGGGGTCTTCCGTGTAAAGTATCACATCATCTGCAAATAGTGATGGTTTCACTTCTTCTTTTCCTATCCTTATCCTTTTGTTTCTCTCTCTCTTGTCTAATTGCTCTGGCTAATGGTTCCAGAACAATACTGAACAGCAGTGGTGACAGCGGACATCCTTGTCTTGTGCCCAATTTTACAGTAAAACCTTTCAGTTTTTGTCCATTTAGAATGATGTTGGCTCTTGGATTGGCATAGATGGCTTTGATCAGGCTAGGGTAAAGACCATCTATTCCTATTTTCTGTAGAGTTTTTATCATGAAGGCATGTTGGACCTTGTTGAAAGTTTTTCCTGCAGCTATTGAGATGATCATGTGGTTTTTGTCTTTGGCTCCATTGATATGGTGTATAATATTTATAGACTTGCAAATATTGAACCAGCCCTGCATTCCTGGAATGAATCCGGGTTGGTCATGATGTATGATTTTCTTGATAATTTGCTGCATTTTATTTGCTAGTATCTTATTGAGTATCTTTGCATCTATATTCATTAGGGAGATTGGTCTGTAGTTCTCTTTCTTGGTTGGGTCTTTCTCTTGTTTTGTTATCAGTATGATACTTGCCTCCAGATATGAGTTAGGGAGAATTGCTTCCTTTTCAATTTCATTGAAAAGTTTGGGGAGGGTTGGTATTAAATCTTCTCTGAATTTCTCATAAAATTTTGCTGTGAATCCATCAGGGTCTGAACTTTTTGTTGGTAGGTTTTTAATCATGTTTTCAAACTCATTAATTGATATTGGGTTGTTCAGGGATTTGATATCTTCTTGACTCAACCTTGGTAATTCTTACATATCTAGTAATCTGTCCATTTCTTCTGAGTTTTCTATCCTATGGGAGTAAAGATTTTCAAAGTAGGTATTAATGATCTTCTGAATTTCTGTGGAATCTGTGGTAATTCCATCCTTTTCATTCCTTATTGCATGAATCTGAGTTCTTTCCTTCCTTTCTTTGATAAGGTTGGCTAGGGGTTTATCAATTTTATTTATTCTTTCAAAGAATCAACTCTTTGATTCATTTATTTTTTGGAGGGTTTTCTTTTTCTCAATTGCATTAATTTCTGCCTTAATCTTTATAATCTCCTCCCTTCTTTGGCCTTTGGGCCTGACTTGTTCTTCTTTTTCTAAAAGTTTAAGACACAGTGTTAGGCTATTTATTTGTTCTCTTTCTGTTTTCCTTATATGTGAATTCATCACTATAAATTTCCCTCTGAGGACTGCTTTCATTGCATCCCATAGATTCTGGTAAGTTGTATTTACATTTTCATTTGTTTGTTGGTATTTTTTAATTTCCTCTTGAATTTCTTCTGTGACCCATTGGTTGTTCAGGAGTTTTAATTTCCAAATGTTGTTTAATTTCCAAGTGTTTAGGTTCAGGAGGTTTAATTTTCAAGTGTTGTTTAATTTCCAAGTGTTTATGGAGTTTTTGGAATTACTTTTGTCATTAATTTCCAATTTCATTGCACTGTGGTGAGATAATATGCATGGGACAATTTCAATTCTTTTGCATTTTGGTAGGTATGCTCTGTGGGCTAGGATATGGTCTATTTTAGAGAAAGACCCATGTGCCGCTGAGACAAATGTGTTTTCTGATGCTGTGGGGTGGAACACTCTGTATACATCCATTAAGTCCATTTGTTTGCAGCTTTGGTTCAGATCTGTTATTTCTTTGCTGATATTTTGTCCAGTTGACCTATCTCTTTGTGTCAATGGGGTGTTGATGTCCCCTGTTACAATAGTGTTACTAATTATATGGGTTTTCATGCCTGTTAAGATTTGTCTTATATAATTTGGAGCTCCAGTATTTGGTGCATACATGTTTATGATTGTTATCTCATCCTCTTGCAGTTTTCCCCTGACTAGTATGTAGTGACCTTCGTTATCTCTTTTGATTGTTGTCGGTTTGAAGTTCACATGGTCTGCAAACAGAATAGCTACACCTGCTTTTTTCTGGGTTCCTGTTGCATGGAGGATTGTTTCTCATCCTTTGACTTTTAGTCTATGGATTTCCTTTTGAGTAAAATGTGTTTCCTGTGTATAGCATATCATTGGATTTTGTTTTTTAATCCACTCTGCTAGTCTGTTTCTTTTCACTGGAGAATTGAGGCCATTTACATTTATAGTTATAACTGATATGTGTTGATTTATCATTGTCATGTTAATTATTTGTGTTGGTGTCATAATTTTTCTACTTGTTTACTTGCTTACTCTTCTTAACATTTCCTTTCTACTGTTGTTCTTGATATTGTGGTCAGATTTTTCTCTGTCTAGAATATCTTTCAGTACTCTTTGTAATGCTGGCTTGGCACTCATGAAGTTCTTCAATTGTTCTTTGTCATGGAAATATTTGATTTCTCCCTTGAATTTGAGGGATAGTTTGGCAGGGTATATCAGTCTTGGTTGGAAGCTGCTTTGTCTCAGGACCTGTAATACTTCACTCCAAGCTCTTCTCAGTTGGATGATTTGTGCTGAGAAGTCTGCCGTGATTCTGATGGGCTTTCCTTTATAGGTAATCTGTTTCTTTTCTCTAGCAGCTTTTAATATTCTGTTCTTTTGCTGGAGATCTGGGAACTTGACTATTATCTGTCTAGGTGTAGTATTATTTTGGTTGTGGTTGTTTGGAGTTCCATATGCCTCATTTACCTGTATATCAGGTTCTATTTCCATACTTGGGAAATTTTCTGCTATTATTTCTGCAAATATTCTTTTTATGTCATTTATGTTGCCTCCTGCTGTTTCATTGACTCCTATAAGTCATACATTATTCCTCTTTGCCTTGTCTTGCAGCTGTTGAACTGACTTTTCCTGGAACCTTATTGATTTTACGCGATCCTTTCTTTCACAGTCGCTAGCTTCCATGCTGTCTTCAAAGTCTGAGATTCTATCTTCAGCTTCATTCAAGTGGTTTTGGCAGCTTTCAGTGGAACCTTTGTTTTACTGGAAGTCTCTCTGAATCTGGTTCATGCATTCTAAGTCCTTTCTATTTTTTCATTTAATGCTTCTGTCCATTGCCTTTGTTCTTCTATTTTCTTATATGTTTCTTCTGCAGACGTTTTGAGCAGTTCTTTCATTATTATTGTCATTTCATTTTTTGCCTGAGAGATTATTTCTGATCCCATCTCTTCTATGGCCTTATGCAATTGTTTCTTTACCTCCATTGCAATCATTTCAGCTATTTCAGGCATGTGATTACCACGTTCTCCTATGTTGCTGTCTCCTGGGCTTGTTCTGATTGGGGTGAAGTTCTGTGATTGTGTTTTAGTCTTTCGTTTTGACATATTTGCTATCGGTTGCAGAAAGCTCAGTTACCCTCTTCAGTGGCTGCACAGCAAAGGCTGCTAGTGTCCCTAATTTTTCTGTTGGTCAGATTTGCCCCTCAGTGTCTGCTGAGAAGCAATACTTAGTCTGGCGTTTTTCGGCAGTTGTTGATTTGTATCTAGTTATCCGAGGTCTCAGATGCAGGAAAAGGTGTCTGCTGATGGCAGACCATCTGATCCAGCATCCCCTTGCAGTTCAGGGCATGTGCACGGCCCAGACTTGGGTTGCACTGGTGTGACAGTCCCAGTCCATTGGACCTATGTCCCCAGGCAGTTTAGGGTACAGGCAAAACCCAGACACAAGCTTCAGGGTCGACAGATTGTTAACCATCTGATTCTGTGTCTCCAGTCAGTTCAGGACACATACAGGAACCAGATATGGGCCGGACTGACAGCAATCACAGACTGCCCATCCCTGTGACCCCCCAGGGTGTCTGGGTGCAAGTAAATCATGGACTTGAACCACGGGACCAGCAGCTCTTGGAGCACTCACTCAGTCGGTGCAGGGCCCGTGAAGGGAGGGCCCACATGTGAACTCCAGTGAGAGCAGTCTTTGGGGCTTCTGAGTGAGGAATTCCTGTCTGCTGCGGGTGCACGGAGGGCAGAGACTCAGCCTTCAGTTAAGTTCTAATTATTTAATTTTTTAATGCCAATATGTATGGTATTGTTTTCCTACTTTCTTTCTAAGTGAATTGTTTTCTTGAGAAATCACTTTAAAGATATCAATAAGTAATAGAACAACCATGGCTAATTTCCTACAACTTTGTCTGTAACTCTTTTTGTTTGTATTGTTCTTATGCTAATTTTTAAGTGGATGTCTGTTTGTTAATATGTTTTCCTTCTTTTATTTTTAAAATAAATTTAAAAACAAGATTGATAAAATATAACATGTTTACATAATTTTCCCTTCTTTTGCTTTTTTCCCCACACCCCAGTTGCCGTTTATTTTTGAGCATTTTCCTTTCGTTTCACAATGTCTATCATACCTCCTAGTTTTTATTCACTCTTTCAGGTCTTACACCAGTGAGACAATATGATTCTTACACATGCATGCATGTCTGATTTACTTCACTTATGAGTATGATCTCTAGCTGTGACCATTAAAGATTTTTTTTTTTTTTTTTTTTTTTTTGGTCTTCTGGTACCAGGAATCAAACTCATGACCGCTATGCCACTGACCTAAATCCTCAACCGCACTTTTTTCATTTGTGGTTGCATTGATATAGGTCTCTTCTTTCCCTGTTTTGGCAACTTTGGCTAAGTGTTTGTCTATTTTGTTCATTTTTTAAAAAGAACTAGCTCTTTGATTCATTGATTTTTTTGGTAATTTTTTAGTCTCAATTTCATTAATTTCTGCTTGTTTTTTATAATTTCTTTCCTTGTAAGAGCTTTGAATTTAGATCCTTCTCATTTTTGTAGAATCTCAAGTTCCATCATTTGGTTATTTATTTCGGCTCACTGTTTCCCTCATAGGGGCATTCACAGCAATAACCCTCCTTCTTAGGACTACTTTTTTTGTTGTTGTTATCAGGAATCAAACTCAGGACCTTGCCCTTGCCAGGCAGGCACTTATGCCACTAGGCTATATCCCTGGCCCAGGACTACTTTCATTGTTTCCCACAGGTTCTGGTATGTCCTACTGTACTAGTATTATCATTTGATTGTAGCGGTGATCTAATTTCTTCTGTGACCCCATTGATTATTTAAGAGTGTATTTCTTAGTTTCCATGTATTTGAATAATTTCTGTGGTTTCTGTCACCATTTATTTCCAGCGTGATTGCACTATGATCTGATAATTGTGTGTCAGATAATTCTGATTCTTGTGAATTTACTTAAGGATGCTATTTTGGCTAGTATACAGTCTATTTTGGACAGACACACATGTGCTGCTGACAAGAAAGTTTATTCTGTTGCTGTTGGGTGGAACACTCTGTAGATATTTATTAAGTCCATTTGTTCAAAGGTATGGTTCAACTATGCTATTTCTTTGTTGATATTTTTGTGTAGTTGATCTGTTTGTGAAAGTTGGGTATTGAGGTCTCCTACTAGGGTTGTGTCAATGTTTATTTGATCTATTATGTCCAGTAGCATTGATTTTATGAAGTTGAGTGCATCAGTATTTGATGTGTACATATTTACAATTGTTATCTCTTCCTGCTGAATTTTTCCATTAACTCGTTTGTAGTGACAGTGACTTTCTTTGCTGTCCTAATCAGTTGCAGGTTAAAGTCCACTCCATCTGAAAATACAGTAGCTACTTCTGCTTACTTTCAGACTCCTGTTTTATGGAATTTTTTTCCATCTTTTGATTTTTAATCTATTAATTTATTTTTTAATTAAATATGTCTCTTGTATGCAACATACTGTTGAGCTTTGTTTTGTCATCCAGTCTGCTGATCTCTGTCTTTTGGTTGGAGAATTAAGACCATAAATATTGAGAATTATTACTGAAAGATACAGACTTATTCCTGTCAGTGTATTATTTTTCTTTTGCTGATTCTTATATGTTCCTCATTTGTGTAACTGCACACCCTACTGAGGTACTTAATCCAGACATGTTGCACTGTTGGTTGTATTATCTCTGCCTAGGATGTCCTTGAGAATGCTTTGGAGTGTTGGCTTGGTGGTTGTGAATTTTTATGGTGTTCTTTGTTATGGAATGTCCTTATTTCCCCATTAACTTTGAAAGACAGTTTTGCAGGATTTATTAGTCTGAGTTGAATTTTGTTTTCTTTTAGGGCTTGAAATACTTCACTTCAAGCTCTCCTGGCATTTAGTGTTTGAGAATCTGCTGTAACCCTAATGGGTTTTCCTTCATAAGAGATTTGCTACTTTTTTTCTAATAGCTTTTAAGATTCTTTCCTTTTTCTGGACTTCTGGGATTTTGACTGTGATGTATTATGGATAAGCTCTTTTCTGGTTGTGGCTGTTTGGTGTTCTGTATGCCTCACTTACCTGTACATTGAATTCTTTCCCCATATTTGGAAAGCTTACTGCTCTGATTTGTGCAAAAGGATGCTTTTATTCCATGTGTGCTGTCTTCTGACTTTTCTCTAACTTCAGTTAGTCTTCTTTGCTTCATTATAGTAGCTTTGTATCAGTTTTCCATACTTTCTTATTTTTAACGTATTTCTGAGTATGTGATTACTTGCAATAGACCTATTTTTGTGTTCTAATACTCTCTCCTCACATTGGTCACTTCTGTTACCCATGCTTTCAATAGACTTCTTTATCTGCTGTATTTCTGTTTGGTACATTTTCAGGGGCTTTTTATTCATTGCTAATATGTCAGTCATGTTTTGAATTGTTTTGGTTCACTCATAATTTTTTATTTGAATCTTCTTTAAGCTCACTGATCCATTTGTTTACTATTAATTTCATTACCTGTTTAGTTATACCATTTTTGAGCTTGACATGTTTCTTTGTTTCTTCTTTGATTATATTGTACAATTCTTCATTGATCACGTTGTGCAAAAGATGGTGTTTGACATGTTTTCAGCTTTTGGATGCATTTTGTTGCCTCATTTTCTCCTGCTTCGAGAGTGTGTGTGTGTGTGTGTGTGTGTGTGTGTGTGTGTGAGTATGCTGAGGTTTGAGCATCAGTGGGAATATAGGAATGAAAGAACTCTATGGCTAGTGTGGAGATCCTTTAGCTAGTGCCTGCTTTCCAGTGATACAGTCTTAGCTCTTCTCTGCTTCTTGGTAGACCTGTCTCCTCAATCTACTCAATTTAATAGGTTTAGAACCAGTCGCTATGTTGCAGGGGGCAAATTTCTTCAGGTCACAACATCAACAGCACCAACCTTACATAAATCATGTATACTTCAACTTGTTTTAACAGTTTAATCCTTTTATCAACAATCCTTTCAACAGAACGATATTGCTATCAACAGTTAAAGTGGGATGTAAAGCAGGGAAAGAAGAAGCGAGAGGAAAAGGAAGGGGGTAAGTCAGTAAGAACAGAGGGAAAGAAAAGTGGGACTCTGTTGGAATTATTTTTGTAGTTTGGAAGGGGTTTGAGAAGAGACATGTGGGAGCACAAGGGGGAATGCAGAGGGAGAGTGGTGAAGACAGAGAATGACAGAAACTGTATGAGATTGTCAGATACTGTTAATATATTGGTAGCTATTTTATGTTCAGATAGTCTATACACAGTTTTGGCAAGGGCTCCCCTGACATGCCTTTGAAAGGTGCTATGTACATTAAAACATTGGCTTGTAATTATATTTTGAACTCATACAGGTATGTGTATATATATATATATTAGATGAAAGGTGTAAAGGGAAGGGGATTAAAAAAAGAAACATATTATATTACATTCATGTAGCAGCTCCCTAAGATGATTGTAAAATGCATGTACTGCAAATATGTACTAAAACAAAAGAAAGAGAAAAGAAAAATGAAGCAAGTTAAAATAGAAGAAAAGAAAAATGACAGTAAGAAGAAAGAGTGATAATTAGAAATAAAAGCATATACAATACAAAAGCAAAACAAAAAATCACGAAACCCTCTCATAGGTGGAAGAACACAAACCCAAACCATCCGAACTGCTCAGCTCTATTGTTAGATTATAAGCAATTCTTCCCATTTCAATACCACCCAAAGTGCAAAAGTCACTGCTACTGTGGACCAGGGGATATGACTAAGCCAATGGTCAAGAGGAAAAAATCCTTCAACTTAAAGTGTGGGCATCCAGCTGAGGTCATTTTCAGTAAAGGCCCCACTAGATAACTCAGTCTGAAGGGATTTGGGGTGGGAACAGTTTCCTCTCCACTAGAGACAAAAACTGCCTGGAATATTGTTAAATATGCTGACTTTCAGGAATCTGCACTTTTAACAGCATTCTTCTCTATCTTCTCCTGACTCTGTGATGCAGAAGGTGGAGCATCTAACTGATATTTCAGAAACAATCTGAGTTCTGATCTTTGATGAGGTTAGAGGCTGGGAGAACCAATAGAGTGACAATATTTTCTTATACTAATGTTTAAAAGGGCACTCCACTGACTACCATACATAATTTGGACAACATTCCCTTTGTTATCCATGGCTCCAGCTATAATTACTCTGTTGAAACAGCAGCATGCCTGACTGGGGAAGATTAGGAAGATGAGGTGTATTTTATAAGACTGGTTTACCTACACAAAAAAATTAACATTGCAATTATTATAATATTTTGCCATATTTTTAAGGGTGAAAATTATATATTAATTCAAGTGGGTTTTTTTTTGGAAAAGCCAATCTGCTTACTATTTCACACACTTCAAAAGTTGAAATAAAAATCAGTTACATGTATTTTAAATAATAGACAATCATACACATAATATAAAATCCAGGAGATTCCAAGGATATAGGAAAACTAATGTTGCCTCCCATTTTTATTTTTCAGATCTCTAATTCTTTCTTGTGAGTTGACCTAAAAATATTTGGGCATATATTGTTGTATGCAACACACTTTTCTTTGTACACATTTTCAATTAAAAAAAAAAGATCTGTGTTGGTGGCTGAACTATCTATCTATCTGTCTATCATCTAATCTATCTCTCTCTCTATATATATTTACCTTTCTTTCTTGTTAATAATGCATATTATTCTATTTGTGAATGGACCAAATATTTTTTTCTAATGGTAGACACATGAATTATTTTCATTCATTTGTTATATTAAGCAATGCTGGAACAAACATAGAAAAGCAAAGGTTATCTAACCAGAGCAGGATATTGTAAGGGAGTCAGCCAATACCACCTGTATTTGACAGAGTATCAAATGGTGACAAAGGAGAAGGGAAGTTTTTACAGTGGAAAATGGTTTCAAATATAAAGGCCAATTACAGTCTTTTGGCATGGAAATGCGTTAGGTGAGAATTGGGAAATCTCTGGTGATTGGTTGTGGCTTTCTCTGATTTGTCCTAAGTTGGAAGTGGGGGACAAAATTATGGTAGTGATGCAGAGCTTCACCATACAAAATGGTAGGAATTCAACAATGGATCTTACACTGCATATTGTTTTTAAATTATTTATTTATTTTTTACTTGTTACTATCTTTGATTATTTGATCAATCTTACATTCTTGTATCTAAAGGCCTGAGCAACTTCACTGAAGATAGCAGTATGTAATGTAGCAACCACTGTAAATTTCTATCATTTTGTCTTGTGGTTATATAACATTTTTGTTGTTTTTGTGTTGTTTTGATTTTGTCTTCATTGTTGCTTTGTCAGTTTTTTAATTTTTAAAATAAAAAAAGTTATGGTAGTGTCAGTCCTTAATCAGTAACTGCTGCTTGCGGTGATTGTTACACAAGTTCTCGTTTAGCTTTCTGGATTGTTGCCAGAGATAGAATTTAACTTCTTGAATGTCAGACTCATAGCCGGCAGGCTTCTTCACCTGTTTACTTTAGCTAATGGGGTTATTTTCCTGGGTTGGTCATTGCAGGTTGTGGGCCAGGGTTCTATTTTTACTTATGGCCCAGCCCTTCTCCAGTGTGTATTAAGTCTTTCAACACACATGTGGATATATTCATAAGATACATTCCTAAAAATGCATTTCCTGAGTCAAAGATTTAGTTCATTTAGTTCATATGTGTATACTGACAGATTTCTTTCTCAAAGCTTGATAAATTTATCATTGTGAGACATAACAGGATGTACTACCAAATTTTTCATCTTTGCCTACCTGATAGGTAAAAAAAATACCTCATTTGTAGTTGAGGTTGAGGGGTGTGTGTGTGTGTCTGTGTGTGTGTGTGTGTCTGTGTGTGTTGTCATGTCTTTTCTTCTTCGTGAATTGTCTAGTCATATTTCTGGTGTTGGCACATTTTTAAATGCTCCTAGGCTAGGAAACATCTGAATAAGAAAGTGAGTGTCAAGAATTTTGTATTATTATCCTGAAAATTTAACCTAGAATCAGGAGAGGGCATGTCTGAAATTTGGATAATATAAACATTAGAGAAACTAAAGGACTACTTTTTAAATTAGCCCATCTCGTAATTAGCACCCATCTTAAAAGATCTATTTCTCTCACAGCAAGTGATAATAGAGGAACAAATAGTGTTGGTAATGAAGGCAGAGTTTAAATTTGAAATTGTAATTCAAGTAGCTTTGAAAGTCAGCTATTGCACAAGAAATAGAATTGTCGCTTATCTGAGTGGTCTAAAAATAAATGCAGAAAAAGATATTATTTTAGACATTTACCCACATGATATGCTCTCAAATAGTTTTGATTGAGTGTATCTTTTTATTTGGAAAACATTTCCATCTTCACAAAGTTGCATGTGCTACTGTTTTATAACTTAGGCTAAATAATGTTCACTAAATTATCACTGATTTCAGTTTCTGTGTAAGTATTAATGCAGTGTGTCTCACACAATACAGAATATTTCCATCACTGTGCCAATTTTCAGAGGAGATTGAAACTCTATTGTCATCTCTCCAAATCATCTTAATTATTGGGATAAGAATTATCAGTAATGTTTTTCAGCAGCATTCTTATTTTCTCCTCCGTTCTTTGCACCTAAACTGATGCTTACAGCCATATAGATATTTGTGCTCTGGAAGTAAATTATAAAATCATTCATCTGTAAATATGTACCACAACCTTTGTTATCTGAAGAAAGCTGAAGCATAGACATGCATGCATATATGCAGAGACACACATATACACATATGCAATCAGCTATTCTCTCAGCAAATTTTTGAAGAATTCTCATTTGGAAAAGTGAATTTTCATGTGCAAATTAAAATCTGAGATTGCTATCTTACTCTTTCTTTAAATCTCTATCATATAAATGTATGATATATATATTGTAATGCATGTATTTGTCTACTTGATTCAAAAGGAATGTTGATAATTATGTGAATTGAGTTTTACCTCACTATAATCCTGTACTAATTTCTAGTCTTCCTCATTATTGATTCTCTTTAAAGCATCTGAAACTTTTTATAGGAAAGTTGAATTGTTTTCCTATTTTTTTAAAGAAGAAAAGGATAAAGCATACATTTTTTGGTTCAGATATATTTACTAATTATAGATTTTCCCTTCATACTCCTAGTTTTGAATGAAAGGACCACTATCCTCCTAAAATATTAGTAATCATAATAGGTTTCCATGATGAAAGGTTTGGTACTGTGGTCATGGACTTGTACAGCTGAAGTGCCCGTACTCATTCATATTTATGTGTATAATAGAGAATGATTGGGCTCTTAGAAAGTGTCAGACACTTTTTAAAAAGTATTTGTGTATTTATTTGTTTACTTATCAGAATAATTTAACTTTATTTGTTATATAATATTATCATTCCCATTTTATAGATGATGACACTGAGACAAAGAGAGACTAAGGAACCTGTCCAAGGCCATAAGTAAATGGTAGAATTAGGATTAAAATCAATGAAGACTAACTTCACATCTTTACTCCACATCTTAAATTCGCTATTTCTTCTTGTGATAATGCAGCTTAACTTGATGGAAACTTCTTATTTAGACCTATGGATACAGTTAGCTAAGTACAATCTATTGGATATTGATCCTGGGCTCAGTGTTAGTCTAAGCACAATTATTTTATCCTATGGGCTGAAATAAATATTCTAGAAGTATATCAAGTCAGCTGGGCCAAGCAGTTATCAAACTCATTCTCTTACATGATATCTCTTCATACCTTTGACCATTATAATTATGTCTAAGCGTTACATTATGAGGTGAGTTCTCCATTTCTCCATCTTTCTGCCCTGCCTTTACCAAGAGTAGCCCATTTTAAAGTTCAGTTCTTCTTCTAAGTTAATACTAAGACGTGTTAATTATAAAATTTGTACCTATCAATCATAAGAATGGGGAAGGTCTTATTAAAATAGATCTGCTTAGCAACGTGCTACTTTCCTATGTATATTGTATTCATTTGATCCTCATAAAACCTCCCATATACCCTCCAGTTACTGTTATTATTTTATAAATGAGGAATCTGAAAAATGAAGAGGAAAGCAATGCACTCACAACTAATATTTATTAAATCTAGCTTTGCACTGGGTATTTTTATAAAGCTGTGTTTTTTTCCTCCCACAAAGGACCACAATAAGACTGTAAGACTATAAGCCCGTTTACCTTGCATACCAAGAAGACTCATAACATTCTCCTATTTCAGAGATCCACTCTTAAGACTATTGTAGAGATCTTGGAGAAGTTAATGAAAAAAAACAAAACAAAACAAAACAAAACAAACAAAAAAAAAAAACCAGAAACTGAAACAAAAGAAAAAGGAACTCATAGTATTTAGCCTGATAAAAAGGAACTTAAAGTTAGCTTTAAAAGCATGATTCATGATGATAAAGGTCTTTCTTTATATGAAAGAAAAAATGACTCCATTTAAATTTTCCTCAGTAAAAAAACTACCTGCTCTAAAGCAGTCACTGTAAAGCCAGCCTACCTACTAGACTGATGGCTTGAAACTGTGGAAGTCAGAAAGGTAGAGGAAGGATATGGGGTTCGGAATTGGGCAACCATGACTGATTTCCCAGCTCAACAGCTCCTGGGTAGGGAAAATAGTAACCTTTCTCCTCCACATCTTCTTCATTAGCCAAATGGAAATATTAACACTCATTCAGAATACAGTACTCAAAAGTTCCTGGGCAGGGGGGTTGGAGGATTCTTAAGCTCAGTACCTGGAATGTTGTAAGTGACTGGTAATTGTTGACTCATTTTCTCCTCTTGGGTATCTGGTGGACTTTCTATCAACCTGGAAATCTAGGCAATAACTAAGATTGTTGTCAAAGATTTTAAGTCAAACCCTCACGAACACGAGCCACAGACCTCAAGGCTTTTCAAGTTGGCAGAATTTCTTTAATTAAGGAGTCTTGGTAATATGGCAGGTGGGGGATGGGAGCCACAGTAAACGTGTGTGGCATAATTTCATTGCACAAGCAAATTAGTTTTCCTGTCATTTGCTAGCAAGCCTACTGTTTGTAATAACTGTTCATAATGAATCAGGCTGATATTTTGTTCCTACATTTTCCCTTGAGGCTTTAGTAACTCTGTTTCTATGTTTTATGGTTACATGCAGTGGAATGAGACTCTGGTGGAAATACAATCCTGTTTTATAGCCTCTGTAGAAATGAGAAGTGGAAGGAAAAAGCAAAAGAAGCAAATTAGTGGTCAGAAAGGTTCCTAAGACAAAGAGGGACGCTCCACTAGCCAGGCCTCATGGTGTACGACAAGGATGAAAGATGGCCCAGAAAATCTCCATATGTGAAGTGTTTGAGCAGAATTAAAAATAGAGCAAGGACTCAGGATTACTGAGAGGGAAATTTGGGTGATTTGAACTAAAGGAATTCTTTCCAATTCAGGAAATACTTACTATATCAACCATGTCCCAAACCCTTTATAAGCTTCAGAGCTGTAGCGTCTGGTACGGTAGCCGTTAGTCCCATGTACTTATTTGAATTTAAATTACTTGATATTAAATTACTTAATATTAAAGAGAATTAAAAATTCAGTTCCTCAGCTGCAGTAACCGTTTCAAGCCACAGAACATGTGACAAATGAGTTCTATGTTGGACAGCACAGAATAACATTTCCTTTACTACAGACAGTTCCGTTGGATACAAATGCCAGTGTACACAGTACAGATGATGACCAAGAAATCACCGTTGCCCTTCAGGAATTTACAGTCTTGGAAGACAGGAATGTGGGACAAATAAGTTAGTTCCTGGAGCTGTGATGGGAGTTTGTCAAACTATTGCTGTGGGTCCTGGGGAGAGAGTGAGGAAATTTAACAGAAATGCTGGTCAAATACAGTAGAATGAAGGAAGAACATCTTTCCAGAAAAGTCAATGTAGAGATGGAAATACCACCTGAGCTGTAAGAGATAACTAGTTCCTCGCTAGGTGGAAAGATGGAAGAGAGCCTTGTAAGCAGAAGCAGTCAAGGCGGTGGGGGTAGGGAGGAAGCAGCGCGGAGCGTCCACAGAAACACACCTGGTACAGACTTGAAGTGTGCAGCCAGGGCAAAGCCAAGCAGGTAGGTGCAGTCAGAAGGGCAGGGTTTGGGTCAGAACTTTGTCTTGAGGGCAGTGAGGAATCAGTGAGAGGCTTTAAACAAGAAATAAAATTGTGTGATCAGATTCCTGTGGATTGAAATGAGAGAAGCTTAGTTTCACGTTAATGAGATGTTTTGAATTCTGCACATTTCACTCTATCTTTGGTCAAGGTTTTAATCTACAAAGTGAGACTTAGCTCCAGCTCATAAAGATGATAAAGGATGAAAATATAACATAGATAAAGCAGCTGCAGAGTCCCTGGAACATGGTAGGTATCCAAAAAATCTTTGATGCTTTCCTTTTGGTTGTACTTTTGCAAGAGAAACAAAATTAGTGAGGCCTGTCTGTGCCTTCAGAGAGCTTAATTTCAAGTGGGAGTAGGTCTGCACAGATGGGTAGGACCAAGATACAAGTACTTACAGCACCTAAACACATCACACACACGCATGTACCACATACAACACACACACAATGTGTCACACATACACAGACACACACAAACACAGGATTTCTCTGCCCCAAGGAGATATAGTTTAGGCTATGAAGGAAAAGGCTAGTAGAATGTGACCTATGGGAAGGTTTGTTTACAATTAATTTTCAGGGGGAGAAAGAACATTCAAAGGAAGCAGAGAACTGAGGGACCTAGGAGCAGGTAGTGTGGTCAGAGAGCAAGAAAAGGAAGGTGGTCCCTGGCATGTTCGTGAGGTAGAAGACGGAGCCTGCAGGGACACAGCTGCTAGCCTTCCTCCTCCCCGAGAGGCCATCCTGAGTGGGGGGTGAGTTCCCTGGTAGGAGGGAGGGTGAAGACAGGGCACCAAGGGGTGGAGTTCCGGGTGAGGGTACAGTCAATGTCACGGAGCCCTGATATTTATATAAAGGCCTTCTGTATTCAGTCTTGTACCAAACCCTGCTTCTTTCCTACGGTCACGATCTAATTTACATTTTTAGTTTCTAATATGTCCTGTTTTCTCTTAATAATTGAGAATTGTATTTAGATAATGTATTTAGATAATGCATTTGAATTCTACTTCTGCTTGTGAATTAATAGCATTGTTTCCCAAATGAAAATTCCCAACTCCCACATGCCTCTGGGAGTAAGAGTTAAGGGGCCTATGCATGCTCAGTATTTTTTTAAACAAACTGTCTGTTCTATCAAATCAGGGTGGTAACTATGGTTGCATTCCATTAGTTGAAAGCCCTGAATAGTATTTTAAAATCTATTAATAAAACACTGGAAAGCTAATTATAAATATTTGTGGCGGTAACACTTTGTGCATAAACTTTTTCACAATGCTTTGTCAATGGAGGGGACCTTAAGGGGACATTAGGAGGTGAACAGACTATGAATCATTAGACTGCAGCAGAACTATTATGGTATGAAGAAGGGCAAAATAAGCCATTTGAGGTTGTTGAAAGTGAATCACAGTTATGTACATTTTCCATTTTCTCCTGACTTATAGGGTAGACTATTTTCAAAGTATGCGTAAGTCAGGAATTTCCTTATCTATTTCTTTGTATTGCTTAGAAATATAACTGGAGAAACGGCATCTTGTAAGAATGCACACAAGTGTGGAAAGTATTTGTCATGAGCAGTGTAGTGAGAATGGCAGACAACCTTGTCTATAAAAACTGTGAGACCTTTTATCGTCCTTGAATTCTACAGTTAAGTTTTCTTGAAGTCAAATTAGTATTTTGTTTGTATTTTCCTTTTGGTGCAGTTGAGGTATTTTAATAAATATTCAATTTAGAACATTCTACTTAAACTTTTTAATCTTTGTAGATTTATAGTATTGCAATTCCACTGTCAAAATGACAGATACTGGTACGTATTTTAAGGTAATCTTATATGATTATTTTTCAGTACACTGTATCAATCAATGCCCTGACAGGCCATAAAATGTTACAGCTCATAAAGAACCAGTAAATACTCAATTTTCAAGGTACAGCAGATGAACTATAAATTAAATTGATTGCATAACTATAAAATAATTAGTTCAGTATTTCCGGACAACTTTGAGAACTCTCCTACACATATTATTGTTTGAAAAGATTTTGGAACCTATTAAGGATGTCCAGCTCCCACACTTTGTTTGAATTTTTTTCCCTTTTTACTTAATGTCTTAATAGGATCCCTCTACTTTCTTCCTCACCCTGAGCTTTTTCTCTTCTCTGGCTTCAACTACATCCTATATGAACACCTAAATTTATATCTCTCCCCAGATCTCTCTTCTAATACACACACCTATATGCTTCAATGCCTTTTGGCTGGGTCTGCATAGCATTTCCCTTTAAGCAAATTCTGAGGCCAGGGTTTGAATGAAAATGACTAATTCAAGCAGATATCCCCAAAAGCTCCAATGGAGGCATAAGGAAGTGATACAGGATCTGTGAAGCAACTTTCCAGTGTGGGCACATGGGATTTAATCCTGATGGGCAACTCTGGGATGCAGTACAGAAGACAACTTAGATTTATTCTCCCCTGAGGGATCCTCCAGAGGGCTGGGGACCAGGAGTATTTATCCTTCAATTCCGTATGTTATTACCTGAAAGCTGTTTCAGGGCTGTTAACTCACACCTTTTGTCCCATGTAAAGGGAAGGTAGCACTCACAGAGAAAAATTACAGGGACCTGCACTGAGAAGGAGAGGACCAAGGAGATTCCGACGGTGCACCCACAATGCCACAAGTGACCTTCCCACATGAAATTCAAACATCATCCTGAACTTCACCTACTTCCCCTCGGGGACCAAATCTCACCCATTTTCCCCCCTCAATAGATCCTGACTCTGTCCACCTTTTTTCTTACTACTGGCACCAGTGGCAGTACATTATGTTAGACTCTCCTTATTTTGCCCACACTTTCTTGCATTAATTCCCTGACCTACTTCTGTACGAGTCATGTCAACCTACAGTCCTTCCTCTTTCCTGGAGCCAGAGCGAGTGTTCCAAAACGGAGATCCATCCATAGTCCCTCGCTCTAAAACCTTCAATGACAAGCTGAATGTGTTGACGCACACCAGTAACCCCAGTGCTCTGTGAGGCTGAGGTGCAGTCCCAGTCTGGGCAATTTACTGTCTTAATGGGATCCTGTGTCAAAATAAAAAATAAAAAGGACTGGGGATGTAGCTCAGTGCAAAGGCTCTGGGCTCAACCCCCATTACTGTAAAAAGAAATTACCAATGACATTACAGGCCACTGCATAAATGGAGAACCGATGCGGAATAACCCTTTATAGCATTGCAGTTCCCGTCTCATGCCACTTTACCGACTTCTTCGTCACTCAACTCAGCTATGAATTCCCCAAAGGAAAAGACTTTGTTATTCATCTAAAATATCTAGCACTTAGCCTAGCATCTCTTCATGATGAGTTGTTATTTGATTAATTTGCCTATATAATCTGCAATTCTTAAAGCAGTTCTATAATTAGACATTCTTAATATCATTTTATAGATACGAATTCTGAGGTCAAGTATACTAAATACTTTGCTGAAGATCCCTGAGCTAATAAGTAATCATTTTGGGGTTTGACTTCAAATCTATCTCCAGTTTATTCTTTCCATTAAATCATGTTGATTTTTATACTAAAAAGTTAAACATTTCCTCCATTCCATCCTTCATGAAATTAAAGAAAATAGCCTGAATCATTTTTATGAATATGTTCACAGGTAGCTTCTTCTAGAAATAAAACATTTAGCCACCAGTAATATGATAAAAGAATTGATTTTTTTTCTTACTGGAAAGCAAACTCAGGACCTTGCGCTTGCCTGCACCAGTGATATGAGCTGCAAGGTCTGGCAGAGAGTTGCTGAGAAGAGCCTGTGGCTTTGTAGTGGAACTTTCATGTGTTGGAATTGGATCGTGGGAATGATTGTCTGAGGTTAGGCTGTGAAGCCTCTGAGCTTTGGAATGTAAATAAACATCAGTCAGTTTGATAGTCAAGAGGACATGCGAGGGCCTGAGGGTGGGCAGGATGAGAAGATCTGAAACGTAAGTAATAAATTTTCACAGATCACTGATTATGGAAGTGCGATGATTATCCATCAATTACAGAGCAGTTATAGGAATGTTTCTGGGTTTAGTGCACTGTTTATTTATCCAGGTTCTCTGGAAGAGCTTCATTATAGTACTTTTCAGTCTATACTAGAGACCTAGAGTGGCCACTGGGTTACAAGTACTTGACCAAAAGAAGAGATGATGCTGAAAATATGGATTTAAAAAAATAATGCATGTACCTCAAGAATTATAAAAAAATTTCCCAAGATAAAATTTTTTCAACCTCAAAAGAGTTGTTTTTATATTTATGATATGGGACTTAAAAGGAAATATCAACTTGCTTATTTAGAAGGGTTACTAAATGGTCTGTACATCCAAAATTGTAAGACATGATTACTTTGGTACCCATTTAAGCTCTGAGAGCTTCAGATGCCTAATGCAAAATGTAAGACTTGAAAAATCCAAGTACTATGTGAGAATTTATGGGAGGAATAGATGAAAATATGAATAGAAAATGCTTTATATAGTATCAGGGATATAACAGTCAATAAATTATAATTATTATTAATATTATTGTAGGAAAATATTACTAAATGTGATCTTGTTCTTCCATTATGTTGAAATAAATCAATATCCAGCTATTTGCGATTTCATACACATATATACACACCACTGACTCTTCCAATGAGAATGAAATTAAAATGTGAGATTTATCAAGTGCTTACAGTTCCACTTTCAAAAATCACAGCAGATAGGCATGACAAATAGAAGACATCAAAGACTGTTTCTATACATAGGAGTCTTTTTTGCAATGTCTGTTTCAAAGATGTTTGCTTGATGTTAACCCTTGTGTTGAATTCTTGTGTTAGTTTGATGTTACTAAAATATGTTAGGATCAGTTTTCCTCCAAATCTGTCAAAATATTCCTTATAAAATTGAAGATAAGAGACACTGGTATTAATGAGATTTCTCAAGTAAACATTAGAATTCAGGAGGTGATTAACTGATTTCTAGTGTACAGGGAGTGGACCTGTGGTCCAAATAATTCTGAATTCCAAGAATGGACAATAACCTCTTTGTTAAGTCAAAAGATAATGAAAAAGAAAGCAAGAATTAAACACATACCCACCAGTATTGAAACATGCAACTTAAGAGCTTAGTCAAATACATCACCAAAGGTCATGTTTTGAGTATAAAAAAATTAGAACAAGATTACATACTCCTAAATTTATAAAGCCATACAGAATATATCATTAAATAATGAACTTAATCATGTAAAAACTTTGGTAACATTGCTCATGCCAAACTGACCTTGCAAATTATCAGAAAGTATATAAAAAACTGTGGATGAATTTTGCATATGTGCAGGAGAGAGGCAGGTGAAGGTGATCAGAAAAGATCAATGATCTATAAGAAAAAGCATGTACATTTGTTTGGGATGCTCACCTTCAGGCTTCCCAAAGACCGGGGTAGTGACTTCTCCATTTTTAATAGCAGAGATTTTAAAATAATTAGATGCAGGCTTTCATTTTTGTATAAATTTTTTGAGTTTTGCCCTTTGTAGCTTAGGTAATCATCACTATGATAAAGTTATAAAACAGTTGTATATACTCCCAACAGTTTCGTCATGCCCATTGTTACAGTCGAAAAGTCTATCCTCTAGCTTGTGGCGATGACTAAGCCATTATCCATCCATCTACCTTCTCTAAAATGACACATAAATGGAATTGTTCCATATATAAGACCAGCTTCTTTCTCTTAACACAATGATTTTGAACTTCATTTATGTCACTGCAAATTTCAATAGTTTGTTCCTTTATATTGACATAGAGTAAATTGTGTGGGTGTGTCTCCATTTGTTTATCCATTCTTCTACTAAAGGACATTCAAGTTGTTTGCAGATTACGTATAATGCTTTCATCAACATTCATGTGCCCGCCAGCAATGTAGGAGAGCTGCAGCTCCTCCATATTCTTCCTGGAACTTGGCACAGTCAGTCACTTCTATTTTGATCATTCTAATAAGTGCCTTGTCTTTTATCATCAGGTGTCTGTTCTTTGGACCATTAGCAGCCATGAGGGACAGCTTTCTGTCCAAATCATTCTGTTAAGAAGTCTTAGGACACATTTTCTGTTTATAATATTATAATTTCTGGTTCTAATCATAAACTTGCTTCACATCAGAAAAGTGTATTGTGGCCTGAGATACTTCTAAACACTATCAAACACTTGGAAGTCATTATCATCACTAGTGTATGGCTGCACTATTCTGTCCAGAATATTTACCATTATTGATTATTAAACATACTGTCTTGTTACCTAGCTGTTATTCATTTTTGTTAAGTGTTTAAATGGGAAAGTGTCAAGGAACACCCAATAAACTACAGGTGCTTTCACATTATCTTCAGTGCCATTTACGAAGAGTGGCTGCTTCTTCTCTAGCAACCTTGCATTCAGGAAACATTTGCTGAGTATTTTGTGTTACAAATTTCACTAGGCATTGGAGATACAGGAATCAACAAAATAGACACAAATGCTCATCCTCACAATTCTAGAAATTTTAGGATGTGTCAGAAAATAGAAAATAAATAATTGAAATGGGTAATATCTTAAATGCAAAATGCTGTAGAAATGGATCAGAGGAGCAAGCTGCAATGGTAAATGGTGGAGAGAGCTAAAACTTTCATAAGAAGGCGATGTTTGGGTGATTGAAGGTGGGCCTTGCAAATACCTCAGAAACCGTGTTATAAGCAGAGGAAACAAGTGTGCAGGCTTTGAGTTGAGAACCCATGTGACATGAAAAAAGCTTAGTCAAAATCTGGGTAGTTAGTAGACCAGGAGAGTAAGAAACAGTGCCAGATAAGATCAGAAAGGTAAATAATGGACAATGTTATGAACACCTATTAGCCATAATAATGATTCTGGGTCTACTAGTAAACCACTGTGTGGTTTTGAGTACAGAAGTGATGATATCGATATATTCTATTTTCTAGTAAGAGCATAGACTCAGGGCCATGAACTGAAGCCGGAAGACCAATTTGCTAGTCATTGTAGTAATTCAGGCAAGAGATGATAGCTTGGATCAGGGTGGCACTCAATGGATCCAAGGAAGCTGACAAAATATCATTTATCTAAACATTCTTATATTGGATGCAATGACTCTCTGTACTATTTATTTTCAACATACTGGGATATTACCAATATTTTATTTCACCAAATATAAAATCTGTGTTTGAATAATAATAATCTATACTGAGCATTTTACAATTCCGAGCAAAAGAAGCTACACTATTACTAGAATCTTGAATGCACATACTGAGGAAAATGCTGCATCTGTAGCTTATAACTAAGGAAGAAACATAGAAGACTGTACCTCTGTCAGATGGCATGATCTTTCTCTAGTACTGAGAACATTTTTCTTAACATTTTTTTAGCTGCTCATGTAAATATTAATAGATTCTATGACCAGTCACAGGCAGCTTGTTGAGAAAAATCAAAGCTAGCTAGCTCCAGGTTTTTATTTGTTCTGTGCGTGCCTGTTACATCAAAGAATTATTACATTATGAGTCCTTTTCAGAAACTACAAAGGCCTCTGACATGGTCAAAGTGATGAAAACTGATTCTGCCAACCATAGCACGATTAGAAGAAAAAATTCCTTGATGTTTTTACTCAGATCAGGGTACTGTGATGCTTGATCCCACGTGTTTTGTTTCTTTTTTTTTTTTTTTCTATCTTGGTAAAGAAAGAAACTCCTTGTTTCCACATCAGCAAGCACTGGTGTTAGTCTCTGCCAATGGGCATGAAATAAATCTTGCCCGAGGTCACAAATGTCACCTCCTTCTTCAGGGCCACTCTTTCAAGAAACTTCAAGAGGTGGGAAGAGAACATGAAGTTTTTTCCATACATGGGAGTTTTCTGATTTTCTACCAAGTATCTTGAAATGGAAAACTACATGTCAGCAGCAGTTTCAGCTACCTAAGTACAAAGTTTCCTTTGGTAGGAGATGATAAGCATGCATTTAGTTATTGACTGATTTAATGGATGTTTTACGCCCATTACTTTCAAATAAGGAACATGAAGATTTTCCAAGAAATATGAGGGTAGTTGGAATTTAATGCACAAAAGTTTGAAGAATTTCAACTTCCTGTTAAACTTTTTCTAAAACTAATAAGCGTAAGAGCATACTTCAGATTATTTTTCCCACTTCCTCTTTCATAACTACCTCCTCCCACTTAAAAAAGAAGCTATGAAAAAAAATTTAAAAAAGAAGCTATGTTTCTCATCCACACAAAATATAATACTGCATCTGCCAAAATAGAAACATCTCCAAGATATAAAATATTGATGCTGCTTTTGCAAAAGTGACTGATTTTAATGACTGGGCAGAAAATAGCTTTGCAAGTCAGTTTCCAATTCTTTGTTTTTGATAAAATTGAATAGGGACCAATCCAGTTGATGGATCATTGAATATAACGTTTGATGATGGATACTATGATTTTAGAGTATAACTTGGAAGATGTTTAAACACTTGAACAACAATTGAATTTCTACACAGTCTCATCTACATATTTATATTAATACATTTTCTCAGGCTCTTATTATAAATGATAAATATAATAGAATCACTGGAAAAGTCCTCTATCATTCTGTTAGGAAATACTATTTATTCAAAGATAGACAAACTCATGGAAACAGGATTTATCTTTTTAAATAATTCAGTTCCAATAAATAGTGTTTCCTTTATTATCAATCAAAATTTGTATTATTTTTATGTTTGTTTTAATCATCTCTGCATTCTCATTAATTATGATGATAAGTAAAGTGGTAAAAACTAGAAGAAGCTTAGAATACCAAAATGCTTACAATCAAGGAAAATAAACTTTAAAATACCTTTACATTTTATGCAGAAGAATACAACTCAGTAACCAATAAAGGACCTTCAGCAAAGTGTCTAATTGCTCATCTGTTCACTTTTGTGTTACTCTTATTCTAGGTCTTTCAGGATTTCTATCATAGTTATTTCTTCTCTTTCTTGGAAAATCCAAACCTCTGGGTTATTTTGGAATCTCTTTATATTGATTGTTTCCTCTCTTGATCTTGAGTAACATTTTCTTGCTCTTTCTCACACATTATACATTTTTGGATGAACATTTTGTGTGAGAGACCTGTAAAAACTAAAGAAAATGATATTTACCTCCAAAAAGGAGAACATTCCTTTTTCTATGAAGCTTCTTGAATGGTCTGTCTAAACCATATTTGGACAGAGTTGGGGCTTTGTTCCCCACCTGTAGTTTTGTTTGGTTCATCCCAGGTTCAAACAACTTCAAGGATAGGATTCAGATTTCTCTTTCAACATGGCCTCGTATCAAAGCTTTGGAAAGAGTCCAGAATCTTTCTACACTCTAAAGTTCATCAGCGTATATCCCTGCTTACAGGGCAGCTGGAGTGGTTTTTTAGTCATCATGGAGTTCTCTTTGCTCGCTAATCCTGCTCTTTAGTTTTTGCAGTTGGGGAGGCATATTTCAGACTGATTATCTTTACCTGCTTTTTGGAATGCTGCTACCTTATGATCTGTGAAGACCTGGAATGCTCTCAAAGGGCTTCTTTTAGCTCTCTTGTTAGCTATTAGTATTTGATAGCTGAATGCCTGAAGTGCCTCTGATGTGTTAGGAATTCCCCCCTTGCTTTGGGCAAATTACCCTCCACATTTAG
The DNA here is from genome assembly GCF_000276665.1 of Chinchilla lanigera. NCBI lineage: Eukaryota > Metazoa > Chordata > Mammalia > Rodentia > Chinchillidae > Chinchilla > Chinchilla lanigera. Next base: position 10,040,675 of record NW_004955448.1, read on the forward strand.
TAAAGACATGGGAAAGACACTTTGCAAGTGAAAGCATATTCACAGAAGACAGAATCTGTAATGCCAGCCCACATATAACTGTGGTGTTTGTTTAATGTCCAGCTGACTTCTTTATACTACCCCTTTTCTATGGGAGGATCCGTGGATCTCTCCTTTTTCGTGAAGGGCTTGCCTACTTTCTGGGACTTACTCTAGGCTTCTTTATACCCTATCTAACTTTTATTTTGATAATTTATTTATTTACCTATCTATTTTAAAATTTTGCTTATTAGAGTGATGAATTTTGTGACTTTCTATGTACAAATTAGAAGTCTTATTCAAATATATAGTAAAATTAATAATTCTAGATGTCGAATCACTTGGTATTTAGATTCCATTAGTTGCATTCAAAAGTGATGTTGTAGGGGGCTGGGGATTTAGCCCAGTGACACAACATCTGCCTGGCAAATGCAAGGTCGTGAGTTCAATTCCCGGTACTGGAAAAAAAAAAAAAAAAAAAAAAAAAAGTGATGTTGCACTTAACTATTAAAATTAATATGTAGGGGCTGGGGATTTAGCTCAGTGGCAAAAGCACCTGCCTGGCAAGTGCAAGGTCGTGAGTTCGGTTCCCAGTACCGGAGAAAAACCAAAAAAAAAAAAAAAAATTAATATGTACACTGCCATGAATTATAGCCTTCAGAACTGTTCAAATTTATGATGAAAATATTTAGATATCAATTTAAAATATGTGAAGAAATATACACAAAAGGTAATTTTTTAATGTTCTTTAGTGAACACATGGCAAAGATCGGTGCTAGATCACACTGGTAGTAGAATGCAGTGACAGTATGACATGATGATGTGTCACTTTTTGTCTCTGATCTCCTCCCAAAACATGCAACTTCAGTCTAATCATGAGGTAAGCATCAGACGCATCTCAAAATACCTAAGCAGCAATTTCTCTAACTTTTAATTGTAATAATACATACTTACAGTACATATTGATTACATTCATTGTAAGGTATTGGTACCTGTATATAACACATCTTAATTCTTTTTTTCATCCTTCTTCCAAAACTACCAAGGTCATCAAACTGTGAGGAAAGTCTGAGAAACTACTAAAGCAATGAGCTGTTTAAAGGGACAACAACTAAATGTAATGTGATATCCTGCATGGGATTCTGGGGCAGAAAATATACATTAGGTACAAAAGAAATATGAATGATGTGTAGATTTAAGTTAATTATATCCACTTTTGTTTATCAATTGTAATGAACATATCACTGTAAGTGCTGATGGCATGAAAAACTTGGCAAAGGTCTAGATGGGAAATTTGTAGTGCCCTTAAAATTTTTCTTAAAATATAAAACTATTCTAAAAAATGTTTTTTTAAGAAAAAAATCAAATTGCAGTGATATAAATCAAATAAATGCAATAAATTTAGCTTTTCAATTAAGCTAAAAACCACAAATAATTGCTAGGACATTTTCAATGGGGAATCTATGTTACCCAGGTGACCCCAAACTCCTGGACTCAAGCAGTCCTTCCGCTTCAGCCTCTAGAATAGCTGGAACTACAGGAATATGCCACTGTGCCTGGATGGAAAAAGTCTGAGAGAAAGAAAATTGTGGTGATGCTAACTATTTCTGCCAGTTGAGAAAAACAGTCAAAGTAAAAAAACTATGTGACTATTGTTAAATGTATTTTATTAGATCTGATAATTAATACTGGACCTTTACATATTTAGGGCTGGGAACCCTGAAGGTATTGCCCTGGGACTTCGTAAGACAGTGCTAGGTTCAAATGTCTTGATGGAACAGAAACTCCACCTACATGACAAGATTCTCTGTGTCAATCTCTTCTTGTCTCTGTATCGGCTCTTTTCTCTCCCCAGCTCCCCACCAAGCGCATGCGCACACACGCCCGCACACACGCACCAATATGTGGGCTACCAATCATCCTCACTATGGTTTCTTATTCTTATCTATTGCTGCTCTGGGTCCCTGCCTGTCTCACACCCCCACTGCCCCCCCCATACACATTCCTCTGGATATTGGCACTTGTGGATACAAACCAGATATTTTGTGTTACTATTTCGTGCTTTTAAGACAAAAATGTAGACAAAATCCTGACAATGAGGATGGTCTTGCAGTAGGTTCGCTATGAAAAGATTAACTGAGAATATTTGAGAACTTTTCCAAAACCATTGATAACAGAACATGAATGAACAACTACATTAGTTACCATCAAAAAATGAAGCGTAAACATTGTTTCAATGTTTTTTGAGGCAATAAAATATGTGAGAAAAGATTTGGTTGGATTTTGACACAGCTGAAATGGCTCCCAGTAGAAATCCTTGCTTTCTCTATTCTATATTTTACTGTTTTTCTTGAGAGAAACCATGACATCTCATTTCTGGTTCATATGTTTTAGAAAAAGATGAAAGCATATTGTCAGTCATGTAATTGATATACAGTGCTTCTTGACATGTCTATTTTTAATTAAAACACATTTTAATTAAAAAAGGAGAGAGCACTTTAAGAAAAGAAGCTCTCTGCCAGATGGTGGTTCCTAATTTACCTCAAATGTGTTGGAAGCTACATGAATCATTTTGGATTAGCTTGGGTTTGTGCACTGTAGAGAATAGTAATTTTATTATGAAAAACAATTATCCACAGTGCCCTTCTAAGTGAGGTAAGTAGGTGTTCAGGGTGTGGTCTCAGGCACAAGTGGGTATATTTTACACAATGACCTAGGAATTCTAACAGCATAAACAAGATTTCTGTGCAATATTTTAATGCATAGACACTCAAAAAGGAAATAGACTTTATTAATAAACAAACCCAAGAAATATCAGTTTCAAGCTTGCAAATACAAGGTGCCAGTTGAGTGTTAGGTCGCACAGCAAAGATGCGCTGCTAGACCATCGTAATGGTCAAGGTTTGCAATGAGGCTACGTAGGAGGGATTGTTCCTGCCTTACTTTGTTCCACAGCTTCACATCTCACTGGCTTCAAAACCAAATCTGAATTCTTCATAAGTTCCGTCCTCCACAAGTGGATATAACTCATACATTTCACATCTATAGACAGTAGACATGTGCTATGTTACCACGCTACAGACTATAGTTCTACATCTGTGGACTATAGTAAGAGAAAATTCAGTGGACCAAGAATAGTAGTTGTTTTAAGGAATTTCTCCCAGTTAGAGGGGGCATTTTAAGCCAACACTGAGCATTTTGAACCACAATCCCAGCATCAAACCTTAATCATCAAAATTCAAGCGTCAAATAAGAAATAAGTAGTAGTATTCTGAATGTGTGACATGGGCAAACCACTTAACCTCCATGAGTCTAATTATCCAATAGTGAAAAGAAATAATACCTGCCTTGACAGCAGTTGCAAGGATTGAATCGAATAATGACTTTCAGAACATTTTAAGGTTGTCATAATGTAATGCCCTTTATTAATAGTCCAATATATTCCATTAATAGTGAGTTCAGCAACCATATTTTTGAATCAGTTCCGCTGGCTTTGAATATTCTGTTGTCGGCAAAAATCCCAGTAGCGCTGATGATGTTTGTTGTTTCTGCTGTTTTTAATATCTTCTTTAAGACTGAGGAAGATGGAGAATAGAGAAAATGCTCCAGAAATTTTTAGGGCTTTAAATGAACCAAAAAATTATTTTTAATCAACCTCAGAGGGCTATAATTTTAATCATTCAAAAAGTTTGCAGCTTCCATTTTTTATATTTCCTGATCCAATCACATTTATTAGACAGCTGTAGGTGACACAGCTCTGAAACCACTTTGTTCACTCTGGAGGAAATATGCAAAGAAATTAGAAGACATAGTGTCTGCATTTAGAAACTCATTTGGAGGATTATTATAAAATTATTTTATACCATTTTTAAAATTAGAATTTTGTTTAGTGTGTTTTAAAATATTTTTACTCTGACTGCATATTTTTATAATTCTACCCAGTCTTTCCAAAGCCAGTGATATATCTGATCCATTTGGTACAGGGATAAGTCAAGATGCACATCAAGGACCTCTTTTCACAGTAGCGAGTAGGAAAGACATTGAAGGTTTGGGTCTTCTCTCACTACTCCCAGGGAAGGATCAAGAAGGATGAAGGAAGGAAGCAGATGGAGCATTAAGTTTCCCTAATCAGTCGTTGGCAGGCGCTCTTCCAGGAGAGCTTGCTGCAGAAAATTCATGCTTCACAGTTCTTTTTCCTGCCCAGATTCAATCTCGTGTCATAATTGCTTTTAAACAGTTCCAAAAAAGAGAATAAAAATTGAAAGTATTGTCAAGAATAATCATGCCTTTCAAAACAAGATGCTATTTTGTTCAAAATATTAGGGTGAAATATTTTCCAATTTGAGAAAAGGAAAAGTTCAATGAGCTCATTGAAAAAGTTGTACTTTCTAGTGTCATGTGAAGGATATTTTACTATTTAAATGGTGAGTTTCTGACCACAGATTTAAGGAATGTCAAGGTCATGATACAGTGTTTATATCTGTAACGTAATAACATATGGAAATAAAATTGACTCACTAAGTTATAAAATCAAATTTCAGACTCAATGAATTTTAATAACAAAAACTTTAATCCTCAATGATCCAAGTTCACTTGTAACACTCAGCTAAAATTTTTCATTCAGATTTGTACATAGCAACAATACTACATAGCTTACATCAAAGAATTTATCAGTGATGAAAATTAGGTCAAAGAAGGGAAGTAAAAAAAGTTAAATAGTTGTAGAAATCAGTTATTTGACAAATGTCATATATATCTTGAAGTTAGTTAATGTTAGTGTTGTGAAAACACAGTTTTACTTGCAAATACTAAATGTATTAACACAAAATGTATAAAGACACAGCTGATCATTTTTACAAAAATGCAGTCGATATGGCATTGCTGTAATTTACCTATCTAATTCCTACTTTTTATATTAGTTTATTTTGCATTGGCATGATTTGTTAAGTGTTCAAATCTCTTAAATTTGCATTTCAAAGTAGCTATGAAATATGTATCCCATTGCAAAATATTAGCATAAAGTGATTCGATATTATACATTCTGTCGGAAATGCCAGGAAGAATTCCACAACTATTGCATTTCCATCTGGCAGCATCTCTCTACACTGAATATTTGCATAAATATTTCAGCAATAAAGTAAAATTATGAAACATAAACTCTTTAGGTTATATTCCAAATTGATAACCTCTTCAAAATTTAATAAGCAAAGGAACTATGCAATTGCAAGGAAATTACTGTAGTGCTTTCCACCTATTTTGAACTGTCCTAGGGGAAACAGTTCCTTCTTCAATACATATTTCACTCATATCTTACCTTTTCTGCCTATAAGGAATCAGTGTTCAATGGTTGAAAAAAATGAATTCCTACTCAATATAGGCATGAATGTGTAAGTAGTCTGGCCACTTTTTCTAGAGCATTATTCAGCTTGAATGAAGGAGTTATATGCTGAGTTAATGACAGGTGACTGTCGTGAATTGGGATATTACAGAGCCAGAACCTCCTATGTTATTTAAATGAATGCCATTCTTTTAGTGCAAAGCTAACATTCATCCTCAGAGCTACAGTTGCCAAGATTGGTGATGATTGATGTGCTAGCCAAATTATGGGAAGCTCATTTATTTTTCTCTGGTGATAATGGGTAGTATCTATGTTTTCAACCATATTGTGAGAGGATGTTCATTGTTTCAGGTGTAAGTGAAGTCAGACATCAGAGATATACTCTGTACACTACTTTGTTTAATACTCTTACTCTGTAAGTACTATTATACATTAAGAGGTGGCTAAGAGCTCCACACTGAAGTCAGGCAGAACTGGTTGGGGATTGGGTCTACCATTTTACTAATTTTGTGATCTTGGGCAAGTTCCTTAAAACCTATTCAATCTTATTTCTCATCTTAAAAGACTGGTAGCAATAATGCCAATCATTGGACTTCTGTGAATATATATATATATATATATATATATATATATATATATGATGAACATTAATCTTGTAATGTCCACTTCATTTGATTAATAAATGCCATTTGATTAATAATGCCTTAAATATAAGGAGCTTGCTTTGCTCCTGGGTGTATCAGAGTGGGTCATGGAAGAGTGACTTTGGGTTTTATCTATGGTCCCTTGCCCATTCTGGGTGTCAGGTATTGTGTCTCAGGGATAGGAAAGTTCACAAAATACAAGGTATTACTATTAAATTTGTCCGTATTTTATTTTTCATTATTAACTATATACCTAAACTTTTAAAAATAATTCCTATTGTATACAGCTATTATATGTGATTTAACATATCACGTATAATAGCCTTTGAAAATGATAGCCTTTGAGTCAGGGAACCTGGGTTTTATTACAGATCCATTACCCATTGTGGTCTTAGGGCAGGGATTCCAATCCATGAACCTCATTTTCCTTGTATTTAAATAGAAGGTCATGCTTGAAAGTGATAGGCAACATTCCTTCCATTTTCAACTTCCTGGAAGATGAATTCTCCCAGAATTAAGCAGTAATGTTGGACACCCAGCCTGTCTGCCCTATGATCTATCAGAATGTTTTAAGCACTTTTGCTTTGTGGGTCAATATTTGCTGAGCAGTAGTGCTAAGCCCATCAATGTGCAAATGAGCCCATGGACTAGCACTCACCACTCCAATATAAGGAGAGCTGGTTGTCATAGACTCATAGGGATGCTGGATGAAACTGTATCTATGTGCAAGTAGCTGTTCTAAGCTCTTTTTGTTTTTTAAGGTAAAAGCAACCGTCCAAACAATAGAATTTGGAGCGAAACCTTTGACCAAGCGGTCTGCCTGAATATTTCTGCTGTGTACGTTATTTTTGGGCCACACACATACCAAGAGAGACTAGTTACTTGGAGTATACATCAAAGACACAAAATTACGTATGAAAAAAGAGAATAAATTAAATTGTCTTTGTCATTGTTCAATTGTCAAAAATACTCAGAGTGAGTCAAGGAGGTCCTTGGCAGACACACCTGCCGTGACACAAGTCACAGGTCATGGAAGGCTTACTGTGGTCTAAAACTCACAGGTCCTCTAACAAGAACCCTTCTGTGTGTCAGAAACAGAGGTTCATCTCTGGACAGTATCCCTATAATTTCACTTATTATAACTATTATTGTCTTAGATTGCTGGATTATAAAATTTAGTGCCACAGTGTTACACATACACTGGCGTGATATTGACACTCCTTTGTCCCACTAATGATCTGCAGTTTTTTGTCAAATAGTTTACAGTTTTGTCAACCAAAGAGTTCTGAACATCGCTATCAAATTAATTTCTATCTCTCATTTGGTGATCACCTACGATGTATCATTCCTGTGTACAAAGCTTGTAGGAGATGTGATTCATATGCTATTATGATCTTCAAAATTCTGAAAATGCCAGTATTATTATTCCACCTTACAACAGTGCGAGTGGAAATTCTGAAGGCTAAATTGACTTATTTAAAAGTGTTTTCCTAGGAAGTGATGTATCCAGGTAAAGCTTCACTGCCCCTAGTATCCAGACTGTTCTGCAATTTACTAAGCAGTTTGTGCTTGGTCCCTCAGGGGTTTACATGTGTCACTATATTTCATATCACCCCATGTTAGCCTCTCCACCCTACATTTAGGAAACTGAAACTCAGAAAACCAGGAAAAGCTGATCTACACCTCCGCTGCTATTGCCCTCATTGCTGACATTTGCTGTGTTGCTGCATTGTATGTCTCATATAATGTAAGCATCACTCTTATGCTTAAGTGAATGGATGAATTTTTGTGGCATTACAGGAAGTATAATAAAAAGTTTGCTTTGAAAATATTTATCCTTAAGTATGAAACTACCGCTAACTAAACTTCAGGTCATTGATTCATTAGAAAATGTTTTGAATTTTTTTTCACATGGGGTGAAGTGGTGAACATAGGAACTGAAGAAAGATGTTGAATTTTTTATTTACTTTTAGAGTAATTTTAAGACTGTCCATTGTTTTTAGCTGTAACTTGAAAAAACTTTGATGAATACTTTCAAGTTGCTTTTCATTTACAAAAATTTCATAAATTGTCCTCTTAATAGTCTTTAAAAGAAGGCATCTGGGGCTGGAGATGTAGCTCAGCGGCACAGCGCCTGCCTGGCAAGCACGAGGTCCTGAGTTTGATTCCCAGTGCCAAAAAAGAAAATAGTAAAAACAAAAAACAAAAAAAAAGACCAAGAAGGTTTCTAATATAAAGACACAGGAGACTGGGGAAAAAAGAATCAAGCTATATCATATACAGGTACAAATTCCCTATGATGAATGTGAGCATTATGTACCTGTACACAACACAGCTTCATCCGTTTTCTCCTTCTCCTGCCCTCCCTCCAGCCCCTCTTCCCATCTTTATTTACAAAAGCTTTGTTTCCATTCTTTCCTTCTCTTCTCACTTTTCCCTCCCTTCCTTTCCCCTTTTCCTGCCCCAATTCCTCATCCTTTGGACTGTTTTTCCTATTTCAAAATATCTGTTATACATTTTGGTACTTATGTACCCTTTCAGTTACTCGCACCAGAGATACGATGTGGTGTTTACACGTGTGTCTCATTTCTTTCACTTAAGAGTACTGACTCAAGGTCCATCCATTTATCTAGAAATGTCTCAAGCTTATGGTTCTTCCTAAGTAACTAAATTGCCCAGGCTGGACTTGACTTTGATCCTCCTGCCTCAGCTTCCAAGATTGCTGGGATTACAGGCACGAATAACCTCCTTGAAGATTTTATTTTTTAATTCTTGCTGTAGAAAAAGATGTGAAAAGACAAAGGGCATTTTTCCAGTAGTTGGCCAAGTTATGCCTCATCTGAGTCAGGAACACTGCCTTGCTTTAGGGAGTTTTTAAGGGGCTTTGTGTTTCTGAGACCTGGGCCCAGGTCTTAGGGCCTCAGCAGACATAACAGTGATCAATCCCTAATCTGTTTGAGGGCGTACCACAGGAATACTGAATTCTTACAGCACCTTATCTGCTCTGTTCTCCAAAGTCCTTGCAAGGCTTCATTTAGTTCCTTAAGTATGCCACCTGCTTTCTTGCTCCAGGCTTTTTGCATATATGATTTTCTCTGTTTGTGATGCTTATATAACTAGATTCTTCTACTTTCAGTCTTAGGTTAAGTGTGCTGTTGTCATATGAAATACAGAATGCCTAGCTGAAATAAAATCTTAAATAAATAAATATCTCTTTAGTACAAATATATCCGAAATATTGTGTGGAACATATTTATACTAAAAGTTGCTCACTGTTTAACCTAATCTCAAAGTTTACTGGGAATCCTGTAATTTTTCTAACTTTTTATTGTGGCTTAATTGCATAGTTACATGCAGTTTCAAAAAAATAGAGAAAAATCTTACACACCTTTTACTTAATTTATCCCAAAGTTAACATCTTGCATGACTGTAGCACAATATCAGTCAGGATACTGACAATTATATAATCCACTAACTTTGATCAATTCCACCAAGTTTAGAAACTCTGCATGTGTGTGTTTCATGAAATGTTATCACTTGTAAATTTGTATCACCACAATCAAGACACAGAACAGCCAATCACAAGGCTCCGTCATGCTACCCTTTATAGCTACAGTAACCTCCTTCCCCAGACCCTGGCAATCACTAATCTATTCCGGTCTCCATGTTTTTGCTAAGAGATGAACATTTCAATGGCTGTTTTTACTTTCACATATAACAGGAATAATAGTACCACAAAACAGTAGTCAGAGATATTGCTTAGTGCCACATAGCTTAGGTATTTGTGATAGATTAATTAATGGTCAACTTGTAACACCCAGTTGAACTGAATCAGTGTGGTGCTGGATGTGGGAGGCCCCTGAGGATTACTGCCAACAGCATAAAAGGAGAACTGGAGGGGAAGATGTGTGCTGTTGATTCATGGAAGACATTGCCTTGGGATCTAGGTGCTCAGATGGATTCTTTGGGTCTCTAGTGTGTGGACAGATCTCCTGCACTCTCGTGCTTTTGACTCTTTGGGTGAATATTATGAAATAATCCTATAAATTTATGTGTCCTGTACTGAATCTATTCTCTTGTCAACCCTGACTGCAACAGTATTTCAGTTTTTTTTAAAGGAGTCAATATAAAGAAACAGTAAGTAAACAAGAATTCAAGTGGTGCATAGACTTGACAAAAAATATTGAAGGTAGAACATCTTTGGAGACAGCGAACGTGAGCAGGATGATAGCCGTGGAAGTGAGGGAGACCATCTCTTTACCTCTTTTTAACTCTGAAAGTAACCCTTAAATGTGCCTAAGCAGTGCCAGCAAATATTCTATTCCAGTTTTCAGTGTTCATTCATCATTGCAGCTAGGTGTCTACACATTTGAGCAAGCCTGGAGCCTTAAGTGCAGGAGAGCTTCAATATGTGCTGGCTGACTGGTTGTTAGAACAGAAACTTACCAGGTGGCAAGGCCTAAACTTTTAAAATTCTCATTGAAAATAGTTTTATTTCTCCATTTATAATTTACACTTAGTAATAATTAAATTAAAGGGGAAAATAAGGCAGAAATGAGAATACTTGCTTAAAAGTTTTAACTACCTCTTAAGGAATTTGAAGAATAATTTCCTTGTTTTTGAGGCATTTGCTCAAGTCTGTAAAATTTACTTGGACCTTCATATGTGAAAAAAGGAAAAAGAATCAGGGCTAAAAATGTTTGCTCCTCTAGGTCTAAAATACTATTGCTCTTTCATTCTTCCTGTAGCTATGATAACAAAGAAAATTTTTTGTTGTTTGTTTGTTTTTTAAGAGAGGGCTGAAGTAAAGATGTTTAAAATGTTCTTCGTCAAGGTATTCTTTTTGTAGTTAGAGTAGATTCTCCATACTAAATGTGTTTATGTATCTTCTGTCAGGTACACTAGAATTACAATGAGGAATCTGAGGTCAGTTTTGGTCCAGATGAAATGTAACATCAGTCTCATTAAACCCCAGCTTCTATGCTGCTGTACACAAAGTAGGTATTTAGTAAGTACTTGTTTGATACTTTGATTTCATTTATGATAGCTTTCAGTAGTTTAACAGTGAATCTAAAAATTACAAATTGTTTCATTTCCTTGAGAAATGCAAATTGCGTTTTATGAAAATTAACTGGGGTAACTGGAGTCATTTTAAATTTCTATTTGTTTTCATTTCCCACAAAGTCCTAAACAATAACAACAAAATTGAATGAAAACTTTTGTTACTCTGTGACTTACAACACTAAAAACAAATCTGTTGTTTTAAGTAGATGCATTCCATAATTTCATTACATTCTAAAACAAAATTTAGTCAGCTTTTGCAGAAAATACCCAGTGGGAAAGGGCTGGTGATAGAGTTAGTGTAATCTTTAACACAAGTTATTTTAATTCTGCCTCTTAATATAAAAGAATGATTTTGTGTTTGAGAATCTTGTCGCATCCTAATTAGAAAACATCGTGTTTCTATATATCATGGGGCTATATCTGTAATATTTATCACTGCATTAATTCATAGGAATTTCCCCCTGAATATTATGAGGAGAAGCAGTACACATTCTCTTTCAGAAAGATGCGTCTGGAGTTTCTCAATGGTTATTTCGGGAAATAAGAAATCTTCATTTCATGCTCTAAATTATATAAACCAGACTTGTTTAACATTCTTCTTATGGGAACTTTAAAGCCTGTAAAGTGATTATTTTCTAGAAGAAACAGTGTGTGTGGAAATAGCTTCATGGGGTTTTAAAATTATCTCCCTGGAGAAGTACTGATCTGCCCAGAGTAATATTCAGTTCCACACGTGACTGGTGTGGGAAAGAGGAAGGCAAAGGGAGCTATGTTTTGTGCATAGTAAGTGTAATAGAAGTTTATAAGAAAGTAACTTGTAGCATTTATATCCTCATCTAGGGTTAGAAATGTCTTAGGCAGGAACAGGCAAATAAAAGAAAGGACCACAGAAGGAATGGATTTTGGAGGGATGACTTCTTGTCTTGCCTATCCTGTTATGACTGTAAAGGACTAACATGGCTAAATCCATTGCATCCCAAGGATGGGTTGAACGTTTTTGTGCATATTAAAAAAACCAACATTTTTCTGGGCTGCTAGAAGATCGCAACTGTGCCCAATTATAGGTAAAGAGGGACTTTTGAGTCACACCAGCAGTTCTCTGGAGTTCTACAGTGCAGACATTACTAGAATTCTGGCTGCAGAGTAGGTACACCTAGATGCTTTCTTTCCTACCCAGATACACACACATAAGCATGCACACCCCACCTCCAATACACTGAAGAAGAAACAAAACAAATCCTCTGAAAGTACAAAATAATGTAGAAATTTACTCTCTGGAAGTCTGTCAGAGGACACAGATCAATGGCACTTGTCAACACAGCATCTCTCTTGCTTTGGACTCCCCCACTCTACTGCTATGTCAGACAAAAACAAGCAAATGACTACTCTACATAGCCAGGGCTGAGGACATTTATCTTAGTTGTTATTGTACAGGAAGGTGACATTATATTAGATCAGATAGCTATGAAATCAGAAATCTGGAAATCAGTTTTTTCAGATGTATGAAATAGAAACTTGACAAGTACCTGGTATATTTCTGGGACTCAGTATTTATCCTGGATTCAAAATTACATTCAGTGTTTTAGAGTAAGAGTCTTCCTGTAATAACCTTGTTTTGTCCTGGCCTCTTTTGACCATATAAACAACCTCGCCACACATTTACCAAACCCCTGCCATTTCTCAGGTTATAATTTTATTGATGAGGGTAAATTTTACCTAGACAATTTAAATTAGGATTTCTTTAGGGGCATTATAACCCATAGTGAGTTAGGATATTACTCTTTTTTACTATTGTTTCATGAAGTTATTTTTTTTCTCATTGTTGTATTTTAGAAGTTAGGAGGAGTAATTTATTTATTTCTTAATTTAAAGAGCATTTTAAATTTGTTTAGTGGAAACCAGTTCTATTTATAAGAAAAATTCTTCTTAGGTTGAATTTTGTTATGGTTTAGTGCTATGCTATACCTTGAATGTACTCTTGCAGGACAGGAAAATACTCAACATGTGTAGTTTAACATGTGTTTTTTTGGATTTTCTAGCTTGCTTTCTCTGTATAGTGAGACCAGTTAACTTCATCATAATTTGGTGAGGACTTTTGTTTTGTTATGGAGGGAAGAGTTTTGTCATTTAACCAGTCTCTGTTGCTACTTCTAATCTTTATTTTTCTTTTTTCCTAATTTTAATCTATCTTGAGTGTGGCAGAGAACCCTGGCAAAATTTTTTATTTCGTTTCTAGGGTCTGAAGTAGGTGTTTTAATGTGGAAAAAATAGACTGGGGAAATGTTGAGCTGAACTACTCCTCATTAGCTAATTAAACAGCTTTGACAGTGGACTTAAGTTTCTTGAACCGTTAGCACTTTTTATAATGTGTCCTAAAGTCTGAAAGAGTTAAGTACACACACACACACACACACACACACACACACACACAAATATGGCCAGTTTACTCCCAAGAAGTAGTTTAAGCCCTGGGAGAATTTTGACTCATTACAGCTTCTAACTTTCTGTCCGAAGGAGAAATTCACATGGAGGCAGGTAGACAGAATAAGCCTTCATTATGGCGGAAACAGGCACCGTGAGCCCCTTTAATGTCTCACAGAGGCCATGCAAAAAAGAGAGCAGCTCTAAATTATACTTCTCAAAATGCTTCCTAAAGAAAACATGGCAAATGAATTCAATTCTTTTAAACTAAATTAGATATCTTGAAGGAAAATAAATCTGAACAACCACCCTTTCCCATAATTTCACTACATTCCCATTATTTGAATTGGGTGAGATCAAATTTAAGATAAAGCACCTTAACACAAATTTGTAGAATGAGTTTTTGAAAGAGAGACGAACTTGGTTGCAGGATGGAGAGATAGCTTTCCTATAATTGAATATCACTTGTATTGGTAATATTTCACTGTCTAGCTATAGTGAATTTTGTTACTAAAATAAAGCTAAGCAAATCAAAGTCCAGCAGAAAGACTTCCAGTGGATTATTACAGATGTCCAAATGTAAAGACACAGATAAGACTAAGGGGAAAGCTCTTTTTTCTAGTATTTCAAGGTTGCTGATTATAATTGAAATTCTAGGATAATGTGTATTTTCCAAGCAATGAGCTTAACACAGAATCAGCATGCACAAGCATGCATAAACACACACACACACACACACACACACACAAAATGGTCACCAGTCAAGACAGATTCGGAACTACTTCCCTTTTGAACAGATTGTTTCAGGGGAGAAATTACTTTGTGGGCTACATGATTCAGATAGCAAATCAAAGGTTCTGAATGGATTCTGATAGAGGATTTTGAGAAACAAATATTTCATTCATCTTGTTTTTGGAGTCAGTGTATTTATTTCTTTGGAGTTGTTCTCTCTCTGTTATATCAATATGCATGTTGCATAAAAAGAATAGAATAGTACGTATTTATTTATTTATTGAAGCAAGAAGCATTTATTAAAAGTTTATGAAATACTAGGTACAGCTCTGGATATCTGATGATAACATACATGTATATATAACATAGCCACTACCTTGGGGGTCTCACCGTCAGCAGGTTACAGAAGTAACAAACTGTGAGGTAAATGTGAGAATGCTGCTAGGGGAGATGTACAAAATGTCACTGAAGCTTAGGTTGAAGAACAGTTGTTTCTGCCACCACAGGGAAGGGAAAAGCTTCTGTAGAGATGAGGAGATGGGAGTGGTGGCATTTTATCTAAACTTTGAAGAATGGGACGCGGCACCTGGGAACTATTACTCCCAAATAGCAGTAGAAGAGATTGGAAGGAGCTTACTTTAGTGCAAAACCAGAAATCAGCAGTGGTGCTATGGACACAAACACAGAGCCCATAAAAGAGGGAGGTAAAAAGGGTAGAGAAGGGGAGGCAGTTACAGGGTTAGGTTAGAAATTTCTGTTGGAGTAATAACTAGTTAGTTAGCATGCCTTATATGCTTGTAATTATGCAGTCTGTTAAAAATCCTTAAAGCATCCTATAAAAGAAGTGAGATATAGGTGCCCAGAACATTCTGTGACTTCACTTGCAAGAATGTCCCTTAGTTGTGGAAATAAAAATGCAAGCATGGCATTGAGTTAAAATGCACATGGAATTTTATATGGTATTAAAGCTAAATGTCTATATAACTTAGGATTCATCAATCATTTAAAGGACAGGCAAAGAAGAATATGATTATATGCTGATAGGTTTCAGAGTCACATAAAATGGTGTGAGAATTCATTTTTCATAAAAGAAGTGAAGATTACTGATCCTTTACGTGTAACAGAATCTAATCCTTGCTCTTACTGTCTAATAGATCATGTGACCTTGAGAAAGTTACTTCACAACTCTAAATCTGAGTGTTTTTAAGATGGGAACAGTGCTTCCTGCATGTCAACTTGTTTATGATGAGAACTAAAAGCTGTCAGATTTAAAGTGTTTACTAAACTGTAAGATACAAATTAAAAGTAAGGTAGTATCAATGTAGTTAATATTAACTTTAAAATGCTCAAGGTGAAATTTATTTGAAAATAAGTCATGTAGCATATGAACTTGGAAACAGAGTAGAACAAAAATGTAAGGTGGGATGAGTCAGGATACGAAAAGGAGAAGAAAAAATCTTATGCTTTTTAAACCTATGATCAACGAAATGAATGTGACTCAAAGAAACTATCTTCCTGTAAAAAAATAAGTCATATAGATCAGGAATAGGCAAGTCTTACAATGAAAAAGAAAACCTAGTCTTGCACAGTCACTGTGACTAGCAAGCCTGTTATAAAAACAAACGCCCATAGAGGTGTGACTTTTGTGTACCTCCCTATGTGTCAGCTAGCAGCACAAATGCAGAGGTGACAGGCCAGGTTGGGTTTAACAAATAACACCTTAGAGCAAACATATACCAAAGCTTTCCGCTGCCAAATAGTGCATGACTGGACAAATGTAAATATCTGGACCCAGAGGAGTCCTCCTTGGTTGTTTAAAGATGCTAAATGCAAACATCATGAGGAGCCCAGGGACCATTAAGCTTCTACTTTCTTTCAAATTTACGAGCATATGGCCTTATAGCTTGGATTTCAGCAGAGCATCAGCAGTATCTTGTAAATGGGGAATGTCATTTTAAACAAATTAACATACAGTAGTGTTCACTTTGTTATGGTGCACAGTTCTGAGAGTTTTGACACATGCACAAATTCTTGCAAACCACCACAGCAAACAGAAATCAGACCAATCCCAATACCCAAATAATAGCTCATATTGACTCTTTTTGGTTGTACTGCTTCTTAACCTATAGTCCCAGGCAGTCATTGGTCTGCTCTCTCTGCCAATAGAGTTGCGTTTTCACAGAAGTCATATAAATGGAATTATTTGGTATGTAGTCTTTGGCAGATTTTGATTTTGCGCTATCACAAGTTATTTTGAAACTACATCTAGACCTGAACATCAGAACAAAACTGAGTGCCAGTTCAGTTGGAGACAAGCTGAGGTTTAGTGATCTATCTGCTTTCTTCTCATTCTTTGTTACATAACATATTTGCATATCTGCATAAATGCTTTAAGCACAGGGCCTTTCTTCTCAAGAACATCAGTAACTTTCTACCATCAATGGAGCCAGACATTATCCCCTAATCATTTACTGATCAATAGTTTTTAAATCAGGCTACACTGCACTGTACTGGTTATCTAAAGGTGAAAGGCCCTCATCTCTGCTTGCAAGCTGCAAGAAGGTATACTTCAACCATTCTCAGGACAGGTGTCTCCTGTAGATTTTTTCATTGTCTTCACACAATATCTGCGGCCATCATCATTTTCATTTTTTCAGCATGTGAGCCTGTATAACATACCATGTGCCATCCTTAAATGTGGGACAAAACAGTGAACAAAATATAACGTACTTCTGTCCCCATGGAATTTATAATTTAGCTGGTGGAGAGAAATAATAATTCATAAATACAATAAATATGTAATTTATATGGTATGCTAAAAAGTGAGGATGATATGTAAAATGAAAAAAGAAATAGGGTGAAATACAGGAGTGCTAGAGGAGGATAGGGTTGCTATTTTAAGTGATTTGCAAAGTACATTTTTAGAGAAGAGGCTACTCTCAAGGGGACATTTGGAGGACTAACCCTAGAGCCCTCCAACATAAAGTTAAAGGGAAAGGGTGAACCAGGTGAGATAACTAGAAGGATGAGAGTAGAAGTAGGGGAAAAAGCCAAAGAATATGGTTTCCTGGAAACCAGTGAAGGACATATGTCAGGAAGAGGGAGTGGCCAATTCTGCCAAAGACCAAAGATAAGCAGCGTAAAGACAGAGGAAATCATTCTGTTAAATGATGAGGAGGTTCTGATCTTTTAAAAAAAGTTTTGTTGGAAGGAGGAGGGAAAAAGCTTAATTGGGTGTGTTTAAGAGAGAGTGGAAGGGCAGGAAATGAATCTGAATATAGGCAACTTAAAGTAGTTTTATTCCCGAGAGAACCGTAGAATAGAGGTGTAGCTGACACGGATCACATTGTCCTTTCCTGTTTGGCTCTCTGTGCGCTCACTGCCCATCCTTAGCCATCTAGCCTTGACAGCCCAGTCCCTCAAAGAAGCCTTTACTGACTCACCTGAGCCATTCTCTCTGGGCAGGGGATGGTATAGCTCAGTGGTGTAGTTCCTGCTTAGCATGCACAAAGCCCTAGATTCACTCCTTAGCAACACACACACACACACAAATTGCCAATCTGTGTTTTGTACTACATTGCTACAGGGAATGAAGATTCCCTACATTTTTAGCTGTCCACACAATAGTTCTCTGCCCTCCCAGGTGGTCTTTAACTCCTAGTCTGACAATTGGTACCATTCTCATCATTCCACACCTCATCTCTTTTCTCTTTCTCTCTTAGCCTGGTATGATCTCTCATTAAAGGGTAAAGATTTTCCCATCATTAACTCTTCCAGAACATGAGAATACTTGGTACCAGAAGACCAACTAATTCATAGTAAACTAATTCATAGACCAAGTAAGTCCATAGTGAATTCATGGCCTGGCTTATTGTAGAAGCAAATGTAAATTCTGTATCCATTGGAGTTTTGCTAAAAGTGAATACATATTTGTAGAGTTAAAAAAATGAATCTGCAATGATGATTACCTTATTTTGTTGCTATTTTTACAAAATTTATTAGACCTGTCTAAGCAAAATTGGCATCCCAATCAGAATTTATGTGATTCATGGTAAGGCAGATTTTGAACTACCAGCACATGATTTATAGGCAAATGTTTTGGCTAGAATGCTTCTTTGGTAATCAGAGTTTCTTTGTATCCTCTCCTCCTCCTCCTCCCCGTCTCCCTCCTCTTCCTCCTTCTTCTCCTTCTCCCCCTTCTCCTTCTTCTTCTCCTCTTCCTCCTCCTCCCCCTCCTTCTCCTTCCTCTTCTCCTGAGACAGGATCTTGCGATGTAGCCCAGACTAGCCTTGAACTTGCAGTGATCCTCCTGCCTCACCCTCCCTAGTGCTGGGACTACAGCCATGTGCCACCATGCCCGATTTAGAGTTTCCTTGTATCTTGTTTGAACATCATCATCCTAAAATTATCGGATATATTTGTTTGCTTATCTCTCAATTCAGAGACCATATTTGCATCTAGTTTTAAGTGTTGCTATAGACAGAGAAGGAAGGCATCTATCCTCCTTTCTTGAGTTTAATAGGTAAACTGAACTGTAAACCTAAAATGAGGAGGAGAACTCTCATTTTCCTCTGCACCTTGGCCTGGGCTTTTCTGTGTCCTCCCTCCCAGCTCACTCCTTTCTTCCTTTCCTCTCTGCCTTCCACTGGACCTTCATAACCATCAGCATTAACAACTGCTTCCGTTCAAAGGAGAGAATGAGCAATAGAAAGAGGGGAAGGGAAGGAAGAAAAGGAAAGGAGGACTTTTGCATATTTCTGACTTTTAATTATATTATCGTATTTCTCCTACTCTCACAGTGAAATACTTGTCAGCCACTATTTTGAATTATTCACATGTCTAAGGAGCCAGAGAGATAAAATGAAGGGTATATTTTTACTCTTCAAATTTCTCACTCTACTTCTAAATTTTACTTAGAAAGATGATACAGAATTTTCTTATATTAGCTGTGAAAGAGAAAATAGTGAGATTTGCTAAAGATCTGTTATATGGCATAGAGGACAGTTGTTTATTTTCTTGTACTTGAAAATGCACAAATGTTTAGACCATTAAATTTGCCCAGTAGGGACAAGATTCGGGAGCGAGGTAGACCTTTCATGATGTGAAACATGCTCAATTATGCTTTAGGAAAAGCTAGGTTTTCTCCGCAAAACCAAACTAAACTTATAGAGGAGCTGGAAATTACGTGGAAAATGTTCCTGAGTTCACCATTCTCGAGTAACTGGTTCCTCTCCTTCTTCTTCAGTTGCCCACAGGAGTATTAGACAGACCAGAAGCAGCTCTCCCTTGCAGAGTGAAGCACAGGATTTCCAGCTCTGGCCATGGGCTCTCATTCCTAACCCAAGCATGGCTCTCAGAGAAGGGACATCTTGGCCTTTCTGTGTTCCCTATGCTCACTGCCCCTGTCTAGACGCCTCTGTCCACACAATCAGGCCCTAAAAGCTAGCCATTGTAGGAGAACACACCCCAGCGCTTGTTTCTGTGTTGCCCATCAACATCCCCCATGCCGGATGAGTGGTGTCTCTTACCAAGGTAACTGGGCCCTTCTGGGGGAGCATAGTTCAGAAAGCCTCAGGGGTATCCACTTTCCCCACTTCTCTTTCTCCTGTCTCAGTTGCTCGCTTCCAGTAATCCCATGGCAACTCTTTGGAAAACAAATTCATACCTACTCCTCTTACTCTTCCTTGAATGCGTGTAGTTGCTGATGACCAAGATCTAGATTAAGGAATTTAATAAGAAAAATAAACACCCACAATAGAATTATGTCAATTAGCAAACTAACATAAAATTTGTTATGGAAGTAGAACAAAGAATTTTTTTAAAAATGAGCTAATAAGTAAGTAAAACATTTAATAAATATGCCTTTTATACAGTATGTAAGAGATAAAATAATAATTCAGGACCTTGTATTTAGATGGTAAGAAGGATTTCCCCTTTCCTTATGAGCAGAGTAAAATATGGATAAAGAAATGATAAATGAATATAGCAGCTGCTACATTGGCTTGAAAACTAGTAATGAGGTAGTAATGAATGCCAAGTTCTGTGGCTCTTCATAGGTTGCCCAATAATGAAATACTGAATAAGTACAACAGTGCTTGTTCCTCCTCACCAGACAGATACACATCTGTGTAAGTGGCCATCTGGCAGGCCTTGGGAGATGAAATTGTCATGCCTCATTGTCTGAGTTTCTGTGAGATCCCTAAGAAAACATTTCCCAGCTCAATCATCCCCTAAGCTACTATTTTTGTGTGAAAATGGGATGAGTCCCTGGCATCTCTCCTCTGTAGACCCTGACATTTGGTCAGGCAATACTGATTTATTCCAAGGGCAGTGTTTAACATTGTAATTGACAGTGTCTTCTTGAAGGTCATTTGTTTACTATTATTTAGCCCTATTCTGTCAGAAAAATAAATATGTATTATTGATAATGAGTTCTATATTTTCCAGGTACCAAGGGAATGAAAAAGGAGAACAAAATATACCTGAAGCCAAATAGGAAAAAATACATAGAAATTCATTAATGTTCTTTTTAGTGAGAACTGTCAATTTCCTCAGATAAGCTCATTCTAAAAGGCCAACTTTGCCTCTTTATTCTTTATTCTTTGCACAACACTGGGTACCTTACTTGCTGCTGGTTCTAATACTACAATAATGGGATAATATAAAATTTGAGATGTTTTCCAAAGAAGAAGTTTTTTTTACTGTTTTTTGTTAATAGCACTGCTTGCTGATATCACTGGCTATTTTCACTGATCTCAGGAGGAGAATTGCACATTAGCAAAGCCAGGAAACAGAGGTTTGGAGTTTGAGGCAGTCTTCTAAATGACTAGTAAATGATCTATGAGAATGCTACATTTAGAAGTTGAGCCCATAATAGACACTCAATAAACATACTTACTGACTTAGTAGGACACCATATAAAGTAGGACAGTGAGGCCTTGAAGATATGGATTTGCTAGAACTACAGGTGTAGGAAATAAAACAACTTGGGGATGATCAAGCCACTTATGGTAATAAAATCAAGAATTACTGAGAAAGAAATCTGTGTTTCTGTTCCTTGTGCTGCAAAGAAATATGTGTCTCTAAGACTCTATACAGCACACTTTGTTGAATGAATCTATAATAGAACATTGTAATATTCTCTCTGTGGGATTCCCAGAAGCAACATGACATCAGCTCTGTCAGAGATTTAGAAGTGCTTTGTGGTGTAAAACTGAAAGAAATGGAACATCACCTTTGCAAGTTCGGGCAGAATCTGTAGTGAGGGATGCCCCTAGTACAAAGAGCTGGGAAGAGCAGTGTGGAAGTGACTCACGTTCAAAGCTCACCATGAATCCTGCACTTAACTAATTCATCCCTGCATCAGGCAGTAGTTTTTGTGGCCCAGTCCCTTCAGGAGGAAACAGAATTAGGTAGTGCATCTCAGATCATCAAATACTTTCATAGCTGTGCGTAGGATGGGAGAGTGAGGGGATCTATTTATTCCCTTACTATTCCTGGTTTGTTGCTAATGTTTCAAAAACATTTTAGTGCAAAATAATGTACATAATAGGCTTAGAGTCAAGGCATTCTCCACCCAAGGGCTCTAAAATCTGACATTTAGTCTCATGGCAAGAATTGAGCCTGACAGTGATGCCGCAGAGTGATGCCTGCATCAGGCTGAATTCATTACCATCTCCACGCCCTGAAGAGAGAAGGATTGGGGCAGGAACTTGAGAGATGGCAGCTGTGACAGAACTGTCTTCTGATGTGAAGTGTAATCATATTGGCCTGTCTCTATTGATATTTCTCTGTAGACACGTACTCCACTTTTAGAATATTCTGTAACAGAAACTGCATGTCACAGGGTATTACATGACAGTGGGAATTCAGTGTCAGAGAACTATGATGAATATCACCACTAAGTGTCTAAAATAATGCCCACTCTATTACTCTCTATCCCTTTGTCACAGCCGCTTCCCGATTCATACACACATACGTGTGTATGTTATACACGTAAGCCTATATCATATATGGAACTGTATACAGTTTTCTGCTCCTCCCCAACAGTAAAATGTAAGCTTCTAGGACAGGGAGCTTTTCTTCTGTACCCTGCTGTCTAGAACAGTATCTAATATGTATAAGCACTTAGAATATCTGTTGAATGAAGAAATTATATAATCTAGTTTTCCTAAATCTTAGCTGGGTGTTCTATTTGCTTTCATTTCTTTTTCTATGCCCCACTTCAAATTATTTAGCTGGTTTTTCTGATCTAGAGGCACCATTGGAATGTAGTGGCATAGTTTGCCAATACGGCTTCTGGCCCAGTAACTCCATGATGAGCTCCCTCCTCCCTTTACCTCCTATGGGTAAAAGCAATAGCTCCTGTGCTTTAGCTACTTCTTACTTTAGACAGATTTAATTATCATTGTGTCTTGTTGTTGCTCCTCATCTTGGCTGAGGAGTCCCCTCTTGATTTTCAATTTGTCTTCCTACGCTGGTTTCTTTAAGCACTTCCCAAGTTTTGGTATTTTCTCTAACTACTTAAACATTAATGAAAGTCAGAATTGTGCAGCAAGAACATGAACACTAAATTCAAGCAAATCTGGGTTTAAATCCTCCTGTCAGCACTTACCAGTCTCTGCCCTCGGGCAAGTTGCTTAATTTCACTACCATTCAGTTCCCTCATCTGTAAAAATTAGTTAATGATAATATCCAGCACAAATAGTGGCAGAGAGGAAGCATTCCATATGCATTTTTTAACTAATAATTTGTGTCTAGACATACGTCCCCAGGCTCTACCATGTGCAGAGTCTCCAGACCTGTCTGTTACGGTCCCTGCTGGATTTAAAGTTCAGAATCCTCACATAAAGGCTGAGTCACATCATCTCCCTGTCACCTCCTGCCACATCCTGCAACCTAGGGGAGACTGCCTGTGGATTGTATAGGACTTCAACTTTCAAAAGATACTTGGGCAGGTATTTAGCTCAGTGGTACAGCACCTACCTGGCAAGCATGAGGTCCTGAGTTCGATTCCCAGTACTCCTCAAATTGTCTAAACAATATCAGCTCAAAAAAAAAAATACTAGATAGCACAAAAAACTGGTATCATAGGAATGCTGATGTTTATTTAGCAAATAGTAATATTTTAAAATGCCAATTTCTACTATCACCATTATTTCATTAAAAGTATTTAGTGCCCACCAACTAGAATAGATTTCTAGTTGAAATACACAATTAACAGTCATTCTAAAAAAAATATCTAGCAACTGAGCAGTGCCATCTGTGGATTTACATCTTTCCTATTGCACTGCCTTGGTTTTTCTCCTTTCAATGGAAACCTATGAAAACTTAATAGAGGCAAACACTTATTCACAAGCTGGCATTTGAAAACCTTTCTCTATCAGCTTGCACTATCTCAAGCTTTCTCTTAAAAATATTGAAGGGAATATTCTGTAACCTCCTCTGAGCACTCTTTCTGACGGTCAGTCCTACTGTGTCAGAAATTTTAATTGCACATGAGACCTTCTGACCTGTATATTGAAATTGGTGACTTGTTTTAATATATCTTAATATCTGCTCCCTGTCACTCAACTATCAGACGCTTTATTTCTGTAATATGCATAGAATTGGGTCATCCAGGCTATCCTGAATATTCTAGATAAAATTCATCCACACACCAGAGTTTTTTTTTCTCTCAAACAGATGATAAGACTTTGCATCCATCAGGTAGATTTACCCATAACCTCAGAACACCCTGAAGAGATAACATGTAATCAGATCTTAAAAGTTAAATAATGCAAGAGATAATAACTATGCAAACAACAGTGTAAAGAGTGTCACAAGACAGTGTATGATTAACTGACAAATTAGTGGCATTGAAATCCCTGCTTTAGTAACCTAGAATTAGTGAGCGATCACTGGTGCCTTGAAAGTCTGTGTTAAATTGTTCATGAGATAGTGCATTACTTCCTTCACTATATTTCTTTCGTAGGCTCTTTATTTCCTTTCCAGTGTTCTAGTTCTTGTCTAATTTCTGCCTTTAGCAGAAGTCTTTCTGACCACTACTCAAATATTTGTTACTGCATTGAGTCCTCCAAATTCTCCTGATCAGACATCTGTGCTTCTTATGTGCATCCAAAGCAATGGGTTTTTTTGGTTCTTCTTTTAAGTACCATCTTAATGCTTGCTGTATCTGCTTGTCACTAACTGTTCACAGACTCCTGGTTATTGGCTTTTCTGAATAGTCTTTGCTACTAGTTTTATGCTTTCAAAAAGATGTGGCCTGTCTTCTTCCTTGACTGAATGAGCACTTCTCAACAAGTCAAGCCCCCTCTCTTAGCCTCCTCTCACACTTCTCCACACCTCTACCACATTTACTCCCGTTTCACTATCTAATCATGCTAAATTTGGTTGCTATTTTGTAGATTCTCTTTCAGCTAAACTGCAATTGTTCACACAGTTATAAGACCAATACTTAAATCCTAAAGACTCCTCAACTATGTAATTTGGATTCAATGGTAACCACAGAATCAGTGATAACCAGAGAGAAAAATGATGATGCTAGAAACTGATACTTTAAAAAAAATCATTGTTTGATAAAATAAAAATTGGAAATCCTATGAAGCAGACTTTGCCACAAGCAGTAACAACACTGTCTTTGGAAGTGTTGTTAGCCCATGTGAACCACACATTTGACAATTCCTAGGTTAGCAGACGTGGGGAGACATTAGGGTAGGAAAACTATGTGGTTCAACTTTGACAAAGTAATGTTTAAGTTTAACTCCTAGGGTAACCCCTGAGGGGTAGAACTGGAAAGTCTGTGAATCATTAAGGCTGGAGAGTAATGTCTAGATGATAAATAAGTTACTGAGTTTAACTAAATTGAATCATCAAAGCCGGGCGTGGTGATGCACCCCTGTAATCCCAGCACTCAGGAGGCTGAGGCAGGAGGATCGTTGCGAGTTCGAGGCCAGCCTGGGCTACAAAGTGAGCTCAAGGCTAGCCTGAACTGCATAGTGAGACCCTGTCTCAAAAAGAACCATCAACAAATGAAATGATGTATGTGACTACACTTGTAAACCCTGAGCTTTACATAACTAAGTCAGCACAACTACAGTTCTGTAGCTGATTAAACTCCACTGATGTTTCAGTTAGGTGCTTAGTGCCATTGGACAAATAATAAAAACAAACAAAAGAAATAAGGACATCAGAGGACAGGTTCTGGCCTGCCTCTGACCCACTGAAAACTTTGCCTTTCTAGGATTTTACATTCTTTCCTTAAAAAAAGTAGAATACTTTTCTCTGATTTCAAAAATTCACTGTATCAATTATAGCTAATTTTCAGTTGTTTTAATTCACTGTCTTCAACAAAAACCTATGAAGCATTCACAGCTCCTCCTCTCTTCAAATCCTTGGTCTGGTATCACTTTTAGTTATTTCAATTATTTATTTAACTAGCATCCATTACATCCTTTTGCCAGTGCAATGATAAATAATATAACTGTGGTGTTCAGACATTTTATTTCAATCATGGCAGTTTAACAATATTGTAATACTAGTAATTCCTTATTTTGTTGTATGAGATTTGTCAACTGTACAAGTGGATATTCTTTCTCATTTTAAGAAAGTAGTATTTCAGTGAGACAAGTGACCAAATTTATGTCTACATAACTTTAACATCAGGTTGATCGCCTACAGCTAAAGAATTTCTATTTAGAGATTAAAAATAAAATAAAATGAATTTGTTTGCTAGTATTTATATGCAAAGATATGTGTTTTAAAAATAAGAAATGAATGCCATGCAGCTTTCAAATTCATGAATAACTACTCCCAAGTGATGGTTGGCATAAATATAAATAAAATGAAAGAAAACACTTTGGTGTGTAAATAACTCAAGAGCAAACAAAGGAAACGTGGACAACTGAGCATCGTATCAAAACGTTTTGTCTGAACACTGGCAAACATACACAGTTTAAATGTATGGAACATGTAGAATGTTGTAATTATCCACTTAAAATATCAAGATTGATTGATTTCTTCTAGGTTTTATTTGAAGGTAAACAACTAGCCCTAGACATAATCAATGAACAATTTACAAGGAAACTAAATCATTCTCTTTAACCGTGTTCACATTCTTAATAACTAGTTCTGATTAAGCAATGTTAGAAAAAGACTCAGACTTGCACTGTGTTCCCCATATTTTCCAAGTGACCTTGGGCAAATGCTTTCTTATTTACATGTCACCTCCATTCATTTAATGAGTGTAATCTTGTTAAAACCGAACTTGAATTTGCCGCTACTCTGCCCAGACTCTCCAGTAACTTTGAGTGGAGGTTAAAAAAAATGTGTTTAAAACAGCCTTTGGTCAGGCGTGGTAGCACACACCTGTGATCTCAGCACTTAGGAGACTGAGGATCGCTGCAAGTTTGAGGTCAGCCTAGGCTACAAAGTGAGCTCAAGGCCAACTTGAACTGCATAGTGAGACCCTGTCTCAAAAAGACTAAGGAAACAAACAAATAGCCTTCCACGTTTCTCTTCTTGCTTCCTTTTTTGCTCACTCCATCTTTGCCACCTTGGCCTCCAGCAGAACATGAACATGTCCTCGTGCTTTTCCCTCATTATCCATGTGTGTGGTACACTTACATCCTTCTTTGTTTATTTGTCACCTTGTCAATGAGGAAGTCCTAGCCCAACACTCCTTATAACCAACCTTGCTTAATTTTTTTGTCACTTAAAAATCATCAAACATGCTGCTTATGTTACTGGCTGTGATAATTTTGTGTCAACTTGACTTGCCTGTAGGATGCCCAGTTGGCTGGTAAAATTTTATTCCTGGGTATGCCTGTAAGAGTGTTTCTGCAAGAAAACATCTGAATGAAGACTGAATAAAAACGATCTCACATTGCCAGTGTGGATGACTTCAGCCAATCCATGGAGGCTCCAAGTAGAAGAAAAAGACAGGAATGGAGAATTCTTTCTTTTCTTGAGCTGGGACATCCATCTGCTCCTGGGACCTAACAATGGAGCTTGTAGTTCTTGGACCTTGAGGCTCCAAACTTATACTAGTATAATCCCTTCCATCCACTTTCTGGTTTCCAGGTCTTTGGAATCACTGGCTCCTTCATCCTTAGGTCTTTGCACCAAATTACACAGCCATGTACCAGGTTCTCTGGCCTGAAAATGGCAAATGGTGGGATGTCTCCCTCTCTATGAACACGTAAGCCAAATCTCATAATCTTTCTCTTCGTATACATCTACATATTTCGTACTGGTTCTGCTTCTGTGGGTAGTCCTAATTTACTAGCTTTTTTTTTCGTCACTTCTGACTAGAATGAAAAGCCCACAAAAGCATGAATTTTTGTTTTGTTCACAATTGTACTTCCAGTATCTAGATGTACACCTGATACCAAAAACAAAAGAAACTCAAAACTGTTTTTTGAATGAATGATCTCATATTTCTTGAGCACATATATCTGAGGATCCAGATGTGAATATAACTTTGCTCCTGAAGGTTGGGGAGGTCACAATCTGCAAACGAGTCAACTTTTACCAAGTCAACTGGGGTAACTTGGGTAAGAGGGATAAATACAAGGTATGTTTGTTGCATGGAAGTTAGAGCTTCCAACTCTTCTATAGGAGAGGGGGAAAAGGCTTCAAAAAGAAAGGGATATTCTAGTTGAGTGATCAGTTGGATGAGGCAAGAGATACTAAGTAGAGAAAAAGTTCATATATAGGGGCATTTCTTACATTAGAGTTTTACAAATTGAAAGAAGCAAGATACATGCAAGTGCTTGTAAATAAATGCAATGATGGAAAATATCATTATTTGCTTGTATTAATTTTTCTTTTCTCATTTATATCCTCTACAATGTATTTCATGATGGAGCTTTATGGCAAAAGACAATGATATGTATTCAAATTTTATCAGAAATAGATTATCAAAATTGATATACTCAGATAGGCCAAAGAATATATGAAATCTTTAGCATGGCTAAGCATTTCAAAGCATGTTTTTCAGTAATTAAAAGCTGTTATCTCTAATTTCTCAGGCTGAGTACAAATTAAATAGGACACTATGAAAAAAATTAGCCTTAAAATAAACTATGCTGTATTTCTCAAGTGTACAAATTGTTAATTAGAGTTGGGAAGTTGAACAGAAGGGGCTTAAAAAAAGACCTTCAATTTCAAATTAAAACTGAAAACGGTCCATGTTTGGCACTGGGGTTAATAAAGAGCTTAGAATTATAGGCGCTAAAATTATAGTTGAGCATTTATGAAATATTTTTAAAATTTTGATTTAACTTTTTATAGTTATTGAGTGAAATTTGTGTTTTGCCTTTTATTTTGGTAGGCAATTTTGGATATTTTAAACTAAAAATATTTTTAATCTAGTAAATCAGTTTTATATTTTGATATTTACTTTAATTTGCATGTATATAATACCTTCAATCTCTGCATACTCTGACATCAACTGCATTTTGTTCTTCAAAAACTTAGGTTAGGGGTAAACAAATTATGGTCTGAAGACCAATTATGGTCTGTCACCTGTTTTTATGCTGCCTGAAAAAGTGAAGAATTTTATTTTGTTAAATAGTCTTGGGTAAAAATCAAAAGAGCAGTATTATTTGTGGCACATAAAACTCACATGAAATCCTTACTTTAATGTCTATAAATAAAGCTGTATTTCAACAGCCATACGCCATTGTTCACGTGATACTTATGACCGCTTCACATTACAGCAGAGATGAGCAGCAGCCACAGAGGATATTTACTATTTGTCTTTTATAGAAATTTTACTGACCCCTGCTTTAGCTCATTACGACCAACAGGATGCAAGTTATATGACAAGCTTGGTTATCATAGTATGGTATACCTGAAAGAAATAACAAATTATAAATACGTTATTTGTTATATTATTTATTATGTCATATTATGTAATAAATACATAATTTATCAATTGCATGTTTCTTAATTTCATCTTTAAATTTTTAAAATATTTGGAAAAGGTTATATTTCATATACTGAAAATTAAAGGAAGCAGGGTATATGGATGCGCTACATGCACTTATTTGGATTCTTTTGTACTGAAGTCAAACTTGCTGTAGCTCTCTAAATATTATCTTCTATAAGTCCTTTTGAAATTTTCATTTTTAATTGTAAACTAACAAATTGTACTTGTATATATTTATGTTATTAAAGTGATATTCTGATTGATGACTACAATTTAGAATAATTAAATCAAGCTAATTAATATCTTCATCACCTTAAATACAAGTCAGTTTTGAGGTGAAAGCTTTTAAAATTTATTTTCTGAAAGATTTTGACATTTAGCCAGGTATCATGGTGCACGCCTGTAATCCCAGCCCTTGGCATGCTGAAGACGGAGGATCCTTGTGAGTTCGAGACCAGCCTGGGCTACAGAGTGAGCTCAAGGCCAGTCTGAACTGCATAGCGAGACCCTGTCTCAAAGCCAAAAATAAAAAAAGAAGATTCTGACATTTACAATACCTTATCATTTCTTAAATGTTATGGGCAATGCAGCTGAAAAATCCCCTTACTCCTCTTACCTAATCAAGTTTTTGTACATTTTGTTCCTCCTCTCCCTGTCACCCCACTGCCCAGTCCCTGGTAACCACTACTCTATTCTCTGCTCCTTTGAGTTAGTTTTAGGCTCCCCATGTGAGAACATGAGATACTTAACTTTTTACGCCTGGCTTTTTTCACATCACATAATGTTCTCCAATTCCATAAGTGAAAGTCTGAATAGTATTCCACTGTGTATATACAGCAGATTTTCTTCATCCATTCCTCCATCAATAGACATGTAGGATAATCTCATCTTCATTACTGTGAATAACAGTGCAGTGAACATGGGAGTGGAGACAGCTTTTCAACTACAGACCTTTTGGGTAAATATTTAGTAACAAGATGGCTGGATGATATGGTGATTTTTTTTCAGTTTTTAGGGAATCTATATACAGTTCCCATAGTGGTTTTACTCGTTTATATTCCCACCAAGCTATTTTTTAAATGTATTATTCTTCTAAATGTTACTAACTTACTAACAAAGCATATTAAAATCCTTACTTTACATACATTTTAGAATTTTGATATTTTGCATGCCTCTTTGTCAATGGGAGGAGAATAATGTGTTTTATTCAGTAGCTGGCATGATGTATAACTTTAAATCTTCAGACAGAATTGTATGTGGGGGCTGCTCTTGTACTCTTTCCCAGAGCTCTGCATGTTGGGGGACACAGAGGTTGAAAAAAGAGCAGAGAAAGTAGAAAGGATGGAGAAGGCGAGCAGGGTGATGACTGTGTACAAAGGGAATTTAAAAAGAAAAAGGAAGCGAGCCAATTAGGATCAAAGGAACATGCATATCTCTGTGCCCTGCGGCAGTCTATGGACCCTGAAAAAGTAGATTTGTTGTAAGAAAGTCTTTTTCCTTTCAAAAATCTCAAAGAAGCAGATTGAGGCATAGTAAGATTACTAGTCATACTATCACCTGATGATGAAACCTGGCTAAATCTGTGCACCAAAGAATTATTAAAGATCCAGAGTTAAAGATTTAAATTCACAATTATCTAACATTACCTTACAGGGAAAGTGTAACCCTATTGCCTTAAAGACGAATTAATAAAAATATTGCTTATGTCTGAGACTCCTTTATGCAACATTAATTAACTGTTTAGTTTAAGTACAGCTCTAGAACTGCAGGCTAATGAAATACAAACGTGTGGTCCAATCTGGAGGCTACTAGGCACATACGTCTGCTGTGCCTTCCAATGTGGATGGTCTCAGATGACCTGTGTTCTAAGTACAAAGCACACACCAGATTTTAAAGATTTAGCATCAAAGAAAAAAAGTAGAATTTTTGTTATAAACTGAGGTTTTTACAGTGGTTACATCTTGAAAGAGTAATATTTTATAGTATTTAATATTTAGACACTGTGTTGGGTTATATAAATGTTATTAAAATTAATTTTACACATTTCTATGTAGCTTTTATAATGTGGCTCAAAAATTTCAAAACACACATGGCTGCTGTTATATTTCCATTGCTAGCCTGGAGTGGAAGGGAGGATATGTGTCCCAAAGAACTCGTGTTTTAGGCAGACCAGTACGTAAACTAACCCTGGCAGACGACAGCCATGTAAACGTGGGCTGCTCTGGCCGCATCCAGGCAAGATGCCTAGAATGCCCAGTGGGGATCAAAAGAACCTGTAGTAAGAGGTGATGTGTGGGTAGAATCTTCAAGGATGGACAGGAGAAAACTTTATGTCAGGTGGAACATATACTGTGCAGAAAATAGAGCAGTCATTCTGGCTGGGAAACTGTCAACAGTTTGGTATATTTAAATCTAGGGTGAGTTTGTACAAATGGATCAAATAAGATAAAAACATAGACAGGGACCATTAATGAAAGACTTTGAAAGTCCAGCATTAAAGAAAGCTAAGAGGAAAATTAGACCCGGTCTTACACCTAAAAATGTGCCATCTTCCAAAAATATTGAAGAAGCTCTTACACACTTTGGAATGAACCTTCCTCAAAATAGCCTAATGTGATTTCAAGAAATTAGATTGATTGTTCCCTTAACTTCTCCCATGTAGCAACTGACTTCTGATGAGTCAACCAAAACAGGGGTGTCGGTGATATTGTTGTGTAATACACAAAAATATAAATATTACCTACAATGATGCCGAAAAGCAAAACGGCTCATTAAGCAACAAGCAAATGCTTTCTAGAGGATTCAAAATCTCTT
Organism: Chinchilla lanigera; assembly: GCF_000276665.1. Classification (NCBI taxonomy): domain Eukaryota; kingdom Metazoa; phylum Chordata; class Mammalia; order Rodentia; family Chinchillidae; genus Chinchilla; species Chinchilla lanigera. The sequence continues at coordinate 10,072,638 of NW_004955448.1, forward strand.
AAGGGGCTTGTAATTCACTAATTGTTTATGCAAAAAGGAAGCAATATTCCACCATCCCATGTGCAACTTTACTTGGGCTTCATGAGTAAGAGACAAATGACCAAAACACCAAAATTTGTAAAGAGCTAACAGCGCCGGGCCAGGTCTTCACTGGAAGCTGGTCAGCTTGGCACGATCACTGCTCAGCTTCTGCCCACAAAGGTCCTGCTGTGCACACCTGTGGCCTCCTGATCTCCCCACAAAAATTCAGCTTCTCCTGTCGTCCAGGAACCAATTCATTAGTAAGGGACGCCTTAAGAACCTCTCACAGAGCACAGTGTTTGGTTGAATATGACTTTGTCACTTCACATTCTTTCTTTGGCACCCAGTGTTTGGCAAGGGGCCTTGAAAAAGCATTGGAGCCTTATTATCTTCTGAATGGACACCTGCCGTTCTTTCTACCCATCAAAGATCTGAGCTTCGTATTCCTGTCTGGACTTTCTTCCACTCTAAGCCTTTCTGTGCTGGTCTTCCTCTGGCAAGCTTGTAATGATTCAGAGACAGATACCACCTCTAAGCCAGTTTCACAGTTTATGAGCCTGACTACCTGCTATTTCTGCATTCAAGGCTCCAATGTTAGACTGCATATTGAAAATGCTTACTGAGAAGGGTATACTTTTTAAGGAGTCAGGAGAGTACACGGATTCCGCTGAAAAGGTTTTTGTGACAGTGTTATAGTTTTTAGGTGTGATATCTGGTTAATTTTATGAGCTTCCCTTCACAGGCTAAAACTCCCTTGTAGTATACCAAAGTTGAATCTCCAGAGCTGGCTGAACTCTTCAGTCTTCACTTTTTTCTTTTGTGATTCCTTAGTTCCTCTGAACCAAAAAAGAAATCTTTATTACTAGGGTTCAGAGGTGAATTAATGAACTGTTAGCTAGATATTGGAAAATGGAATGCATACTTCTGAAAGCCGAGCACTTGTGCTAACACAAATAGCTGTATCTCTATATCCACTAATTACTTTCCTGACTTCCTTTCAAACTGTAGCCTGGCACCAAAGAGCCCAGTGTCTGATTTTGCTCCTTTATCATCTAATAACAGAATGGTTGGATCGTTTTCTTCCAGTGCTTTCCTCTTGGCCATGCCTGGGTTTCACAGGTTTTCTCCAGTCAAGGACTGGATCAACTTTCCTGTCTCATTTACAGATGATTTGCTGTAGCCTACAGACCTGTGTCCTATAAACATTGAGGGAAATAGAGCTAAAGAGGAAGACAAGGCTATCAAGAATCTCCTGCTTTGTTCAGACTTGGGCTGTTATTTGGCTCTTTCAGTCATGTTTTGGCAGTCATTTGAGATGCTGTGTGACTTGACTTCAGGAAGTGATCGGTGTTTACATAATGAAAGAAGGGCACCACTCTTTGAGATAATGGATCATTTATATTGGAGTGATTGCTTTCATTGATAACTGAATAATGTGAAGTTACTTTTGTATTTTTAGCCTTTCATTATCCTGCACTATTTAAACACCTTTTTGAATGGTATATTATTAACAAGCCTGCTTCCTAGGTGAATTCTTACTGTTCTGTAATTTATAAACAGAGCAAAGGGTACATGAACCACAAAAAGCAGAGCGATAGAAGTGACCATAGCCATCTGTTCTCAGTGAGGAGCCTGAACGGGCACTATATCTGTGACCGGGCCTTATCAGGACCTGTGAGTGGCTGCGGTGTGCAGCCAGCAGGTAGGACAGGCCTTGGCAGTGACTGGGGGTATGAAGCGTCTGTGAAGACAGCATCACTGACTCCATCAGGAACCATCCCCAATAAGAATGAAAACTTCTCAAATACAAACACACTTTATTAGGTAAAAGAATTCCTCTAGGCTGAAAGAATTGCCTATAGCTGCCTTATGCATCTAGCTCCTTACTACCTAATTTGTAGCACTGAAAGAAGCAGCTCAGACAGTGTTGAAGGTCAATCTCTGTATTTTCGGGGAGTCAGTTACTCGCTGTGTAGAGCTGGGCATTTGCTCAGGTGTGGAACATCAGACAGTCAGTTTCAGCCATCATATGGTAGTACGTAGAGGTACCTGGACAGTAAAAATAATGTACTCATGGGGCTGCGTGGTTGATTTGCAAGGATCTTATCCTGGAAGTATAACATCAAACAGATTATTGACTCCTGAATTGTTTCCAGTTTTTTTTGTGAGATTGTTTTAAACTTTCAAAATGTTTAGAGGCTATTATATCTCATCTCTGACCAAATTGATGCAAAAGCTTTCTAAGGAAGAAGAGGTCATACATCTACATCTTTCTGTTGTGTGATTGTGTTAATTGGTGTCTGGTCCTAGGCTCACAGCCCTCTTGTTTTTATGCGTGACTTGCATTGTATGCTTTGAACTCCTAATCCACACCGGCAGAAAACTCTGAGCTCTCTCAGGCAAAAAAGCAGGTAATTGAAAGCAAAACTGTTAGCTGGATCTGTTCACTATCATCTATTATTATCACCTCCACCCAGCTTCTCACGAAGCCTTTGTAGCTGAGAAGTTGGCCTCTGAAGTCACAGTGGCAATTAATAATGTCTACACCTAAATCAGAATTCCTACTGTGGCTCTTTCTGGTAATATAAGATTCTTCCTGTTTCTTTCATAAATTAGTTGATAACTGTCTCTGCTTCTGTTTGAGTGAAAGGATTTTAATTATACAATGCGCAGGAGCACAAAGCTTCATCTCTCGGGCAGCAGACAAAGGAGGCTCATGATAAAAGCGCATTAAACCTTCATTGAGGTTGTTTACACGTTTGTAAGAGGGGCTGTGGTGTCTCTGATAGCACGGACAATAAATCAAAACCTTAGGATGTTCTTTTCATTAGCCAATGATTTTATAGCCTGTGGTGGCTTTTTAACTATCCATGCATAACATGGAGTGATATAATTTGTAATTACTGCAAATAACTAGTTTTAATTCCCCCAACAGGTATTTAGGGCTTTCCTTTGATTTGGAAGATTCAGATCATGCATTGAGAGTCCCCTATGAGCAGGCACAACTTACTGTGTGTGCTGGGAGCACCCATGGGCTTTTTCTTCAGGTCTTTGCTGGAGGTTACTGCATTAGTCACTCTTGTGTCTCTGAGATGAAATACTTGACCTCTGAAACTTCAAGGAGGAGAGGTTTGTTTTGCTTCATGTTTTTATAGGGTTGAGTCCTTGGTCAGCTGATTCCCAGCTAGAAACAGCATGGTGGCAGGACACAGCACAGGAAAACTGCTAACCTCATGGAAGCAAGGAAGCCGAGAGGGGAGGCGTGGTCAAGAGTATACCCTTCCAAGTCATGTCCTCGTGACCCACCTCCAGCTGAGCCCCAGTGCCTAGTGGCTACAGTGAATGAATCAATCAATGGGTCTGTTCGCTATCAACCCACCAAGGACAGTATAGCTTCCCATGATCCAATTACCTTTGAAAAGCCTCTCATCTAAACATGTAAGACTTCTAGAGAACATTTTATATGTAAACCCTAAATTACCTCACTGCGATAACTGAGAATATGGACATGTTAGTGGTAGTGCTGGTCACAAGCAGATGACAAAAATAAAACTGCCTGTCTCTTGGGGAAACGCTGGAGTGGGAGGAAGTGACTGGCCAGTGCCTTACACCTTAAGAAGCGTAGAAGGAGAGTGCAGGGAAAGCAAAGGCCATCTGTGCTCTGTACTGGCTGTGTAGACTTGGTCTTGTTACTTAACATCTCCCAGCCACCTTCATCATCTACAAAACTCAAGTTGTAGTACCTGTTTGATCAGATGGGTGAGATATCTGTGACAGTGCTGTGCACAGTTTCTGCTTCAGGGAAGCTAGACTCCTACATTTGTTGTCTCATCTGTAGACTTGGCCAGATAGTGTCCTGACTTTTTTTGTTCTCTTCCAAGAGAACTCCATGACAAATCAAGAATAGTGTGGTCTCTTTGAGGATCTCAGATATCTTCTTGTAGCAGCAGTCACAGCCCTAGATGGAGGTCTAGGATATTGATTTAGTTTGAACTCAGACCCCAATCTAACAGTCAACATTAGAAAAAATATGACAGAAAAGGAAAATGTAAAACTACATTGAGTTTGAAATGCTGAGTCAAGTAGCCTGGAGTATCATAGATTTCTGGAAATATTTGTGAGGTTCCTTTACACACACACACACACACACACACACACACACACACACAGGGTGGCATGGCAGAGGGATGTCACAGAGGAGAAAGAGTTTGTGGCATACAAAAGGCAGCAAAAGCAGCAAGTGACAAATGACTCTCTTTCTATCCCTTATGTCTTATTCAGGGTACCCACCATTAGGGTGAGTAGCACTTACACCCAGGGTGGGCACCCTCAATCCTAGCATCACACTATGAATCAATCCCAGCATCACCTCCTTGATCCCAGCATCACACACCCTAAATCCAGCCATCTCTGGAAAACCGCACCTATGACTACATGAGGCTTTGGGGGACATCTAGATACAAGCCATAACAAAGTTAGCATTGAACTTTATTTACTATAGGAGTGCTTTTTCCTAAAATTTTTTTGCTATTTTTTTAGGCCAGAAAACTTGGATTCATTTTTGGTGCCTTTGTCTCACACTCCATAGCTAACACATGCAGGAACCTTTCTATATCAAAATTATGAATCCTTCTGCCCACATTCACAGTTATATGCTGGTCTCAGCCCCCATCATTTGTGTTAGACTTCTATAACAGGCTCCAAAATGGCCTCTAGTTTCATCTCAGCCCTCTTGTCTATTCTTAACACAATAGCAAGAATGATCCTTTAAAACTTCACTCAATGATGTACTCCTCTGTTTACAACTTCCCGCTGGCTCTTCGTCTCTCAGAGCAAAACTCACATGCACTGTCTGACCTTGCTCCTCTCCCTTGTGACCTCTTCTGCCTCCAATCTTCTTACTTCCCGCTTCACCCACCTGCTCAATGCTGTCCTTTGAGCACCCTAAGAACCTTGCCCTTAGCGCTTTTGCATTCGTTGCCTCTTCTGCCTAGAAGAGTCTTCCCCAAGTATCTGCTTAGCTAATGACCTCATTTCTTTCTAGCTTTGGGTCAGATTTCACCTTCTCATTGAGGTCAGCTCTGCTCTTATTAAATATTATAACCCACCCTTCCCTTCTCTAATCTCTTTTTTACACAGTAGGCATCAATTTATATATTATATCCATCATCTGACTCTCCCTACTAGGATTTACGTTACCTGAGAGTAATCACCTAAGTTTTATTTACTACTCTATCTCAAGGGCCTAGAGTAATGTAATCCTTACAACAACTCTATGATATTTTTCATCATGGCATGTTAAAACAAAAAAATCCTCTATGAAACTGATGAAATGTTCAAATATTTATAGTATCAAGTTTTAACAAGGTTTGGAAATATGGTCACTCCCTTACGTATATTTTAGTAGGAATAAGATAAGCACATTTTATAGGGTACTTGGGCTGTCTGGTCACTTGTTAAAGACATCGTGCCTTGTTACCTAATAACTGTACTTATAGAAAACTCTCCTGTGCAAATACTAGCACACGTGCATTAAATACATACATAAGGGATCAATGAAGCATTGTTCTAATAGGGAAAAAAATGGAACAACTTAAATGTCGCCATATTGTTCACAAACCAAGAGTAACACTAGGAAATTTTATTACTCTCTTGTTTAAATTGTTCAGAACAATTGCCCAAGAGTTGGAAATGGCCAAAAGAGATTACTGGGAGCTCTTTCAATGGATTATAGGTATTATTTACTGGGCTTTGTGGATTATCTTATTTTGGAAGGTATCTTCATGTTCCTCTTAAATAAGTCATTTTTTAACTCTGAAAGGCTAGAAGTTAAACTGTAGAAAATGAATGGTAATGTGAATGATTCCTGTCTAGAGGAATGCGAAGAAACTATGTATTATGTACCATAGAAATACCTTTGACTTCTTTTTTTTTTTTTTTTTTTTTTTTTTTGGGTTTTTCTCCGGTACCGGGAACCAAACTCACGACCTTGCGCTTGCCAGGCAGGCGCTTTGCCGCTGAGCTAAATCCCCAGCCCCTACCTTTGACTTCTACTTTATAGAAAAATGCAACCTCAGAGACTTTTTTTTTCATCTTTTTTGAGACAGAGTCTCACTATGCAGTTCAGGCTGGTCATGAACTCATTTTGTAGCCCAGGCTGGCCTTGAATTCACAACAATTCTCCTGCCTCAGCCTCTCGAGTGCTGGGATTACAAGCGTGCACCATCACATCTGACCAATCTCAGTGATGTTATATTTGATTGCCCTCTGTAATTTTTCACTTGCTAACAAATTTATCTCATCATTACTGATCACTCATATTTATATGTATATATACACAGCATATGTATCATATATATGTGAGTCATTCATATGACTCATCTATATGTATCATATATATGCATGATCATGCATATATATTGTTGATATGTGTATATATCGCTATACAATTTATGAATTGGAACTATTTCATATGGTCATTTTGTATATTCATGACAGACTGTACTTTTTGAAAATTATATATCAACATAATGTTATAGCAGTTGCTTTTTATGAGACATGAAGTTTTTTACTGCGTGTTTGCTGTGGCCTAAACCATCTGCTCCTATTCAAAATAGAAATGAACTTTATGATGCCCTGGACAAGAATAAGATTTTATTTAGCGATATTGTTATATTTTCTTTTGGGACAATAGTAAGGCTGTCTCTTGTGTGTGAAAACAAGGTGAACTAGAAAATGATTCCTGAAGGTCCTACGTTGTCTTTTTCCAAGTTTCTCTAGCACAGATCTAAGATGAAATGTATGCTGTTGGAGAAGGGATTACAGTACCAAAATTCTGAGACATTTCAGTGAGCTCATTTTAGAAAATGAAACAAGCAAGCAAAACCCTTCAATGCCTGTGAAAACTAACATCTTAGAAATAGTCCCATAAAAAGTTTTAAAAATCTTTACCTCTTTTTGTCTTTGCCAAGATGTAGTGCATTATGGGTATTAAATTTAACAAAACAGAGCTGTGCCCTGCTCTAATCCGTTTTGCCACAGATGGGCTGCTGACACTGGCTATTTGTTAAAACAGAAGTGAAGGCACAATAGTTAGACTTTGTCGTGCAATCAGCTCCTTGCCACATAAGCAATGTCTTAGAAACAGAAAAAAATCGAGGTGCTTCAGAAAGGAAATAATCAGAAGAGCAAGCCCGTCTGTAGATTTGGGTGAAGTACCACTTGGTTTTTCCCTTCATACAATCAGTTAATCACCTTATAAAATGCCAAAATCATCAGAGCTTGAGCTGAAACAGCAAATTCAATTTTTTCTCTCCTTTTAAATGTCTCCTTTTCAGTTATACATTATTTTATGAAAAATTGATGTCTTGCTAGTCAACATGATGAATGTTGGGACATGCAGGGAATAGTTTAAGGAGTTTGTTTTAACAGTTATGCATTTAAATTGTCCCATTATAGTGGACATGTTTCTGCTGCCAACAAAAAATCAGTTCTTCTAAGTCCAGTTCTCCTAGAATTTTTTTTGCTGCTCTCAATCATTTTGATAGCAATCCTGATAAATTCATGAATTAAAATTATTTCATCCAAATGTTAGATTTCAAGGTAGTAGTTCAGGGCCTCTTTTTCTTTTATTGCAGAGTTTTAATACATAGTACTGAAGACATTCAGAGTATAAAAATATGATGCATTCTCAAAGGAAAACCTTTAGCTATTGAGGCACAGTGGGACATTTGCCTGAAAGCAATTAGGTTGCACAATTTGTCTATATAAAAGCCATTTCTACAACTCAATGTACTTTTATTCAAGTCTAGTTCTTAGGTCAAGGTCTAAGTCACAGAACTTGCTTGCAGTAAATACATAATAAATATTTATTAAATAAGTAAGTGCATAAAAACATTATCTATAGTCTATTTCATAAATGGGAAAAACAAAGGTAAATTCTTGGGTTGTTTTTTTTCTTTCCCTTTGCCCTTCTTTCTCTGCTTACTCTCAAATCATGGATTTAGAGAATAACATATCTGGATTTTAAAAGCCATTAAAGCCAATTTCTATATTTTATGACTAGAGCAATTGTTATGGTTTGTGTCTGAATGTCCTCCAAAGCCTCATGCAGTCACGGGGAGTGGGCCTTTTGGAAGTAGCTGTGTCTAGAGTTAGTGATTGATTCACAGTCCAAAGCTAGGATTGAGTGTGTGAATGCTACACCCGCCCTAGGGCAGGTAGCCTGTGTACAGTAGAAAAGACTGAAAGAGGTTAGTCTCTCCTCTCCTCTCTTGTTCCTTTTTCTGTCTTCTGCCACGATGAACTGTTGCCCCTCTGCCATGTGTCACCCTGCCTTGGAGCCAGCCAATTATGGACTGAAACCTCCACAAACTGTGAGCTAAATAAACCTTTCCTCCCCTTAACTTTGGGTGTTGGGTATTATGTCTCAGCAACAAGAAAAGTAGTAAGACAACAGTTGAGGCCTGCCAGTGACTTCACAGAAAGTTAGCAGTGTGGCAGCCAGAGGACTAAACCTAGCTGTAAAAAAGTGACACTCTTTGTGCTAGACTGTCTTTTGTGTGTGTCCCCGTAGTACCAACAGAGGATAAAATGAGACTCTTGTCAGAATTTATGGCTTTCCCTATATGGGAAAATAAAAAAAGTATCAAAAGGCATTTTTAAAAATACCTGTACCTTTGTAAGCACCTCGAACCTTGCATGTGTGTCCTTGGCTGCCTGTCATAAGCTCTTGCCTATCTCGGTTCTTAACAAGTAGAACGACTTCTGATCCCTCAACATAGATGTGTCAGTGGTAATGCACTCAAACCGGAGTCCAGGGTACTGTCCCAATGAAGTCATGCGAGCATAGCTGAGATTTAAAACTATGCACTTACCAGGACTCATAAGGTAATCTGAAATTATAACAAATGAGTACAGACCTTGAGAGCCACAGTGAAGATTCTGATAGGTCAGGGGTGGTCATGGAGGAATTTAAATTTGGGGAATGAACTATAACAGATTGGTTCATTTAAATAATAGCTTTGGAAAAGCCATCTTGGTAGTAGAATAGTGGCAAAATGTATGACTGAATGCAAGAAGGATGAGGGAAGTAGCTGGGATGATGGTAGTCTCTGTAAGTGACCTGAGTTCAGAAGCTGAAGAAATGCAGAAAAATGAAAGAAATTGCGAGGAATTTTGGAGTAAAATCTTCAAGACTTGATGATTGAATGTGGTGAAGGGGGAGTATGAGATCAGGAGATTCTGCCATGACTCTGAGGTCTCTGGCTTGGTGGCTGGGCAGATATGACATTAAGAGGAATGGATGAGTTTGGAGAATGGTTAGGTATAGTGGGGAATATGTTGAAGTCCTGTTCATGTTGAGTTTGAGTGCCCTAAGGCATGCAAGTAGAAATATTCCATAGATAGTCACATGAACTATTTGGAACTTACACATGTAGAGCATTACTCAGATAAATTTGGACAGTATTCCCAGGCTATAGCATAGCCTGGAGAACATGTTCCCTCTCTAACCTCATGCCCTACTGTCTTCCCAAAGCTCCCGCCCCCACTCCAGCTATCCTGCATTCTTTGTTGTGGTTCCAACCCACCTGGAACACTCCAGCCTCAAGGTCATTGCAGTGATTGTTCTCTGTTTGACATGATCTTCTTCCCAAATCTTCGTGATTAAGTCCATTACCTGTTTCAAGGCTTTGCTCAAAAAGCAAAAGAGAGCACACTATTTAGGATAGTGATTCTAATCCCCTCTCTGACGCATTACTGATCTTCTCTTCCTTGCTGTATTTGTCCTTTATTCCATGGTTCTCAACATCTTGTATCATACAACAATATATATTTATTCATTATATCTATCCCATATTATATATTTCTTGCTGCAAGAATAAAAGTTCCATAGGGACAAGGATATTTATTCACTAATATAATAGCCCAGTGCAATGCTTGGTACACAGTAGGCACTCAATAAATATTTACTGACTGAATGAATGTTTACTTAAATACCACTTGTAATGACTAATTGGAACACTGGCTTTCCCCTAGGGGAGCTTCCATTCCCACCCTTCCCCATACCATATTACTCCAATGCAACAGATCCTTAGAATACTGATTCTCATTCTGGCAAACACAAAAATTTCCTGGAGACCTTGTTAAAATTAAGATTATGACTCAGTCCATCGATATAAGGCTGGAGATTCTGCACTTTTATAAAATTTCCAGTACTTCTAATACTACATGTATCTGTGGAACACAGTTTGATAGCAAGGATTTAGAAAAATACATCAAAATAGTGGTTACTACCTGCCAAAAGTGACAGGCATCTTTCTATACAGTAGTACCTTGTCATTTCTATAAAACAACAGCAACGTAAGAGAAACCCAAGAACCAAGTAACGATATACTAAGATATTGTCAGAAATAATCATGAACACAAATTTTGGAAAGAAGGATGTAACCTAAGAGATATGCGTGAAGGCAGGAAAATATTTGAATAGGTACTGGTAAGGAGCACATTTAGTGCATGAGTGTATGAAGCCTTTGCTGATTGACTGAGAGGCAACTGGATAAAAAGTGTCTGGTTCAATTCCTATGGCAGAACAGCCCATCTATTATATCTATTCTTTTAGTGGGCAAAGAAGACATACGAACTAAAAAGTCTCTGAAAGCAAACTGGAGAGGATTAAATATATATCTACTATATCAATAAGAATATGAGTGGTTCATAGTTGAACTGCAAAACATAAATGTTTAAGAATGTCAGAAAATAACAGGTCAAAATTATTAGTTTTTTTCTCTTTAAAATAAAAAAATTATGCACCATTATACACTACAAGATTAAATAATCTAAAAATAAATAAATAACAGCCTCTAAAAGTTACTCACAAGAAACACGTAATTTGTTATTAAGCTAAAGCCTATGAAGTCTCATGTCATTATTCATAACAAAAAAAAACATGCGGGAGTACATTCTCAGGCCATTAGCAGGACCATCATGATTTAATACTGGATCACATGCCATACACTGACAGTTGCTCTCATGAGACCTTATAACATCAGTTAGAATTGAGGTCTGAGTTCACTGACCCAAAATTCACTTTGTAAAGCTCATGCTCTTTGAATCAGATACCATTCATGAAGCATGAAGACGAAGACTGTGATGTATTTTATTATAGAGGAATGGATTGTGATAACTGACAAAAGCTCAGAGCTGAAATACAGAGAAGAGCAAAATCAGGGAAAGAAGCAATGCCACTTATTACTTAACATAACTATCCCTACATTGTTAGAAAGTAATAATTACCAAGTACTTAATGTACACTAGGTATTGTGCTAACAAATTTGTACATATTATCTTGTTTAAACCTCAAACCAAGGAAGTAGTTATGGTGATCCATCACCTGTTTAAAGCTGAGAACTGAGCTTTAGGAAGGATAAGCAACTTCTCTCAAGACCACTTAGCTAATAAGTGATTATGCCAGATTTTAAGCTTATGTTTTTTAACCACTTCTTAGTTAATTTTTCTTCTTGCTGTGACAAAATATCCAACACTCAAAGTTAGAGAAGGAAAGATTTATTTAGCTCACAGTTTGTACAGGTTTCAATTCATAGTTCGCTGGCTACAATGCAAGACAGCATGGTAGAATGGAATTGCAGAGGAGAAAAGGTTTGTGGCAGGCAGAAGACAGCAGAGCAGCGGAGTAGAAAAGAAGCACCAGTGGGCCTGCCTTCTTTCTGTCCTTTTATATCCACCCATGCTACCTACCTTCTGGGTGGTGTTACTCACACCAAGGGTGGGCCTTCCCTTTGTCCACCCTTAATCCTGGCATCGCACACCCTGGATCCAGCCACCTCTGAAAAGACCTGCCTATGACTGCATGAGGGCTTTAGGGGGACAGCTAAACACAAGCCATAGCACCACCTACCAATTCCATAACTGTATTCCCATTTTAATGTCTGTCAGCTACTATCCTATCAGAGATCAGATTTCCTCTTTAATGTAAGGATTGTCATCCAAACTGAGATAATTTTGACAATAAAAGGGGTTTCATTAATGATTTTTCAGCCATTCACTGAGACTATATCAGGCAAATAGGGACACACGATTAGCCTATTTAAAATCTTTTCAATCCATATCCTGACATAATAGCAAGAATTCAAATACCAGTTTGTAACTTTAGTTCAGTGGACAATTGTAGATGGTATACCACAAACACCTTCAGGGTAACAATCATGATATATAGGGATGTGTTAAGAGACCTCTGGTGCACTTGAAGAAAATTTATTTTCCTGGCCTGAAAGGGACCAATCAATTGTATGGGTCCAAAATGGTGCACTGGGGGCAATGTGAAGTCAAGTTGCACTATGAAATTTCACAGAAGCAAGAACTTTTATATCAATGATGAAAGGCCAGTTCCCAGGGCCACTGGCCCAGCAAAAAAAGCAGTTTTGTTAAACAGAAGACAGGACTGATGCAGCCCTTGGGTCTGTAGCCTAGATGCAAATGGGACTAGGATATCAGAGCAGGTCCAGAGGCAAGAGAATATGACAGATAAAGACAAAGTTTGGGTGGGGAAACCAGAGTAAAATGGGATGGCAGAGCTAAATAGAGCCAACTAATAATTTTGACCTGTTATTTTCTGACATTGACATTTATGTTTTGCAATTCAACTATGAATCATTCATATTCTTATTGTGTGGATGTCTTTGAGATATAAATGTTGATTTTTTTATGGTGGTTCATTCATTTTATTAACCTAACAAGACAAATTTTAATCCTTTCTACCCAGATAGTCTTTTAAATCATTATAATACATGTGGCATTGATCTCTGGAAATGGATGATTTCCATAGTCATTCAACAAATGTTTCTTGAGATGCCCGTAAGTGTTTCAAGACATCTTCTAGGAACTTGGGATGTAGGCGTGAGCATGACAAGTTTTCTCACCTTATTCTTCAATGTCTAAATGCTCTTGTGGAAATGATACTTTAAAATATATATTTATATAGACAATCTGTTTCCAAGTCATGAAACGTATGTCCTTTCTCTAACCTTTAGTTTCCTCAAGTACAAACTAAGAGCCCTGACCTGGATACATCCCCAAGCCTCTCAGCTCTAAAATCCTGGACCTTGTCACTTTTATCAGTTGGTGTAAAAGACAACGCCTTTCTTTAGTTAAATTTTCTGTTCTTAGTGTTAAAAATCTAAATCTATCTCAGAACAGCACTCTAAACATTTTTCCATACATAGAATATAAATCAAAAGGTTAAAGATATAAATTGACTGTAGAGGTAATCAAAATGCATGGTGATGGAACCAACATGTCATGCACTCTTCCAGTGGTCTCTTCTGCAAAGTGCACTGGGAACCTGACTCTGTTCTATGTGGACTTTATGTAAATCAGTACTTCAAAGAAATGACATAGTGACAGCACATAGTGAAGGAGAATATTTGCTTCTTGTTACTGTTCGATTGGAGATGGAGAAGGACTCAAAATACTCATTTTGGCCCCTTTCCAGAATAAGAAAAAAAATCTCATCATTTCATGGTCAAGACTGAGAAATTTGTCAAGCTAAGGTAGGAAGGAAAGAGGAAATGAACATTAAGGCTCCTACATGTCAGCACTTGAGAGTGACTTGCATATATGATCCCAAGCTTACCAGAAGCCTACCTCATATACATTGTCATTTTCCATTTTAAAATGTATGTGAGGGGGAAAGTAAGTTGTACATGAGTAAGTAGAAGGTGGCAGACTTAGAAGATGTTTGAGTCTAGAGCCATAGAAAATCAGTTTCTCCCCTTTTTCGTGGGACCACTCTAACATTTTTAGTGCAGTTTTAGAACCCCTCATTGAATTATATATTCAGAATTTTCATGATTGGTTCTTCACACTTAGCCTCAGACATCCATATCAACATATAGAAATTATTTTGATTAAAGAGAATTTCTTTGAAGTCATTATCAGATAATTCTGACATGTGTGCTACCATTGGCATCTGTTGATTGCCTTTTCCCATGGGAGTTATGATTTTTCTGATTTTTGAATGATTTTGAACTATGCCCTGGATATTTTGAACATTGTGTTTTGAGGCTGTGGGTCTTGATAAATCCTGGGGGAAATGTTGATATTTTCACTTTAGCAGTCACTGACCGAGTTGGGTTCAGCTATCAGTTTGCATCCGTCTTCTCTTGGTGATAGCTTCAGTGTCAGTTCTGTTTGTGCACAGCCCTCCTTTATGTACACTGCAATTTGTAGATTAGGTAAATACCTAGGCCAGTGCCCGGTTATGTCTCCATGCTCAAATAGCTGCTCTTCTTAAATGCCTGTGTCCACCTAACTTCGCAAAATCATATGATGGAAGATGGATTTGCTTTGGGATCAGACCGGTGCTCAGCCAAATAAATGAGAAAACAGCTGATTCGGTACTTGCATGTTCATGAAGAATGCATAGACTGTGAATTCAGAGACTGAAAATTGTATGCGTATTAAATATCAAATTGGGCACTTAATAGCAACTTGACTTTGGGTAAATTATTCTAACTCTCTGAGTTTCTGTTTTGTCTTCAGTTAAGGTAGTAACATGTTGCTGGGTATTTTTAAGGATTGAATAGGCCTGTACAAATTGAACATTGAAATAAACATATGAAAGCCCCAAAGTTCAGTGCCTGGCACATAGGAATCACTCAGTGAATATTTCTATTATTATTGAATTTATAAAACATATACTTCAATAATAAGAAATCATTACAAACAAAAAAAATACTGGTATTTTCAGTGCACATGCTACTTTTGCTATGCTTTGTTTTGCAGCTATAGTTTCATTACTGAAAGAAGCTAATGGGATTATAATGGCTAAACTTCTTTGATGTCAAACAACATCAAACTGATATCCTGGATTTCCCTGGTCTCCCTTTACGTACCTGCCTCTACATTTGTTTATCTTGGTCATTCTTAATATCTACATAAATCCTCCAGCTTTAGGACCTTTGTGTCAGCTTTACCCTCTCTCTCCAATCTTCCCATGGCTGCTACTTTCTCATTATTTGGTCTCAGAGCAAATGTGATTTCCCTAAAGTGGCCTCCTTGACAGTCCATCTCAGGTCATGGCATGCCTCTTCACATAAGTGTCTATCCTCTTACCTTTACTAATTTTATTCACAGCATTTATTACTATTTGAAATTATCTTATTTATCTAATTATTTAACTTATTCTTTATTGTTTATTTTTACCCAGTGAAATGTTAGCTATGTGAGGTAAGAATTTTTTTTATTTCTACTATGGTATCCCCTAATCTTAGAACAGCATCTGGCCCCAAATACTTGTTGCCTATACTTTCTTGAATTATTTTATTCCTTTTGTAGAAGAAAATCTGTAAATATTATTAGTATATTTAATTTAATTTTTTCAATTTCTGGTCCCTCAAACATTCAATAATTCATCAATGTACCTGAATAAATTTTAAATCTGGATTGATTTCCACATTTAAAATCTTGATTTAGTATTTTTAGTGTAGAAGAATCCAAAGAAAATAGGAAGCCATTAATTTTGTTTCTCCGCATCTAAAACATGCTTATGGTGTGGCTATGTGGGATCTCTGGGCAAGGCATTAAATTATGTAACAATAACAGAAGACAAATAACAAACCTGAGGCTACACCAGTGAGGAAGATCCGTGAGGGGGCTAGGAGGGCAGAGCTCTTGCTCATTTAAGGCTCTGTAGATCCTTGGCAAAAAGCTACAGCCAGACATGATCACATTTACAAATATAATCTCTGTGATGATTTGGTTCAACTTCATTCAGTAATGTGGCTGAAAATGGAAGTTTGATTTCAGGCCAAGAGAGGTTCCCTTGCACTGGCTATAATGGATGTTATATTTCAGTCCCTGTGGTTCCTACTTCATTCAGAAGGATTTGTTCAGGACAAGTCTGGCTGATTTATCCTGCTCACTAATGAGCTCTTCCTTCAGCAGAGCAGTTGTTCCCAACCTGAGAGCTGAGTCATTAACAGAAGGATCTGGAGGACATTCAGATGAGACTGGGGATACAAGACATACAATTGTGCAGATTCACCCGAATCAATCTGACTTTCAAAAACTATAACATACTATTTTAAAAAAATATTTAAAATTTTATAGTTAATTTGTTCATAATAATCATGCAAATAATACAGTTATAAACTGTATAAGTTTATAACTGTACAGTTATAACATATTAGAAACTGTACAGTTATAACATATTAGAAAATATGTTTAAGAGGACTTCTAGGAAGATGACAGAGTGGTAAATAGCAGAAAATCAGCCTCTCTGCAATTTGGAAATTGGACACTGGAGTATAACAATTTGAGGAAAAAAAGAGGGAGAAGGATACTCAGGACCCAAGAATGATCTAAAGGAAGAATTGGAGCCCACATAGAAAGTGAAAAAACAGGCCCCAGCTCAGATAAAGAAAGTGGAAAACTGTACTTTCTCCCTGACTCCTGGCTCATGGCTTGAGAGAGGAGCCTTGAATCTAGAGAGATTCAGTGAGGGCAGGTGACTCCAGAGGTCTCCAGGGAGGCCTGTGGAACAGAACAGTGGATGCTGTGAGCTACGCAGCTGGTAAGTGACTCCAGTTCAAGGTCACCTGGAAAGGATGCATGGCCTTTTTAGGGAGGGGTCATTTTAACCCAGAAAATGGAACAGCTGTAAGTTGACTTCATCTCAGAGTTCCCAGTAACTGGATGAGGTACAACCACAGGAAACATCTAGGGTCATGGAGCCAAGATCAGTCTGAGACACCAGACTGTTTTAGGCTGAACAACACAGACCTCAACTCCACAACCAGAGGCCAGGCAAAACCTGAACTTCTGTGGAGTTAAAAGCACTAGAATCATCACTCTTCACCATTCCTAGTTCAGGCTTGCTGTGATCAACCAGTATGGATCTAGGCTCTGTCAGCCTCCTTTATCTACCAGTTAAAGTGGAGATATGCCCTGAATTGGACACTGCCACAAACCTATAGGCCCCAGAAGATAACCACAGGCTTGAAATCAAAGAAAAATCTCTTTTTTTTTTTCCTTTTTTCTTGTTTTCCATGAGTATGAACATTATTTTTAGTTGCTTTCTTTTGTTCTTGTTTTTGTTTTTTCTCCTTTCTTTCCCTCCTATCTTCTTCACCAGTTTCACAAAGCTTGGGTAACCTTCCTTTGTCCTTCAGGCTTGCTTTTAATCTCTTTCTCTTCCCTTATTTCTATGATTTTTCCTCTTATCACTTTTAAATTTCATCCCCTGAGGAAAAAGTATTCTATTGAAGGAAAATTTACTGTACACAATTTTCTGATTTGTTTTAAATCCTATTACATCTAAAACACCTATGGTTAAAGGTGGAAAGTTAACAGCTACCATAGTTTGTCATTTTCTAGCCTGTGCTTGATCCTATTGTTATTACTGATTATACTACTGTAACCAAGGTGACATCTCTGCTTTGATTAGTTATTTTTCCTTGTGTGCCAATGCCAAGATTGTCTACAGCTCATAATACCATAGTCTAGTACCAAAGAACTGGGTGCTAGGCCAAGTAGGGAGCAAATTCTAATCCCTAGTAAATTGAAGTGGCAAAAATTAAATAAAAAAAAATTGAAGTGGCAGAATCTTAGGACAGACTCAAAAGCTAAAAACCAGCCATGTCTAGGTAACATCTCTGAAAAGTAGCCATTTCCTGAGGAGGTCTTGATACCAGTAATAAGGCTACCTACCATAAGCAATTTACAAGTATCAATGTAAAAAACAAATTTTAAAACATAGAAAATGAGAAAATATGGAACCTCAGATCTTCAGGTCGTCCAAAGCAAATCCAGGGGTACTGAGGTAGAAGAAATCAAAAGCCATGAACCTGAACTTTCTGAAAAGGTAATAGTGGAAGTAACAGAGCAGATGTATGGATCTCTAGAAAAAAAAAAAAACTAAAATAATTTCACAGATAACTAAAAGAGTGATGACCATAATAAAGGACATGGTTAATGAATCTATAGTAGATACAAAAAAATAGAGGCACTTAGGAGAGTGACGAAAATCATTACTACCCAACGTAGCAAAGAACTGAATTCCATAAAACAGATTCAAATAGATATCCAGGAGGTTAAAAAATATATTGAAAGTATATGCAACAGAATCAACCAGTGGGAGGACAGAATACAAGATCTAGAAAGCAGAATTACCTTTATTGATCATCAAATGAAAGACTTTTTACAAATGGCTATCAACAAAAGCTTCCAGATGATGCAGAGAATAACAATATTGATCAGACTCAATGAAAAATCAGAAGATAGCACAAGAACATAAAAAAACCCTGTACACAGAAGTAATGCCAGAAAACTTCTCAAGCATGAGAAAATAATTTGACATACAATAAGTGAGGCATACAGAACTCCAATTAGTAATGATCAGAAAAATACTACACAAAAGCATATCACAGTCAAGATTCTGTAAATTCAACACAAGAACAGAATATTAAAAGCTGTTAGAGAAAAAGAACAAATCACTCCTAAAGGAAAGCCCATTAGAATCACAGCAGACTTCTCGGCACAAACCCTTAAGTCAAAGACAGTTAGAGTGAAGTAGTTTGAGCCTTAAAAGAAAACAATCTCCAGCCTAGGTTGACATACCACACACAAAATTATCTTTCAAAACTGACGAAGAAGTAAGATACTCCCACAATAAAGAACATCTAAAGAAATTCATGACCACCAAACTAGTATTCCCAAAAGTTTTGAAGGACATTCTAGAAAAAGACAGCAATTCCATGAATCCCAGGAGAGTGAATCCACCAGGTAAGGCAAGCAATTACACAGAGGAGAAAACAGGCAACCACCAAAAAGAAAATAATATGACAAGGATAAGTTAATAAATAAGTTAACAAATATCAGTTATAACCATCAATGTAAATGGTCTCAATTCACCAATCAAAAGAAACAGATTGGCACAATAGATCAAGAAACAGATCCATGAGTATGCTATGTATAAGGAATGCATTTCACTAAAAGAGAAATTCATAGACTGAAACTCAAAGGATGGAAAATAATACTCCATGCATGAGGAACCCAGAAAAAAGCAGGGGTAGCTATTCTAATAGCTAATTGCTATTAGAATTCTAATATTCTAATTGCAGACAAAGTGGATTCCAAGACAAGACTGAGGAGAAGAGACAAAAGTCACCACATACTTGTTAGGGGAACAGTCCAAAAAGAAAAGATAATAATCATAAATATATATGCACCAAATACCATTATACCCAATTATATAAAAGAAACATTAAAAGGCATGAAAAATCAAAGAAGCACTAATACATTTG
This sequence comes from Chinchilla lanigera, assembly GCF_000276665.1. Lineage (NCBI taxonomy): Eukaryota > Metazoa > Chordata > Mammalia > Rodentia > Chinchillidae > Chinchilla > Chinchilla lanigera. Next base: position 10,091,981 of record NW_004955448.1, read on the forward strand.
TAATGAGGACCTCAATATCCCAATGTCACAAATAGATCAACTAGACAAAAGAAACCCCAAAGAAATACCAGAATTGAACCAAAACTTTAAGGAAATGGACTTAGTAGATATCTACTAACACCCCACAATAGAATTCCAACCCACAGCAACAGAATTCACATTCATTTTAGCCCCACATGAAACTTTCTCCAAAATGGATTACAAGGTAGCTCAGAACATGCCTAAGTCAATGAAAAGAATTAAAAGTATCCCATACATATTGTCAGCTCATAGCACAATTGAAAATCAATAGCAAAATAATCCACAAAAACTGCAGAAACACATGGAAATTAAATAACACCCTCCTAAACAGCCAATGGGTCACAGGTGAAATTAAAGAAAAGATTAGTTTCTACAATTAAACAATAATGGTAGTACAACATAATGGAACTTATGGGACATGATAAAAGCAGTCCTATGAGGGAAATTTATAGCAGTGAATTCCCACATCAGGAAAACAGAGTGAGCTCAACTAAATAACCTAATGTTGAGCCTCAAGCTTCTAGAAAAAGTAGAGCAAGTTAAACCCAAAATGGAAACAAAGGAGGAAATGATAAAAATTAGAGCAGAAATTAATGCAATTGAGACTAAAAAAATACAAAGAATTAATGAATTAGAAGAGTTAGTTCTTTGAAATATTGAATAAGATAGACAAACTCTTAACCAACCTTATCAAAAACAGGAAAGAGAGGATTCAAATTCATGCATTTGGGAATGAAAAGGGTGAAGTAAAAACAAATCTTGCAGAAATCGAGAAGATCATCAATACCTAATCCATGAATCTGTACTCTGTTAGATGGAAATTACAAAGGAAATGGACAGATTTCAAGACACATATCAATTACCAATGCTTAATCAAGAAGAAATAAAAGTTCTAAACAACCCATTATCAGTTGATAAAATTGAAGTAACAAGTACACAACTACCAACAAAGAAAAGCCCACGTCCTGAGGGATTCACTGCTAAATTCTACAAGAAATTTAGAAAAGATGTAATGCCACTACTCTTTAAATTCTTTAATAAAATTGAAAAGGAAGCAATACTGCCAAACTTGTTCCTGGAAGCAAGCATTATCCTGATACCCAAACTAGAGAAAGATCCAACCAAAAAGGAAAAGTACAGGCCAGTCTCTTTAATGAACAAAGATGCAGAAATCCTCAGTAAGATACTGGGAAGCACAATGGAACATATCATTAAAAAGTTTGTATACCATGACAAAGTAGTATTCACCCCACGGATGCAGTGGTAGCTCAACATATGCAAATCAATAAATGTAATACACCACATTAACAGATGCAAGGACAAAAACCACCTGAATATCTCAGTAGACACAGAGAAAGCATTTGACAGTCTAACATTAATTCATGATTAAAAACTCCACAGAAAATTGAAATATAAGGTCTTTATCTCATTCTAATAAAAGCCATCTATAACAAATCAAAAGCCAATATCATAGAATATGGTCAAAAACTGAAAGCTTCCACTCTAAAACCAGAAACAAGAAAAAAATGCCAGCTATCAGTACAGCTCTTGGGACTTTAGCCAGAGCAATTAGAAAAGAGAAAGAAATAGGTGGAATGTGGTTAGGAATGGAAGAAGTTTAATTATGCTTATTTGCAGATAATATGATACGCTACATAGAAAACCATGAAAATTCCACCCAAACAGACATAGATTTAATAACCAAATTCAGTCACTTAGCAGGATACAGAGTCAACATTCAAAAATTAATAGCATCCTTATACATGTTTAACAAACTCAATAAGAGAAAAATTAAGGAAACAACACCTTTCACAACTGCATCAAGAAAAATGAGATACTTAGAAATCAGTCTAATGAAGAAAGTAAAAGACTTTTACATTGAAAACTACAGTATTGTGGAAAATGATTGAAGACGATATCAGGAAAAGGAAAGACACCCCTTGTTCTTGGATTAGCAGAACCAAAATAGTGAAAATGGCCATTCTTTGAAAACTGTTACAGATTTAATGAAATCTCAATCAAAATATCAATAGCATACCTCACAGATCTACAGGAAATAATACTAAAGTTCATTTGGAACCAGAAAAGACTTAGAATAGCAAAATCAATTCTGGGAAACAAAGACAAGGGAGGGGGCATCACAATCCCTTATTTGAAACTGTATTACAAAGCTGCCCTGATAAAAATAGCATGGTACTGGGGGAAAAAACAAACCTGAGGGACAATGGAATAGAATAGAAGATGCAGAAACAACTCCAAACACACTCAGCCACCTTATCTTTGACAAAGGAGCCAAATATCTCACTGGAAGAAGGATAGCCTCTTTAATGAACTGTGCTGGGAAAACTGGCTTTCCACATGTCAAATATTAAACCTAGATCTATATCTCTCACCATGCTAAAATTAAAATGGATAAAAGATCTAAATATTAAAACTAAACCACTTAATCTGCTGGAAAATAGAATAGGTAAAATCCTTGAAGACATATGTGTTGACAAAGATTTTATGAATAAAACCCCAATTGCACAAGAAGTATTACAAAGAATCAACAGCTAGGATCTCATCATATTAAAAAGCTTTTGCACATCAAAGGAAACTACCAACAGAGTGAAGAGATAACCCACAGAGTGGGAAAAACTTTTTACCAGCTATTCCTCAGACAAAGGACTAATATCTAGAATATATAAAGAAATTTTAAAAAATCAGACCCTCCCCCAAATTTAAAAACCTAATCCTGAAATGAATAGACACTTCTCAGAGGAGGAAATACTAACAGGTGATAAATATATGGAAAAAACTTTCAACATTACTAGGTTTTTGGGGGCGGTTTTGGGTTTTTCTCCGGTACCAGGAACCGAACTCACGACCTTGTGCTTGCCAGGCAGGCGCTCTTGCCGCTGAGCTAAATCCCCAGCCCCCTCAACATTACTAGTCATTTGAGAAATTCAAATTAAAACAACACAGTTTCCATCTCATTTCAAAAGGAATGGCAATCATCAGGAAATCAACCAATAACAAAAGCTAGTGGGGCGATGGGGAAAAAGGAATGGTTCTCCACTGTTGGTGAAAGTATAAATTGGTACAACGAATATGAAAATCAATATGCAATTCCTCAAAGCACTAAAACTAGAGATTCCATTTGACTCAGCTATTTACCTTCCCTTCCTCTTCTCAAGATTTAAAAGTATTCATACCACAGAGATATAGGTACACCCATATTTCTAGTGACACAATTTGTAATAGCTAAATCTTGGAAAAAGGTCAGGTGCCCATCAACTGATGAATAGATATAGAAGATGTGTTTTTTTTTTTTTTTTTTTTTACACAATTGGGGTACTACTCAGCCATAAAGAAGGATAAACCTTAGACATTTTTAGCTGAGTGGATGCACCTTGAGACCATACTTTTCAATGAAATAAATTGGGCACACATTTGAATAGCGCATTCTCTTGTGTGAAAAACAGAAAGTGTAAATAAGGACCAAAATGGATGATAGCTGTCTGAAAGTAAGAAGAAAATGTTCAAATCAGAAGGGGAGCAAGGAAGAAGGGAAGGAGAAGGGTAGGAAGGGAAGAGAAAAAAGAGAATAGAAAAAAAGGAAACAAAGCTTTTTTAAATCAGGAGGGAAGAAGGGTTGAAGTGAGAGGAATGGGGAAAAAAAAAGAACAAAGACATTATCTACACAGAAATTCCCTATGATGGATGTGATCATTACCTATATCAAATTAATTTTTTAAAAATGAGAAAATAGGTTTAAAAAGCTATCCTACTCAGTTCCACAAAATCATATTCTCAAGAGATAGCCACCAGTATAAGTTTCCTTGGCATTTTCTAAAGGTTTCTAGGTATATATGAATGGACAGTGGTACCTCTGTTCATGAGCACTTTTGTTTGCAAACAATTTGTTTTGTGAAGAGAAGCATGTAGCATTTTTTTTTTATTTGCAAACTCTGCATTGGGTGGTAAACAGTACTGCAATCATCTTTCCCACATAAACACAACCATGGCCATCTTTTCCACAATCGTAAAACACATTAAGTTTGTAAACCTAGGTATCACTGTGTCTACCTATGCTCATACATGGGTAAATAGACAGATAGATGGATAGTAGTGAGAACTATCAAAATGTATGATTCCTCAGACTATATAGTGTGGCAAATTGCACTGGGAGGCCCAATTCTTCACTCTTTTCTGGAACTTTGCATTCTTTCCTGTCATAGGTATTTGACCTACCCCATCACTTCACATTGGACTCAATCATGCCACATGTTTTTGTTAGTAGGGTATTAGCAGATTTGAAAGAACAAAGGTTTAAAATAGGGCTAGGTATATACTGGGACTGCTCTCCTGAATTTCTGCCATTATCGTAAGAATTTGCCTGGGCTAGCCTGTGTGGAGATGTGAGAATCATGGAACCGACTTTTCACTTTCTCCCCAACCCGATCCAACCCTTTATCAGCAAATACCCTGGCAACCCTCAGATATGTGAGTGGGTCCAACAAAGATCAGAAAAGACTTTAACTACCCATTCCCCATTTGACCACAGGTGCTTGGGGAATGAACACTTACAGGGCCACTGATATTAGTGGTTAATGGCTAGGCAATCTTACTGTGCCAGTAGATAACTGGTATGTGTTGAAACTCTTTTCATATTGGCATATAAAGACTTATGTTTCACTTTAACTAACTGCGAAATATTCCATTGTATGCAAGTGCTATAATTTATTTAATTCATCCTCTGTTGACAGGCATTTAGCTTGGTTCCAGGCTTTTGACAGCAAAACAATGCTGTCATTGTTTTGGCAAATATAGATGGATATATTTATATATTTGGCATATTGATAGCAAGGGTAAATCCTGAGGTAGAATTACTAGGTCAAAGGACAGGTACATTTCAGATTTTGCTAGCTAGTGGCATAGAATCCTACTTCTAAATTCTATTGCTAAATCATGATTTTATTTTAAAGACAAGAAATCCTTTCACCCTCTTCCAGGATAATGCATCGTTTTGAAAGAATGTTATTGGAATTTGATTTTTGTTACCTTTATCTTATAATATTGTTCCTTCAAATTTTACACAATATTGACTATTGCCATTAGTATTTATGTTTTACTATACAAAGCCTTTTATTTATTTTCAAATATAAGAAGTTATATCCTCAAAGTTTGTCATTATTTGCTCAGCAGACCTGGCATGACAAATTTCCATAAAGAGCCGGGAGCCCATAGCTCACCAGCCATTGCATGGTATCTGTCCTCTTTTTTTTTTTTTTTTTTTTTTTTGGTTTTTCTCCGGTACCAGGAACCGAACTCACGACCTTGCGCTTGCCAGGCAGGCGCTTTTTGCCACTGAGCTAAATCCCCAGCCCCGTATCTGTCCTCTTAAGGTCGTCTTCATCTATTCGGTGCCAGGCAACAGGAAGAAGGAGAACTTTAGAGTTTGCAGTGTAGTCATTAGGGTTTTGCCTTCAGTACACTTCGTGAATTTGGCATGAACCTGTTTCCTCCTCTGTACTGGGTGATGATGGTGTAGCTATTCACCATTTTGTGACATCTACTCACCTTCTTACGTCTGTTGCTCATTGTGAGCACAGAGGACATGAGGCAGTCACTTGGATGACTCACACTCAGGAGATGAGGAAGGTACTGCAGTGGAAAGAACTCTCCAAACCCGAATTTAAATGGTAGCCATGACTCTTCCTGCCTAGTGATCTTGGCATGGCCAGGCATTTTCTCCATCACAGTGGGGAATCCAAAACCCACTCTCCAGGGCTGAAATGAGGATTCCAGGCCCTTTGCGTGGAATAGGCCTGGCACACAGTAGGCTCACAGCAGAGTACTTAGTACTTTTTTGTGTGTGAGTAATGACCATAAGTGAGTAGCTGTCTCTTATCTCACTATTTTCTCCTACTGTGGTTTTAAAATTTGGAGAGAACATTTCCGCCATATTTTCACACCTCTGACAATGGTCTCCAGTTTAAAATTAATGTCTTTTACTTACTGTACCAGGCTACAGTCACAGTGTCACTGAGGTTGCCTGTGCATGGGAGAGCTTGGGAGATTGTGCAGCTAGTACCTGTCAAAGTCTCAGTTCACAGACCATGTAAAGGAAGGACCTTCGAAGGAGGAGCAGCACTCCTGCTTATTGTCTGAGACCGGTACTTTCCACTCCCGCCATTTCATTGCCATCAGTTAGGAAACTACAGCTGAGGGAAAATGGGCTAAAGGCAGAAATGTAAAGCCCTTGAGAAAGCGGGTACACACATAAACATAAGTAACTGCAGACTTCGGTCTATGGTAGTGCCAAGAAATACTGCAGAGGCTATTAGTGCTTTAGGGGACAACAGAAAGAGAAATAGTTGGGAGAGTGAGGCCTCACAAAAGGAGAAAAACATGAAACTTTAAAATGAGGCTAGAACTAAGGAAAGAAATGACCAAATTTCTGGCATGCAGGATAGCTGGGATAAAGGAGCAGTAGAAAAGATAGCCAAAGAGTATGAAAAAATATGCGTAGGCTTTTTTGATTGGCACATCAGGTTCACCAGGTGAAGGGAAAACAATGGCAAATAGGCACGACTTGGGTACAAGCCAGGTGATGGCCTTAAAGTTGCATTGTATGTCTCTCCTTATTTTTAGTTTTTAATTTAATGGTGTGAATGCTTATGGAAGGTTGTCATTTAGGCCATTGAGAATAGGAGGGAAATGTCTTCTTCATGGATGATTTGATCTGATTGTTCAGAACTAGAAGAGGTCTCAAAAGGCAATTTGTCCTGATACCTGACTATTACTAGAAGCAATGTCGTAATTAGCAACCACTCAAAAGTGAAGAGCATTATTTTTGGCAGATATCCTTTAAATGTAATTGGTTCAATTTGATACCCCAGGAAACAAGTTGATTCATTTGGTTACTGAAAAGCTTTTTAAAAACATTTTTATGGCTGTGGTGGAAAATTGATAACACTGGTGTAAAGATCACATGCTAGCCAGCATTGGGCTGGCCATTTGGTATACAACTTTTGAGATTTAGCAATTAGGTTTTTGTGAGGTAGATACAGAGTATTTCTTCAGACAAGCCTGCCTGGTGTTGAGAAAGGGAATCTGTGGATCTGAGTGTGTGATTCATCTTATGAAGGTGCTTCAGTGCCAACAAGGGTAAGACTGCCCATCTCAGTAAGACCTGAGACCTTGACTGCTCTATTGGACATTTCAACCTGATCTCCACTCCACCATGAGTACTTACTGTACCTGTTGCTGTATTTTTTGTTTGGTTCCAAAGAATTTGTCACCTTCTAACCTACCGTGCAATATTCATAGTTACTAAGTTTTTGTTTGTTATAGTCAGACTGTGTCCAGATTATAGCCAGACCATGCATTACAGCAGACTATAAGTTTCATCTGGCTAGAATGCATGCTATAATGACAGGAATTTTAGTCTGATCCATATATTTCTGTGTCATGTTAGTGCAGAACAGTGTCCCTTCCAGGATGTAAAGAACCATTACTTGGATGAGTGATCAGAGCCACCACAACTGTGGTGTTGTGGAAGGGCTATCACAGTTTCCGGATCAATTTCATATCTGGCTCTGTGGCTTCATTTTTCCTTTATTCTAGACATTTATGACTTTTTATAGAGAAGGAAAGCAAGTAATGTTAATATTATCGTGTTTCAGGGGACGGAACCCAGGGATCTGTACACACTAGGCAAACACTACTACTGAACTACATATAACTCCACCTTCGTTTTTAAAATATTCCTGTCATTTTGTTTTGAAACCCTGTACTATTTTTATTATTTTCGCTGTGTCTTGTTTTTGTCTGTATTGGTATTTTGCTATTGTTCTTTTTTATTATTCTCTTTAAAATAAAAAATAAAATAAAATTACAGAAAAAAATATTGGTTGAGTTGCAATGTGTACATAGTAGTATGTCAGTGATGTGTCTAATGATGGCAGAATTGATCTTTCTACTTGATTTATAGACAGGCTAGAGTTTTGATTTAGAAAAACTGAAGGGGGAGAAACTATGACCATATTCTTCTGTCTCTGGTTTACCAAAACAACAATAAAAAGACTCTGCCTTTTGCAATAAGGCCCTGGAATTTGAGGTCGGGATTACATATCCTGGCATTTAAAATAACCAAACTGGATATATAGTTCATTTACTGAATTTCAGCTTTCACAAGGAGATTCCTGCTCTCCACCACCCACCCGCTTTCATTAAGCTCACACTGGGCCCATTGTTTCTCACGTTGCAAAGTTTTTAATCACCACAGCATTTCAAAAAGAGGTCTTGGGGAAAAAAGTAAGTTAAATTAGGACTTATATAAGCAGAAGACTTTCCGGTGGCGTCTTCTGAGAATGAATGTCACATGTTTAACTGAGAGTTACATTGTATTTTGCTACTTTATTGCTGAGTTTAAATTCCAAGGGCAATTTCTAGTGTTGTATCTTATGTGGCTCTCAATCTAGCACGTGTGAATAGTAAAATCTGAAGCAGAAATCTGAAGGTGCTTCTTTATTGCATTGTCACGACTGGGGAACGGAAAGAGGTAGCATATTATCTCCTTCTCTGACTCAATTTTTTTGGAAAACTTGATTTACATCTAGTTGGTGTCACTTTTGCTAGGTATATCTAGCAAGTGCTTTGCTGTTTTGGGGCCAAAAATAAGGGAACAGCATCCAGCTCTTTGATACTCAGCTAACAATACTAGTGGATTCATTAAGTAAATACCTTGGTTCATGAATGCTTCTTTTTACAAACAATTCATTTCATAAACAAAAACATCTGGCAAAATTTTGCTTCCGTTCTCAAACTCCACATCAGGTGACAAACACCACCAAAGTCATCTTCCCCACAGAAACACAAATTTAGCTGTCTTCACCCAGGTCACAAAAAAATTAAGTTTGTAGACTGAGGTATCCCTGTATTATTTTATTATATCTTGTATTGATGTTTTTATTTTGAAAATGCACAGACCATACAAGTACAGCTCAACAAATCTTCACAGCCTGAGCATACCTTTGTAACAATACCCAGATCTGGTAACAAAATATTTCAACAGCTTATAAATCTATTGTTACTAATCTTCTGGTTATTCCAGAAGTAACCACTCTCCTCACTTATTACAGATTAATTCTCTCTGCTCTTTTGTCATTTGTATTACATAATTAGTTACATAGTACGCACTCTTTGTATTTGTCTTCCCATTTTTATTATGTTTGTGAGATATATTTTCATTGGATTTAGTAATAGGTCATTCATTCTCATCGCCATACCCACTATTCTGCTATGTGAATGCATTACAATTTATTTATCTTTTCAGCTCTCAGTGCGCATTTGGAAAGTTTCTGGTGTGGGGCAAGTGAGAATAATGTTGCTATGTTCCTTTTACTGCAGTGGTGGTGAACTCATGGCATGCAAACTGCAGCAGGCCGTTGTAGCAATTAAAGCAGTAAAAGGCTCGCCATCAGTGTAAATCTAGTGCCTGGAATTATGGTGGTAACGTGCAGGCAATTTCGCTAGTTATAAATCTATAAGTGGAATTTCAGATTCAAATCTGCTAGATGTTAACTGATTGTTTTGCCAGAAGGAAAATACACATATGCATAGAGGTAAAAAGTATATGATGATGGAAGAATCTAGTGATAGCCATCAATTCTTGATTTCTTAATAGGACAAAGTTTCTGTAGTGTCCCCATTTCTGGTGCTTTTGAAGAATGCTATTTTTTTTTGCCTTTCTCACAGAGACAGGGAGTAAATATTCCCATCACCACAATAAGGCACAGGAAATCTTGCTCTCCCAAGTCAAAGCATCCAAGTGATAAGTCAGACCATCACTTCTTTTTCTAAGAAATTATCCTATTTGTATCTGCCTTTCCAGCAGGCATCCAGGAGAGCAGGGGAAGTCATAATGAAAATTCACACTTGTATATCACTCTCCATCTGCAAAACACTTCATAGATATTAACTAATTAATCCTCCACTTCTCTCCTGCTCTCCCACCATGAAGCAGGTGGTATCTCCATATTATGTCGCTAATTTGCAGAAAGATAAACACAATAGCAGGTTATGCCATATCCTTACCAAGGTCCAGGAGTGTGAAATAAATACTTTGCTGCCTGGGGCCTTTGTGAAATAAAATTACCACATATTTAAAACCTGAACCTCTAAATTGCATAAATAATGCCTCTGAAGATCTTTTGTCACATGTGACAGAAAAGATGGATTCATCATCGGGTTTGTTTACTAAACTGTCACAGTGGTTGCTCATGAATATCAATGATATGATGGCTCCTGGGAAAGCCGTGGAAGAACCATAAGGAGGGAAAAATTACTGAATGTTTTTAAACATAGGACTGAGCAAAGGCTGTTAATATGATTCCTTTGAGCCTCCCCCATCCAATCCAAGGAGTAAAAATTTGAAGTTACTTAGAAAAGCAAGCAAGGGTGAATTGACACGAATTTGTAAATATAGTGAAAACAAGGGATATCTGGTCCTTTGTGAGTTTGTGATTATAAATAGACATCTTGTAATGAATTTCTTCTGAATGTTTAGAAAACTACAACATTCCATGCAAATTGTAGCTGTCTATGTAGTTATTAATCATTAGCCAAATTTGGTTTAAGTTGTTATTTTCTAATGAGAAAAAAACCTAAACCCATGAAAAGTGCTACTGTTTTAGATTTACAATTTATAAAAATGAAGTCATCTGCTTCAATTTTAGATACAACCTACATTGTAAAACTAGGAGCCAGGAAAGCAATCAGAACTAGTGATTATTCTAGACAAAAAGGAATTCTTCCTGAGGCTACGTTCTGCTCTGGTTCTATATTCAAGCTTACACTGTTTCCCAAAAGGTTTTTTTTTTATCATTTATTTATTTATTTAGCATATTGAGGACACTGGAGGCTCCTTAGGGCATGGACAACAAGAAAAAGAGGAGAAATAGGTAGTTATTAGCTTGATATGTTTGCTCAAAGAAGAAATTAAGCTACTTAATGTTGGTGTTTTTTTCTGTTCATCTAAGTACTTCTGGGGTGAAAGCCCTCTAACAGAAACTGCTAAAGGATAAAAGAGCCACTGTCCTTTGTAAGTAGTAGGAGGGATCTATCAAGTAGCCACATGTCTAAAGTATGAGATGGACCAAGAGAAGAAGCGTCTACAGTAGATTGCATTGAGCTGCTAATAAGAGCCTGCATCTGCCATCGCCCTCAGTGTCTAGGAATGCCCCCCCCCCCAGCAGCACGCTGAACAAGAATAAATGCAGTGCTCTGTAAAGACACAACATGATATATGTTATGGTTTTTCTTTACGAAAAAGAAAACTCAGAACTGGAATTATAAGTGGGAGTTGAAGCTAAAGGGTCTAAGGAAGGAAATCTACCTTAGTTTAGAACCAGGACTTTCAACATTAATTTGCAGCCAAGGTAAGCAAATACTATGAAAAGGATTCACATTTACAGAGAGTCTAGGGGCTGGGGATTTAGCTCAGCGACAAAGTGCCTGCCTGGCAAGCGCAAGGTCGTGAGTTCGGTTCCTGGTACCGGAGAAAAAACAAAACAAAAAAAAAAATAATAAATAAATAAAGAGAGTCTGAAGTAACAGCTAATTCCGGGAGGAAAAAAAGACAGCAGGAGGAAGAAAACCCACCATAGTGAAATGGGCAAGCGGACAGGTTGAATGTGAGCTGGACAGGAGCAGGGATCGAAGGACAAGGAAGGTGAGGTCTACGAGGCCACTGGTGATGGTAGGGAGAGTGATTGCTCTGTGCATGAGCATGAGCGTGTGTGCACAGGTGTGTGTGTGTGTGTGTGTGTGTGTGTGTGTGTGTGTGTGTGGCTCAGAACGATTGGGTTAAAAGTGAGGGTGCAGAGGTTGTTGAGGCAAAGGAGGAGTAGAAGGTGAATGGGGAAAAGACAGAAAAATGAAACAGTAGCCAGAATAAAGATTCATTTATTGGTGGTTGTTTTTTATTTGTTAAAAACATCTCTATAGGTTTGTAGGCAAGAAGGGCTAACACAGAAAGAAAAATGGTGAGAGATGTTCAAATGAAAATGACAGTCATAGATGGAGCTAAAATCAAGAAGAGGCACAAAAGAGTGGGTTCGTTGGAAAATATGTGAATGTTCCCAATATTTCGTTGTCTTCCAACATTGTATTGCTAACAAGAAGCTTGCTATTGTGAGAAGTTTGATGCCACTCCTTTGTAAGATATTTGGCAGTATGTCAATTTGCTATTTTTGCTTAACAGCTTATTCTAAAATGTGCTCACCTAAAACAATAAATATGTATTGTTTTACAAAGTTACTGTGGATCCAGAACCAACTGGTGGCTTAGTTCAGTGGCTCTGGCTCAGGGTCTCACATGAGGTTGCAGTGTAGATGTTGCCTGGGGATGAAGGCTTGGCTTGGGCCTGTGGGTCCCCCTCTGCAATGAATCACTCCCCCACCTCATAAGCCAGGGCTGCTTGTTGACAGGAGGATTCAGCACCTCTGCATGGAGCTGCTGAGTACCCTCACAACATGGCATCTGGCTTCCCCTAGAGAGTAGGTGATGACTGAAAGAGACAGAGAGATAAAAAGAGAGAGACTCCAGAAGAACTGGTTGTACAAGTCACACACCTTCACTGCTACCATGTTCTGCTACAAGTAAGTCCAACAAAGAACCCATACTGTAGTCTACAAAGAACCCACACTCAAAGAGATCATTGGCCTTTGCTCTTTGAAGTGAGAAGTACGAAAGAATTTGTTGGTGTCTTTCTAAACTGATACTGGCAGCTAGCTGTTGAACTAGAAAAAAACTAAGAAGTTTGGGGAACTTCACAATGGAAACATTTAATACACTTAGGTCACCTGAGATTCAGTAGATATGAAATAACAAAATATATATACACCATGCCAGGTTATTCTACACATCCATGCCTGGGAGGGTTTATGCAATTCTGAGCATATCAGCACTAGACTGAATGTGCGGTGGCACCTAAGATAGCGTGGAGAGTGCTCGCACTGCTAGTGGAATAAGAGGAGAGGGAGTGGAGGCGTGCATGACTCCATGTGTTACCTCATTTCTTTGCAGATCTCCTCAGAGGCTACTTTTTGATGAGGCGTTTTACAGGAGAAACAAGGATGTCAGTGACAAAGATGCTGTAAATTCTGGCCTCCTTTGTTCTGCTGGTTAGAACAGGCCAACCTTTGGAGGGGCAGAAAGAGCCTGATCTGAGGTGAAGCTTCTAACACAGGCACACTAAAATGAGATGGAGTTGCCCCCCCCTTCTGTTGCCATTTTCCTTCCATGAGCTTGGAAAGAAGAAGGAATTAATGAGGCTCATTGTGTATGCAAGGGTAAGCACAGTTTGTGGTGAGCTAAGTCTAGCAGAAGCTGAAAAAGCATATCTGGCACAGTTAAGCAATTAGACTTCACATTTCTCACATTTTGTAAGGGAAAAAATGTCTTTAGTGGAAAGTGTCTTTAAACTCATTTTCCACAGACAGAAAAGACTTTCTCAGCCCAATTCCAGGCTTGCTTCTTCGTCGACCACATTTAAAATGAAGGTGGAAATCAGGGTAGTTGTGTTCAAGGTAATTTGTATGCACTGCAATAAAGGAGTGACTACTTAAGGAACAGAAATGGTGCCAGGTTTTTTGCTAGAATTAAAATCCAGCACAATATAGATTAAGATCAAATGGGAGAATCGGGGAAATGATCTATTTTCTTTCTTCCCAAATGATTGGGAACACCTACAGAACAATGAGTATATTTTCCCTATACTGGTTAAAATATGGCCTTTGGAACCAGATTGCCTAGGTTTAATTCTGGCTCTGGTACTTACTATCTGTGTGGTCTGTGGCAGATTATCTTTGGCTTTCTCAGTTTCCTCATCTTTAAAATGCAGAACTAGTAGTATCTGCCTCTTAGGGCTATTATGAATAAGAAACAACTAGGTATATGTAAGTCATAATAAAACAGTGACTGATGCATTACAAGCACTGTAAATGTTAGTTACTTGTATGACTATCGATTATTTCCAAGACTAATGTTATACAGAGAGCAGATGCTGAATAAATATTTGCTCTTTGAACAGAACAGCACGGCTCTATATGAAAATCTGTTAGGAAAGGTTGCTCTTTTATCTTCACCTGTGCACATTGTGGCATAAGTTGCTATACACACACACACACACACACACACACACACACACACACCACGTCTTTGTCAATAGTAATATTGTTATTCTCCATGCATCATAATTGTGTTCCATATCTGCTACCTCTTTGAACTGCCAACATATTAAGGGTAGAGTGCATTTTTTTCTCTATAACCACCACCTATCTCAGTGCCTGGCATGCAATAGGAATTCACAGTGAATGTGGTTAGAATGATGGACTGATTAATTAAAACTAATCAGCAAATATTTATTAAGTACCTACTGTATGTTAGGCATATCATCCAGTACAGGAATATATAATCACAAAAACAGACACTCTCCTTGCTGTACTGGAGTTCATAATGTAGTAGAGGTGTTTTCAGAATCTCAGATCACTTCAAGATACTGATAGAGGGGGAAAGAAAGAAGGCAGTGGGCAATGTTTGCTGATTCCTACTCTATATCAGTTAGGCTATATTAGAGAGGAGATATTGGAAAACCCAGTTGATAGTGACTTAAACGTTAAGGTCACATACTGTTCAGTTAACAAATGTTAATGTTAGACAGTTTTGAAGATTGTCATTAGTGCCCTAATATCAGAGTGATTGGTTAGTGTATCAGCAGCTCTACAGGCTTCCCTTAAAGGTAGCAAGATGGCTACCAAAGCTCCAGGCATCATTATACCACTATCTCTAAAGGCAGAAATTATGACAGATTTCCACATACCTCTGTCCCATTAACAAGGAAAATATCTTTTCCATAACCTCTTCTGCAGATTTTCCCCATATATAAGTGTTCAAGACGGGAGTCACTCGGCACCCTGACTTAAAGGGGGTGCTGAGAAATTGAGTTCTTGGTTTGTTCAACCTATAATGAGAAATTTACTCTGAAGTTTGTTCCGCCGATAGGAGAAGGTGGTTGGGAATAGCTTTTGGGTAACCAAACAACAGTGTGCTCCACTCTGGCTTATTCTACTTTTGCCATTTCCTGGTACCTAAGTACAAGAAAATGTGTGCCGCCCTGTGCCTCACTGTCCTCCTGTCTTTCACCTGTTAAATGAGCAGAGAGAGAGCTGGTGCTGCTTGGAGGCTCTTTCAGCTTTGGTTTCTGAGAACCTGTTGATCTGTGACCATAGATGATAAGACCTCTTTACAACCAGCTTTCCCTTCTGTGTGCAATTACTGTGTGCCAGGCACTGGCGTTAGAACAGTGTATTTGGAGACAATATTTCTGAGATCTGGTCTAAACATTTAATTCTGACAAGTCACATATCTTCTCCAAGCATCAGAGTTCTCATCATTTAAATGGAGATAATTTACTCAAAAGCCATGTTGCTATGTGGGTTAAATGAGATATTCAGTGCAATTTGCATTGCATTTTTTATAGACTTAGTTTCATGGATCACTTGAGGGGGATATTCTTTGTAAACTCTTATTATTGTTATCTCTTTAAAGGACTCTGGTAAAATAAAAATCAATCATATCAAAGCAGCAGAACATTCAGAGAAAGTCCTAAATTCCTCCCCATCTGCACCTGCAGTGACAAGTTCTAGACCTCGTGCGCAGTGATGGGGTCCTCACCGTCAAAGCTGCTGGTTTTCTGAGTACAGATGCTAGCACACATGCTCTTGCTTTAGCACGTTCCTTTGGACCTTTGAGATCTTCCAAATGATTCAGTGTGAGCCAGGAAAAGCAGATGAAGAACTTTACCTTAGGCGCCTCACAATTTCAAGTTTCCTTCATAACAGAAAGTTCATCCTCTCAGACATTCTCCACGTAAATATAGTCTTGATCTTGCTAAATATTTGGAACATGCTAATAAGAAGTCTGTGCATGTATTCAATTACGCTTATGGAAACACCACACTTTGCATGATGTAATCTCCTCAGAGCAGCTGGGTGATGCTCCTCACACTAACCAGGTGTGGGTTTCTCTCCTACCAGGCTTAAGTCCTTGGAGATATTTGAGGGGATGTGAAGATGAAATAATTTCTTAAAGTCTATCTCATTTTCTTAAAGACTCAAATTTATTGAATCAGATCACTCAGCAGGAGACATAGACAGCCAGTCCAAAGGAAGAAGAGCAGATTAGCCCTATTTACATGATAGTCTCTTACGCGTGCATTTCAATTCATGACACATGACAGCTCAGCCTGAAAACTTTAGATGAAAAATGATAGCGACCTGAAAGCTGCTAGAAATGCTCTACAGGTGTGATCACCCACAGTAATCCTGGATTATCGTAAGTGACTTAACATTGGGATCAAAATAATCATATCGGCATTTCCCACGCATCAGTGCGTATCTGGCACACAATTTCTTTAACCTTCTGTAATCTCCTAAGATAAGCTGTGCATGGAAAGTAGTAGTGTAGACTTTGCTGTCAAGCAGACCTGGGCTTGAAGCCATCATAGTCTACTTTTTGAATGACATTTACATCTTTGAATCTGGGTTTTCTCATCTGTAAAATCAGGAGACTACTTGCCTCACTAGATTGCTCTTAGAATTAAAAGATATTCCCAGAGAAAATCTAGCAGAGGCTCTGTCTGCATGGAAGGTGGTCAATACCTGTCCCTTCTTTCCCTTGTCACCCAACCTAGAGAAGCTTTATATCTTTTCTTGGCTCACATTCTTTTTCCAAGTACTAATGGAAAAAAAATAACTAAATTTTGGCAAAGCTAATAAAAACCTCAGCTTTGTAATTGGGTCTTTAAATTTGTAGTGCAGAGTCTATTTCAACCCCACTACAAAAGATAAGAATAGTTGAGACTCAAGGTCACCCAAAAGATGTCTATAAAAAAGTTAGATAATGAGATGGCAAGTGGCATTTTTATTATGTGAGCAGAAGTGGCTTAGGGGCCAGGTATGGTGAAGCTCCAGTAAGCATCAGGTTTCTCAGGTGAATATCAGCTTGCTTCCTGGTATACGTGTGTATTATGTGCCAGGCATCTATCTTTCATGAGTTCATCTGCCTGTGAAGTTATCTCTTTGTCTTCCAGGCAGTTCTAAGGAGCTATCATATAAAGTGAGTTATAAGGAGTCTTACCAACTTCTTCCAACTCTTGGCCTTGAATTATATATGCCCATTACCACTGATCAATTGATATCCTCATTCCTATCCCTGTAGTTCTTTGCTAGATCCATACTGTAATTCATAAAATCTCCCATTGTCATAAGGAAAACATGTAAGCTCTTCAGTGTATGAAATATTGCCTTACTTTCCTCTTAAGATATCTTCATGAATATCCCTGATACAGCCCAGCTTCCAGCCATGCCAATTATTTGAAGACTCTCAAGAATACTGTGCTATTTCTTATCCACATGCCTTTGAATAGGCTCTACATTTAAACAAAGGTAGCTTCTCCTGGTAGCTTCACCTACCAAATCTTCCTATGTTCATCCTGTGCTAAATCTCCCTCTGCCTCATTTATCTAGTGAGACCCTCTGTAATCATCCTCTGATCCCTCCTTTATCATTTTTCTTGTCTCTCACTACCAAAGATCTTTGGGCTTTTCTTCTTGATTCACACGCAAACCTTGCCTATGGCTCCCTCGGGACATAGTCTGTGAATTATAGGTTGTCATTGTGGCTTGAATTCTTTTATCTCCATTGCTTAAGTTGGTTCCTGCCCTATGAAAGATAGTAAATGTGAATGGAAGAGAGGGAACAGTGAAAGTTAATCTCTATTTTTCTTTCAAAAGACTACTTTCTGTTAAAGACATACAAAGCCATTCTTTTGCCCCTTTGCTGAAAAGCTTTAAGCCTGAATTCTTGCTTAAAGGAATCCTAGCTATGGAGACTATTTTGGAGACCAAGATTAGTTTTATGAAGCAAAGTTTATGTTTAAAAGACCAAGTTTCTGATATCACTATTATGGGATCTGTGAGAAACAAAGTCACTAGTGAGAAGTAATAGAGCACAAGCATATGTTTGTTTACCTGAGTATCCAATTTGAAGATATCAATATATAATACAACAACCATTGTTAATTTCCTATCACCTTTCTGAAATTCTGTATTGCTTTACTGTTTTTGTGTTATTTTCTAAATTTATGTGTTTGTTGCTATGTTTTCATTCTTTTATTTTTAAAATAAAACAAAAAAGAACACCAATAATGGAGCCACCATTTTGAAGATGACATCAGGTAATATAACAACCATTATTAATATTCTATCACCATGTTTTGAAATTCTGTATCATTTTTATTGCTTTTGAAGCTGTTTCATTTATGTATTTATCTTTGTTATTTTGGATTTTTTAAAATGGAAAACAAAATTTATATATATATATAAGGATAGTTGGAATAGTCGTATTGCTGATGTCTGGTTTATTGAAAGGAAGAGTCAATGCTTAATTTTTTTTTTCTTGACCAATTTTGCACACTTGAATTTGGTAATCAGAATGACTGATCTGAGAACAATATGCAGTATAAGAACCACTGTTGAACTCCTACCATCTTGTATGGTGAAGCTCTGCATCATTTCCAGTATTTTTTTACTGGTTGCTGTTTGTTTGATCAGTCTTACATTCTTATGTCTAGTGGACTGAACAACTTCATTGAAGATAACAGTATGTAGTATAGCAACCATTGTAAATTCCTATCATTTTGTTTTGTGATCATGTATCATTTTTGTTGTTTTTGTGTTGGTTTGATTTTGTTTTCATTGTTGTTTTGTCAGTTTTTTAATTTTCAAAAAAAAAAATGATGGAGTCAAACTGCCTTGGTTCAAAGCCCAGGTTTGTCACACACTTTGTTAATTGAGGCAAGTTGCTTAATAGCTCAATTTTCCCTAGCATGAATGAGAATCATACTTCTTAGGAACTGTTGAGAGGATGAAATTAATAATAAGTCCTTGATTGATCAATTTTGCATGTCTCTATCTGTTTTCATGAGAAACCACTTTGAAGATATCAATATGTAATACAACAAGCATTGTTAATTTCCTACCACTCTGATTGTAACTCTGTATTGTCTGTACTGTTCTTTTGCTATTTTGTAAAAAGTTGTCTGTCTGTTAATGTTTTCCTCCTTTTATTTTTAAAATTTAAAAAAATGCATGTAAAGGCAATAGAAAGGAGCCTGGCACATGCTAAACACTATATGAGTATTCCTTCTTCTTCATGATTGCCTGAGACAAGATTTTCCTAGGTATTTGTTTGCAATCTTACACAGAAGTCCACCAACCAATAGGCTCACCTCCTGAATGGAGCAGAAGGGAAACAAAAAGAAAGGCTCACTTCTGTTTCTTTGGAGAAGTTCTCCAGTCTTCATCTTCACCTTGGGTGTTGACTCCCGACTTCCAGCACAGACTCTTTAGCCTTCCATTGCAGACCCTTTGGCCTCCTGCTGCTGACTCTGATGAGACACTACAGGGAGCTCCAGGCCTTAGGCTGGATCCTTTGGATCTCCAGTGTGTAAATGGCCCTTTTTCATGCTTCCATATCTGACTCTGCAAGCAGTGACTGTAAGCCAATCTTATAAATTGTTATGTATTTGTATATCTTGCATCAAATCTGTTTCTCTAGTAAGCATCAACTGATAGATTATATAAAACATAAATTTAGAGCTGTCTTTTTAAAATGAGGGGATTGATATGAAGCCCAGACTTCCTCTATAACCATTCCTCAGGGATTCTTTGGGCCCCTAAGAGCTTCAGAAGCTTGGCTAGGAAGCTCTGATCACATCTTAAAGTCCCTCATTTTCTAGCAGGCTTGAGACTGAGCGTTGGCCTGAATTGTCCAACTCCACAAAAGTGCCCCATTTTTGAGTAGCAAAAACCATCCTAAGACCCAGTTCACTTTATGCTGAATATAAATCAGTCTCCCTGAGGTGCTCCCCCAGTAGGAACTCACAATTAGAATGAACAGGATGGAAGGAGCTGGATTTGATATTCCTGCTTTGGAGTGGTCCCTCTGCAATTTTGCTTGGTGACATGACTGTAAATCATTGTCTTGTGTCTTATAGAATAGTGAACTTCTGCAGACTCCAAAATCTGTGTCTCAGAGTCTGACAAAAGGAGCCAACAAGTGGAGATATGGTTTGTCTGTGTGATTTGCCCTACTCTTTTGGGTAAAAGTAGAATTCATTTTTTTCTTTTGCCAAATATCTTAACAATTACAGCTTTAATTCATTGCCAACCTTTTTCGTTTATTCCTAATTTGCTATTATTTGAGCCTGTCCCCAAACAGAAAAGCTATGGCCATATTGTCTACCTGTATATTGTAAATAAGTTTTGTCTTCTATAATTAGACACAGTTGTAAACCAACAGCTTTACATATGGTTCCCATTGCTCATTTGATTGACTCATCAAAAACACTCAGAGCAGGTTAGTATTCTCAATCAATAGCTTCTTTTCTAGTAACAAAAACTCTCTTTGATTGGGAAAGTAATCTCTTTGCTTCCTAGAGCATAGACGTCTCATCCATGGCACATTGTATGGCCTTTTAAGCTATTTTTTTCAAGAGACAAGAGTGGTCTATTTGTACGGCTATGTCTACAGAATCATAATCACCATTATTGTATTGTGAGTGCATACAGACCTGTCACACATGAAAACAATGTTTTCCCTTTCTTCATGCTTTTAAACTCTAACCAAAAGAGAGTCCCTGAAAAGACACTGTCCACATGGGCAATGCAGTTGAATTCCTCAGAATCTGTGATTCTCATTACTGTTAAAAACTCGCCATGTTTCATTTGTGGATTGTTTTTATAAGGTTACTAGGGGAAGTAAAGGCCTGTTTATTCTTTCAACAAATATTTGTAGACTATTTAGTGATGATAGGTACAGTCTCCATCCTCTGTTTTACATTTGCAATCATTCCATAAAGTAATTATCCCCATTTTTAAGTAACATAACTTAGCAAGCTAAAGTAACTTGTACAAAGTCAAGAAGCTGGTCAGTAGGGGAGAAGAGGGAAGATAGCTAGGATTTGAGACCAGGCGTGTGAAACTCTAAACAAGCACTCTAAAATAACACATGACCCATGGCATGTCAGCTGACAGGATGCCCAAGGGTGACACAGATGAAAAATACTCATAGTCCCTCCCTGTAGGGACGTCATATACACTAATACAAGTGTCTGACTAAGGGTGCTAAGTCTACATAGAACTTTGACGTATAGAGCCCAGAAGAATCCAGTCTGTCTGGAGGCAAGGAAGGAGAAGCAGAAATCAAGGAGAGCTTCACATAGGAGGGTTTTTGATCTTGGTCTTGAATGGAAGGAAAAGATTCTCAAAGGTGGGGAAAGAAATAGCATAAACCACTGTATGGCTTCCCCTGCTAAGGGAGTGATGATTAGGCTAGTATGTGTGTATGTGTGTGGGGGAGTGTAGCATAAAAATGGGAAATGGCAAAAACTGAAATTATAAATGAAACTTCCTACTGTGGGTCATAGCACTCTTTACCAGCCAAGGCTTTCTCACTGTAAAACAGAAACAGACTATATTGAGCTAAATAAACATAATGCACCACGTAGATAAGGACTAAAAACCACATGATTATCTCAATAGATGTAGAAAAAGCCTTTTATCAAATCCAGCATCACTTCCTGATAAAGCCCTGAAAAAATTAGGTATAAATTGATCATATCTCAACATAAGAAAGCTGCATAACAAATCAAACCAAAATACTGAATGGAGGATAACTGAAAGTATGTCTTCTAATGTCAGGAACAGGACAAGAATGTAAAACCACTGTTCTTATTCAGTATAGTACTAGAAATTCTAGCCAGAGAAATTGGGCAAGAGAAAAAAATAAAACACATACAAATAGAAAAGGCTAAAGTCAAATGATCCCTGTTTGCAGATGATCTAATTCTTTATACATGACAACTTAATGACACCAACAAGAGTAAATTGAACTGAGAAGTAAATTTACAAAAGTAGAAAGATAGAAAGTCAACATACAAAAACCAGGAGCTATTTTATATTCTAGTAATGAGTTATGAATGAAATCACCTTCACAGTAGCCATGTAAAAAATAAAATAAAATACTGAGGGACAAACTAAGGGTCTGAATTACTTCTACAATAAAATTATAAAACACCAAAAGAAGAAATTGAAGAAGATACTAAGAGGATTGTCTTAGTTACTTTTCTGTCATTGCTGAGACAAAATACCTGATGCTCAAAATTAAGACAGGAAAGGTTTATTTAGCTCACAGTTTGTGGAGGTTTCAGTCCATACTTGGCTGGCTCCAAGGCAGCATGGCACATGGCAGAGGGCAACAGTTCCTGGCAGAGGAAGACAGCAAAAGCAACGAGCAAAAAGGAAGAAGCAGCGGGAGCAAGCCTCTTCCCCCACTTACATTGTATGTAGGCTCTCTGTCCCAGGGCGGATGTAGCACTCACATCCATAATCCCAGCATTGGACCATGGATCTATCAAAAACTCTAGAAGCCCGCACCCGTGACTGCATGAGGCAGTGGGGGAACATCCAGACACAAACCATAACAAGGATAAAAGGCTTTCCATGTTCATGGCTTGGAAGAATTAATGTTGTTAAATGGCCATACTACCCAAAGCAATCTATAGATTCAATACAATCCCCATCAAAATATCTATGATATTCTTTACAGAACTTGAAAAAAATCTCCTAAAGTTAATACAGAAACACAAAAGATTGTGAATAGCCAAAACACTCCTGAGCAAAATGAACAATGCTACAAGCATTGCTAGAGGTATAGTTTACCTGATTTCAGAAATATGCCACATTGCCATAGTAACAAAAGGAGTATGGTATTGGCATAAGAACAGATACATATGCCATTGGAATAGAATAGAGAACCCAGAAAATCTATTCATCTATAGCCAACTGATTCTCAACAAATGTTTCTGAAACATGTATTAGAGAAAGAACAGTCTCTTTAACAAACAATGCTCATAAAACTGGATATCCACGTGCCAAATATCGAAGCTTGACTCAAATCTCTCACCCTGAAAAAAAAAAAAAAACAGCTCTATATTCATTAAGGATCTGACTATAAACATGAAACTCTGAATTTGCCAGAGGAAAACATAGGGAAAACTTCAAGATATTGGTACAAGCAAGTTTTTTTCTGGATAGGCCTCCAAACACAGGAAATAAAAACAAAAACTGACAAATTGGATTATATCAAACTAAAATCAGCAGTCTCAAAAAACAGCCTAGAGTATGGCTGAAAATATTTGCATCTGACAGAATTAACATTAAATAAATTTAACAAAAAATTAAATAACCTAATTAAAAACTGGGTGAATGATCTAAATGCATACTTCTCCAAAGCAGAAATACACCTGACCTACAAATGTAAGAAAAATGTATAGTTACATTAGCCATCAGGGAAATGCAAATAAAAACTGCATTGACGTTCTGTCTCACCCTAGTTAGAGGGATTCGTATCAAACAAACCCCCCAAAATAATAAATGCTGGTAAGGATTGGAGATTGCTGCTCGGAATGTAAATTAGCACAGCTACTATGAAAAACATGATACATATTCCTCAGAAAAAATTAAAAATAGATCTACCATATGATCCAGTTGTCTCACTCCTGGATATATAGCCCAAGAAAATACAGTGGGTATACAAAAGAAATACCTTCATATCCATGTTGATTGTAGCACTCGTCATAACAGGTAAACATGGCGTCAGCCTAGGTGCCCAAGAAGAGGTGAAAGAATAAAGAAAATATGGACACACACAACGGAGTATTATTTGGCCCTAAAGATAATAAAATCTCATCATTTGCAGGAAATTGGATGGGACTGAAGGGCATAATGTTGGGTAAAACAAGACCGATACTGAAAGACAAATATTTCATGTTCTCTCTTGTACGTGGAAACTTTTTTTAAAAAAGATGGCCTGAAAGCAGGCGAGAGAGTACTAGGGGCTGAGAAGGGTACTGCAAGGGGGAAGTGGGGGGGGGGCGCGTGAGAAGGGTGGATCGACAGGAACGATGCGCAGTGAACACATGTGTGGAAGTATCACAGTGACTCATCTTAGTGTGCACAATTAATATGTGGTAATAATGATAAAAATTTTAAAATAAACTCTTGGGAGTACAGTGGGAGACTGGAACAATACCCCAGAGGGCCAGCAAAGAGGAACACAGAGAATGTTCCCCAGCAGGAACCCTCTGGTCAGGTGACAAGAGTTCCAGCCTTTGTTTCTGGCCCATGTGAGAAGCTGACGATCCGGGGTCCAGAGGTGTAACACCCGCCTGGCTGAGCCGGGCTCCTGTGTCGTCTCTGGGTCTGAGAGCGAAAGGGCTAGGAGAGAATTCTAAAAGGGAAGAGTGATTGCCCAAAAAGAAAGAAGAGGAGCTTGCTGTGCTAGGAGCAGTGAGTGGATGCAGGATGGATTAAAAAATTCCTCATAAAATGATCAATGGTTTCGGACCAGGATGATCACATGATCAGATCTGTGAACGGGACTGAGGGTGTTTTCGAGAAGTCTAGGGAAGGTGTACTGGTCCTGCTAAGAGATTGCTGCATTCGCCTGTGTGAGAACGCCTGAGATTTCAGAGACGGTAGAGATGGAGGAGAGGAGACAAATTCCCAGGGTAAGCAGAACACCACTGTCTGCCACAGTGAACTATAATATCCCTTACTTGGACAGTGTTACATTCATTTGATGAGAATATTATTGATCTAATGAGGGATTATCCTAAGGCTTATGATTTTATAAATGAGAAAATAACACACACTCTAGGGAGACTTAGCTGTTACATTAACAATTAATAGGAAAATCTGACAAAGCCAAGGCTTGGAAGTCATGCTTATCATGAATAATATAGAGCTGGGAGAGTTGGTCGGAACCCAAATACATTCAGAGTAATTTTCCATAAACCTGCCACCTCTCGTTCGAAAATATTTCATGTGTGAGACTGCGATTTTCTCTGACAGGCTGGCATCGGCAGAAGAGGAAGTTGGAAAAGCAAATTGCTCTTTTTGAATGGTAAAAAATATCATTACTGTAAAGAACATTAATCTTTCTGATCAGGTGTTATATCTTCAGCTGAGATTTTGGTTCTGTAATTCTCAGCATTATAAGCAAGCATGTTTGAGAACTCCTAAATACATAACTGCTTTTATTTTATTATCCAAACAGTAATAGGTATATTTTTTCAAGTCATTCAGTGCAGACAATCACTTTTTTCAACACTGAAAACCGCAATAATTTCAAGGTGAAGTCACTGGGGAAATTGCGGCCATCACCGCGGCTGGCTGTGATGGTTCGAGTCCGTCTAATCTACCGGCTCTGCTGCCTCTCTCGTACCCTGAGGACGAGTCCGGCTGAGGCAGGAGACCAGGGCATGGCAAGGCCACCAGAGCAATTGGGCCTGACTTGCCCATCAAAGAGACTTATTAAATGCAGGCACAGAGCAGTCGCTCCCACGCCTGACACGAGATCAAGCGTCTGGTACCAACCTTCTGACACAAAAACACACCAAACTTGGCACCCGATACCAATCTTCTAGCATCAAACCAGCTGGGTCAAGTACAAAAGAAAACATAAAAAGACAGCAGCAATTGACTTTGCACCACTGTCTTCTTATTCATGCAGGGGTCTGTTCTGCCTGCAGGATGTGTCTTCCCTTTTTCCATCTAAGTGCCCTTTTCTTCTTGAACACTTCTTTTCTGTGTCTTCTCCTTTTCTTCTTATTTTTGCCCTAAGCAAATTGTCACCTTTTTCATTTACCAGTTGTTCCATCCAATTCAAGGAACAGGACAATAAGAACTGGAAAACACTGCTGGTCCCTACACCACCCAGCGACTCTATTGTGGGGTCTGCATGAGACACGGAGGCCAGTTTCTGTGACTTGCAGTTAGCGTCACTGGGTTCCATAGTCTAACCCCAGAAACCACCTAGGAAAGGCTTGTCTCTGATGACCAGAGGAATGTGGGGAAAGGGTCTTTATTTGCATCCCTCAGCTGCAGGCGCTAAGAGCAGCTTAGGGAATACTAAGGGAATATTGACAGAAGAGGAAGGGAGGAAAGACAGAAAGGATGCATTAGTGAGAGACACACCTTGGGCAAGGAGAATGCAATCCCACTCAAGACACTTAGGGAGACTGTGGGATGCACTTTAGAAATGTCCCATGCGGGGTTGGGCTGGGAGATTTATCCATCAACTCCTCTTTTGTTGACTGTCACTCTTAGGGGAGTAAATTTCCAGTACTTCCAGCCTACTCCAAACCAGACAGGATTTGTAACTGCAGTCAAGGAAGGTCCATAAGGAAGCCACTTGCATATACAAGAACCAACTACAGGCAACATTTTGGCTAGACCTAGAGGATATAGCCAAGCAAAATTGGCATCTGATACAAAATGAACTAGGAAAAATTAATTGTTGTATCTTAAAAGCAATCTTTGTGTATTTAAACAATTTCCCATTATGTTAAGCAAGATGTGTCAAATTTCTCTTCACTTAGAGTAGATATTCAGGGATCATGCTTTGAAAGCACTTATAATCTAATGAAGGAGTGAATGGACTTACAAATAAGTATCAAACAAGAGACAAAGTGATAAGAGATATAATGTCATATACAAAGTGAAGGGTAGCAGGGGTGATCATCTTCTAGGCAGAAAGGGAAAGATACAAAAATGACTTCTTGGAGATGGTAGCACTGGCTTTTACTTTCAGAATTGGGGAGACGTCCCATACAGAGGAAACAGAATGATCACAGATGTAGAATATGGGAAGTAAAGGGCACACAGGTTGGAAAATGAAGGACAAAGTTTGGTTCAATTTAACCTGACCTTGGTAAGAACCTAGACTCCTACATCAACAGCCTCAAGAGGACAACTATGAACTAGACTCCTACTATCCACAAGGGACCTTTAAGTGCTGGGTGAGAAAGACATTTTATATTGTATCACCTTGGTAATTTAGTAATATTGGTTCAGTTTGCTCAAAATGGAGATAAGAACTACTTTACAAAGTAATCGTTCAGACTGAATGATAAAATTTACTAAAACTCTTGGCCCTTGATAGAAGCTTAACAAATGAGAAATCATAGACATTTTATATTTAAGTGTCTTCATGAGCAGATTTGGAAAACCATCCATTCAAGATAAAGTTCCTAGAAACTCTGGGTACAATCAGAATATCTTTACCAAGAGGCTATGATTTTCTATACAATGTACCTGGTACACTACAGCTTATGTATGTTAACTATGGGTGTAGTTCTTATGGAAAATGGAATACAAATCTCTATATAATCTTACCTAGCACCAAATGGGACAGATTTATGAGAATTTGATATTGCAAAATGTTCTTTCATTTTTCTGGAGCACAGTAGGTTAGGTCTCATACGTTTCTTGCTTATTTAATAATTCATTTAATAACTATTTTTGAGCATATACTATAAACAGTAAGTGTGAAGGGGGCATAGGGAATTATGGCTTCTTTGAGTACTGTATAGTCTCTATGGAAAGATAAACTGCAGGTACCTTTATATCTATACTTACATGATATATTTACTTACATGAAATACATGTAAATTATGCCAACTGGTTAAATAATGATTATGAATCAAGATTAACTGTGATGATAATAACACAGATGCTCTTTGACTTACAGTGGGATTATGCCCCAATAAATCTATCATAGGTTAAAAATGCATTTAATACACCTAACGCCTTGATCATTTTAGCTTAGCAATACTATACATTGCATAGCATTAGTTATCTACCCTCATGAGCAAGTGGCTAGATGGAAACTGTGGCTTGATGCTACTGCCCAGCATTAAGAAAAAATATCAAAGTGCTAGCCCTTTGAAATTGTCAGAATGAAGAATTCAGTATAAGCTTTCAACTGAATGCATACTGCCCTTGAACCATATTAAAGTAGAAGAATCATAAATTGAGGTATCATAAGTCAGGGACCATGTATATTGTAACTGTTAAAAGAAGAAATGATCAGTCTGGATTGAGACGATTAAGAGTGTGTCAAGGCGGGTATAGGGAGTAACTGGGTCCTCAAGGATTGGATGAACTGGCATCACTTAGGTAGGAGCTAAAGACCCTGGATGCTGGTATGACTAGGACAGTGAGAGAACTGGGAGAGGGATCAGTGGAAAATAAGGTTGTAAGAGTAGTAGGAATCAGGCTACAAAGGCAGATATACCAATTTGAGTGCCAGACCAAGTAAGCTGGCTTACAGATCAAAATCATGAACACAAATGTTTCTATGAGCTAATAAAATTTTAAGGTGTCCAAGAGTAACAAATTAGTGGTGGAGATTATGGGGATCTGGTGAACAAAAAGGTCTTCATATTCAAAAGCATTTGGAACACTGGGCCTTTCAAACAAAACATGCTCCCAGGACAAATATCTGTTAGTCATGGTTTGTTTTTTTTTCACTGCACTAGGACAATATCTGGGTGCCCACGGCCATGCCACTTGATTGACAGGCATTACCAATCAAACAAATTACTGCTTCTTATTAAGCACAGATGAGCCTCCAGAATTCTTAGTATAAATAAATGTCATGAATTAATATTCATGTGTTGATTTTTCTCTTACCCTACTTCCTAGGCTCAATATGACCATTACAACAAATTTGTTTGGAGCACACTTGCAAAAAACAAACAAACAAACAAATTAACATATGGGTTTGGAGAGTGGTAGTTACTATGTAAATGTGCACTTTTTGGGACCCCAGTCTTCTAATCTCCAACTGTCCATATTCAAACTTTTGTCTCTTAAGTTCATTTCCAGCTATATGTCTAGTCCGTATTACTGGAAACTTGCAGCAATAAGGTTGCCTGCTTTCCCTTAAGGAAGTCAACATCTCACAGTGTCCTACAGAGCAAGGAGCAGAGAGATCCCAGCAAGAGACAGGGAACTAGACAAGGTCATTTGAGGAGTGGTAAACCAGTTTCTGGCCTCATGGGTGCTCGCAGGAGTAACTTGATCCCTCTCAATCTGTTTCCACAGTTTTCAAAGAGGAAAATCATTCCCAACATGTGCACCTAATGATGTCACTGTGAGAATCAAATCCGTTCGTGTACGTTTAGCAAACTTTTGACATTATTCTATCTAGCATTCTTTTTCTGTTTGAGCCTTTTAAAATATTAAAGAGGGGCTGGGGATTTAGCTCAGCGGCAAAGCGCCTGCCTTGCAAGGGCAAGGTTGTGAGTTCGATTCCTGGTACCGGAAGAAAAATGAAAAACAAAAACAAAACAAAAAAATAAAAAATTAAAGAACTTTATTTTTTAGAGCAGTTTCAGATTCACAGCAAAAGTGAATGGAAAGCAGAGTTCCTTATTCTTCCTTCATTCCCACAGCCTTCTGGCCACCAACATCTTACACATCGGCTGCAAGAGAATTGTGGAACAGTAATGTGTCTGAGATTGCTGTTACCAAGTTGTATAATTATAATATTTGGTATAAAATATATGTTTTAAAGGAAGCTTCCTTTTCAAGGAACCATGTTTCGTGATACTAAGCACCAAGAAAAGAAGTATAGCAAAAAAGTAAGGTGATTACCTTGCAGATCAAGTGCAGCAGTTTATGCCACAAAGAAAACTTCTTTCTCTCCAACATCTACCATCTTGCACATGCATGTACTCATTTTATTCTCAACAGCATGAAGTGCTGCAGAAGGTTATGATACCCAATGATTTCTCATGTGTGGTCAACAAAAGAGCTGACCATATAGCCTGAAGGCCCTAGTAATACAGACTAGACTTGAGCTTTCTGACTCCACATATAACCCTGTCACTTTCCTTATCTATCCATATCTAAACATTGTTCAACTCAAGTGCTTAAAGAATTATAAGAATGGAAAAGAAGGAAGAAATCAAAGCATTGCTATTCTTCTCATGCCTTTAGTTGAGTGCCAGAGATTGCACTCCTCCGCATCAGCTGTCCTTGGCTTGCACAATCATGGCCTATTTTAATTATTGTGCAAGGCTGGTCTTACCTACAACTAAGCTGATGCCCTTCTGCTTTGCCCAAATGTTAGAAGGGATAGATTTACAGTTAAATCAATATTTAATCTAATGTACCGCTCTTGACTCCATTTGTAAAATGGTGTGGAGATCTTGGATAAGAATGTAAGCCTGCAAGCTGAATCAAAGCTATTTGCAGAGCAGTAAACTCAAGAAGGAAACATGATAATAAATGCAGAAGAGTGGCAGTTTCCTCAGCAGGAACAATGCACTATATTTCCTTCCCCTTGCCCTTTTTTATTAAGGACATGGAAAGAGGAGTCAATAGTGATTTAATTGAGCCTTTACAAATGAGGCTCAGGATTCCAATAGCCTCAACGACATTAACAATAACAAAGAAAAATATTTTAGTAACATGAGTAGGAATTCCTTTTTGGTCATATCTCATAATGTTTCACAGGGTATTTTCATTGCTTGGAGAAGGAAAGGTCCTATGCATGTTGTTTATCATATATCAAATGACCATATAGATACTGAGGGAGACTTAAACTCAAATATTTCATCAATTATGTAAAACTTAAATGCATGGGTACATGTTAAAATGCCCCTGAGTCAAATGATTTGTCTAACGCCATTGAGATTGTAAAGTTCAATTAGAAATGAAATTCTTGGCCTAATCTTCTAGAAACTGGTTGAGCTTCAATTGCTCCATCTGAGAGGTAAATCATTGTCTGTGGGATGGAGGTGGTGAAGGAAGCAAGCTTGAATCATGGAGAGAAAAAGGAAAGGAGGAAGAATAAGGAAGGGAGGGAAGGAGGATGGGAGGAGGGAAGAAGGAAGAGAAGAAAACACAGAGAATGTAGGAGGGGGAAGAGATAGAAGGAAGTGTGTACTGTGCCTGTAGTGATCTGAAAAAATCAATGTCTCTTAGTAGTGAGCTTTGATGTCTTTCTTTAGCTCAGCGGCAAAAGTGCCTGCCTGGCAAGCGCAAGGTCGTGAGTTCGGTTCCCGGTACCAGAGAAAAACCAAAAAAAAAAAAAAAAAAAAAAAAGATCAGACTCATTTTTAGTGAACAGAGTCCAGAGTTTCAAGTTCAATGAGTTAGTGTACTTAATTTAGAAGTGTTTATACCCGGCCTGTGTTAATTTATTGTCCCACATTCAGTGATGTTATACATGACCATGGTTTGATTGACAGTAAAATCACAGCAAAGGATTCATACCATAAATTCACAATTAAGTAACTCTATGAGGCATATGAAATGATCAGCATTTCATCAGTGAATTCTATTGCCTGCATCTAAGCATCAAAAAAGTGCCTATCACTTCAGGATACCATCAGACTCACTTCTTAGATGGAGAGAATCCTAGTATGGCTCTTTTTTCTCTATCTTAAAAACCTCTTTTTTAAATGTATTACTACATGTTTGCAGTACATAAAGTTGATATTCATCTTGGGGAGTAGGCACACGTACATAAGCCAGCTTTCCTTTTTGCTTTTAATGTTACCTGTGGTTACTAGGGCTGTGGGAAGTCAAGTTAAATGCAGGACAAGGAGAACATTTTCATAACACATCTGCTGCAAAGTATGAGTTTCGGGTTTTTGTGGTGGTGAGACACCCTTAATCTTCATTCCCAGTCCACTAGACTGTCTCAGGCAGCCAGATCATCAGAGCCAGAGCTGAGCACAGTGCTTATTATGCAAATGTAAATACAAACTGAGAGCCTTTCTCACCTTTGATCTGATGACCTCTGTTATACTCATCCTATGTCACAGTTCTTGAGCCCTTACTGGTACAAAATCATTGCGTTGAAAAGGTACCAGACACCTAACTTTACACAAGCAGCATTTTTAATGATTGTGATATTTTAAACTACTTAATATGCTATTAATAAACTGGGATTTTGTTATAAGCATACAATGAAGAACCTTTTCTCTACCTGGAGGACATATGTTAAAGTACATGTGGGTAATCATTTGTTTGTATCTATTTATTTATTTATTTATTTAGAGACAGTCTCTCTCTATGTAGTTCATTGAATTCACTGTGTAATAACCCAGGCTGGCCTTGAACTCATGGCGATCCTTCTGCCTCAGCCTGCCTAGTGCTGCGATTACAGGTGTGGCCACCAAGCCTGGCTAATCATTTGCTTTTAAATTGGTGCTTACACACCCCTCTTAATCCTAGTAGCAGTTGTCTGGTTATATCAGTGCACAAGAGAGTATTAGACAAAGCCAGTGAGGTCAAAGTGAAAGGGAAAACATGTGGATAAACCAAGTGAGAGTCACAGCCCCTCATTTACTTCCTCCTTCAGAGCACACGTACCCACTATGTGCATCTGATAATGTTTATTTCATCCTATTAGATGTAACTAAACAGTCAATTCAAAAAACATGAATTATGTTTTTACTGACTTCCAGTGTGAATTAGATTATATCACTTCTGTATTCATCTGAAAAGATTAAATCAATACGTTCTTTAGAATTCATGTCCAAGAATTTTTACTTGGCACCTGATGCATTCATAATCATTCATTCACTTAGTCAATACATTTACTGACTGAATGGTTTGCCTGGTGGTGTGGAAGATGTGAAGATGAGATGGTGTCTGTGCTGACGGGCTGCTGTGATTTGGGTGAATGTGCCCCACAGACCCTTACACAAAGGACTGCTTTCCCAGGGCGGTGGTGTTGGGGGGTACTGTGGACAGTTAGATAGTGGAAGAGCCTTCTGTCATTACGAATATGTTCCTGAAGATTATTGCTGACCCCAGGCTCATTGTCTGTCTGTTTCCTGGCTCAAAATTTGAGTATTCCCTCCAATATGTTCTAACCAGAAACCCAAACCAATGGGGCCTTCCAGTCTTGGATTTAAATCTCCAAAAACATGAGCCCGAGTAAATCTCTCTGTGCCACGTGTTTTACTGTGGTGACACAAAGCTGATACGGAGAGGTGATTGCCTACAGGGGAAGGGAACATGCTCAGAGCCCCGCGGTGTGAGGCAGAATGAGCTAGAAGGAAGATGTAAGTGCAGAGGATGGGGAGGAGAGGTCTGACTGAAGCTTGGATAACTGGAGTCAAAAAATGCCTTGAGGATCACGTGGGATTAGGGAGGCTACTGCAAAGAAGGGTGCATTTTGTCCCCAAATTCATTTTCCCCTTCCAGGCAGGGGAACCCATCTTTTCTACTCTTACTGTAAGGGTGAGTACATAAGACGTGTTTAAGGAAGTGAATCATGTGGGCCAAGAAGTCTGTGTTGTGTGTTAATTATTTCACCTAGATGTGCCTAATTTCCTTTCCCCATGACAACTAATCCAAAAAACAAAAACAGA
The DNA here is from genome assembly GCF_000276665.1 of Chinchilla lanigera. Taxonomy (NCBI): domain Eukaryota; kingdom Metazoa; phylum Chordata; class Mammalia; order Rodentia; family Chinchillidae; genus Chinchilla; species Chinchilla lanigera. The sequence goes on from NW_004955448.1 coordinate 10,125,353, forward strand.
ACACACCTCTTATATTTGCTTCCCTGCCAATGCAAAAGGGAATGAAACAATATATAAATAATTATTAAAATATTAGTAAACATGTCTTTAAGCCTTGCTTTTCTCAACTACAAAATGGGCATGGTAATTATGCTTGCACTAACTACCTAGCTTAGAGGTTTCCCTATTATAATCAAATAAGGTAAAGCAAGTTAAAGCAGATTACAAACATAAAGTATGCAAAGAATATTGTTATATGGGTGGGGGAAAAGTATGTACATTGTTTGTTTGTTTCAAGTTATAAATCCATTGATAACCTAAGGATCTGGTTCCTTTGATAACCTAAGGACTGGTTCCTTCCCCACTCCTAATCCAGTGAGTGCTTGACTCTTACCTTTCAAACTACCTATGTAGTTCTGAACTTCAGGCCTTCAAACCTTCTGCTTACCCTTGAAGTCTTGCCTGCCTTTCTGATTTTAACCCACAATGTTGGGGCTGGGGATTTAGCTCAGCGGCACAGCGCCTGCCTGGCCAGTGTAAGGTCGTGAGTTCAATTCCCTGTACCAGAAAAAAGCCAAAAAAGCCAAAAAATAAAAATAACCCACAATGTGTGGACAGGGCACACGCTGCTGCTCTGCAGTGCCCTTTTTTTGCCCTAACCATCTTGTCAGGAACCTTATTTCAGAACCAAGCTCCTTCTGTTCTACTGCCTTGTTCCTGAACCCCAGCCAGGCCACGATGTTTTCAGAACTATTTATCCTGGGTTAACGACTCCCTATCGTTTAGCCTGTCAGAATTCCCAGCTGATTTCTTCACTTCATTCTTAGAAGGTTTAAGTAGGGAAGTGATTCTCAACATTAGCTGTACATAGGGATCCATATGCATCCATTTCTGTCACTGTGGCCAAATACCTGACATACACAACTTACATGAGGAAGGGTTTATGTTTGCTCACAGTGTCAGACATTTTGGTTCTTGATCTGCTGGCTGCAAGGGAGGCAAATCATGTGAAAGGGGTATGGCAGGCAAAAACTGCCCAGTTCTTGGCATTTGGAAGCAGAACTGGTTAGAAGAGCACCAGAAAGAGACATAGCCCCGAAACGTTTCCCAAATGACCCACCTCCACCTGGGCTCCAACTGCCCTAGGAGAACACGCCATTTTGAACACGACTGGATTAATCCACTAGTGAGTATAATAACCCCATGATCCAGTCACCTTTCCAGGAGTCTCAGTCCAGTCAAATTAACAATGAATTTTAACCAGGATCCTTAGGTTATCAAAGGATTTATAACTTGAAACAAACAAACAATGTGCATACCCTTCTCCCACCCATTCTGCTGTAATGGGTCTTGAGTAATAGTGTCAAGCCTATGGCACACATGTCACAGTAGGCTTTTTGTATCGGTTCACCATCACTGGTCTGGAGTAGATCTTAAGAATCAGGATATTCCCCAACTACTCGTGTGATTCCAATAGGTAGCCAAGATTGAAAACTCCTGAGTTAGGGAGCTATTCCCAATCAAATTGTAATTTCAGATTAAGTGAAAACTGGGAATAACCCACCCCTCACCAGCACTGGATGTGGTAACCAGGGTCTATAACAAAGATAACTCCTGAGAAGCAGTATGTTATCTGTAGTGAAGAGAGATCCTAGCAAGACTGATTCAAAATGGCAACCTCATTCCACGGGATTACCCATTCTCGGTAACAGAACGTAGTAAAGAGGAACAGGGAGGGCAAGATGAAATATGGGGGTGCTAGGCAGGCACTGTTTATTTTTTTTACTTGGGTCTGGGAAGAGAGGAGAGCCCCCGTAAAGACAGGGACATGGGGTGCTCCCTTCAGCAGACAAAAATAAAATTTTAAGGACCCAAAAAGTTAGCTTTTAGTTTATATTCCTTTGTTCACATTTACAGTTTGGACTCACTTTGGCCTGGGAAACCTTGATCTTCATGTTCAAAATGTTTGATAATGAATAATAATAATAATAATGAAGTGGGCAGAAACCTGAAAGGCCACTTTTTCATTGTGCATGTGAGGAAACTGGAGTCCAGAGAACATGATGATTTATCCCAGGTCACCGCAGTTTGGAGGCAGAGTTAAGAATAGAGCACAGGTTTCCCATCACCATCCGATAATGTGCATGGAATTGAGTTGGGCACATGGTATTTAAGCTGCTAATTCAAGAACTATGTAGAAAATTCTCTGAAAACATTGTTATTCAGAAAATTCCTTTAAAACTCTTCCTCCTTTCTAAGACTGTATAGCAAGATATTTTATTAAAGAAAAGAACCCAGCAGGGGAGTGTCAGGTGCTAGATAATTATTTTAAAGGGAGAAAATGAGCTCATGTACTTACATGGAATTTTTCATATATTAGGGGAAAGCAAACTAAACAAGACTGAGTCTGACAGAATCGACCTACAGACCTAGATAGCTAAGGAGGACAAACAAGGCAGCAATGACATATGGCATCAAACTGTATAGTTTACAAAACACTTCAAGGTACTCTTATTGTCATGTCTTATAAAAATATACAAGTCAAGCGAGAGTCACAAAATAAGTAGAAACAAGTTAAATTATTTTAAGAGATGGGGAAAATTGCCATCATATGAATGTCCTATGATTTGGCAAAACCAATTTCATAGGTGTCACAACTAAGTTAAATTAGCAAGATCATGTGACTTGTCAAGATGACACAGAATAATTATCAGCCAGATCCTAATGACTAAGGTTTTTATTCCACATCCAGGGTCTATTTTACTGTCATATCCCACATAGTTCATTCTTGGCAAACAAATCTAGACAGGGTGAAGAAGCCAGGAAGCTAAAGCCAGCAAGAACAACACCAAGAAACAGGATGCGTGAGCCCAGTTCTAGGCCTGAGTGTGAAAGCTCCTGGGTTGCTGGGTAACCGGGCTGGAACTGAGATTGAAGATGAACTGAGGGGAGGCCAAGAAGAGAGTTTGTGGATGATTTCATGCCCAGGATAAGTGGGCACTGAAGAGCATCAGAGCCAGCAGAACAACGTGTCTGAAATGACTGCTGGATACGGCCTCAAACTAACAAAATCACTTAATGGACTTCTTCACTCTGATTAGATGGTTCAGGATGACAGGTCACCCTCCCCCTGACATGCTCACATCTTCCCCCGGTGAAAGTTGCTTGGATGGGGAATGACAAGCTTTAGTGATGCAGTCTCATGGCTTACCTCTATTTTACTTGGATGAATATTATAAATCGTACATGAACTGCTTGACTTAAGAATCTGTGTCTTTTGTCTACGTTGAGAAAATGGTAAGGTAAAATAATAAACTTCATTTTAGAGAAACTCACATAAATTCATATTTTTATCTGTATGGGCATTATCTTAGTTACTTTTCTTGTTTCTGGGACAGAATACTCAACACACACAAGTAAAAGGAGGAAAGGTTTATTTTACTTGTACCAGGAATTGAACTCAGGACCTCGCACTTGCCAGGCAGGTACTGTGCCACTGAACTACATCCCCGGCCCTGGGAAGGTTTATTTTAGTTCACAGTGTATAGAAGTTTCAGTCCATAGTCAGTGGGCTCCAAGACGAAGCAGCATGAGTGAAGGGCATGGCAGAGGAGAAACAGTTCATGGCAGGACAGGCAGAAGGTAGCAGCCTTCCTTTCCCTCTTTCCCTTTATATTCCATTCAGGCTAAAACATATTGGTTAGTGCCACTCACACTCAGGGTGGAGCCTCTGTCTTTAGTAAATCCATCCAGCCACACACAGATGCATATTAATTCAATCAGTGGACTAATCTAGTTATCATGCTCTTAATCTACATCACACACCCTAGATCCAGCCACCTCTGAAAAGCTCTACCTACGAGTGTCTGAGGCTTTGGGTGGATATCTAGCTACAAACTGTAACAGTCATCCTGTCATGAATTTGATAGTATGAATGAATGAGAAAATCATATACAACCATCTCAAATAAATGCATATACTCATAACATCAAGCAGAAAATTTTAAAGATTATAATTTTTGAAGAAGAATTTATAGTTGTACAGAGCCATTCCTCATGGAGTGGTTATTACAACAAAATCACATTGTCTTTGAAGAGTGTGTGTTTATTGATCTGATTTCATGTAATAAAGTTACAAAATAAAATTCTCCATATTATTATAAATTGGAACTTTTAAATAAGAATTTTACCAAAAATCAAATAAGCTTATAGGCACCACTATTTATTTTCTGTATTCACTTATACATGACATTTTTATAATAAGAGATGAGACACTTTGGATATCAGTACTGATGACCATGCCCGCAGTGTTCAATTTCCTGATTAGGGAATGTTGCCTTAAAAACAATAGGAAATCCAAGAACAATAACTCATCTAATTAAAGGTCATTATCAGCAAATTAGAACATATTTGGGAGTTGTGTTAATGGTGCATGTTAAGTATATGAAGTGATGTCGTGGTGTAGAAATATGATGAATGTCTTTGTTTTACTGTTTCTTAGTAATGTTTTTATCCTATTATGTATGTGTTATTTCTTCTTTTTTATATGTATATGTCGTTGGAGGCAGAGAAGTTATAATATTGGTGCTGTACACAGCAATTCATGTAGCAAGCATGTATGAACTGGACTGGATGGACAGAAAAAGATCTTGATGGAAAGTCCTTGGTGAAGGGAAAGGAAGGGGCTACAGACAGAATGCTTAGCTTTATTGATATCGGATCTAAAATAGCATCTATTATTAGATGTTGATTTGGCCCTAAGAATACGACATGTCAAAGGAAAATACATAGTTTTGAGGGATGCTTAAAATATGTGAAACTTCATAATATACAAAACCTCAAAAGCAGCTTGGCAATTAATAAAACTTTCAAGGATGTCTTCTCTGCAGGGAATTTGAAACACTTTATCATGTCTGCACTTGAGGCATGATATAGAGTTCTGAAAAAAAACGCAAAGGAAACTTAATTGGAAAAAATAATATGAAACATCATGAGATGGTTATTTTCATGCACATGTACCCATTTCTGTGATTATGTGCCTCTGACCCAGTGACATCCCTCCTCTCCTCAATAGTTGTCCGTTCTCAGGAAAAGGTGGCTAACCCCGTCCCACCATATGCATCCCTCTCTTAGCAAAGGTTCATCTTCTCCCTACGCTTTTCTCTAGACCCTGGGTCACATCCTGGAAGGATATGTTTAGCTACATCCTCCCCAAACCCAACCTACAAACCCCAGAGGACTACGCCAACTTGCGTGCTAGATATTAGAGGCTCTTCAGGGCACCAGAGTTGCCTTCTGGCTTCTTCTTTGACTCCTGACAAAGAATAAAGGAATAACTGGTTGCAATGTGGGTAATTATCTCATTACATATGTAGTTCAGCTTCATAAGAGTGAACTGACTTTTTAAAATAGCTAATGGTTTGGGCTGGTTGTAAGTGCTCCTTGTAATAGATAGTAAAAGAGTTTCCTGGATGGAATCCAAATGTATCTTCAGTGGAAAAGTACATGATGGTAATTGCTTAGAGAACTTTTACATTGGAGGGAAGCAGTTCATGACATCTTAGCATGAGAAATGGCAGTGAAATGCCACTAGGGAATTAATCTTTAACCCATGTGAGCTAGAAAGTTGAAAGAGGAAAAGCTAAAACTCTTCTTTTATCTGCTCCAGGATGAAAAAAAAACAAAATCCCAGAAGAGCTACATTTTCCTTGGAAAGTATAAGGTTTTCCTGAGCTTGTCCCCTGATGAAACAAGAGCTTTTTAAAAATGTACTGTAACATACATCTTCATGAGCACTTCTCCATGTTTTCACTGAATGACTTTCTGCCAGTTCTGTAACGATACTATTCGTCACTGTTCTCAACTTCGGCATCTAAAATTACACACATGTTTGACAATTGAAAGAAGATAATTGTAAGTTTCTCTTCTCTCTCTTTTTATTATGCAAAACGTAATGAAGGTGCATTGACTATCTCCAAAAACATGGCATTCAATCATGGTTGCTGTTTGTTCCCATTCTTCATCACCTTGGCAGTGCGTCTGACTTCTGCTGTCCTGAGTGCCTTGTCTTCTGGGCCCTGTAGTGGTTTTATAATGCTGAGATCCGAGCTCAGTGATTTAATTGCAGCCGTTTTAGGGTTATGGCCCAGGAAATACTAATCAAAAACGTTAATAAAATAACGATTAAAAGGAGCCTTGCTCTTCCAGGATTCTTGCTCTTAACAATAAATCAGTCTTTATTCATTTCATAATTAACACAGCACACCTACTATGTGCCAGAATCTAAGGGCGTAGAGATACAGAGATGTGAATAACAGCCCTCTCCTAGTGAAGTCTATATGCAATCTGGTATGGTAGGTCAACATCTGAACAAGTCATTATAATATAGCTCTATGTGAAAAAGTGCCATATTACAGAAAAAATGACAGGGCTGTGTCAGGCAAGGATAATATAAAAATAGAAAAAACATTCAGGGTGGTCTAAGAGCAAAGCTAATCTATTAGTTTACATCACTAAAACAGAAATATTTCTGATTCTAGTCACCTCCAGTAACTGTATTCAGAATAGGATCATTAAAGAGAAAATCTAAAGTCAGGTTAGTAGACTAAGAGCTAGCCCAACATGGCTACTGGCTTTTTAAGAGACATCAGGATACAGAGGATACAGGAACATACAGAAGAAAGACCATGAGGAGACACAGGAAGGAGACAGACATCTAAAACCAACAAAAGGCCTCAAAAGAAACCAACTCTGTGAACATATTTGTGTCATACTTCTCCAAAACTGTGAGAAAATAACTTCTACTATTAAAGTCACCCAGTCTATGGTACTTTACTGTAGAAGAAATAGCAACCTAATGCAGGATGTCAGTTCAGCCTTCATGAAAACTTCTTCCCAACTCTTGGTACCGGGGCTGGGGATTTAGCTCAGCAGCACAGCGCCTGCCTGGCAAGCACAAGATCATGAGTTTGATTCCCGGGACCAGAAAAAAAGCCAAAAAAATAAAAAGGTGAACCAACTCTTGGTACCATGCCTAGGGCTAAAAAATAGTGCTAACCCTTCCAGACTCTATAATTTCTCACTCTAACATCTAAGGATAGCAAGAGGAACCTTCTAGAAGCTTTCTACAAGTTTTAAGATTCTCACTTTCTTATGATTCTCACCTTTGTCTGAACGGCTTCTGTGGGTTGGGGAGTATGATGTGTGGACTGGCTTAAGCCAAACAGGTCACATCCCTGAGGGATGCATCTTGGAGAATAAATGGTTGTTCTCTAGAGAAGGACTCAAAAGATAATCCAGACAAAGAAAACAGCAATCATGAGACACTCTGCAGTGTTTGGTGGGGTGATCGACCTGCCCTACTTTGCTTGCGTGTAGCACTGGCAATCACAGCCTACAAACTCCCTTAATCCCACAGTAATGGCTATAATTGCCTGGGACTGTGTTTATTTTAAGACAGAAGCCCTATATAACTTCTTAGTCCTGGTTATACTGGGATGGTTAGTTACCCTACACCTAGGGAGTTAGAAGCAAGGTTTATAGAGTGAAGTGGCTAGAGATAAGATTAGAAAGTTTGGTGGAAGCTAATTGCAAAGGTCCTTTCTTGTGTACCAGCACAGACTAGAGAAAACATATCTAGCATTCCTCTGTCATTTTGAAAAAGTTAACAAGGACATGACTCCACAGAGGCAGAGGAACTTGGCATTGATCAGATGAATTTTATGAACACTTTACAACTTTACCTCCTTCACAAAGTTCATAGAAGTTGAGGGCTCTGTCGCATTTGGGAGGAGCAGCAAATTCCAAGCCAACTCTTCTGGTTTGTAGCCTCTAACTCTAATCCTAATGATGAAAGGTCAGAATTTTTCTGGGCACGTTGTGTGGCTCCATGAATATTAGCTGATTTTTGGTTAATGGGCTTTTTTATCAACTGGAATTGTGCATTTACTTTTAACTGTCCACTCTGTGTACTTACCTGCTAAAATTATCTCTTTGTTTTTTTTGCTTTTTCACGCCTTCATCTCCAACCAGCCACCTAGGACTTCAAAGCCACTCTATCTGCCACTTGGTTGCTCACCTTCTTTCCAGTGTTTCTCTTCCTCCTATGCATTCCATTTGCTGCGAGGGCTGCTGTTCCCCAGTCAGCCAAGGCCATTATTCGAGGAAGCAAAATACTGCCACTGAAAAGTGGCTGAAGAAAATAAAATTGCTGTCTTAATCTATTTACTGCTACTGTACAAGAATTCTTGTGACTGGGTCATTAATAAAGAAAACAAATTTATGTTTTACAAACATGGAGACTGGGAATTGCAGTGTCTCAGAGTTCTGAGGCACCACAGGGCATCACATGGTGAAGGGATTCATGGGAAATAGCCACACAGGCCTTTATCGCAGGACAACTGTCCTGATAACACACTCATCCTTTCATGGATCCATTAGCCCTCTAATCAATGAACGGGTTAAATCAATGGACTAACCAACTCTGAAAGGCTGAGTTTCCATTATCCAATCACTTCCAAAGGTTCCACCTTCAAATACTGCTAGCATATAATTTGAGGGGTTAACTTTCCAATGCACAAGTTCCAAGGGACAAGACTTCAAACATAGCATTCACAAGCAATAGCTTTTTAGAGTGTCCTCATATTTACATTTTCACTTTTCCAAACTTTTCATAGTTTTAATATTGCAAACTCCAAAAATTTTGTCTTGAACGTGTCTGATGGGAACTAGAGGTGGGTTATTGTTTTACTTTTTACTTTATATATATCTTGATTTTTAAAATTTATTTATATAGATACAATGTATAAATATATAATGACAGTTTTCCAGGCAAAGATAAAACATGTTCATTGTAGAAAATTAAATTTGAAGCTAAATATGGAGAGCAGTCTAAATCCATGTGAAATGTCATCACCAGGGGTGTGTGTCACTTTTCGCAGCCTGGGGTACCACCTGTCACCTCCCCTAGGCACCAGCATTGCTGAGGATACGGAAACTGCCCTGAAGAGCCAGCCCCACCCGCCTTTCCCTCACTCCCCTCTTTCCTGACTGAGCCCTTCAGTAAGTGGGAAACCCCTCCCCTCTCTTCGGCAGACGCAGGCGGCTGGAATCTGTCACTCTCCATTTCCACTGCTGTCACCCTCGCGGAAGGTCTCATTACTTCTCCCTGCACTGCAGCAATAGTCTCCAGTCTCTCACTTCTTTCCTCACTGCCTCCTTGCTTTCAATCTCCCCACAGCCTCCAGACTAATCATCCTAAAGCCTAGCTATCTATGATCGTGCTATTGCCTTTTTCAGAAACTTCAGTGACTCCCCTAGGACCTGTGAAAGAACTGCCAGACTCCATGATGTGCACTAAAACTAAACTTTTCCTTTTTCCCTTGAGAACTTTTCTTCCACTCGGTCCTTTTTTTTTATTTTAAAGAGAATAAAAAAGTTACAAAAGAACAACAACATAGGCAAAAACAAAACAACACAAAAACACTAAAAATGATACAGTGTTTCAAAACAAAATGATCGGAATTAACAGTGGTTGTTATATTACATAATGTTATCTTCAACCAAGCTGCTGAGATTACCTTGCTCGTATTGTCTTTTCTAAGAGGAGCACCATTCCATCCAAACACTTCTGTCCCTTAAAATTTGCCTTCTCCAGTTAATTGCACAAATGCGAGAAAATATTTGCAAAGGGATGCTCATTGCTGTAAAATTTGTGGTAGGTAAAAGTTAAAGCCAATTTGAATGGCCACCAGTAAAGGATAATTCAATAAGCTATGGTGCCTATAGATGACCAAAAGAATATATTTTAGCTATTAAAATGACATTTTGTTACACAGATATGGAGAAAAACCTATAGAATATTGTCAATCAAGTATATATTACGGTACATAATTATAATCCTGTTTTTTTTTTTTTCAATTCTGAGGGTTAAACATAGGCCTTTGCCCTGAGCTACATTTCCAAAATCTCTATCCCCCCGTTTTTATTTTGAAACACGGGCTCGATAACTGCTAAGTTGCCCAGGAATCAAACTTAGGAGCCTTCTACCTCAGCCTCACTGAATGCTCCTCTTCCAGGTGTGTGCCATCATGCCCAGCTTTTTTGTAACTGGTTTTTAAAGTGCACATATTTGTAGCACTTCCTGGAAAGACACCATCAAATAATAACTGAGGTAAATTTTAGGGGGTTGAATTCAGTTGATGTTTACTTCTAGGTACTTTTTAATTTCATTTTAATTTTTGTAAACACAACCACAGTTTTACAAGCTACCGTTTACTGGGAGCTGTTTGCCAATTACTGTGCTTGGTGTCTTACAAAAAAGTTAGCTTAGTCTTTCTGTCAAAAATTTGAGAAGAGTATCATCACTTTCCTGTTACAGAAAAGTAAATGGGGGCGAGGAAAGTGAAGAGAAGTTTCCAAGTTCATATTGCTAGTGAGAGGTAGACATGGGAGTGAAATTTATTTCTTGTTCTGAAGACCATACTCATGGGCATGGTGGTACCTAGTAACGACTGTTTTACAAAAAGAAAAAGCTATGTTCTCCCAGTTTCCTAAGGTTATTATTTAATTAGTTGATTATTATTGGTTAATTATTTAATTAACCAATGAAATAATTGTTCTGCAAAGCTTTCCTTTGTCCCTATATCCAGAAGTATGACATCATAGAAAGATGAGAATAGTATGAGAGGTGTATAAGACAGACACACAGAAGCTCACATAGAAATATTTATTGTTTTATATAAATAGCATCATTCTGTACATCAGATTAGTCTATGAATTGGTTGTTTACATTTAAAAATACACCCCGGGCATCTTTCCATTTCTCTACATATTTAATATCCTCACTTTATTTGTTAGTGGCTCACGGTGATCTATTGTATGAATGTGCTGTAATTATTTAACAGGCTCCCCCAAGAATAGCCATTTATGTTATTCATAAACTTTGCTATCATGCCCAATACCAGAATGAACATCCTTATCTAACCCTACGTCTGCACACGTGTGAGATAGTTTTTGGAAGATGGATTTTCAAAATCTGGGTTTAAAAAACATGGGTCTTTTCCTCTATCAGAATATCTAAAAGTTCTAGCGTTAGTGAGAGACTGTAACCTAGTAACCTACTGGCGGGCTTTTGTGGCCTCATTTCTCACTCACAGCCTCCTCTGACCCTGGCAGGCCTGGGCATACGTGTCATTCCCGCACTCCCAAACTGATGTGGACCGTGAACGGTGTGAGTTCTGGGGAAACTCTTAGCCAACAAATTGCTGTGCTATCCTGAGCAATAAATGACGTCTCTAGCGACCCCCTTTTCTTTTTCTGTAAAGGAATACCATTCCAATCGCAGCAACATTTTAAACTCTAAAGGTAAGACTAATACTCTGCTATGCTGACATCTTAAATTTTGAAAAAACTTTTACGTGCCATAAAGGTCATCTTGCCACACTGAAGGTTCAGAGGTTGGTGATAAGACCATATTATAAGCATTTATAAAATTCCATGGTAAAGAGTTAATTGTGGTTCATTAAATCTCCTCATCCTTCTATCCCCTTTAGTCACTGTATTGCCTGTAAGTGGGATTTACGCCAGCACCACGTTAACACCATTTCACATTCTGCTGTGCTATTGCCCACTGAGCTTGAATCAATTGAATGAAAGAGGCCTTTTCAAGTGTATTGATTTTCATTTATCCAAACTCATCTGTTTGCTTTGCTGCATTCTCATGCATGAGAGCAGGGCACAGCTAACCTTCTGCATGGTGTTACTTTTTTCCCCTAAGCAGTTAGTACTAGAATAGACATACAAACATTGGCATAAAAATTGCAGGATTTTTACTGGAAATAGGATTTTTTATGGATGATATAGGGCCTAAATCTCCTCATCATGTCAGACAAAATGCTGCCTAAAGGAAGACAGTACAGCCACCCATGTGAAGCCCTGAACGATCTCACACGAGGGATTCTGTCTTCCTTGCCCTAGAAACTGGGTTAAAATAATGGAGTGCTGGAATTCTGTCTCAACAGTGATTCTTCTAAGGGCAAATTCTGCTCACTGTCAAGAAGCTAAGTTTCTACTGTACTCTCCAAAGATACATTCCTGTTTCTTTAGCCAGGAATCAAACTGAAAGTCTGGACAAAAGAAAGTGTACAATAGAGAAAAACAGGGGCTGGGGATTTAGCTCAGCAGCACAGCACCTGCCTGGCAAGCGCAAGGTCGTGAGTTCAATTCCTGGTACCAGAAAAAAAAAAAAAAAACTCTGAAAAACAACAGAGAAAAGCAAATGTTTTTGATGTAGAAATGTACTTTTCACAATCTTTTCCTGCATCCCCAGCTTGATATTCCTGAGTGAGTATGTGTGTGGAAGGAGGAGGAGACAGAGAGCGGAGAATTTATTTTGACACATGGTCAGGATTTTGGAAGTGGAAGCATTTTTAACAATTTTGATGGAGTTGTATTATTCACTGGATAATATGCAGATATTCATTGTATGATTAAATGAGATGTCCTAGGCTTCTAGTGAAATACATATTGACTTCTACCCAGGCAAATACTGAAATTTATTTACTTGAGGGATAAATATTGTCTAAGGCAAATCCAAGTTCAATATTTCTTTTGAGTTGTAATAACTATTTCTATGCACTAAAGTAAGATTCTATGTTATGGCTAATGAGTACACATTCTGCAGTGCCACAGCAGGCTAATTGTAAAACATCTCTTCTACTTAATGCTGTGAAGGATAGTCAGTGTTGATTCAATGAAGATCTGATTTTATACGTTGGCATAAACATTGGCTGTTCTTGCATCCTTGTTGTGAAATAGGTGAATAGAATCTATTTACAGAAGTTGTTTATAAAATCATACCAAAGAACAGACATTACTGGCTTAACTAAATGAACAATTAAGTTTAACAAAAGTTTAAATATGCCCTTGACTAGGGATAGAGCTAATTGTTTTCTCTCCTTTACTTCCAAGTCATGTGCAGTGTTGTAAATTCTTGAAGTAATTTATACAAACAAATTTTAGAAAAAAATATTTTCCTTTGAAAAATAACTACATTATAGCAAGCAGAAGCATTTGGATGCTATTTATTTAGTGATTAGGAACAAAATAGAAATTATCTTCAAGAAGATTACAGTCTCCTGCAGGGAAAAGAGCAGCTATGTGCAAACAGTATTCTGTAATCACTAAAACCATGGGTCTGGGATCTCGATGAGTTTGAGTTCCACCTTTGACACTTACTTCTGACAGGATTTGCTGAAGCTTAGTTTCCTAATCTATACAAATAGGATAAATAAAATTGACCTCATAGAGCCAACACGTGAATTAAAAGACTAGAAATTTATGAAAAGTTGCTTGTCAAAAGGAGAGCGCTCCATAAGTGGTTGTTATTTTAATGATGTGTTGTTTAAGTTACAGATGAATATATTACAGGGTTATGATTCAAATAGGTACACAATTGAAAGAGATTACCTTTGCCTTAATTTCAGAGGATGGAGCTCATACAACTGTACTGCTTGGTCTGTCAATACCTTTAGGAAGAGATAGAATATGAACTAGAGATTGACAAAGGAAGGGTTTCATTCATTGTAGAAGAGAGGTAACAACCATTACAACCAGCAGTAAAATAGTAGCCACATACTCTGAGTATATCTTCTTAATTTTTCTGTTCTTGACTAATTACTGCAATAATGTTTCCTCATGTTTTTCTAAATTTTTTCAAATATTCTTCTGGGTCTTCTTTCTTGGAACCTCTTCTGCCTGTTGTTTTTTTTTTTATTTATTTATTTACTTTAAATAGCAATACTTTAAATAACCTCCCATTAACATATAACCTTCAGTTGATATTTTATTGAAAACCTCACTAGGCACTTCTGTATCCATCTTTCTGCCTCTTTCTGCATGCGTGTGCACACACACACACACATACACACACGCACACATACACACATACTTTTGATCTTGTTTTTTCACTCAAAAATATGAAGTATGCAGTACATATCTTTCTATGTCAAAGGACAATTTCAAATTCCCAACACTACAAGAAAAAAGAGAATGACTTTATTATAATTAATTCGTTATGTCACATTTGATTGGTTTTACCACAATTAATTATATCGTATATACTAAATATTAATTTAATAAACCCTCCAAAGGTCATCTTACTTTCTCTAAAAAAAAACAAAAGAGTTACAGTACTATGGTGGCCTCTTTTTATGCTCATTTTAGACCACTTTTATTATTCTAATTATCTCAAGAAAAGTTCCTAGAAGTGGGACCAGGGTACTACAGGCATTTTTGGTATTTACACCTAAATGGCAATTAAAATGATCACATATTAATTTTAGAAGACTTTTTAAAAAAGAACTGTCCCCAGGTTTTATTTTCATGAATGAATTAAAAACTACCCTGCTAAATTTAATATTCCAAATTTAAAATTGAGAAATAACATAATTTGAAATAATTTTTCCAACTGTATTTTCTATATAAAACAATGCCTTATAAACAATAGAAAAAATTACAAAGGGAAAAATTGTCAATTTAGGTTTTTCTGTAAGAAGTCTTGCCATTTAAGCTAACAAAACTTTTTAATTTAAATATGACTACAGCATTAAATTAATTAATTTCTAACACAATTGCGTGACATTTTGATGAGTTATTGTGGAGTGTTGGACTAAACCAAGTGAATCTGAGTCTCTTGTATAGAGGACCTGTGAAGTAGCACTCATTGAGTTCACTGTGTGCAGCTCTCCTGCCTTCTCATTTTTTCTACAAACATGTTGAACAATCTAGTTTATTTTAGTCATCAATTTTCTTGTCATCATACTCAGATATGCTGCTCCCTGTCATCATGACCTCTGTTTCCTGGTTTCTTATCCTGTTAGTACTCTTTGATTTTGATAAATTAGATTTATTTGACAGTCTATATCATTTCATTGATATAATTTTTAGCCTAATAGTTGACTGATTTTGATGATTCTGCTCTACTGGAATGTGTGTACCTGCACATGAATCTAATTCTTAAACCTCATAATTCCCTTATATCATTGTAAAACTTTAGAACTGGAAATATTCTGGTTTAGTATTTCTCAATGCTTGGCCTTCTGAGTGCTTGTGCCCCAGGTGATAATATCATACATATTATGTAAAGGTGAAATATTTAATGAGAGTATATATATGTCTGGAAAACCTAAGATAAAAGCATTTTCACTGAAGGACATCATGAACCCACATATGCTAAAATCCTGTAGGCACCCATCAACACAATGTTTTGATATTTAAATTCATTTTTATAAAGTACCTGTTAAAAACGTGTCACGGTCCTCAAGCTAGGCAAGCACAGATTTTTTAATCCAGTCTCCTTATTTTACATATAAGGAAACAGATTCTGGAAGATTAAACAACCTCAGTATTCCGAGGAAATATAAATTTTTAAATTCATTTTAAAATAAAATTATAAAATGACTTACTTTTAATTGGCTGCAATTATATACATGTAGAATATGTATTGCTAGTCAAAGATCATGTTTACTTTTATTAAAGAAACAATTATTAACAACTGTGTTCTTTACATTCACAAACAGATCAATTTTAAAACTATGTGACTCGTGAAGACCAATGTTACTGGAAAGACATTCAATATTGAACCAAAATGTGAACTATAAAGTATTACACACATTAAAGTGAAAAGGGGATAAAACCCCAAATCTTTCAGAGCTATTGTAGTATGTGGCACAATAGGTAAAGCTACCTGAATTGGAATTCTAGGGCTGACACTGCTGAACTAAAGTCAGGCTTGCACTGTAATTTAATTATAATCACTTGTTAAATTCAAAGTAACACTGGGCAATATTTTAACTTCTCTGAGCTTCCATTTCATGAGTACCAATGATAACAACTCACAAGGCAGTTGTAAGAATAGAATTAGATTTTTAATATCAAAATTGGCAACGCTTTTTGGCAGGTATTATTTTCCTTCTTGGGGACAGAAGTGTGCAGGAGCAGACAGGCCTTACAGGAAGGCCCCCATAAGCAGAGGATGAAAAGCAAACTGGGGAAAACCAAGAGTTTCGTCAAACAAATAACTCAATGCTGAAATTTAAGAATGAGTCACTGATGAATTTTTTCACTTATTCAAGGAGTGAGTGATTGTTCATTATTATAAACTATTCTAGAATACATCATGTGGAAAAAGCTACCCAGTACAAACTGTAAGACATAAATAACTGGATACTGCAAAGGTATTTCAAAAAACTCGGGGGTCTACTCCCCATATTACTATAAATATTAAAATGTTAAAATAACCAAAAGAATTCAACATATGGTCAAGTAATAACCTAATAATAACCAAGTAATATTTATTCTACTAACGCAAGGATGATGAAATGTATAGTAATATTTCACCAATTCATTAAGTATGAAAAGTTATATAATCACCAATAGGTACAACAAAGTAATTTTCTGAAATTTAATACCATTCTTTAAAAATACAAAAAGGAATAATAAGTGACACTTAAGTGGTATTGTCACAAACTATTAATTCAGTATTAAATTATAAAGTATCAGTATTATTTTATCCTAAATCAGAAACAAACAAAAAGATTATAGTCACTATTACTACAATGACATTCATAAAAGGCAAATTACTCATCAACGTACGGGATGAAGTTCTGATCCTGTTACATGTATGTGGTGTATATGAGTATATATCCAGCATTATGTTATGATAGAGAAGCTAGACTCAAGGCAGTGTGGTAGCACATACCTGTAATCCCAGAATTTAAGGAGGCTGAAGCAGGAAGATAATGAGTTCAAGTCCCACCTGGGCAATTTATTGGTAGTATGCAGTTGGGTTCAGTCCCACACACTTAAAAAAAAAAGCTGAACTAAAAGCCTACTTAATACATGATTTTATTTGTATGACATCTGCAAAAGGCAAAACTACAAGGAAAAAATCAAAATCAAGTAAGTGGTTTCTGGATTGCAGAAAAACGAAAGAAATTTCTGACAAAAGGGCATCAGAGGATTTTTGAGGAGAGTGGTGGTTATGGCTTTGTAAGTTTGTCCAAATTTATACAAGAGTGAATTTCAGTATTTGTGAATTATATCTAAATAAACAACAAAACATGCACACCTTTAAAAATGAGTGAAAAGTTAAAAGTCTTTCCTGGAAATACTGTTTTGTATTTTAGTACTACAAGATGTTCAAGTGTATTTTAAAGCAAGAGAAAGGAGGCAGTGGCTCATATACAGGAAGACAGAAAACTCAGTAGTATGGAGGATGTGAGCACAAAGAACACCCATGGCATATAATAATTAAGTATACTCTAAAGGAAGCGTCACCAAAATAATGAAGAAAACAAAGACTCCTTAGATATTTCATATAGACTACTAAGTAGAGAATGGTTTTTCATTTAGATTTATATCACATGATATGCAATAAAATTAGTTTTATATGAATTGTTAGGCAATCAGTATGAAATCTTAAATATTCAATCATTTTCCAGAAGTCTAAGAAATTTAGAAATATTATAAATAAATCATAAAATATGGATCCACTGTCTAATAATATACACTCCCATGAAGTAGGATCAGAAAAGAGAGAAAATCAATGAGTGGAAGACAATACTCTCAGCAAATATCACAAAAGGGGTTGTGTGTTTGCCGTCCTACAGTACAATGTCATTAATAAGAAAGTACTAAAACTGTGCAGCCGATAACAGCGCAAAATATGGGCTGGGGATATAGCTCAGTGGCACAGCGCCTGCCTGGCAAGTGCGGTCATGAGTTCGATTCCCAGTACCCCCAAAAAAAGAGAAAATAAAAAAGGGCAAAATAATCATATCAGCCACAAAACAGTAAATGTAACTAGTAAACCAAACTTAGGCAAATAAGTTAAAGAGCAATTATAACAATACACATCACCTTGATCTTTGTATGCTAAGTGACAGGAACACTCATGAGCTCTTTTCTAGTTGCTGAGAGTAAAATTTGTCCATCCTATTCAGAAAGAGATATCTGAAGAATAAAAGTATCGCCTTCTCTGGTAATTTTATCTGTATTATTTCAAATAAAGAGAAATAACATTTGCATAATGATTCATTTTAGCATTTTTATAACAGAGGGAAAGTGAAATCAACTTGAATGTTAAATTTGTACTAGACAGAATACCATGCAGTCATTATAATTATAATTATGCAAATTATAAAATAGCATGGGAAGCACTTGTTACGACCTGAAATGAAATAATCATAATGCAAAATTGTATGACTATAGCTATCCAATTGTATTTTTTAAAAATCATGTGTGGGGAAAACACTGCTTCGGGATAATAGCAAATGCTGATGGAACTTACACTGTGTCAGGCACTGTTCCCAGAATTTTCTGTACGTTAGGTCACTGAACTCTCACAACATCACAACTTAATTTTTATCAGTTAGGAATCTGAGCTACAAAGAGATTAGGTAACTTGCCCACGTTTACACCATGCAATTGCTGATACTTAAATGAACCAGTCTCTTAATTATTATGCTGTATCACCTCTGGTAAACTTGAAGCAAAGTAATGAGTGTAGTTGTGCTGATATTGCCTATAACTTTTATCTTCCAATCCTTCTGTAATATTTTAGTTAAATACGGACTTTTAAAATGTTTTAGTGGGAGCCCTCAGGGTAAGGGATGGAAAGTGTGAAGGAAAAAGAAGGAATCATAACCCTCAGTCTATGCCCGAGGAAACCAGCCTGCGTGCAGCCCGCGGGCTACGTGAATGAAGGATCCACCAAGCCTGAGCTGACCAAAGAGGAAGCTGGTATGTGATCTGTGCAAGGCAGAAGCAGGGACAATGAGGGGAATGGAAAAGGCTTCCTGCTTTATCCCTAGATCGCTCTCTCTGTCTCTCTCTCTCAAATTAAGATGCAGAGGAATAATCGAGTGTATCTTATGGAATCACACAGTTGATTATGATGCATTTGACACAAATGTTTAATTTTCTTGGGTTCATCTCAATTCATCTCTATCAAATCAATAGGTTTAAGAATCCTGAGTTACTCCTCATAGGTATTATTTTGCATCGTATGGAAAAGTAGAAAGAATACTGAATGTGGTTCTGTTTTCTCAATGAACTCAATTTTTAAAGAAATATTGTCCCAGGTCAAATGAAACAGCCTGAGTGTACATAACTACATAGCTGTAAGCTAAGTTACTTACCAAAGTCCATTGGAACAGTGTTGGCTATGACTGTGTAACTTATCTCCAGTTATTGAAACAGAGGAGACAGTGTCAATGCTTTAGGTTGCAATTGGGGAAAAATAAGAATTACAAAAATTGCCTATATTTTTAAAAATACCACAAGGAAGAAAAGCATTGACTCTGTTGCCCTGTCATCTAAATATAAAGCAAGTTTCTTTTTTGGCAGAAACGCCGGCGATTTCTATAATAAAATTTACCCTGGAGGGTATGTAAGAAAAAGCTTAAAAAACATGAATAAAAGAAATCATAAAGAATTACTGGGAGCTATAGTTGTTGATCATGAGGATTAGGTTTGACAAGAAAATATATACTTTGGGAAATCCTGGTAATTCTAAAAGAAAATTTTGCTACATTCTGTATACTTATTCTAGTGTATCTGATGCTGAAAGCTGTTTTTATTGAATTTGGGAAGTGGACTTCTAGCCATTGAATTGTACTCTCCAGAAATTGTGACTACAGGTTTCCAAACACTTGACAAAAATGTTAAAGAAGGAACAAGAAAAAAAAAAAAAAAAAAAAAAGGAACTAAGAAGCAACAAACACACACGTAACCACCAAGACACTGAAAATCTGAAAATTCATGAATATTGGATAGTTAACCATCTGGATTTACAGACACTTTAGTTTCATTTTATCCATACCCTGAATTATAAGAAGGAATTTTTGAAATCAAGATGAAATTGGTATAGCTAGTGTTTCAAGTGCTAAGTAGTTTAGAGGCCGTATTTTAAAACAACTACCTTCTTTGTGAATAATTTGATTCTTTCCTCTCCTACTCCAATTTCAGTCCTTTAGTCTTCTATATACAGCTTCTGGTGCTAAAATAGAGATTAAAATTGTCTCTAAATAAAGTATCTAGTTTCTGATAGATGCTGATTCACTCTGAAAAAAGCTATTTCTTATTGCTTTATTAAGTGTATTGGTCTCCTCTGAAGCGCTTTTTAGTAATCATTATTCTCCACTAAATTTTTGAAGTCCTGGAGTCCTGTCACTATAAGTATGAAACCAAACTATATAAAAAATATCTAAAGCCTCTACCAGGATTTGGCTCTATGAATGTGATTTTCTGTTTTCAGTACTAGGAAATGACCCCTGGGCCTTCACACTGAGCTGTGTCCTAGTCCTTTGTTGGTGTTTTGTTTTGTTTTGTTTTGATTTGATTTGTTTTTTGACACAGGGTCTTGCTAAGTCACTAATTTGCTCAAATTTGTAATCCTCTGTCTTGGTTACTTTTTTCTCACTGCTGGGACAAAATACGTGATGCCCAAAATGAAGGAAGGAAAGGTTTATTTTGCTTACAGTTCCTGGAAGTTTCAGTCCGTACTTGGCAGATTATAAGGCAGAGTGGCACATGGCAAAGAGCTACAGCTCAGGGCGGCAGAACACAGCAAAAGCAACTAAACAGGACACACCAGGGCAGAATGGGGGAGGAATCACCTCAAGCACCCTTTTCCTCTCTCTTATATATGCAAACTATCCACCCCAGGGTGGGTGCAGCTCTCACACCCATAATTAATCAAACTTTAAAAGCCTGCCCCATGGCCGCAGGAGGCTTTGGGGGGACACACAGACATAAACCATAACATCCTCCTACCTCAGCATCCCAAGTTTTTCTGACCACTTCACAGGATTGGTCAGATCGTAGAGTCCTCACATAAACTGAGTTTTCCAAAAGAAACACTAAGGAAAATAGAATGTGTTAGCTAGTTGTGATCCTGTTGATTTATGGTCAGGGGACTTTGATGATCCTAAACATGAAGTGGCAAAACTTGTTCCAGCTGAGAAGCAATGTTAAAATCCTAGTTCAAGAGAATAATCAGTGAACTTAGAATAATGGCTAAATTCTGTGCTTCAGAAAGCTTGCGCTCCAAAATACAGTGTTTCAAAATCATTCTAAGACACATCTAAACTAATATGTAAGCTATGTTATTGTCCTCAGTAATTATAGAACAAAGCTATCTGGAGAGACACATTGAAAAGTTAGGTGGGAATCATAAACACATATCCACCGAAGCCAAACTGGCAACACAAAGAGGTGGGTGAGACAGCTTTTAGATAAGATAGAAGGAGGAAGTAGAAGGAGAACTGGGAAATGTGTGCCTTACCTAATGGCAAAACAAGACATACCAGCTGATTAAATGTAGCTCCAGAAGAAAGCCAGTGAGAGATCTCCAGTTATGTTAATCAAATTGAGTATGCTCTGTACTCACCCTGGGATTCTTTGACCACTACTTTAAAAATTAAAACTTGACCACATAAGGAGACCATGTCACAGCCAGTGGGATGGCTGTAATAAAAAAGCTGAACAATAACAAGTGATGATGATAACGTAAAATGATGCAATTACTTTGGAGACTAGTTTGACAGTTCCCCAAAATTGCAGTGATTGGATATATCACATGGTAATTCCACTTTTGAGTATATATATATATATATATATATATAAAATTTGTACATAAATCCTCATGCTACCATTATTCACAGACAAAAATGATGTGATTTGTTTAGCAGTTGATAAAGTATTGCACAATAAAATATTACAGTGAAATATAATTCATCCATGAAAAAGGAATGAACTGTTGTGTATTGCTACAAAATAAATGAACCTTGCTAACATTACACTAAGACAGAAACTGGACACAGAAGACTATGGGTTGTGTGACTCCATTTATATGAAACGTCCAGAATTACCAAATTCATAGAGATAGGGTATAGCTCAACGCTTGTTAGGAGCTGGAGAAAGAGCAATGGGAAATGATTGATAATGGGTACAGAGATTTGGGGAGACAACAAAAAGAATGTTCTGGAATTAGATCGTGGTGATGGCTGCACAATCCTGTGACTGTATTAGGCAGCTTCTTGTCACCTAAATACCTGAGAAAGCAATGGGAGGGAAGATTTATTTTGGCTCATGGTTTCAGAGGTTCCAGTCTATGGTTCACTGGTTCTGTTGCTATGGGGCTGAAGTGAGGCAGAGCATCATGGTGAGTGGAATGGTGCACCAGCCCCGCTCACCTCATGGCAGCCAGAAGGCAGAAAATAGGGAAGATCTGGAAAGGAAGAGGCCAGGGCCTGGATTTAGTCCCCCAGGTCGTAATACCACGACTCACTCCTAAATCTCCATAATGTCCCAAAGTGACCTCAAGTTACGCTCTCTTCAATACTGACAATCAAGGTCAATGCACAAAATAACTACACTCGACACTGCTGAATTACACAGTGTAAGAGTGAACTTTAAAGTACATCTCAATGGAAACCAAGCCTTGGTCTGATTTCATTTTCCTATACCTACTGATTTTGCTTTCTCTTAAAAGCTTCATGGTGGCAAACACAGAACACCTTCACCCCAAGCTCAGTACCCGCTCGACCTCTTGACTTTTTCCCTTACATTATATCGCTTTGTTTCTCTCTCTCTTTCTGGCAACTTCAGAAATGTTTCCATTACTTGGGAGCCACTCTGATTGGAGATTATTAAAAACAGAAGAATTTGAGAGATAGCAATAGAAACATGAGAACTGGCGATAGAAAAATAAGGAAGAAGTTATGGCAGGATATGAAAGTTTTTATAGTGAGATCGTGGGAGAAACAGAGGAAGTTGAGGGCAACAAGCCCTAGGTACCCATGTATATGTCTGTGTCTATGGGAAGCAAATGCTGAGTTTCAAAAATCAGAGCTAAAATTGCGTTCATGACCTGCTATTCAGGGCCTGGGCCGGAAATGAAAGTCTCTGAAGTTGAGAGCTCAGAGTTGGAATGGCGGGGTGGAAGGGCAGCTATGTTTCTCTGTGGGTGGCGCATAGGGAGTAATTCAGTGATTACAGCCACATCAATGAGATTGCAAGGGAGAACCCATGTTTTGGCAAAGTAGTCAAGTGTTAATAATTGTAGATTGTTTGTATTATATTCGCTGGGATTAACTGCATACTGTTGATATGGTCGTGAGGTAATAGTGGATCACATATATTATCCTCAATATTTATATCACCTTTAATCTCCATCTTCAGCTCTTTTCATTTTTTTTTCAAAATTGCATTAATTTCTTCAGCTGTTGATTCCCTTATTTTCATTTGTGGTTGGGAGGAAAACTACTGCATTTTGTTGAAAAAGGTTCAAAATAGTTGGGTATATGAAGGTTTTTTAAGAGCAGATTTAGTGGTTTTTAAAATTTAAAATATTAATATACATTATTATGTATAGACTACACAGCCAGAAAAAAACAAAACTAGCTCTTTTATGAAAGATGCAAATATAAGTTTTGAGAAACACATATACTCAGATGTTATACAGAAATTTTTAATTTTTCTTTTTATGATTATTATTTTTAATTCACAAATTCTAAATGTATACAATGTGAAGTGTTGATATATGCATGCAGTACAGAATGATTAAATCAAACTAATTAACATATTCTTCACTTCACTATCTTTTTTTATGGTAAGGTATTTGGAACTTTCTTTCCTAGCTGTTTGGTAATATATAATACATTTTTATAGACTGCAGTCACCCTGTCGTGCAATAGCTCTCAAATCTTATTCCTCCTGAATCTCTGAAATTTTATACCTTTTGATTAAGAACTCCCTATTCTGTCCCTCCTCTCAACCCCAGCCCCTGGTAATCATCATGCTATTCTCTAATTAATGAGTTTGACTTTTTTAGATTCCACATGTAAATGAGATCATGTGGTGTTTTTTTTCTCTGTGCTTGGCTTAGCATAATGTCATCTAGGTTCATGCACATTATCATAAATGATAGAATATTCTTCTTTTTAAGGCTAGTGGTATTCCATTATGTGTATATATCACATTTTCTTTGTCCATGCATGCATTGATAGACTCTTATGATTCCATATCCTGGCTGCTTTTAATAATGCTGAAGTGAACCGCATTATTCAACAGGATTGCTGGATCATATGGTAATGATATGTTTAGTTTTTGAGGAAACTTCATACCAGTTTTCATAGTGGCTATTCCCAATGTTTTCACAGTGTACAAAAGTTCATTTTCTCCACATCCTCATCAATACTTTTCCTTTATCCTTTTGTTAAAAGCTTTTCAAGGTGTGATGTGATAGTTTCTTTCCATTTTAATATACATTTCCTTAATGATTAGTGATGGTGAGCATTTTTATCGAGCATTTGTTGACCACTTGTATGTCTTCTATTGAGAAATATCTGTTTAGGGCCTTCTGCATTTTAAATCAAGTTATTTGTATTCTTGTTATTGAATTCCTCATGTATTATGGCTTTTAACCCCTAATATATGGTTTGCAAATATTTCTCCCATTCTGTGGGTGGCCTCTTCACTTTTTTATTATTTCTTTTGCTGTGCAGAAGACTGTTAGCTTGATGCCCTTTCATTTCTCTGTTTTGTACTTTGTTGCCTGTGCTTTTAGGTCATCTTCATAAATATCTTTGGTTAAACCTACATCACAGATTTTTACCCCTGTTTTTTTCTAGCAGTTTTACAGTTTTAGATCTTCAAGTTTTTAGTCCATTTTGAGTTGATTTTTATGTACAGTGTGTGATTGGATTCATTTTCATACTTCTGCACATGGATAACCATTTTTCCCAACATCATTTATTTCAGACTATTCTTTTCCCATTGCGTGTTCTTGGCACCTTTGTCAGAAATTAAATCAGCATGAATTTGTGAATAGCATAAACTTTCTGTCCCATTCCATTGGTTATATGTCTGTTTTTATGTCAGTACCATGTTGTTTGATTATAATCACTTTATAGGATGTTCTTAAATCAGTAAATGTGTATTCTTCAGCTGTATTCTTCTCTGTTCAAGGTTATTTTGGCTACTTGGTGTCCCATATGAATTTAAGGATTTTTTTTCCATTTCTGTGAAAATAACATTAGAATTTTCATTGAGATAGCGTTAAATCAATAGATAATTTCAAGTACCATGGAAATATGATTCTTGCCATCCATGAACATAAAATATCTTTCAATTTATTTATGTTATTTTCAGTTTCTTTCATCACTCTTATAGCTTTCACTAAACAAGTTTTTTCACCTCTTCGGTTAAATATACAGCTATGTATTTCATTTATTTTCATTTGTTTCTTTCATGTAACTGGAACAGTTTTTTCTCATGTTCTTTTTGATAGTTCATTACTTTTATAGAGAAGCATTATTGATTTTATATGTGGATTGTAATTCTGAAATATACAATCCACATATAAAAGCTGAATTTGTTTATTAGTTCTAATTATTGGAGTTTTGTCTACATAAGATACTTCATCA
Source organism: Chinchilla lanigera (assembly GCF_000276665.1). Classification (NCBI taxonomy): domain Eukaryota; kingdom Metazoa; phylum Chordata; class Mammalia; order Rodentia; family Chinchillidae; genus Chinchilla; species Chinchilla lanigera. Next base: position 10,150,821 of record NW_004955448.1, read on the forward strand.
AGAAATACAGCCTATTTCACTTATTTCTTTACTAATAGGATTCCTTTTATTTCTTTCTCTTGCCTAAGATGTAGTAACACGTAAAACAATATTTAAATACATGAGGAGATACATACAACGTAATATTAGGCTAGAAAAATAGATTGCCAAATTCCACTTATCATATGATAGTAATATAATAAAAGGTTAAGAGTAAAGATTAGAATTTTATGTTGAAGTTCTAACAGGGATTATCTCTAGATAGGAAAAATAATAATGACTATTGTGCTCCCAACTCTTAAATCAAAGAACCCAAATGTTTCACAAAATTTAAAGTTCACAAAATAAAGGTCACAAAATTTAAAAGCTAGGTCTGACAATGCTGAATTTCCAAGTTGACTCTCTGAGTGATGGAATATGTACAAGTAGGATAGGACAGCATGATTCTTTGTTCAGGGTGTGCAATACCTTTATATCATAAATCTTGCAGTTTTTTTAAAAAGACTATCACTTTGTTCCCTTTTCTATGATCAGGTTGAAACTTTATATGGTTATATAGGTTGCTTTGGCTTTTAAATAATCAGCCTCTTTTATTTTTAAAATAGTAGGCAAGTGGTTTGCTAAGGGTATTGTTATTGTTTGTTCATTTCATTGAATTCCAATTTGTACTGGATATTTAGGCATATGAATCTATCTTAAAAGAAGGATCTTGCTGAATGGAAGGTCAGCTTTTCACTTCTACCCCCAAATTTTGCCAGTGAGAAAACCAAGGCACAAAGAAGTTATGCAACTTGCTCAAGGACAAAAACTTGATGACTACAAGTATAAAGACTTGAACCCAAGAGTCCTGAGTTGGCTGCTGACAGATTATAACGCAGAAGATGGCAACATAAATAATGATTAAATAATATAAAATTATTCTATTATTCTATTCATTTAAAATTATTTTTAAAAACTTGCAGATTTCTTGGTATTAAAAAATACCTTCAAAAATAGCTTTATTTTTTGTTTATTTTTAATTTATTTACTTATTTATTTTTTTCTCAGAGAAGAAGCTAGGAAGGAAAAGATTCAACAACCATGAGGATATGTGTATAATAGAAAAAATGGTCACAAGCATCATGATTCAAGTCCAAAGTGCTTCCAGTGGATTTGTTTTGTGTGGCGCACATGGACTAATGTTCATTGATCCTCCTTAGCGGGGCTCTTTTGCTCACATCCTCTCATGGAACCTTCACAATCTGCTGTGAAGATTTTATTGCTATCTGTGAGTTAGATTTGGGGAAATTGATTAAGCTGAGAGGTTTTGAGACTATCTCAAAGTCACTCAGCTATTAAGTAGTGAAATCAGAATTCTCATGTGGACTATGTGACTCTGAATTCCATCCCTTTCTAAACAGAGAGCCCAGCAGCACCTGCCCGCTAAGGTCACAGTTTCCCCTCACCAACACCCTTGCATATGGCACATTTTGCCATTTGCTTCCATGTATATCTTCCTGGGGGGCTATGGTGAAAACCCAGAATATTACAATCTAAAATATTAGAAATACAGTAGAGAATTCTTTGAAAGAGAACATGTTAGAAAAGGACAAGAAAGACCTTTCCTGTTTGGTATCACAGTATATGAGTTTATGTATGTGATCATTTCTTGCCTACTTTCCTCAGAAATTCCCAGAAATTTCTCCTTCAGAAGATGCTGTTCATGGGATGTAATCTTAGGAATTTACTAGGCTATTGTCCCCCATGTTTCCTCAGTAACAAATGAAGGTGATACAAATTTTCTTACTCCATTTCTAAGTTTACTTCAATTTGAATGGCTTATTGAGAAGAGATAAGCAAATGATGGTTTGAGTAATTTAAAATCATTTTTAAAAAAATTATAGTGTCTTTGGGAATTTTTTTCCTTATTACTTGACATTCTAAACTCCTCCTCCCACGAAAAGAACATTATAGTTTCATTTAATAGTGGTTGATCTAAAAGTTGTTCTTTCTCACTCTCATCTTCTTTGGACAAACCGAGCTTTTTCATTGTGAAAGGTTGACTCATGATGACCTGGGCAGTGTTCACTTGATGTTGATAATGCCAAAAGCATAGGGTCACCTGGGATTTTACACTAGAAATGCAAATTCTGAGGTCCCACTTCAAATGTGCTGCATCAGATTCTGGAGATGTGGACCCATCAACCATTTTTATAAATCCCATTCTAAATGTCAGTGCCATATGCATAAAAACATGCCAGAGCTCTGAAAAGATCACTAAGACAGAATGGACTTGGTTATCGCGTTCTTGCATATTTACTTAATAGGGTTGGCACATAACATACAAGATGTTCAGTTAAACTGGAACCTCAAATAAACAACACATAAATCTTATTATAAGTATATCCCATCCAAAATTTGGGATATATTTATATTAGAAAAATATTCAAACTTAATTGGTACCCTGTCTTTTAATTTGTTAAGTCTGACAATTCTATCACCAACCCATTCTTCTATGAGTGAGCTCTGACAGGTTGGAGTATCTGCCAGTTTGATAGAACCAGGTGATCTCTTTTGTATTCTGTGACAGAGCAAACTTGGAAGAAAGCACCATGTAATTCATGCCTTTGTCTTTGATAAGCACTTTTCTGCATGCCGTGATTTGGGAAAACAATAATTCCTATCCATAATGGGAAAGAATAAGATATCCTCATTACTTCCTCCAGAGTATTTTAAAAACTCATCAAATCAATCAGAGTAAAATGAAGTAGGGTGGAGATTTGGGAAAATAGTTCATGAAACAGAAGAATGGCAGTCAGCAAGGTGGAGCTAAATTTTTGGTCAAGGGTTGGAGTGTATGTGGACGTGTAGCATGTGTGTATATACATCTGTATAGACATACAAATTAGGTGCATGGTTGGATAGAGAAGACCCATAAAAGATTAGGAAATTAATATTTACTGTGTTCCTAGTAGTGTCAGACACTATGCATGATGCTTTGGATAAGATGTATGTCATCACGATGTTATTGCAAGAATATTCTTAAGAAAGAAGACAGACGAAGAAGATAGGCATGGATGACGATATTATCCTTCCCAATGTTGAATGTGCTTCTCATGAACCCACTGTCTCCATCTTCCTGCTCAGGCAAAATTATGCACCTACCTATATTCACTGCTTATTCCTCTCTTTCAAAAAGGATATATATACCTTTAGTAAAGAAGGAACATTAGCCCTAAACTAAAAAATTAAAATCTGAATTTACATTGAGAAGGAATCTTCTAACCACAAATTACTGCAGCCTTGAATGATTGTGTGAAATACAATAGGAATGAACAAACACAGCTGAACATATTTCATGAATTTAATAATTTGGTTAAGTACCCTGACCTGTGGGTACTAATTCGGGAGCATTGAGCAAATTACAGCAAACATGTCTCTTATTAACTAGTTTATAGAAATATGTATTTCGTAAGTGGGAATAGAAACACTTGATATTTTCTAGTATATGTGTACTTTATCCACTAAGAATTAAGGAGAGAAACATAAACTACTAAATATCTACTCCAGCCACTGTGTATCATGGGTCAACACAAAGCCCAAACAGCCTCTTATTACCTTCCGACCTCTACCTGAGGCAAGTGCAGAAGTGGAAAAGAGCTAGCAGTCACCTTCTTCATAGTGCCTGATAATGAGTAACGCATTTTTGCTGAGTGATAAATGACCAAATGGCCGTGCAGTGGAAGCAGGGACAGACAGAGGACATGAAAGAGAAAAATAAAGGAGGTGCCTTAGTCTGGGGGGGTCTGGACTGCCTTGTTTTGATTTAAAGAGGGGCAGATAAGGACTCCTAAAACTATTAGCAACTTTCCATAAGATGTAAGCAACATATTCTGTCTTCAAAGCAGCCTCCCAAGCAAGTAGTTTAGCTGCCATTTAGGGATCACTGACGCAGCTCCCACCATTTTTCACTAGCCATGAACCAAGCAACTGTTTCAGGGAATTTTTTTCCTAAACTGATTCAACTTAGGAATCACTTTTATGGGGTCTCAAATTGCTCATGGTATATTTTCTCCTCTATTAAATATGTTGTTATTGTGATTTTTTTCCCTAAAAGACAAAGGATTTCTTGAAATAACGATTCCATTTCATTTACTTGGTCTAGGTATAATACATTTTAATCTATAGAAAGGAGTAGGAAAAGTGAGAATAATACAAAGGACCAGAAAGTACATCTGCCCCAGAAAGTATATCTGTCTAGTAAGCACTAGACATTTGCATATTCTGTTCTAACTCTGCAGACATCCAACGTACACACTTAATGGATACTTGTTACATGCAGTATTAAGCCACATGCTCCAATGCAGTGAGCAGCTCTTGACAACATACAGCAGGCTATGCATGTTAACCTCAGTGACAAGAGAGGACTTTGGATAGTCTTCATATTTAAAAAATCCATAAAACTTAAAGCATATAAATTACTTTTTAACTGCTGGCATTTTATTAAATCAAGACACAACTATGTTAGAATTAATTGGAAACTAAATCTGTGATAAAATTGATAATGATATATGTATGTGCAGTCTGTCACATTATACCCTTGAAGTATTAGATATATATATAATTAGTGTAAATAATGGATGTAGAAATATTTGTAATATTCTTGCCCATTATAATTTCTCAATCCTTGGTAATTATTATTATCACCAAATACAACAAAACCGCATCATGCTGTGATAAGTGAAAGTCAAAAAATCAAAATGCAAAATCATTTTGCTGTGCAATTAAATTTTTGAAAAGCAAATCAGTATTTTCCTCAGATCTGTCACAGCCTCAAAAGGTCCACAGGTAAAAAAAAGAGTGAAACATCCACTGGACTCACAGACCATAGTGTAAATTTAGACAATTATAAAGAGGCACCGCTTCTTCCTACATTTAAAAATAGCACTGGGGAGGGGACCAGAGCCAATCAATTGCATTTCATGTGAATAGACATTAACTAATTTAAAATTATGATTCATGCCTGTTATCTGATAAGCCAGACCACTCAACTAACCTGTTACTTTATTTATAAACAGGTAATGCAAACAAAAACATTATTATGATTTTATTGAAAGTATATACTGTCAGGTATAGTGGTACAGGTCTGTAATTACAGTACTTGGGAGACAGGATGATTGTATAAATTTGAGCCCAGCCTGGGCTACATAGCAAGGTCATGCCTGGCCTAAACTACCTAGTAAGACCCTGTCTCAACAAACAAACCGACAGACAAACAAACAAGCAAACAGTGTGTTCCAATTTATCCCCCTTTAGACTGTAGGCTATATCAATATGACATCATAGAACCTGGCTAAAAAGTTTTTATAATCCCACTAAAAATAAAATAACATTTCCTACAATTAGTATGGTTAGAACTATCCTCATCGTGGTCAGCACTGAATTTTTCATGGTAGCCGGTATCCTCCAAATATGGATAAAAATGTCAATGAGATAAACCACAATGGTTAATTGATAGCAAAAAGCTTTTCTAACCCAGAATCAAAATTAGACAGGCAAGTCATTGGTGGCATGAGAGGACTTTCCTTACATTTTGTGGATACAACCCCCAAAAGTTCTGTTTTCTTAAGTGTATGCATTCATCTTTGAAAAATCAGATAAGAGACTCTTTAAATATCACTCATGTTGTAGCTTCTGTGAGGGAAAAAATATCTGCACAAACAGTTGCCCAGACTGATTAAAATCACTTATTACATATGAATTAAAACTATTGACCATTTAGAGGAACAATTACAAAGCTCCACAATGCATTAGCACAGAATTCCATCAGTTTTGTGCCTGAGCCAAAGCAAAATGAGTATTTCCATTCCTACAGTTCATTAATTTCCAAGCTGGGTTATTAAGGATGATAACATTAGTTTCTCAGTGTGTTGGGTCTTCCTCTCCCTTTTGTTTTTAAAGAGTAAATGGATATTTTACATCCAGGACATGGATAGCAATTTCATAGCTCTGTCCTTAGTACCCTCACATATACAGTACTGGATTTGACCTTGACGAACAAGATACCATCTTCCTTCTTGCCAAATAGAAGCAGAGTTCTCAAAATCAACTTTCAGTTCTGAGAAAGTTTCCAGAAGTCCTTTCTCCCCCTGCTCCCTTGTACTTCCTGGAGAGCCATCCTTTCTGCACATCATCTCAGACTGTCTTTTTAGAGTCTAAGGGGCATGGAAGGGCGAGACAGACTCAGGAGCCAGCCTTCCTGGGGTCAGATCCCCAGCTACTCACTTACTTCTCTGAATGACTTTGAATAATTACTTTCTCTCCAAGGTTCAGTTCTTTATCTATAAAGTAGGAGTAACACATAAAGTACCAGGCATCTACTAAGCACTTCATAAATATTAGGTGGGGGGGGCATTCTGGAAAACCCTGGAGGCTTGCATACTAGTATAAAGATCATGCACTTGGAACCTAAAGATATTGGTTTGAGGTATTGGACCATTAACTAAACATTTCTGAGCGCTTACTTTCTTCCTAGCTTAAATGGGAAGCACAACTGTAAGCTTACTAGGAAAAATAGTGATAGTCTTATGAGAAACTGTTTAAAGTGCATCAACTTTGGCATCAAATAGAGGGTTTAAATCTTAGCTCTTCCACTTATTAGCTATGTGATCTCAAGCAAGTTGCTTTGTCTCATTATTCCTTAAAAATATATCCATTGTAGAGTACCATGAGAATCTGGAAATCATTTCTGTGATGTCCCTAGTGAATAGAAGAGAGTTACTAAATGGCAGATGCATTGTTTCATGAAATATTTTGTAATTCATCACACTAGGTGGATATTACCTGCTAATCTCATCATTACTATTTTTGCTCTTTTGGAACATGGCCTAATAAACTCTCCCCATCCCCATTTGCAGCCTGCATGAACCTTTATCAGTACATCCCAGGATGCAGATGCAAGATGCATGTACCATGAACTTGGAAATTAAACATCTCATGGCTTGTGTTTTGTTGTTTTATTTTTATTGACATTATGCATACTTAAGGTACAGTGTGATATTTCGATACACATATACATAATGAGCTTACCTCAGTTAAGCTAATGAACACATCCATCTTTTCATGTAGTTATCTTGTACTTGTGTGGAAAGAACACAAAAATTCTCTACTAGCATTAGAATAACTGTTCTACATATTTGAAATTTTATACTCTGACCAGCAGCTCCCCAATTTTCCCCAAATCCCTCTTTCCTGATAACTGCCATTCTACTATTTTCTTCCATTGTATGAATTTTGCCTTTGTAGATTCCATATATAAATGAGATTGTGAAATATTTGTCTTGTTTCCTTCTAGGAGTTTTATGTTTTGAGGTCCCATGGCTTTTGAAGTCTCAGAAACATAAGAGTGTTCTGGTGCCAAAAACAAACAAACAAACAAAACAAAAAAACCGGTATTGCTCAGAAAAGTGCTGTCCATGGTCTGACTTCTGCACCAAGTATCAGAAATTCAGACTAAGTACCTGAGGGTTATTTATTTATACAGAAAAAGATACAGGAAGGCAACCCAGAGCTCCAGGAGCAGCATCAAACGCATAGGCTCTTTCTATCTACCTACTAGTTCTTCCTCAAGGGTGGCTTTGTCTACATGGCTTTTGTGCAATGTATCTTATATGCTAGGTCTAGGCCACATAGTCACCCCTTGCTGAAAGGGAATCTGGAGGAAATGTTTCACTGGACACATTTTTGTCCCAAATGAAATTGGGAGTTTTGTAGCAACGAGGAAGAGAGTCAATACTATTTGGCAGCTAGCACTGTCTGCAACAGGAGTCTGAAATCCTGAGGGCTGGACCGCTAGCAAAGAGTTGGTAGCACCTTCAGCAGATCAAAGAGCTGTTAAGGTTGCTTCAGAAGACAGTTTTGCACTGAAAAATCTACTCATTCCAAGATCCAGAAATCTTCTGTTACAAGGTTTGCTTTTCTTGCTTTACTTACAAGGAATATAGAAGCGCAAAAGGAGAAGCCGTTCAGATATGTGGCAGTTGCTTTGCAGATTTGGTTGTTTTAGTTTGGTTTAATTATATTTGTTTTTCTGAGCTTGGCAATTGCTTCAGATGACCCACCAAATACACTTTTCTGTCCATGGTCCATGATAAAGTTCTTTCTCCCTAAAGAAATGCTATGGATATTGCCTGCATCACTGTGGACACCCTTGGGGGCTCTCTGTCACAGTTTGTGGAAATCCTGCCTGGCAGAGCACACGATAGACACTGTAGCCTAAGCCTGAAACAGCCCCACACTCCACAAGGTTTGGTGCTCCTTTCTTCTTCACATTGGAGAAAGGAGCACTTGATTGAACTATAAATCCTGTTCAAATAAGCTTATCTTAACTCCACACAGGTCTTAGGTATTCCTATGAATTCTCCAGTTGAGAAGGCACGGTAAATCAAATATATAAAATCAAAATTGGAGCTGTAAATACAAAGAAATAAATTGTAATATCCTAACAGGCCCGTGTGATATAAGGCCACCTAAGATAATGTCTGTTCTTGGTTCCCAAATGGGATCTCATAGGGAGGTAGAGCCAACTCGAGATGAAAGTGAACCTCACCACAGGGAAAAAATTGTTCGTCACTTACCTTGACCCAGTGGCTGAAGTTTTTATATTATTTAACTTTTTAATGTTCCTGTTAAATTGTAGATGCTACATAGGATAAGACTTTACCTCTCTAACACTTGATCTTAAGTAAGCTTGTTATATTAATGCTAGAAAATTCCACTAAGATGGAGTTTTTTTACATAAGGGAATTATGTTTTCTTCCTGCACCCCAAAACCTGGTATGATGCTTGGCATGGAACAGACATCAGTTAATGTTGGCTAAAGGTAATGGAAAGGGTGGGGTATGAAAATCGAAAGGGCAGAGCTGAAGAAGCAGTGGCTGTCTTGAGGCACAGAGGCAAACCCTGGCAGCTAAGAGAAAACTAGAGATGTGGGGAACAAGGACACAAAAAGGCTACAGAAGCCCCATGAAAAACAAGCATTATATCTCGTGCATTTGGCAAGAACCATACTGCCCCTCGGCACCGTCAAAGTAGAGATGAGGAACCCAGTGTGCAGTGCCACAGGAGGAACCACTATGGAGAGAATTCATATTTGTCACCGGATCCAGTTCTGGCAACTACTTTGGATTTATTTTTAAATAAAGCAGATCTTATTAAAGTAATTAGCCTAGCTGTGAGAATTTTGCCCCTGACTCTGGAGCCCCCAAGATAACAGAGCACATGTTGAATAAGAAGATCATTTTAAGCCACCACGTTTCTCTGGGGTCCTTTTGTAGTACATGCTCATTACCCAAATTCGTAAGTGTTGAGCTAATACAATGTTTTAATTGTTCTGGATCTTTTGTGTGTGGTGATATGATACAAGACATAACACTGATTAATTTCACGTTCTGATTAAGTGATATAAAAGTCCTTTCTTTTATTATAATCATGGAATACGTTTGAGTAGGTTTTTTTTAATTTGAATTAAAAATGAGATGCTAATACTCCTAGCTTGAAAAAATGTTCACCTTAAATTTTCCTTCTGCCAATATTGACTCCAATTATCTCTGCATTGTAGTGTCCTCCTAAATGAGAACAATGAGTCAGAAACATTTACTTATGTCAGGAATCTTTTAATGTCAGTCTGATATAAAGAAGCCAATATTCTGTGTTGTCACTTTATTACACACACTCAAACACAAATACACAATCACTGAATTTATCCAGTCACACTTGTGATAAAGAGATAAAGCCCATCTTTTTTCTCTAGTGTGAAAATGCCATCTTCTGGAATTCCCAAAACATTATCATCAAGAATATAAATAATTGATGAATTGGTCAGCTTTTCTGCTGCTGGGACAAAACACTTGGCACACATGACGTAAAGGAGTAAATATTTATTTTGGCTCAGATTTCAGTCCATGGTTAGCTGACTCCAAGGCAGAAACATCACGGTAGAATAGTGTGGAGGAGGAAAGCTGCCCCTCTCATCCCAATAAGGGAAGAGATGGAAAAGAAGAGGCCAGAAACCAGATATAGGCTCCAAGGTCATAAATCCATGACCCACCCAGACACCCAAAAGCATGCTTTACTAATCTCCTAGACATCTCTCAAGCCAATTTGACAGGCAAGATTAACCATCACAATTGGTGAACCTCTTGTGGAAAAAATGTATGCACTTTTTTTTAAGTATTGGTGATTGAGCTCAGGGCTTTCACTTTAGGTTATATTCCCAGTCTCTTTTTTTTTTTTTTTTTTGATGTGGGTCTCACCAAGTCATTAAGTTACCCAGAGTTGCTTGAACTTGGATCCTCCTACCTCCCAGAGTGCTGGGATTATAGGCATGTGCCACCATGAACAGCATATATCAACGTTTTAGTTGTGTATATTCTTTCCTACTGAAATGCTCATACATATGAATACTATTACTACTGCAGTATGACTTATAACAGCTAAAAATAAGAGAAAATATATTTTTATCACAAAGAGATCAAATCAGCTACAAGATGGCTGCATTTTAGATTATTCTATCCCCATTAAAAATGATGGCAAGGGTGTACAGAGATGGTAGAAAGGATTCCAAGATACACGGATGAATATGGTAAGATTACTTATATTTTTAAAACCTATGTATTTGTATAAATTTATATGTGTAGGTAATTTTATAGAAAGGAGATTGGAAGGATGTACATCAAGTGTCAACTCTGGTTACTTCTGGAGAGAAAAAAAGGAGTTGAATATGAAGAAAATCTGCATTTTACTCAGATATTTTATGTAAGTTTGATCTTTTAAAATGAGACCGCATTTATGCATTTGTTATGTTATTTTTAAAGACATCTTGGGTCTTACTTTCTGAGTTTCTGTTAAAAATATAACAGTGTGTACAATGTTTGCTTTCAAATAGTAATCAACATGATGTATACCATAAGTTGATATACGAAGAACACAGAGGAGAAAACATGAATAATTAAATGAGTTTTTGTAGCTAGATGTGTTTTTACCAAAGAACACACACATCATTCAACTTCATTCAATCACTATCCTAGTGATACTTTTTGGGTGCCTACTGATTTCGAGGTACTAAGGTAAATGTACAAGTGCAACAATACAAACAGCTAATCCTGGTGAAATGATGACTCTAAGAATGAGTTGATATGCTATTAAGGTCTACCAAAGATGTGAATATAAAACAGCCTTTCTGTGGGAGCAGGAAATGAATTTTAAGATTTACACTACAAACTCTGCAGCAGGAAGTTTTGTTGGTCTTAGCCTGGAGCGAGAGGAATTGGTCTTTAGTCACCTACCAGATAACTAACTGTACAGTGACTAATTATTCAAAGAGATGCCAAGAAGGGAATGAGAATAGACTCAGTAATTGACATGACTCTACACCAAGTCGAAAATCTGATTCTTTAATTTTAGATTCTTAGCTTTTACTGAGATCCTGGCTTGAGTTCCAATTCCAAAGGAGTAATTCAGTGATAAAATCTCTTTTTATTTATAAGTTAATAAACATTAAAATTTGTTGTATTTTGGAAGTAGACATTTCGCAAGTCTGGGACAGCAGGAAGAAAACAGCATCAGTGCTGAGCTGATTGGCACTTTAGGCTGAGTGAATACTGATTGCAATACTTGCAAGATGAGTGAATACTGATTGCATCTCCAGTTGACACCTTTCTTATGCTAGTAAAGGACTTTTAAGTATGTTCTTCACAGCCACATTATATGTTACTAGTTATTGAGGACCTAAAATATGCCACACCAGCTGCTTCAAAATCACCCTGCAGGCATGGATTATTCCTATGATGCAACAGAGGAAAGGGTGCCCCAGAGGTTTAGGCAAATTGCCAGTGTTACCACACTGCAGAATTATGATATCAGGCAACATGTGTCTAATTTTGAAGCTGGCATACTGTTTCCTAAAAAGAGGAGGGGGAGAAACAGAACAAGAGGAAGAGATGAAAGGTGGAATGCAAGGAAAGAAAAAAGGAACTAAGGGCACTACTACTGACTAAATTGTATTTACACATTAAAAACTGAAGACTGGAGAAGTTAGTTGAGTTTGCCAAGGTCACAGCGTGTAAAAGACAAAATCTGGAGCCAACTCACATTTCCTAAGTATCTGCTCACTACACTTCTGCTGGCTCTCCAACGTCAGGAAATAATTAAACCGTGGTAAATCAAACAATTCATTGTGTACTCATTTTATATCTGTATCTTTCCTCTAAACCAATACTGGAAGGGTAGAAAACTGATTCAAAAATATTTTTAATTTCTCCCTGATATAGTTCATCTCAATCAAGCTTTAATAGAGAAGTGCACAAACCATGTATTATACATTCAAATTGCACAGAGCAATAAATAATTCTCAAAGGAAATAAGCAATAATTTCCAAAAATTCAATTGACATCCCAAATTAGATCTACATAAAAAGATCAGCCAATTAACTCTGCCAACAGCTCTTTCTATTTTCTATTCTCACTTGCATTCTAAAATTTTGTTTATATAATTACTTCGGAACCATAGGGGAAGTATACTCGTTTCTATCTTTTAGGGAATAATTGTCTTGTTCAAAGGGCACCAGTGCTATCCATGAATATAAAAAAGATGCAAAAGAAAATAACCAATAAGTTCTTATACTATGAGAACAAATTGCTTCAGGTTACAAAAGAAAGAAAAGGTTAGGAGGATTAACTGAAAATAATCTAATCATCTTACTTGCATAAATGTCAGAGGAAGAGGAAATAGAACTGGCCTCTGTTTTTCCCTTCCTGAAGCAATCACCCAAAGAGCTGAGTAGTGTGTAGTTTGTCTGTGTGATAGGAGCAGGTAGTCTGAATAGCGGAGTCTGTGTGTAAGAATTCAGGAGTGTTCATCCTTCAGTAGTGGGGAGGGGGACAATATTAAGCTTGTAAAACAACTACCATGGCATTTGCATGCTGTATATTTAGAAGTTGGTAGCCATGATTATGACCCTGTGCTGGATATTTTGAATACTTTTACATGCCTAATATTACCTCATTATCACAAGAAGCCAACAGGTATCACTACATTATTTTATTTTGTAAATTAAATATTTATTTTGTAAATTATATTTTCAGTTTGTGATTACATTAAATTTTTATTTTGTAACACATTATTTTGTTTTGTAAATTATATTTTTTAGAGGATAACAGTGGTTAATACAGTGTGTATCCTGATGTTAAAAGAATAGTCAAAATGTTACTCAGTACAAGTCATAAATTTATAAATAGAAAAATCAAATCTTCTCGTAAGAAGTTTTAGGTTAGTCTGTCGTTTGCTTCATCATTTAAAACATCAGTGTAGTAAACCACAGATTCAGTTGCAGATTGTTTGCCTAACAGTCTCCTTTCGTTTATCATCTCATTTCCTACCTTAAAAAAAAAAAAAAAAAAAAAAAAACGCTTCCCAGAGACAGAAAGTAATTTGCCAAGAGCCAAATAGTTAACAGAAGGGTTTGAAATCAGAGTGAAATCTTGACACTGCCAGTCTAGGACTGTTACTATGACACCACATTGCCCTTCCCCTCCGTTTGCAAACTCGGATTTTAGTATCTGCTACAATGTTACAATTGTTGGCACGTTTTTAGTAGTAAGATATTTACTTTAGGATCAGATTGTTATTTCAAGATAATCCTAACCCTAACTCAATTCAAAAGGAGTCATCCAATGATACGAAGTTGTTTTTTCATGAGTTACTGAACTTATTAAAATTTGTAGTAGTTTGAAAGTAGGCATTTTGCAATCTGGACAGGCAGGGAGGGAGCAGCGTCAGTGCTGAGCCGTGGCTGCCACGTGACACCGACCCACACTCGCTAGAGGACTGAATGCTGACTTGGCTTTTCCTATTTTGACCCTCCACGCCTATTCTGCATAATTTTAGTATATTTCTCTTGTATTTTTGAATTGTGTACTTATCAGTTAAAAGTTAGCAATTTATACAGGCTATCCAAATTCCAATTACAAGTTATGTCTTTAATTTTTCTAATAGACTGTTTTAATCAATAAATTATTAGTGATACTCTTTATATATATCCATATATATAAGCATTTATGTCATCTAAAAGTCTGTGCTTTTGTAGAAGTAAATTGCTCACAATCAATGTTTTCCTGAAAAAGTCAACAGGCTGCATCCAGAACAAAGTGATATTTAGCACTTAAACTAGGAAAGAACCTGTGTTGTTTGTTCAGTTTTCACAGCAGAAACTCATAGCCGATGGTGTCTAATTCCAGCTGTGTTCTTATTTATTGCTGTGGTTTCTGTCAGCACTGGGGCATTTGTTTCCTCATCTATGAAAAAGGACAGTACAAAGTTTCCTGATTCTAAAGTTTATAAAGCAAAAATAGCTGCAGCTTCACTAATTGAGGACAGACTCACTTTCTTACTTTTTATAACTCATGCTATCCCCAAATCTTTTAATTTGCCTAAAAGGTGCAATTATATGTTGTTGCTGATAAAGAATGTAACGGTGATTGTATAATTATCAGTTGGCCAGGAAAACCAGATTAACAATCTCAACATTCAAAATAAGGCTCAGGACTATAGACTTTCATCAATACTTTATTTATGTAATATTCTTTTTCTTTATCAAGTACTAAATGCTTTTCTTTTTTATTTTAAAGAGAATAATAAAAAGAACAATAGCAAAATACCAACAACATAGACAAAAACAAAACAAAGCAAAAACCATAAAAATGATATAGGATTTCAGAACAAAATGATAGGAATTAACAGTGGCTGTTGTATTACATATTGTTATCTTCAACGAAGTTGCTCAGATTATCAGATGTAAGAATGCAAGATTGATCAAACCATTAAAGAGAATTAAAAAATAAAAACACAAAAAAACACATTAGAAACAATACAGAGTTTCACTTGAGAGGATGGTACGAATTCACCAATGGTTGTTATATTGCATATTGTTGTCTTCAAATTAATTGTTCAGATTACCAGATATGAGCAAGCAAAATTGGTCAAAAAGAAAAAAAAATTAGATATCAACTGTTCTTTTCAATAAACCATTAGAAAACCCAAAATGTACAATAGATATTATGAAAGGGAAAGACATTATGAAAGGGAAAGACGTTACTCAAAGGAAAGAACAACTGGGATGAGGGAAAGGAGAGAAAGAAAAGAAAAGAAAAGAAAAGAAAAGAAAAGAAAAGAAAAGAAAAGAAAAGAGAAGAAAAGAGAAGAAAAAAGAAAAGAAAGAGAGAAAGAAAGAAAGAAAGAGAAAAAAGGAAGGAAGGAAGGGAAGGAGGAAGGAAGAAAGGAAGAAAGAAAGAAGGAAGAGAAGGATAGCTGGGATAACTATACTGCCAAAGTCTATTTATGTAATATTCTTACAGTATATAAAATGTCATACACTATTCTCAGATCTTAGAAGTTTCCACTAGTAAACGTGTGTTATAGCAAAGTAATACTTATTTTTCTAAAATAGTGATATTCTATTCAATTTTATATACAAGTTTTAAAATTTAATGATCATGCATAACAAAGGCAGTATAGTACCTGATCTGTTTCTCCTAATAGATATATTAATTTATTTAAAAATACTTCTGACATTGCTGGTTACAAGAAATTTGTTTTTTAAAACATTTTCTTATAAATGATTATTCTCATACAAACCTTGTAGGCTGATGTGATAGCTACCTGGATGGTCATTTTGTAGAATGGGACATTAAATGTGATTCTGACCTATTCAGAATCACACAGCATGTTTTCCTCAGGTCTCCTAGTAATTAACCCTATTATTCTATATCATCATTGCATGTAAGTCAGATACTGTCTTTTCCATTAATCACTTTGACTAGCAAACTTAATTCAAAGAAATTTGAGTTTGTTGAAAATCAGTGAGGGCCGGGGATATAGCTCAGCAGCCAGTGATGTTCACATATAATTATAAGGGGAAATAAGAATCTCATAGCCAGTTGCAAATCTGGTCTCAAATTTGTTTGGAACCAGGACATACCTACTAGGCATACTGGTTACTTCAAGGAAATCATGGAGACCAGAAGCAATATAGACTTAGGTTTATCTATAATGCACTATGTGTGTAAATGTGTATATGGAGGGCAGAGGCATGGGAGGGACACTAAATGAATACCGTCACATTGCTTACATAGTTGGTCTAATGAGTAATCAGAGCATTTGGAATTGTAGTGAAGTGAAAGATGGTACCAGGCATCCTTTTACTCTCCAAAATTTCAAATCAATTGAGTTACACAGAGCAGAACCAAATATAATGACCACCATCAGCGTTATTACTGACGTGGTCTAGGTAGTTGCAGACCTTAAAGTGCAAGGCCACAACGGCCATCCTAACATTTATTTCTTAATTAGACAGATGGATTTGCCTACAGCAGGCATATTTGAACAACCACAGGCTGCTGTGCAGGCCAGATCAATCCTGCAGGCTCTCAGGCTGGAAAATATCTCCTGGGAAGCCGACTCTGACCAAAGAAGCACTAGAAGGGACCAAGTTGAGTGTAGTCAGTTTCTTCTCCAAACTCGCCAGCCAGATAAATTATACCTTCTCTGCTTCGGAGACCCTGGAGCTGTTCCCCCTTTACTTTTCCTTCCTAAGAAGCAGACTATTCTGTCTTTGTAGAAATATGGGGAGTGGTAAAGGGTTTCTCCCTGACATTAATCAAGCATTCTCCATGGACATGTGGCTCCCCCAGGCATAGTGTATTTGAAGCTGCCTCCCCTCATTTGGGAGATATTAGGACAGCTATTTTTGGAAACTCATAGATTTTTTTTACTGTTCATTCCCTTCTACTTAGCCAATCCCAAATAAATGTGAGAATATCAAACTATGGCCTCTTCTCAATTTGCAACATAGAACAGTCTTTGATTTTTTTCATCCATTACAAACTGAATGGTGGTAAATAAGTACTGACATTACTATATAGGTATCCAAAGAGTGGAAGGAAATATTTCTGTGTCATTTGCATGCAGTTTTCTTTAATGCTTGTGCTATGCCTCTGGTGACATCACAACATTTCAGGTACCACTGCGATTGCATCGGAAACCAGACCTTGGAAGCCATGGGAGGATCCACCTGGTCTCCTGTATCCCGTCCTGACTCAGCCTCAGCTCTGCCCTTTCATTTGCTGTTCTGAGTGCTCACCCATCCAAGTGACTGTTGATGGCATGAATTTCACATAAAAGGATAATGAACTTCCTTTTGCCCAAGTGACAGCAATTATACCTTTTTGTCATTCAGTTAAGAGTGACATTTTGGTTTGATGTCACCAACAATCATTTGGAGTTTAGAGAATTCTTCCTGAGTTGCATAAAAGTAATTCACTTGACATTTCCTGGGTACGTTCTAGGTGTCAGGCATCATTGTAGATAAAAAGGGAAAACACTGAGGACTCTCACCTTTGAGGACCACAGTCTAGACAAAGAACAGTGAAAGTGAATAATAATGACACAAAGTGGGAGATGGAGAAGGAAAGATAAATTGGTGCAGGAAGTGAAGTGTCTCCTCTTTCTTTCTTTCTTTCTTTCTTTCTTTCTTTCTTTCTTTCTTTCTTTCTTTCTTTCTTTCTTTCTTGTTTTTTAGGCAGGGTCTCACTATGCAGTTCAGACTGGCCTTGAACTCACTATATAGCCTAAACTGGCCTTTAACTCATGGCAATTGGCTTAGTTCAGCTTTCTGAGTGCTGGGATTACAGGTGTGCTCCTCCCCACCTTGGTGAACCTTCTCTTCTGAGTTAGAAGTTGAGATTTGACCCTTTAATCACTGATTGCTCATCAGAGGCTATTGAAAACGAAGTGATTGTTCAGATGTGTCTTTAGGACTCAAATTCTAGGGCTGTAGAGGAAAATCAACAGAAAGAAAGGGAGGTGAAGCAAGAAATAACCTGGAGGAAAAAATGAGAAGGGTCTAAATTCAAGCAACAGAAATATGAAACTGCTGGTCCATTTTTGTAAAGTCTTGTAGAAATCCTGAAGTTCTCTACTAGAAATTAGACATGTCATGGAGAAATGATGTAAGGCGCTAACCAGAAATTTGTTTTGTCACAATTCTTCTCCCAGTATATTTCATATCTGAAGCTAAAACAATTACTATATCCCATGGAATTATATTTTTGTAATTTTAATAGATCATGGTAGTTGCTAAGAACGTGGAAATGTAAAGTACATTTGCATTTCAAATAACTTAAAATGTCAGAAGTGATAATAAAACTGCATGTACTCAATAGAAAACAGATTCTAGTAAAGCTCAAAAGCCCACTTAATAACAACAGTACTGTATATGCTTACCTTTAATTCAGTAATTCTTACATTTTGTTATGTATTGTACTTTTTACATAGGTGTCTACAAGTCTGATTATCTCATCAAATTCTAAGTTCCCTCTGTGAGGACATGTTTAATTTTCTATACATCCTCACCACCAAAACTGCCTAGAGTCTTGCTTCCAGCAGAGAAACAATATTCATATATTCAAAAATATTTTTATTGAGTACCAGCTAGATGCCAGATACTAGCAGACTGTCAGTGCTGGGGAGGCTTCCATGAAGAATATACCATAAACAATTCATGCCTCTCTAAGCTGACAGTCCACAGTGAACAGAAGGTATACATCTTGATATTCCCTGTATAATTTTAGCACAGCCCATGATACAAAGTTAGCACCAAAACTGTTGTATAAGTCAACATCCATCAGTTCACTTTAACAGCCTACCCATCTACCTGCTATGGTTGTGTTCAGATGCCTCCCCAAAGCCTCATGTGATCATAGGGCTTTTTCAAAGGTACCTGAATATAGAATATGTGATGCTAGATTAAAAGAATGTGATTAGAAATCAGCCCACTGATTGGTTTGGCATAGTTCTGGCTAGGATTAAGGGTATGAGTCTTACACCTTCCCTAGGGCAAGTAGCCTATGTACAATATAAGGGACAAAAGAGTCTTGTCTCTCCTTTTTGTTGCTTTTGCTATCTTCCTCTGCAATGAACTGTTGCCTCTTTGCCACGTGCCACCCTGCCTTGGAGCCAGCGGATTGGATTATGGACTGAAACCCCTACGAACTGTGAGCTAAATAAACCTTTCTGCCTTTAACTTTTGTTATGGGGAATTTGTCTCAGCAATGAGAGAAATGTAACTAAGACACTACCTAAATTAATATATGAATTTAATGCAGTGCGATAAATGTTTCACATTATTTTCCAAATAATTTGGGAAGATGATTTAAAAACACATAAACAAAAGAAAAGGATATATTCCAACCATGAAGGAGAACAAAGTTGGGAGATGTGCCAAGCTTGCTGATATCAGAAATCAAAATTTATTAATCCATGGTAATTTTAACAGTGTGATTTCAATACAAGGATACATAACTAAGCCAACTAAACAAAACTGAGTCCCAAATTGGACTTTTGTTGGAATGCAGGCACAGCATTTAACATAACCTGCTTTGAAGATCAAAGAAAAGGAAGGACATTTTAATAAATGTTTTATGTATTAAATGTTGAGTGTTGAGACTATTTGTTTTTTATTTTAAAAAATTAAATCTTATCATATACACAGTATCAATTATACATGCATGAAAACCAAAAATATGAAAAGTAAAACTATACAACTTTTATTAAAAAGTGTAACCAGGTATGGTGGTACATGTCTGTAATCCCAGTACTCTGGGAGGCTGAAGTAGGAGGATCTGTTCTGAGCCCAGCCTAGGCAATTTAGTGACTTAGAGAGACCCTTTCTCAAAAGGGTCTCTCATAAGAAATGAAAAGGGACTTGATGGTATAGCCCTGTTTGAAGGCCATAAGTTCCTTCTCCAGTAACAAAAAAGATGTAATTGAATGTATTTTATAAGCTAGAACCAGAGAAAAAAGTCCTGAACACAACGCCAAAAAATGACAGACAAAAGTAAAAAAAAGATACATCTGACCATGTTGAATTTTTAAATTTTACCCATCCAAAGGTACCACTAGAAAAGTGAAAATACAAGAAACCAATTGGTGCCCCTCATATAGAAAGAACATCTAAAAATCACTATCAGTAGCAAGATACATGGGAAAAAATGGGAGAAAAAATGGCAAAGAAGAAAAGAAAGAGGGAGAGGGGAAGTGAGAGCCAGAGGGCCAGAGAGGAAATCTAAATAGGCAGGAAATATTTTAAAAATGCTAACACCCTAAATTAACAATTCCTGCAAAAACAATCAAACAAACAAATGTGAACAGTACTAGTCGCGCAGATACAAGGATCACAGTTCATGCCCATTAAACTGGCGACAGTTCAAAGCTCTGACAATACCAAAAATTGGTGCAAATGTGGAGCATCTCAACATTGCTACAGACAGAAAATTATTTTGTCCATTTTGAAAATAATTTGGCTATAAAAGTCAAACTTTCAAATGTACATAGCCCATGGCCCAGTAATTTAAATACTACCAAAGTGTCCTAAGAGAACCTCTCCCATTTACTTACAGGGAGGTATGAACAAGATCACTATTGAAATATTATTTGTTTTAGAAAGAAATTAACTCGGGGGCTGGGGATTTAGTTCAGCGGCACAGTGCCTGTCTGGCAAGTGCAAGATTGTGAGTTCGATTCCCGGTACCGGAAAAAAAAATAAATAAATAAAAAATAGAAAGAAATTAACTCTATGTCTTAATTACTTGTTTGTTGATAGGATAAGATATCTGACACCCACAAGTTAAACAAGGAAATGTTTATTTGGCTCACAGATTGCGGAGGCCTCCTTCCGGCTCTAAGGCAGGGCAGCCCGGCAAAGGGACAAGCTAGAGAAAAAAGTTTCAAGGTGGGGTAGGCAGGAGGCAGCAGCGCGGAGACTCCTTTCTCTTTGTATTCCATCCAGGGTGTAAGTCTTTTGGACCCGCATGCAAGTGGGGCTTCTGTCTTCAGTCAATCCACTCTGCCACACCCATAACAATGCTAAACCAAACAGCAGACTAATCCAGTGTCACACACCCTTAATCTAGTATCACACACCCACAGTCCAGCCACCTCCAAAAAGCCCCACGGAGAGCACTGAGGCTTTGGGGAGACATCTAGATGGGAGCCATGACACTATATAAGCTGTGATTTTGCGATGGCAAGCAGAGACACCGAGATGACACCCAGCATTTGGAGGTGGATTTATTTTAAAATCGATAGGCTCTGGTTGGGATCATTCCCAAAATATCAGGCTCTGAAGGCCCAGAGAGGGAGGTTTTGATGGGGTTGGTTGCAAAGGGTGAGCACAGAGGCAGAGTACTCGGTTGTATTTGACTGGTTCTTACAATATGCATCACAGTGATTTCTAGGAGACAGAAGCAACCGGAACAGCAGCAGGAACTGTTACCTGGGCAACAAAGACACCAAAGTATATTGGCTGGGGGGGGGGCATTTTTGTTACAGTTTAGTCGTGTAGAATATAGCCAGTTTAATAGTTTAAATACTTGGGTATATCGAAGTGAATAACTCCCAAAAATATATTACTGGACAAGGAAATTAGAAATCATATGACATATAAGTTGTTTAAACTTAGAGTATGCTTAAATAATATATTTATTTATATTATTTAAAGGTACTTATATAAGTACTTATATATTTAATTACATTTTAAAATATGCCTTGAAAGAATAAATTCTAAGTTCACCATCATAGTTACTTTTATGATGAGCAAGGATTTGATATGGTGAGTAGAGAGCTTCTACTATATAGTTAGTGATTTATGGTAAAGCTATGGTGCCTATATGTTATGTTATTCTTCATTTTTTCCCTCATATATTTCATTACTTTTCGTTAAAAATGTGATGTGCTTCATTCAAGTATTCTTCTGTTTAAAACATATACTGCTTCACCAGAACTATTGAGCTTTCACATTAGGAATATTTTCACATTTATTTCCTTTTACTTTTGTAGATGGGGCTCAAAGCTCAGACTTAAATGTCTTCCCCAAACCAATTAATGAAATGGTAGACCCAAGACTGGCTGTTTGGCCCTTGCCGTGACTTCCTCCAGCTTCGGTGCCATGAAGGACATCTGAAATGGCCCGACTGAAGGGAGAAAGGGACCTCAAATAGTTCTCTCCAGACAGCAGAACAGAGAGCCTGTTCTCACGACCGATGCTGATGGCCAGTGGGGTGCGGGGTGTGACTGCAAAAGTATGTCCATAGGTAGGAGGCTGATCAGTCTCCTTCTTTCCACATTTCAAGGCCCTAGTCTACCGGTCCTTGTCACTAACGTTGTAATGCTCCAAATTCCCACTGAGAGCACAGCTGTAGTTTGGTCTTTGTGTGTATAAAATGTGTCTGACAACAGCATCTCAAAGTGATAAAATGAGTGGTGTTCAAAGTAATTCAGGTGCAAAATGTGAAATAAGCGTTCAAAGTGGACTAAGTTACTATTTTACAGCGAAGATCTGGAAAACAGTTTCTTTTCTTCCTCTCCCTCTCTCTCTCTCCCTCCATCCCTTCCTACTCCTCTTTCCTTCTTTTCTTTTCTCTCAAGAACATTCCACAGCTCTCCACAGGCAAGCCCAGAACATACGCGCTCCTAAAACTGTCACCATAGTGGAAAACTGCAGACATGGATTAGAAAGGCCTTTCCATTTTTGTTTAGCAAAGAAAAATGCAAGAAAAAAAAATCAGTTGATGGTATACTGAAATTATTGTTCACTAACATATTTTCGTAAGTATGAACCTTGCAGAATGAGTCATGCAACACACTCAGCTAGTTCAAATAAACTCCTAAAAGGAATTACTTGTTTATAAAGTAATTCATAATGAATTATTAACAGGTAGTGCCATTCACTGTATTTTTTAATGACACCTTGTGAAGACACTCACAAAACAGGTCTTCCTGAACTGCTTCAGAAGTGACAAGAACAATGAGATAAAGGCAGTATTTTGAGAGAAGTTATTTTACAATTTTTTTCAAGTTTAAGCATTCACCATATTTGTCCAACACCCTTTGTAGATAACTCTGTTTTAATCCACTATCATCTCTTTTCTGAATTATTTTGGTTGTCTTCAAATTTCCCTCCTTCAGCCTTGGCTGTCCTTCAGTTTATTCTCAGCAGACCAAAGTATTGCTTTGAAAACCAAGGCAGATTATGAAATGCTTCTGCTCAAACCTCTTTAATAGTTCTCCCTAACATTCAGCACCCAGACCAGGTCTGTCTCACATTATCCATCCAACTGCATCTGTTTCCATCTTTGCCTTTTGTCCTTCTTGAATCAGTCCATGAACGAATACGTCAGGGGTTCTATTTCTGGATCCCAGAATCAACACACTCCTGTGGACACAGGTTCAGGTTTAAAATCCAGTGTGGTAGATTATATAACCAAATTATTTATTTATTTAGAGTGTTAGGGATTGAAACCAGAGTCTTTATTGCTGACCTATATCCCCAGCCATGTTAATTTCTTGACTTCCTCATTTGCTAAGAGACGATCCTACAGTGAAGTAAACTATATAAATTGCATGCTATACATTTTGTGATCAGTACAGGGGAGCTCCTTTTATTATTCTTTTCGTATCTTTAATGGAGGTATGTGGATTCCTTGTGACACCCAGCGGGTTGGCATCTGCTTGAGTTCACTCAGTCTGCAGAAGACTGCTCACTCAGACGAGTCGGAACAGCCTTGAAGACAGGATGTTCTGCCAGCTCAGGCAGAGACAAGCCTTTTTCCTTCAAAGTCATAAGCCCCTAAATCTTCACCTATTCAGGGCAAATTCCATCTCCTCCAGTCCTAAACAGCTCTTATCTAGACCCTGAACATCTCTGTGTCTGCGGAGAGCTCATTCTAGCCACGCCCCTTCCTGCACTGCCCTGACAGTGGGTTCATCATTCTCCCGGCCTCCAAGCTGGACACCTCAGTGGATTTAAAGTCCCGTTCCCTGAGCCCCAGAGAAACACGCATACAAGTTGTCCCACCTTCCATAAAATCTCTCAGATCCTTCTTCCCCTTCACAGCATCTTACGTTTACTAACATTACCTCTTCCGAAAACCTTGTTCTCTCCTGCCACCACCTTGCTTGCCACCACTCCTCTCCCACTTTGCTGCCATGTTTGGAGTTTAACAGTAAGAGAAGCAATGAGTTCTAGCATTCCTCTGTACAATGAGGTGCTGATAGTTCACAATAAAATATTATTCATTTGATGAAGAACAAAGAGAGGAGCTCAAAGTCTTGAAACATAAAAAAATGATAAGGAAACCAATGCTAATTACCCTTTCTTAGACAGTGCACACTGAACGCATTGTTGAAATGTTACACTGTACCATAACGCAAAGTTAATCAAAATCAAAACTCAAATAGAACCTGGATCATGTACCTCATCTTCCCTATCACTTCTCCTTTGTCTTTTAAGATAACACTGTTCGTGAAAACAAGCACCTTCCACAGTCTGACCCTAATCCCTCCTTTTTCCCTATCTTGGCAGCCTTCATCCCACCCACTCCCCAGACTCCCCTTTGTTGTCTTTCCTGTGTACCCCACTCACCCAGCCCGAGCGCCTGCTCACAATGGCACCAGCAAAGACGCCCTCAGCCTGGCCTTCACTCTGTCCAAACCTCACTCATCATTTTAGCCTCCGGCCCATCAAAAGGGGTGTATACACAACAGGGGTCACCTAAGATAATCCTTTTAGGGACAAAATCGCAATAAAACATTCCATTTCTGTTTACTTTTCATCACAAGCTTGGCTAAGGCAGAATGTAGACGGATGCTGACAGCTTTACTCGGCTGGTATCAGGTAGGAGAGGTTCTGAAGGTACAATGTTTCCCTGAATCAGAAATGTTGGGGTTACTCACACCATGTTGGTTCCAACATATTGAAGCAGAGTTTTAGTCTAAAATGTCAGCTGTTTTAAATATTGCATTACTAGGAAAAGGAGGATTTTGTCACCCTGAGATGAACAATGATCACAGTCTTTCTTCTTACAAAAGTTAAGAAAGAAGAATTAGCAAATTTAAAGCTGACTTGGGGGGCTGGGGATTTAGCTCAGCGGCAAAGCACCTGCCTGGCAAGCGCAAGGTCGTGAGTTCGGTTCCCGGTACCGGAGAAAAACCAAAACCAAAAAGATAAATAAATAAAATAAAGCTGACTTGGTATTTTTTCTTTCAGAAAAGATAAGTGTTCTGAGATTTCTGTCCTTTACTATGAGGCTTTCAGGCTTAGGTACTACCCAGTTCATCATTTTAATTACAAAATAAATACATACCTTCAAAATAAAGTGGTATTTGGATTATGGATGGAAATTGGTCCCAATAAGTTTTTCTATGAAGAGAACATTTTAATGATGTAAATACAGAAATGTTTCATTCATTGTTGTTGATGTTATTATGGATATGGTATGTTACCTACTAAACTGCCCAGTCTGTATACTTAAAAATCTCGGAATTACACTGTCTAATTTGCCTAAAAATTTTCCAAATTGTGGAGGGTGCTTATTGCCATGAATAGGTGTTACGTTAAAAGACAAAGGAGAGGTGTTAGGGAAGGGAAGGTATCTGATTCAAACTCTACTTGAGTTTTTAAAAAAGTGTCTTAATTTTGATTAACTTGCCCCTTTGGAATGTGGTATAGTGTAACATTTCAATAGTGCATCCAGTGTGTACTGACCAAGAGAGAGTAATTTTCCAAATAAATTGTTTTGATGTTTTTTGAGCTCATTGCTCTGTGATTATATATAATATTACACATATATTGCATATATAACATATATATTACATATACAAGTGATAGCTTCCAAAAACAATTTTTTGACATACAATGAAAGTACATATTCAGGAAGAGTAGCCAGCATATTAAAAACAAAATCTTTAGCATAGCTACTGTGAGGGAATGGTAAAAGATTTAGTATTTCCAATACATTTTTTCCATTCAAAATCACACCTTTCAGCAATTTTCGATGAAGCATTGTTGGTAATAGCAGAAAAGATGAATTAGCCTAGATGTCCAACATTATGGAAATGGAAAAATAAATTATGATCTACCAATACAATGTAACCCTATACTACTACAAAAATGTGAAACTAGAACTATACTGTATAATAATATGGATAATTTTCAAAAACATTATTTGAGCACCCAAAGAGAAACAAACTACAGAAGGATATATGGAGATTGAGACAATTATGTGTTATTTAGGAATGTATAAAATAACACCAGCTCTTGAGTTTACATATATATATTATATATATATATATATACACACACACACACACACATATATATATATGCACACATATAGTAAAAAGTACAAGCACATGCATGGATGTGAGACACTGAATTCAGATAATGGCTGCTTTTGGAAGAGAGGAGGAAAAATGGGATCTAGGAAGATATTGAAGAGATTTGCATGGCTATTTTCATATTCAGCTACTCAAGCTTGGTGGTGAATACATAGATTTTCATTGTGTTACTCTCCCCACTTTTATGTACACTTGAAATATTTTATAATAAAAGATTTTCTGAAATTTAGGTGATTTTCTTTTAAAATTCCTTTGAGGAAATTACAATAATGATAAATTTGTAGACTTATATCCATGGCAGAATCATTCTGAGATGCTCTATTAATTTTAGAAAACTGGCTTGGAACTGCTGTGGTTTCTGAAAGTGTATGTTATTATGTTTTTCTAAGCATTGAGGAAACTACCTCTGAGTATTACATATAAAATACTGGACGGCCAGACAACCTACAGCAGTGGTGGCAAACCTATGGCATGTGTACCACAATGGGCATGTGGAGCCTCCCTGTTGGCAGATGAGCCAAGCCACCCCAGCAAGCAAGCATTGGATAACAGCTGTTCTTTCTTCATTGAAACCTCAGTACTCAGATTGCAGTGCTGGCACTTTTTGGTAAATAAGTGAGTTTGAGGTTGCAGTTTGGGCACTCCTTCTCTAAAAGGTTCGCCATCACTGACCTAGAAATACAATTTTGCATAGCACACAGAAATCACATAGAAATGTGAAAGACTGAGGTAGGATCCAGTCAGTATTATGTTTTTGGAATTTAGTCATCTTTCTGTATTCGCCCACAATTTCTAGAAATACAATGTCTTCCACATACGTAAGGAAATCAAATAAGAATGTATTAGTAAAGATAAAAAAATCCATTCTCATTAAATAGTGTGCAGGTTAATTTCAGTTTAGAGTTATTCTAAATAAATCTATGACAGGAAATTCATCTGACAGGAAATCTATGTTTAAATTTGACAGGAAATCTATGTTTAAACCAAGATAATGAAAGATTTCTATTTATTTAACCTGGAGAAAATAATTCTTTTTAATTTATATAATAAATAGCTTTTAAGAAACCAAACTCTATAAAACATAATGTATATGTTTGAACACAAAAGCCAATATTTAATAAAGAGAAGTGTTATCAACTTAACAGAGGCAGCCTAGGCTTAAAATTTTTAATTGAAGCTTACGGGTGATGTGAGAAAAGATGAAGACAATTTGATCCAGAGTCTATTGAATGAATATAGTTTTTTGGGAGGAGGAGAAAAAATAAAGCTTTAGGATGTAGTGTAGAGAAGAGAATTTGTGGTCAGAAGTATCAAACCATATATATTATTTGGGTGAGTTATTATAATTCTGCATAGTTTTAATTTCCATACTTGTAAAATGATTAATTTAAGATCAATTGAAAATGTGACTTCGTCATTATATACCAGTGTTTGATTTTTTTAAATTCCATTTTATTTTAAATATCTAGAAGATCACAACATAGAGAATTCAAAGGCCACAAGAACTCATTTTCATTTTCCAGATTGTTTTACAGGTCTCCACACTATTGAAATAGAACAAAACCACAGATATAACCAAATCAATAAACTCCCCACTTCCACTATGAATCCTGCTGGGTCCTATGCTCCTTTTGCCTTGTGCATTGTAGCAGTAGTACAGTATCTGGTACCCAGTGAGCAGTTCCATCCTTTCTTCATTATAGTCTCCGCAAATCGTGTGACCTAGAGTTGTGCTGTCCCGTTTAAGACCATTTTCATCCTCTAGTGCGAGTTCCACTAGACACATTCATTCCTCTAATTATTTTCTCACCCTGCCTTCACATGCACTTCCTCATATCATGGATAACTGACAGCTTTCAACTCTCCATTCCAATGAATTATAACTAGGGCTTCTTTAGGATGATTTAAAATATGTCACCAGCCCACAACTCTTCTCTTTCATTTAAAATACGTATTTATGTTTCTCTAATTACACAAGGTATTACATTACGCAGGCGTGATTGCATCATAATTTACATAATTTGCTATTGTTACATATTTTGTTGTTTCAATGTTTAATATGACGTATACTACTGAAATAGACTACCTTATATGAATCTTTGTGATTTTAAACTTATGTGACTTAATATTTGTAACTCTCTCGAGAACAAATTTATAGAAGTGTAGCTGCTGAGTTAAAGAGAACATAGTAACATAAAATTTTTATACATGTTGCTAAATTGCTCTCTCTTCAAGGTCTTCCCATTTATCCTCCCACCATCCCAGGAGCAAGATGTCTGTTTCCTATCCTCCACCTGTTTTCGATCCACTGTGCTGAGCTGGATCAAAACAGTGGCCTTAGGTCTTCCTTGGGCATGTACGGTCAGCATACAGAGATCCTGCTAGATGATTAGTAGACCAATAGTCTTATCCTGATTAGAGGAAATAAATGCACTGAACAGATAAGCAAGTTGTAGAAATTCCAGGGCAGCAAGCCACCAGAAGCTGTTTGTCCTAGATCAGTGTTTCCTTCATCAGGAAAAATTTAGTTGGCCCACATTTTAAAAATTAGTATATTTAACATGCAAATCAGGAGTTATGGCTTCTGTTGAAATACAGGAACATGTGGACCCATTATGCACACAAGGTACATCCGACCAAAGCTAAGAAATGTCACCCTTGGACAGGGCAGGCGTCTCCAGGGACAATATACTCTACCCAGCTGCCTTTTCCTGTGCGTGCTATTTGCCTCACTACCGCCAACTCTTGAGTTGGAAAGTTTGAGTACCAAAAAAAACTACTTCTTCATGGAACAAAACAAGTCTTCAGGAACAAAATTATAAACATGGATTTAGATACACTAAAGATCAAGCCAGGACCTCTGAAAAACAGCAATAATAACAAGAGACTTGGCCTCTGAGTTAGGGAGTCCTATCCTGCTCTACATTACAAATAAATTTCCCCCTAGTGTGTTTACATAAATCTATACATAATTCATGTGTGAAATATACCCAGCTACATGTAATTGCTAATCTACTATTAGAAATATATATAATAATAGATTTCAGACATGAAATAGCAGAACTTGGTTCACACATGCTTTCCAATTTAATTCAACCTCAAAATAATAAACTCACTTGGAAAAATAATAGCCAATTAAAAATTTAAATATCTAGCTTGTGATCAGAGGATGGAATTATATTCATTTCATTAAACTCAGAAATGTAATTAGACATATATCTGTGCGTGGTGTCAGAATTAGGCTGGCAGTTAGTTATGCAAGGCCATGTAGAAATGAAAGCCTGTGAAATAGGTGTTCTAAAGTCTTTTCAATTGTAACATAAACACAGTCATGCAGAATGTAAAGAGCCAAGCCTCAGGAGAAAACTGAACAAATGATAGAGGTATAAGAACACACATTTGTCAGAAGAAAGGGGTCTAACATTTTATTTTAGTGAATCTTAGGTAAACACATCAAGAAGATTTATGCTAAGATTTGCAAGTAATGCAGAGTTCTTCTAAAGAACAAAGGATGGGTCTTATGATGCCCATTATAGAGTGCTTTATATGATAAGAAAGAAAAGGTGTCCAAGAGTTTTTTTTTAATCTAAATTACTTTTAAAATAAAAACAAATGTGTCTATCACCAAGTCACCCGTTGCTTTGTGCGTATGCAGGTAGTGTACCAATTCATCAGATGAGTGAAGAATTTAAGCACATACCTAATACAATTAACTGAAAACACCGCTGTCTGCTACCCCAACTTTCCAGTTCTTAATATTCACTTTATTTTTTAAAATTTTAATTATTTATCAGAGAATCTTAAACGTATTTAAAAATAGAGTAATATCCCCATCACGTGGCCTCAATAACTACCAGATGTTGCTCAGTAGTACCATATCCACACCCCTCAATCACCTTGGTTACTTCTGTATTAATTTTAAGTAACTCCTGTATTTTATAATATTTCACTTAGGAGTGTTGTAAAACATATCTATTAAATAGAACGACTCTTTATTTCTTAAATATAACCACACTACCTGGAAAAGCTTCTTCAATATTGTCAAATATCCTATTAGTGCTGAAACTTAACAATTCTACCATACATGTTATCATTTTTACAACTATTTTTTAATGAGGTTTCAAATACAGAGCTCACATTATTACTTTTTCTTTTACATTGTTTTAAGTTAATAGATTCTTCCTCCATCTCTTTTTCCTTGAAATTTATTTCTTACTGCAAATTGAGTTTTTTAATTTAAAAAACTACACAAAATAAAATTCGGAGTTGATTTTTGCCTTTGAAGTTGATGGCATCAGATTAAGATGCGGAATACATAACCAGTGTACAATAACGTGTATGTTTATCTGTGTGTGTGATGCAGCATCATTTAGGAAGATTTATCCACATTGTGATCATTTGTTTATTTGTGCATGCTTTCATTTACCTGTGCATCCATGCATCCATCCTTCCCTCCATTCCTTCGTCTACCTATGCACTTAGCACACTAGCCCTTATCCAACCGTAAGGTCTACAAAGTAACATGAAACATCATTCCTGCCCTCAAGTTGTTTGCTCCCTGAGGAGTCAGAACTTGACATAGACACAATGTGCCAGATGTTCCATTGTTTTAACAGCCCACTCAGGCAGAAGAGAAAGAAATGTTTCCTCATGTTCCATTTCTAAATCTGCACTTGATTACTGAACCCCCCAATAATCTGTGTCAGCATGTGCCCTACTTATTTCCAGTGCCTAGTCAGCATTTTTTGATGGGAGAATAGCAACATCCTTTACACAACCTCTGTCCTCCAGAGACACAGATCCCAGTCTCAGCATGCACCTGCACACATCGTCACCATCAATGATTAACCTTGATGTTTCCCAAACGTCCCCTGGGATCCACTTCACTTGCACACTGTAGAAATGTCCAGATACTGCACCATGTGGGCAGTGGCTGCCATTTTCCTAGACAAAACATACCTGAGCTACCCCTGCTGTGGGCAGGTAGTCTACCATACTCTTAGAATGAAAGGTTTGTTTCACAGTGTTGACTTCTTCGTGAAAGAATGAAAGGCACTCTTTCCCTCCTGGGTCTGTCCAAGAGTTCTACGCCACCGTTTCAACTGCTCACACCTACTTTTGATGCATCTTTGTGAAGTTAAAAAGAAAAAAGCTGTGCAACCAGATCTCTTCTCAAACTCACTAGGACTTCATCTTGACTATATTTTTGTATTAGTTTAACTCAGGAGTTCACACTCAGCTGAAAGTCTTCCTGCAGCCTTGACTTAAATTCGCAGTAGATCCAAAAACTTGTACGCATTCCTCCAGAAGCCCCGTAAGTTTCTGCCTTCCTTAAGCATTCTAACTCACAGGTACCCAAGCTGTTCTTAGAGAAGAGGCCATGTGTAGATGGCTAGGCCAAGAAGGGACTAGGTTTCGGGCAATTCAATGGGAAAGGAAGGTGTGGGTGACTGGTCAAAGGAGGTACAGGGGCCAGGGAAGCTGGTGGGCGAATGAGGCAGCTGTGCTGCACAGAACTGTCCTGCCTCTCTCTCTCTCTCTCTGTGAACATAGCCAATTAATTACAAACCCTGGGAACTCCTCCTTTAGAGTATATCCAGGACCTGGCCACTCCTCATGCCCACTACACACCCCACCCCTAGCCACCATCATCCCTAACCTAAATCAGGATCTCAGCCTTCCTGCTCCTGAATGAGGTAACCTTGCTCCTCCCAGCCTCTGCACTTGCAGTTCCTTCTTCTGGGAAGTTCTTCCCGCAGCACTTCTTCAGGTGGTTGTTCAAATGTCACTTTATTAGTGACCCTTTGTGACCTTTTCTTAAAATTATAACACATATACATTAGCACAAGTTATCTGAATGCAATATCCTTATCTGTCTCTTTTTCAGAGTTGCTTTTTTATTAATATATGTTTGTGATATGTAATAAGTACACTCACCTTCAGAATTGGTGCATACACATACCATATTCTAATCATTTTATAACCCTTCCCCTCCCACGTTTCTCTCTCCTTTCATTAATGTAGACTATTTTTCTTCTACTTTCTAATATTTTTAGAATCATATTTTTTCTTATTTTTTGTTTGTTCTCTCAATAAAAGGTAAGTTCTCCAAGAACAAAGATTTTGCCCATTTTGTTCACTGATGTATCCTTAAAGCCTAAAAGAGTTCCTAGAACATAGCAGGTATTTTGCAAATCTTTGTGGAAAGACTGAGCAAGTGAATAGGCACATGACTTCTCCCAAAGGATCTGTATGATGGGAAGATAGCTATAACTCTTGACCTTGAAATACTGAAACACACAATGATACTTTAATGGTGTTAGCAAAGATATGTCAAATGTAATTATTGAACTGAATTGATAATGTCAGTTCATGGGGAAGTGCTTAGTGAATTTGGCATCTGAATTCTCAGTGTGCTAAGGATGCTCAGGCACCAGATAATGAACATAAGATGGTGGAGAGGAAGGGAGTGTAGTTACATGGAATTTGTGGGGTTTTTTGGTTTAAAATAAGCACAATTTAGAAGCACTAGCATCTGGGGCAATATTGGTCATAAGACAGCCCATATGTCCTGCTGGGTTTGCCCAGGGTAAGCTGGGACAAGTGGGCCTCCTGGATGTGCTAGGGAGTTGACATCCACTTAAATGCTTGTTTTCCACGTATTTGTTCCCATTCATCTAGTGAGAATGTACAAAAATATTTTCCATTAGTAAAAATTGCAAACTTTTATGTTTAAACTCAACTTGAGGTATTGATTTAATTCCTTGTAATAATACCATTTTAAAACATACTCGGAATTGCTTCACTTCACAGTTTTTCCACCACCCATAGCTAGAGTTAGTCATCAAACTCACTGAAAATAAACTTCACTTACATGAGTGTGTTCAAAACACATTTAAACTGTCCTTTCTTCTGGCCTTCATGTTGGCAAAATATTTCCCACTCCTCTCTTTGACTTTTACAGATTGTATTCAAATGACACTACTTCTTGAGAAATGTACTAAAAACTTTAAAGCTGAATGAATAAAATAAATCATTTGATCCTAGGGTTTTATTTGGTTTCTGTATCACCTGAATGCAACTTCTGACTATGGTATAGTCCGGTAGTAGGTTATATAGGATTATGCATGTGAGTCTGTATCTCCACCATACAGAGTAGAGATTCGTTTTCATGCAGGGCTCATGTCTTCTGATATTTGAAGAGAGTAGAGTTCTATAGCTGGTCCTGTCTGGTCAAGGTCTTGCTAGTTTTGTGGCGTGTGTCACAAATGTGTGGCATGTGGAAATCACCACGTGGAGAAAAGCAGACATGCCAAACAGTACCAATCTCTTGCCTTGTGATCATTTTTGTAGCCCCTGCTCTGAATAGAGCTTGGTGGTGTGGGACCATTACTTCCCTGTCTGTAGTTTTGCAGGTAGAAAGGGGAGTGAAAGGGTGCTTCCTCACCAGTGTTTCTTAAACTCTGGCTTAATCACTTAACATCACCACACTTCTGGTGACTATCCCCACTACCACCCACACAGAAAGCCATATTTTCTCTTTTTTTTTTTTTTTTTTCTGGTACCGGGAATTGAACTCACAACCTTGCCTTGCACTTGCCAGGCAGGCACTGTGCTGCTGAGCTAAATCCCCAGCCGCCGCCATATTTTCTCAATACTTGGTTTCCAGCCTTGCCTAGAAAATGTGGCGAGAACCAGCTCTTCTGTGCAAATATCCTCATCCTTGGATTAAATTATCATTCAAAACTTTCTCAATTTTGAAAATATAATTCTATCATGGGTACCTCCATACAATAAAATACTGAAACTCATAGCAGAATGCACTACAATCTTAATCTTTCTCCTTCAAGAAGACCCCGTGGCCCCTGTGAAGATTCCCCTTGCTTTGTTATGGTTTAGGTGTACAGTGTCCCCCAGTAGTCTCATATGTTCAGAGAGAGGGCTTTTGGAAGGTGATAGGATCATGAGAGCATGGTACTCATCCTGAATTAATCCACAGCAAAGTGTGCTATTAAGGGGTGTTGGGAGAGGTAGGTCGCTCGGCATGCCTTTGAAGGGGGTATCTCCCTGCTTGGCTCCTCCCTTCTCTCTCTGCTTCCTGGGTGTCGGGGGATGAGCAGCTGTCCTCTGCCTGGCCTCTCCATCATGACCTTTCTGCCTTGGAGCCAGCCAACCGAGGACTGAATCCTCTGAAAATCAAAAACCAAGAGCCAACATCAACCTCTTCTCCTTTATGTTGTGGCTGTTGAGTGTTTTGTTCCAGTGATGAGAATGTGACTGAAACACTATTCCTCAACAATACTTAATTTTTACAGCCAAGGAGGAAGAGAAAGCAAAGCCTCTGTCAGGTCAATACACATCCAGCTATATTCTTATAGAACTAAAAAGAGCCACTTAAGGAGCTTCTCCAATAGAGGCGATCTCTGCCCCAAGGTGATTTTGATAAACAAATGACTGAACAACCAAACTCTCTCAGTTGTGAGCATTTATGGAAACAGCTTTGGAAATTACCTCTGAATTAAGCAGTTCACTACCAAACGCTCTTTGTTATACATACTATGGTATATATCTCACGGAAGCTTTGTTTTTTATGAAGTGCCAACCACCTATTTAGTAAGGAATTTCTGACAGAGAAAGAAGAGCTGAGTTTAGATATAGCCAGTTGTTGTCCATTTTAACTAGGTCAGAAAACCTATGATACTAATTTGCATTTTCACTATGTGGATTTTTTTAAATAAATTGTGTGCAAACGAACTGGGTTTTAATTGGAGAGGGTAAGTGATGTCCGGTGTGATTAATCTTATTAAAAGGATAAATCTCTCATGTGTGAAGTTTTAATATTTCAACTATTAGATTAGCACTGTTGTGTAGCAGATCTCATTTAAATTGTTTGCCAAAGGCTTGAATTAAAAATAAACCATAATAATATAAAGTCACCATGGCCATAAATTGATAACAGATAACTTTTACTGGGTTTCAGAGTAATTGTTCATCTGACATAATGGTTGAGAAGTCAGAGTTGATACATCTGGTAAAGAAATGTTTAGTGATGTGCTAATTACCTCCAGTTAGTTTATTACTTTAAAAAGTGTTAAAATTAGTTATATCTAGAGAAGGAACTCTGATTCTTTTGTTGTAATGAATAATGCAAAGGTTTGTTGAAATTCCTGTAGTCCTATTTATAAAAGAACACCTGGGTAGCTTTATTTTGAGCTTAGAACAAAGTATGAAATTGTAGAGAACATGATATTTAAATATACTCATTTACATTCTTCAGCAGATCAGCAATGATAAAATAGCCTTGTGAGGATATATAAATCCAGATCAGCAGTGCTCTAACCAACAACCATCTTCCATGAAGGAGGCAGAAGATGCTGTGACCGAAAGGCTGGGGCCAGTAACCTGTCCTTTCGTGGGAGGAAGCCGAACCAGGTGCTGACTGCTAGCAATGGCAGGAGAACGCTGGCAGCTGAGCTCTACGTGTGTCTGTTCATTCTTTCTGCCCTTCCGCCTCATTTCACCCACTGCCAGCTTACACACGTCACTTCCTGGACACCCTCTTCCTTAGTGTGTGTGAGTGTGCACATACCAAACCGCGTCTCTTAAATCTCCCAAAGTTCAGTTCTCTTCCCATGTTTTTTGAACCAATTGGTTTGTGATCCATACCAGCCTCAGCATGCTGCCTTCCCTGGGCTATACGCAGGGCAGGAGAGTTGGGCTACCGCCTGGAGCACCAACCAATAATGGGAAAGGGATGGATTGGCGATGGAATACATTTCACATATTTCCATACACGGCTCCTTAAGCTGCAAAATCTAATTTGGCTCTGCTCCCAAAGAAGAGAGTTCTCAAATGGAAAGTAGAAACTGAAGTAAAAATCCTCACTAAAACACTCTGACCTCTGTTAAGTAATTTTTCTATGTGTACACAATTTCTATGCCCAGGTGGATCACCACCTGGAGACCAGCTAGCTGACAGCCTCTGATATCAGCCACCAGAGTCAATTAAAATTCAGAAACTTAACATTGCTGTTTGCCAGTAACAAGTCTCAGAAACTACATCTATGTACATATCTGCTATTATTGTACAGTGTGGATGCTAAACACTGTCTAAGTACATGTGAATGTAGGTTGGGGATGCTACAGAAGTCAAGAGAAATTCAAATGCATAAAAAATTCCTACCTACTTCACCACCAGCCTACCCCCAGCACACGCTCATAAATAATACTACTTTTATTGATAGAAAACCACTTACTCTTGTCTTTAACTAATAGAACTTGAAACAAATACCAAATAAACATTCGAGTGAAAGAAATCAAATTACTAGCCAGGGTCGAGGCACAAGGCAAAATTATAAACTAGATGGAGAGTAAGAATATGGTATCTGGTCTATTTAAAAAACTGTCCACTTCTTGCAGCTCCTACGTTGGTGAAACATAGTCCCAAGTCATATGTGGAGCCAGAATTGTTGCTTCCCTAATACTTCCTCCACACCTGGGCGAGTCACCTCCAGTTCAGGCCACAGGAAGAGGAACTGGAGTACTCCTTTCTATTTGACCACCACCAGGTTATCCCCAGAATACACTCATACAGTTTAGGTTCAGTCCTTTGTCCCTGCCTGCAGATGGCTGGCCTTTTCCTTATATCTACAGCCTCTTCCACCAGTAACTCTCCAAATTCCTGGGAATATCTACGTGTCTTCCCATTAGCCCACCAACTTCCTCTTGGTATGTCCTGGATACATTCAACAGTAGGTTTCACCTTTGAACTTCTCTCTACTCTGTGTGTTCAGAATACTCTGTGTGCGAATAATGAGTTCTCAGCAAGTGCTAATAGTAATGCATTTCCTGCTTTAGCATACCTAGCTCACACAAGGGAGGGAATCACACACTGCCTCTTCTTGTGTGAACCCTAGCAGAGGAGACTTTACTTCCTTTGTCCCTAACGTGTAAGGGCACTGCTCTGCTCAGAATACTACGAGATTCTGCTCACAGGATACAAGAATAGGTGGCAATCCATGTGCAAAGCATTATAGGTAGCCCTCTTCTTCCCCAAGCTCTTTTCTGACAGTTCATTGTCCCCTTCCGGAGCCTCACCAAAACTGAATCAATGTATTGGTCTGGGCACCTACACTTGTCTTTACCTCAAGAGACTCCCAAAGATTTCAAACTTATAATGGAGGTTGGATATTTTTAATTAATAAAACTTCTATGGAATAATTTTTAACTAGCACTCATGAGAATCAGACACTATTTATAATGATAAATTATCATTTAAAATCCAAAGTGTGCAGACATACTAGGGAATCACCACATTAATTATTCACTGCAGTTATTAAAGCTATTCCTAGAGACACTTCATGCAGTCTCCACCACCTGGGATGCCGGTCTGTTTTCTCCCTAATAATCTAAGCCCATCCTCTCCTGCAAGACCAAACTAAAGTTTTGTCTTTTCTAAGAATTCTTCTTTGTCCAGCCCCACTCTCGCATACCTGCATAGAGGCTGCTTTGCAATTGTTTCAGTTCTTAGGTTAACACTTCCGCTTCTCTCCTTTGTTTTCTTCATTGAGCTTGTTAAACCACTTTTATTCAAAGGAGCAAACACCCACAGAACAAGAGATACCACATCTGTAAAACCAGATTGAGCCACGGGGAAATAGCCAAGAAAACCATTCAATGCAAAAAATGCATAAATTTGGGAAGATGATCCCCAAAGTCATGCCCTCGAGGTTAAATTACCAAACAGTATTATCTTTGCCTAAAAGTAAAAGTGAAGGTTCAGATTTGGAGAAATGACATATGCTTTCAAACTCTGTTTGGCTATTTTGCCAGAGGACGTATTTTACATATTTTAGAAATTGTTTTTCCATTTTTTAGAAAGCATAATACCAAATCAAATGAGAGTATGAATAAGCAAAACCCTCATAAGTGATGTAAAAGTTAGTAATCACCAGCATTATTTCAGAGAAGAGGGGTAAATTAGGCACAGGAAAATTTGTGCCGTAGGCTGGGTCAATCTGAAGTTTCCATAATTCACACTTAGAATATTTGAACCCAATAAAAGTCTTATTTTTCCTTAATATTTGATATGTGTATATTCTCTAGTTTGTTATTTTATAATTGATAGCAAAACTATAAATGGCTCAGGAATTGTTGTGTATTTCACATTATTGTTTGCTATGGAACAGCATAATCAAGTGGAAATGGAGAAAATTTTTTGTCAAAGATTTCTTTCTAAAAGCAAGATGTTGCTTTTTTCCCTAAGTATCTTTTAGCTGTTGACTATTTTATAGTCATTGGCATAAATATAAAAATGGTAAACAATGTTTATTGTTTGCACATAAGTGAATCTGAATTGGAGCCTTTTACTGCCCGCCATCCCCAATGCAATCTCAAGAATGCAATAGGCAATCAGACGGTGATTTATCTGACCCATTATTGAGAAAGAACCAAGAAAAATCTAAAC
This sequence comes from Chinchilla lanigera, assembly GCF_000276665.1. Taxonomy (NCBI): domain Eukaryota; kingdom Metazoa; phylum Chordata; class Mammalia; order Rodentia; family Chinchillidae; genus Chinchilla; species Chinchilla lanigera. The sequence continues at coordinate 10,189,530 of NW_004955448.1, forward strand.
ATCATTTGATTCACTCATGTGTGCATTCCAAATGAAAAGCAGTGAGTTATCTGAGCTTTGTCATAATATTCAATGCAATGAACATATTTAGTACTTGAAATTTAGTTTTTATTGCTGCTCTTAATTTTTCTTTGTTCAATCATAAGAAGAAATACAGATCCAAAGTAAATGCAATAGTTTCATAAAGAAAAGATATCTAAGAATCAAGGCAGTAAATGCACAGAAAAATAATTCTCTAGGCTTTATTGAGATGAGGTGAGTTGCTCCAATGTCATGCCCAGATTCCAGCCAGGGAAATTACTTCCATCTACTATGCTGATAGGAAATGCACTTATGGCCCGAGCTGGCTACAGACTCCTACCACGTCATGGACACTGATGGAGAAAGGTTCTACAAAGCAGCTGCCGTGTGCTTACACTAACTGCAAATAAAGCAGCACTGTTAAATGAGTGTTTGTTAAGTCCCAAAACAAGCTCCAAATCACAAAATGTACTTTAATTATTTATGCATATGACCAACAATTATAGAAAGAAGTTAACTTGGAAAAAAAACAATACAAATTGTTACACTGGGCAAAAAAATAAAGCGCAAGTTAATCACTTTTTTAATTAATCCCAAGTATCTGGGATTATAGGCATGCTGTCTGCACCCAGCTTAAGAGAACATTGGCTACTTAGGAGGCTTAGGTGGGGTCATAGAAATTTGAGGCCAGCTTGGAAAGCTAGGGACATGTGTCAATATTTAGAAAACATTTTGTAATGAGCTGGAAATATAGTTCATTGGTAGAGCTCTTGCACAGCATGACCAAGGCCCTGGGTTTCAGCTCCAGTCCTGCAAAAAAAATTTTAATTTAAAAATTATAAACCCTTAATTCTTCAGTTTTCAAGTTGAACAGAGAAGAGGGAAAGCAACTTAGTTTTTAGACTCTTACATAAATCAAGAATCATCCAGAGAAGATACACCAGAGCACTTTTCAGCAACACTTTGTGATTAACCGTCATGCTACCCCTGGACTTGAAAAGTCCAGCTACATCCTATGGGCAGAAGTCAACCCAGCTCTTCCCCATGACTGCAAATATCCTGGTTACCTTCACTCTGTACAGACAGTGGTCAATTGTGAGAGTTGAAGACAACTAGATGACATTTTTCAAAATGCAAATTCTGTTCATTTTATTTTAAAATTCTACCTTTTTAGTACTTCACCTTTTCTAGAGGTCTCTGCATGATTGTAAAATTCATTCAAAGGTCAATTTCTTTCCAGGACAAAATGATCAGCTCTATCTCCTCCAAAATGCAAGATCCATATTTAATCATAGCAATAGATGAGCTAAGCAACTTTTTCTTACTATCTGTGGTGTTCACATTGAAACAGTCTTGGGGGACAAGGAAGAGTGGACCGTTAAGGTAATACTGGCTATTGTGACAGATCAACTGAAAGCATTTTCCTCAATAGAAATTAACTTCTTGCTTTAAAATACATAAGGAGCCAAGGTAAGCTGTGTTCTATGCATCGTTCCAACATGCAGGTCATGAGGGTTTTATCCCCCATTTTCAGCATGTGTTGCCCTGGGTGTTAACATCCAGCAAGCAGACAGGGAAGGAGAGAGGAAAGAGAGGATTGTGCGGGGGGGTTCGGAGGTCCAGGACTGAGAGGTCTAGGACTGTGACTTTCTGCTGTCTTCACACAGCCAGATCTAACCGTGAGGGAAAAGGGACGCAATCCTGTGGTCCAGCTGTGTACCACACCTTCGAAGGGAAGACAAACAGACTGAAGGACAAGTAGTCAGTTTCTGCACAAGAAGGGCTCAGGAAGATTCTTTCTTTCTTTTTTAAAACTACAAAACAAGTATGACATTGAACTTAACGTTTATTCAGCATCTTCTATATACCAGGACTCAGAACTATATAAGAGTCATAGCTCGAGAAAGAAAATGAGAACATATCACATAGTATTATGAGAAAGATAAACAAAACTGCACAGTATTTTTGCAGATACGCACCATAATGCTTAGCGTTATGATATTCAATAATTTCCCTCTTTTGTCTCTCAGATCCTCACCCTATTCACCAGCTCAGCACTCTTAGGCAAGCACGTATAGCTGTGGAGGAGGGTCCCACTATTTTTCAAAAGACCTCTCAGGTCACTATTCATATCCTGAAAGTATGGTCAGCTTACTTCTGCCCAAGGGCTCAGGCTTGGTGCCATTCTGGCCCAAACTGACCCCAAGGAATAGCTGTGAGGGCGTGCCCTCATATCCCTATTACTCCTGCTCCTGCTCTGAACAGCTTCTCTGGGCCCCAGTTAGTTAACTCCTGTCTTATACTAACAGCACTAGTACTATCCTAAATTAGCTCTGACCTCCTTGGGATCTTTAGGGTAACATAGTGAAGACAGACTTGCTCAGATTTTAGAATCAGAAAAGTGTACTGATGGCATCACAACCATTGTCTTCAAGGAAGTAGTTAATCGCAATGCCTAGGAGAAAGAGCAATACACATTACGTGGAAGGGACCACATAGTAAACATTTTAGATTTGCAGGTCACGGTCTCTTTCTCATCTCATTTCTGTCTGTGTATTTTCTTCACCCATTTAAAAATAGAAAAAAACACTGTCACCTCATGGACTATGCAAAAACAGGTACAGGCTGGATTTGGCCTACAGGACACAGTATCTCAGTACTCCACAGCAGATAGTCGGGAAGAAGAGTTTCAGCTCCAACCATCCCAATCACAAAAGAGTCCTGACACTTCTAAGGAGATGGGAAAGCTGGATATTAGAGAAGACAGTGTCCTGTAAAGTCTCCATCTAGACAGCAAAAGGGCTGAGAAAGCAACTGCCTGAGAGGGAGCTGAAGGTGAGCAGGAGCTGCCCCTGGTAAGGAAGGGACAATTAAGTTTTTGGGAATTCTACAAGCCTAATGTTAAACAGCCATTATTTTGAAATAAATAATATGAATATAATTAAGTAATTTATATTAAAGGCAAAGGTAATATATATAAGACTCATCTCTTCCTAATTATTTTGCTACACTCTATACTCATTTAGCTCTAAAGGTTATTTATGTTTAGTGTATATGTCTCTTTTGGTAGAAATATATTTTGTTGCTACACATCTCTTCTCAAATCTATGTTCAGTGATGTCTGTCAGTAGTTTGAAATTGGCTATGATGGCTTTTTTGTTTTGTTCTGTTTTGCATTTAGCCAGAGCGCCAGTTATTAAACATTTACCAGGACACCACTGCTCTTATGCAAGCTACAAACAAAAGTGAAATGCAAGATATTAGAAAGCTGCAAAATCATCATCAAGGAAGGGCAAGGGAAGGCGTTTAAAGGCAGGAGTATGAAATTTCTGCTGGTATGGACCTCTGCTTCTGAAGCTTAGTGCCACTGTACTTCACCTGACTTCTGAAGGAGGGCCCAACTGGAGCTGCCCCAGTACCTTCAACCATACTGCCTTAGTGGCTTTTCAACCAAGATGCCAAGATCTGTTGCCAGGCTTTGACAAACACTGGCCTTTGGCTAATCTTGACTTCCTCTGATTCCTGATCCCTTCATTGGTTAAATGGCACAGACTATGCACCTGTTTCAACCACAGCAAACGGTGTTCACCTCTCTCCAATCTTCTCTGGATTCATCCACTTTCAATATTTTTCCTAATCTTCAGTCTTTGCTATTCCTCTACGAGCAGGCACCTTGTCATGCTGTGCTCCATTTGGCTGGTTATCTGATCCTAATCTTCCTGGTCTGGACAGTCCTGCTGAGAGCTCTGTCTGAATCTTTCCATTACATGAGTAGAGATACCAAATCATAAACATGGCTTTTAAGGAACAGAGGGGAGGACTGGGCTATATATGAAAATTCTGAATGGTGTCTCAACAAGAGATTAACTTTTGTGGCTAAATTTACATTTGTAAAAAATATCTTTATAATGAATAGAATGACATTTTCAAAGGGCTTGGAATAAATTAACTGCTACGTTTTAAACAACCTAGTCTAAGAATAATTATAAACAGCAGAAATGAGTTAATACATATGTATTATATTTTAGACAGTTTACAGAAGATTAAATTAACACAAAGCACAGAACCCAACAGGCACAAACTCATTTAACTCTTCATACCAATTATTAAACCTCATTCTTGTTTTATGGCCTGAGCTCTACACTATCACAGATTAAAGATTAGCTATGTCACTAAAAAATCCAGTGTTCTGAAGGAAACAGTGAAAGCAAAGCATATCATTTACATGTAACTATAATGATTACAACAAAAACCCTTGGATTTAAAATGGAAAACTGAAATATAGGAAGTCACCATTTTAAACAAGATAATCCAAGTAATAGCCAGGATTGTCAAGAAAAGAGAAGTTTTACGATATAGCCCGTTATGATTTAGATCTATAATGTTGCCCAAAATTGTCACGTGTGATTAGACCATGGGGACACTAACCCATCAATAGGCTAATCCATGATGAACGCCTGGCTGCGTGTACTTTTAGAAGGTAAAGCTTGGTTGGAAGAAGCAGGCCAATGAGAGGCTGACCTGTGGAAGGCGGGTCTCACTCCTTCACTGGCTCCTCCCTTCACTGTCTGCTTCTGGGGTGCCGTGGCATAAGCAGGTTTCTTTTCCTACCTCTTCCCCTCACGCCCTTTCTGCTTTGGAGCAAGCCAAGGACTGAGTCCTCAAGAAACTCTGACCCAAAGCATACCTTTCCTCCTTTAAGTTGTGGGTATTTTGTCCCAGCAATAAGAAAGTGACTGAGACACAATCATAAATCATATAGTAAAAAACCAACTGACCCGCAATTTAATGATAAGAAGGTAATATGTGAAGAAAAGGGTTTTTTCTTTTGCACTAGTGATTTAAGAAATTGACTGTATGCCCCTTAGCATTTTCTTACTTATATATTATTTTTAAAATAATAATGAGGAAAAAAGGATACTTTATGTTCTTTTTCAAATTTGTTGAACAGCACTTGGACTTGAGAACGCTTTAAAGGACACCTTTTGTTTCTAAATACTTAACACTTCCCGCCATGTGACAGTAACAATAATATACTGTATATAATGCCTGGCTTTAGCCAAGAAGCTAAGAAAATATTTCATAGCTTCGACCTTGACATAGTGAAAGAGCAACCATAAAATGATAAAAGGAGCACTGCAAGAGTCTTAAGCATTTTAGTTTTAAGGGGCATTGGTTGTGTACGTTGTATCTGCTAGGCAGTGCTACTATCTTTAGCCATTGGTTTTGGCCATACACTGATGTTTACTCTCTCTCTTTTTGGTTTTTCCTGTACCGGGAATCGAACTCATGACCTCGCACTTTTCAGGCAGGCACTGTGCCACTGAGCTAAATCCCCAACCCCCTCGGCCATACACTGAAAGCAACAATTTTGTATTACTGCCTACAATGGTATTCATTTTACAGAATATTAAGTAAAAAGCAAGCATTATTTTTCTTCTTGTTATATTTGCTTTGCCTAACTTGTTATGATTTCCAGTGAACAGATATTTGGTGTTCCATATCATATGTGTCCTTATTTTAAAATAATCCTTCACATATGTGCCATCTATGCCTCTGTAAGAATATCCTACCTCCAAACAAAGTAATCTTACAGACAGCTTCTGCAAGAGCTTCTGTCTGCCTTTAGTCTGATATATTCAGTAATCAACACCTTCTCTCCCATCCATGAATTTATGCAAGCGGATGTTCACTTCCCCAAAACTGTAAATGTCCCTACAAATCCCTGGTGCTAAATGTAGCCTTGAGTTCAGGTTTCAGGATATAAACGACTACCTTATAATGCGATATTGATCCATAGAGATAGCATATTAGAAAACACAATGTCCACTGAATATTAAAATTTATCAGTGCCTATATTCCAAAGGGATCTTTTCCCTTACTTTTTCTTGGGTAATCAATAGCATATATCACACTTCAGAGATCAGCAATTAGCTTAGTGATAAAATTTAATGTATCATACTCTTTGTTGCAAATGGTATTTAGAATGCATATGAAGATGCATACAAGGCAATAATAATATTAAAATAGTTGTAAATTAAATATAAGAAAATTTGAAAATAAGAGAGACTGATACACGTGTCATAATTGGTTTAGTATATCATATCGGAGTTTAGTAGCCTGGAATGGACTTGAGACAGAGTTGAATAATGAATAGGAGTGAGAGAAGGGATAGGCAGCAAACCACTGAATGTTTGTGCAAAATGTTGTGAGTTTTATTTCACACATCCTTTTCTTCCCTTTTGTCCCTCACAAATCCATACAAGGGCAGGTCCTTCAGGCTGTGCATTTACTCCTTGACAGCATATAGTATGTCTGTACTATGTCCTGGGACAGTGTGAGAACGAGCAGTAATGCAGCAGGACTTAACTTTCCTTCTGCCTCTCTTTCATTCTAAGTAGTGTTTTCTGCTTTGTTTGCTTCCCCCAGTATTATTTAATCATTGCAGCATGCCCTCGATAATAAAAGGAGGGACGCAAACACTACTATCACACCATATACATTGCACCCAAAAGGAAACAAAAATATGTATGTGTGTTTGCTATAAATCTTACAGTGAGAACTGTAGGCACTGTGAAGAGATAGTTTCTCCTCAGGAAACGGGGTCATTTTGTTTTATTCTAAAGAGATGAGAGTTTCTTTAAAGTTAGAAAAGCTGTACAGGTGTGTGTATAATGTGTACATATATGATCTCTTTCCTTTGTCTTCTCCCCTTTCCCCATCAGAAGGTCTGGAGTTCAGAAATCAAATGCTGTTTCAAAGAAGGAACTCTTAATAGTATCACATTCACCCGTTCCTAATGTCACCTCTAGCTTTTCCATTTCTTGAATTTTAATAGTTTCTGTTGTAAAATATGGTGTTTTTCAAAGGCACACAGAATAACACGTTTCCCTTCAAAAATTGTCAGTTCCTTAGCCATTTTTCATTCCCATCATTTTAGGAATGCATGAGAATTCTTCTTACCCACAGGAATTTCCCTACCTGCCACTAGAAATAAGGTAATTAAAGGTTAGGCTCTCCTAGGAGCACGTTCGGAGATCTTTAAATTCTCTGAAAATTGGATTCACACTCAGTCACCAACTTTAGTCCTGCTTCCATTTTGCCCCTGCGGGCAGCTATCTTGAGTTCATTTCAACAAAGTCCTTGAAAGCCCAAGTCACTCAAAACTTCATCTGGAGGAAGGGGTCAGTGATCACACCTTCAGCAACTTTTAAAGGAGAAAATCTGTGTGTGTGTATGTTCTTTACCAAGAAGAATTTAAATGCAAATGAGACAAATGAGTTACTTTTCTTTATTTTAATAATAAGACAGGAAGACCAGAAACATAAACTTGCTTTTGCTATGTTGTCTGTATGTAAATGGCTTGAACACCCAGCTTTTTGGTTTTTAGTATCGTGATTGGCTAGAAGACATGCCAGTGCCATTTAGCACTGAGGAGGCAGAAGGAAGAAATTCTTTAAACTATCTGTGCCACTTCTCTGTCCATGGGATAGATTTTCTGAGCTCAAACTAGAAAAATCATTTTATTTGCTCTCTCTTATTTCCTATGAAAAATTTTCCATAGTTCTGTGAGCGATTCCAACTGTGTGTAGTCTGTTAGCTGGTTTCATTGTTTAATTCAAATGGTCTGACTATAATTCCTTTTAAAATGTAAATCTTTTCAAAGCTTTCTTTTTGCTTTTTACTGTTCATGGTATTACATAGCTTCACACGTGGGCAATCACTTGTTACCTCAACTACTGAGGTTCTTTACAATGATATGCTTAGATTTATAAAACAACAACAACAAAATAAGCAGAGAAATAAAAAAGTAGGAAAGAACCCCACCCTGTAAGGCTATTTCTATGGACAATAATTGTTTTAAATACATAAAAAGAAATCCTGAAGTATGCAAATAACCATATAAGGCAGTTTTTATCTAATTAAATAGCCGTGAGTCAGTGTAGTTCAGATGTCAAATTGTAACCAGTTAAGAGGAGACAGTTCTCATTCAAAAACTGCTCAGGTCTTTGTCAAGACAATTGGAGTCATGTTTCATTTTGTAAAAACCGTTATGAATTGAAGCAGTTTTTGTTCCTTCTCTGAGCACACAAAATTATGCATGTCCACGTGGTACAGTGTGATCATTTGACACATGTATACAGTATTTAATGGCCAAACCAGGGTAAATAATGTTTCTATCTTCTTAAATACCTACCATTGGGGCTGGGGATTTAGCTCAGCAGCAAAGTGCCTGCCTGGCAAGCGCAGGTCGTGAGTTCGGTTCCCTGTACTGGAGAAAAACCAAAAAAAAAAATTTAAATACCTACCATTGCCTTGTGCTAGAAATCTTCTAACTCCTCTCTTCTAGTTCTGTATAAAATGTATGACAAATTTTTCTGAAATGCAGTCGCCCTGCAGTGATGCTGGAAGTATTCTTCCAGTGTAGCTGTATTTTGATTCTCATTATTCACCCTCCTCTCCCCGGACACCTCCCACCATCCCTTCCTTCCAGAGACCGCTATTTCACTCTCCACACCTATGAAATCAATTTTTTAGCTTCCATATGTAAGTGAGATCATACTGCGTTTGTTTCTCTGTGTCCGACATGTTTCTTTTTTCTGTTTTTAACAGTTTGATCATTTATTTATTTTATTAGTATGCATGTTTATGACACAGAATAATCAGATTTATCTTGGAGAAATAATATGTATCACAGTATGATCATTTTTCCTTTCCCTTTTCTTCTCTGCCCCCCATCTCTCCTTATCCCCAGAGCCTATTGCCATCCCCGCAAAGTCTTTCATACTGTTCTTTATTTATTTTTAGTTTCTCATTTTAAGAAAGGTGATCTTGAACCTGTGTCTGATTTATTTCATTTAGCGTTATGGTCTGAAGGGGCCTCAATTTTCCTACAAATAACTCAAATTTAGCCTTCTTTATGGCTGAGTAGTATTCCCTTGTGTATGTATGGCACATTCTCTTTATCCACTTATCTGTTGATGGGCCTCTAGACCACTCTCAGGATTGAGATATTTTGACTTGTACTGCTTATAGACATAGGTATACACATATCACTGTGATGTGATGTCTTTAATTCTTTGGGAAATGCTCAGAGAGTTATAACTCGGTCAAGTGAAATCCCTAGTTTTAGTTTTTTGAGGAATCAACACACTGGTTTCCATAGCAGTTGTCCTACTTTACATTCTCACCAAAAATGTAAAAGGATTCCATTTCTTCACAGCCTCCCAAGATTTGATGTTTTTTGAGTTCCTGGTGATAGTCATTCTTTCTGGTGTAAGAATCTCAGTTATTTTGATGTGCATTTCTTTAATAGCCAAAGATGTGAATGCTTTTACATGTACTTATTGGCTATTGATAGTTCTTCTTCTGAGAAGTGTTTATTCATTTCAGTTTTTGATTGGGTCTTCTGTTTTGAGAGGCCTAACTTTTGAGGTTTTTTATATATTTTAGATATTGGTCCTCTGAGAAATAGCTAGCAAAAAAATTTCTCTGATAGTTTGTCGCTTCACTCTATTGGTTGCTTCCTTTGCTGTGCAGAAGCTTTTAAAGTTGATATTGTCCCAGTTGTTGATTCTTGATAGCATTTCCTGTGCAATCAGGGTTCTGTTCTAAAAGTCTGTACCTACGCCTATCCAGAGTTGTACCTATTTTATCTTCCAACAGATTTGCTTATTTTACACAAAAGTGTTTCTGTTTTAATAGCCACATCTTTGATCCATTTTGATTTTATGTTATTACTTGGTGATAGATATGTGTCTCAAGTCTGTTTTCCACATGTGTAAGAAGCTTTGCAAGCACCATTTGTTAAACAGGCTATCTTTCCTTCAGCATGTATTTTTTACCTCTTTGTCAAAGACCAGATGACTGAATGTGGCTGTGGTTGTTTCTACATCCTCAGTTCTGTTCCATTAATCCTTATGTCTCTTTTTGTGCCAGTACCATTCTGTTTTATCACTGTAGCTTTGTAACATAACTTGAAATGTGGGACTGTGTTGCCACCTGCTCTGCTCTTGTTGCTCAGGATTGCTTTGGCTGTTCTGAGTCTCTTCTAGTTCCATATCAATTTTTGGATTATTTTTTAGTTCTGTGAAGAACACTCTCGGTATTTTGATTGGAACTGCATTAAATCTACATATCATTTTTGGTAATATGGGCATTTTGACAATATTGGCTCTGCCTATCCAGGAAAAGAGAATATCATTCCATTTTCTGATGGCCTCTTCCATCTCTGCTTATGGAGTACTATAGTTTTCATTACAGAGATCTTCCACCTCCTTTGTTAGGTTAATTCCTAGGTGTTTAGTTTTTGAAGCTACTGTGAATGGACTGTTTTCCTGATTTCTCTCATGGAAGTTCACTGTTTCAGTTAACATAATACTCTTCAGCTCCATCCATGTTGTTGCAATGACAATACATCATTTTCTCATGTGGCTGAATAATAATTCCATTGTGCATAAACACCGTAATTTCTTTATCCATCCACCCATCAATTGATGAGCCCTTCAGCTGATTTAATATCTTGTCTGTTGTGAATAGCGCCGCAATAAACACAGGAGCACAGGTATCTCTTTGACATACTGATTTAATTTCCTTTGGATATATGCTCAGGAGTGGAGTACCTGGATCTTATAGTAGTGCTATTTTTAGTTTATGGTTGAATCTCCATACTGTTTTCCATAATGGCCATACTAATTTACATTCCACCAACAATGTATAAGAGTTCCCTTTTTCTCTTCATCCTTGCTAGCATTTTTTATTAGTTTTTATTATTATAATAACTGTGCTAACTTGAAAGAGATGATATCTCACTGTGGTTTAATTTGCATTTCTTTGGTCATTAGTCATCTTGAGAATTTTTTTCATGTGTTTTTGGGCCACTTTTGTGTCTTCTTTTGGGAGATATGTATTTAAGGAAGTTTTTAAAGTTTGTCATTATCCCTACTTTTTTTTTCTTCCTTTCATACTTTACATCACCCGTTCTCCCTTTCTGTACCTCCCCCCCACACTTACATCCTACTCCCACAGTTACAGATCTTTGTTGATTCCACTGCATTTGCGTCCCACCCTTCTTCACAGAATCAAAGAAGCCCACCTTAACTATAATGTTGACTCTGGGGTTTCAAGAGTGGTTTATCTCATACAATCCCAGTCACTGGGGATGGTCCAGAAATGTACTTACACTCCATGGATCCATGAATTTTCCCTGTAGGGAAGGCTACTTCCTGCAATTTTTCAGCAATGTAGATAAAACAAGGCCAATACATCTTAACATTTAACCATGAGCAAAATTGGAGCTCAAAACTGGTGATATAATAAAAAATCATTTCAACATATTTGCAGTATACTTAACCCCATATGGGTCCTTTGTATCAAGGGGGGCAAATTTTCTAAATGGCCTAGCTTATTTTCAGAGAAGACAGAGCATTTAAGTAATTTAGGGAAACTGCCTGGGTGTCATTTGCCTCAGCTATAACTCCTGTATAGAAGAAAATAAAAGAAAAAACTTTTAGTTTCTGACATGACTCAAAGAGGGTCAGGAGAGAATTTTCTCATTAACCTTTTCTTTTGCTTACATATATGGGAAAGCTATAGATGACTGAATGAAAAGGAAAGGAAATATAGTTTGAGTAAACGTTTACATTTTCATTTTCTCTTAATTTCTTGAGGCCCATTGCATGCTTATCAAGGCGTGTAACAGCTTTAAGTTAACAATGCAACAATGCATCGTTAAGTGCACACCAGATGTTCCTGTTGTGGCCCCTGTTACAGAGAGCCCCCCACTTGCCTGTCAAGGGAAGGAAAAAAAATGTGTGTTCTCCTTTAATAACTAACGCTAACCCATCAAAACAAGAAGCAATAACAGAAAGATTCTGACATGTTGCTTTGATAAAATACTGCCTGGAAGCTCATTAGTGTAACAGGGTGCAGATGAACCAGCATACCCACTCCTCAGCCACATTCTTGAGGAACTTAGTAATAAAGACACTCAGCAGAAGGGTAAGCCTAAGGACTGAACTGCTGACGCATTTTGAAATGATGGGCGCATTGACTGGCCTTGAGAATCACAAATAGAGAGGACTTGAGCGTTAGATGAAATTGACAGCAAAAAGTACCAGCAAGCCCATTCAGAAAATGGGTAATATGTGTTTTGGAGGATCATAAACCAAGATGATACAAAGAAAGTTGGAGCAGATGGCTATAGGGGCATAAACATTCTAAAATGTTTTTTTAAAGGAGCTTTTTATTGGAGATGTGCATTTGGATCCTGGAGTGGATTAAAAGCGATGGAGTTATAACTAGTTCTTTGCTTTTTCTTCTGTCTGTTTAATTTACCTCCCAGAGAGCAGTTACTTAAATGGGCTTTCATAGATCCACTGTAGCAAATCCGGTGAAAAGATAACACATTCCCCTGTGGCTGATAGATTTATAGATATCTCTTCAGATCAAATCTCGGCCTAGAAAAGTGCTATGGGGAGAGGGGAACACACAGGAATAAATGTGCATGTGAAACTCAAAGCATTCCTTAATTGCATCAAATTAATTGAAGCAAGTGTGTGTACCTGCTTGACAGGTAATTTTAATGAATTTCGGATTGTAAATGTTTAGAGATAACACAGATGAAAATCATCTTGAATGCTGAAATGTTCCATGTGGTTTGTCCTCTGTGAGGGAAAATGGTCTCTTTTACCTAAACTGATAAATTCAAAGTTTACTCAGGGAGAAAAAAATAAGAAATAATAAAGTTTAAAGGAGCTATAAAAATTGCTTTGAAATATGTAGAGCACACATTTTCAAGGCTGACACTTTGCCCACCTACAATTTATGGATGAAGTTTAGATCTGTGTAATGCTGCAGCATGAAAATGCCTTCGGGGAAACTTTGAAGGTGGAATATTTGGGGGTTTATTTTTCTTCTTTAATTCTTCTTTCCTTCTAAATGAAAACAAAGAATATCAGAGTTTTGTTAATGTTATATTAGTGAACTGAATTTCTAAACCTAGCAACAAAATGCAAAATTCCTCTGTTAGGCATGATGGGATAAGTTATAAACCCCACCAAGGATTTCTGAACGTGCCATTTGCTACTTAGGCTATCGAACTATGATTCCTGTAATCGAGACAGGAGATTTCTGCCTTCGATTGATTTTTTTCAGCTTTTCAGTACTAAGATAAAAATAAAGAAATTAGCATACACAGTACATGTCATAGGTGTAGTTGCTTCTGCAAAAAAATTAACTATCCCAGGTGTTTGGGGACCTTTTCTGAATTCTGTTGGTTTAAATGTATTTGGAAGATTATTATTCTGAGTACCTGGGACTGGGATACTGAAAAAATGGCATAGAATAAAATGAGGTCAGAACACCATATATACATGCATATATATATATATACATGTATATGTATATTTAAATCATACATACTGAAAAACCATAAATCACAAGTGAACAGCTTGATGAATAAAATGAAAACAGCCATACAACCACCAATTAGATCTAGAAATAGAACACTACTGTCATTCAAAAAACTTCATCTTTATCCACAAATGTAACCATCAGTCTGACTTCTATCACAATTGATTAGCTTTATTTTTGAGCTTCATAAAAATGCCATCATGTATTATATTTTCTGTGTTTTTATATATAAACTCTAATTATATTCATGGGATTACTCCGTGCAATAGTTTTCCTTGTCCGTTCTTGTGTAAGTTTCATTGAAGGAATACACTACAATTTATTTATCTGTACTAATTTTTAAGTTTATTTTAGGTGTTGCCATTTTTAGGGTATTATGAACAATGCTTCAAGAGCATTTTTATACATTTTGGATGTTTACACAGGAGTAGAATTACTGGGTATGGGTATGTGCATGTTTAGCTTTAGTAGACAAAGCTACAGTTTTTCAGTGTGGGTTATACTAACTTACAGTTCTACCTTCAGTATCTGAAGTCTTCTTGCTCAACATTATTGTGTGTTCAGGGTGCTTACGTTACAGCCATTCTGGTTGCTGTGTAGAGGTATCTCAGTGGTTTATTTTCTCTGATGACTGATGAAGTTGAGCTTAAGACCATAAAGATATTTTTGAATGCTATATTCTAGAAACCTTAACACTTCATTTTCACATTTAAACCAATAATCCACCTCAAACTGATATTTGTAATGATCAGGATATGTGTTTTCACATTAAGAATATTTAATTGGCTCAACATTGTGAATGAAAAGATTTTCTTTTAGATGCATCTAGACAGTACCCCTTTATCATAAGTAAAAGGGATAATGGAATTATATTAAGTCTATGTACCAGTTTGAAACCAAATAACATTTTATAAGAATGAAGCTTCTGGTGCCTGGATTGGGCATATCCCTCAATTTTAGTCTTTTTTTTTTTTTTTCACTTTTCTCAAAAATATTTAATGATTTCTTTTGGTTAAGAGGGTATGTATTTGTAGAAGATTTGCTCATAGGTATTTGAAGCTTTTTGTGCTCTTACAAAAGATATTATTATTTTATCTTATGTTTTGTGCTTATGTAGAGTGATATACGGCAACCTTGATGAAGTTAGTTTCTAATTTTAATAGTAATCTGAGACTCATTTGCATTTTTGCACGAACAGTCATATCAACTGTAAATAATCATAGTTTTCCTTAATCATAGTTTTTCTTCCTTTCCAAATCTTTCTAAATAATGTTATTGGTGCATATGTGACACTTAGGCTTGACTATGTCAATTTTATTGGCTTGGGTGTTAACCAGGGTTTTGGTAGAACACACTTCTGTGTGTGTCTGGATGGATCGTTGAGGGGTACCGTTGGGTACTGTATCCGTTCCCTCATCCCTTCCTCTCTGGTACTACTCTCTGCTCTGCTTCCCAGCTGCCAAGAACTAAGCAGATTTGCTCCACCACGCACTTATGCAATATTCCTGCCTTTGGGCCTCCTTACCATGTACTGAATCATCTGAAGCCATGAGCTAGATGAAATCTTTTCTCCTTTAAATTGTGGCTGCTGGGTATTGTGTCCCCACAATGAGGAAGCTCACTAATACAGCATATTAGTTATACAGAACAGCAGATTTCATTTCGACGTATTGGTACATACATATAACATAGTGGGATCATTTCCAGCCCCCCTTTGCCCACCATTATCCCTCTTTCCTTCCTCCTCCTGATCTCTTTCCTCTTCTTTTAGCATCTCTCTTACTTTCACGTCACTTTCTTCTCCCTAGATTCCATATATGAGAGAAAACATGTGATGCTTTCCTTTCTGACACTAGTTACATCATTTAACACAGAGATCTCAAATCCCATTCATTTTCCTGCAGCGTGATGTGATTTTATTCTTTGTGTCTCAATAATACTCTTTTTTGTGTGCGTCACACTTCCACGTTCTTTTATTTTTATTGCTTCATTCTACTTCCAATAAAATTGTGAATCAAAGTAGAAATGTATGGTATATATACTTGTCTTGATCCAGTCCCTGTGGGGAGAGGAAGCGAAGAAGAGTGGGAAATCTATATTTTACCATTACATGTAATTTTCTTAGGTTTTAATAGATACTTTCGTTATATTAAGAAAGGCGGCTTTATTTCTAATTTGCTAAGATTTTTAGATCATGAATGTATATACAACATAACAAATGTTTGACCTCTATTGAGATAAATATTATTTTTCTCAATTATTCTGTTAAAGTGATGAATTATATTGATCTTTGAATGTTAAACCAATGCCATGTTTCTTCCATAAACTAATCTTTGCTATGATAAACCACCATCCCTCGTATATGTCAATTTGCATGATTTTCTAACATTTGATTTGAGATTTTTTTCATGTTTAAATCCTTGAATAGGATAGGCCATAAATGACTTATTTCTGTGATGTTCATGTGCTTGTAAAGTGCTCATTTTAAGGTTGATGTGGTCTCAAAAACACATTGGGAAGTTTCTTCAGTGCCCTAAAACCAGTGTGGAAAATTGGATTTGTTTCTCCCTTAAACATTTGGAAGAATGTTAGAGAAGCTATGTTAGTTTTCCAAAGTTAGCTATGAAGTTTCTAAAGATTTTTGTTTACATATTTCACATACTTAATTTCTTTAGTAAAGTATTGTAATATCCCATCAGTTTCTGAATTCAGGTACCAAGAGTGAACAAAAGAGGGAAAACGTTTCCTTTATAGAACCCTGCTTTGACAAGGTTTTCTTTTAAAAGAGTATGCCAAATTGCACAACAGAGTATGGTGATATGTATCACCTTAAACCTCTTCTGAACTGTTTTTCCAATCAAACCACCTAAAATAGCCTCCCATGTAGCAGTTTTTATAAATTTGGCCTATTTTCCACCCTTATAAGATCAGTCTTAGGGTACTGGAAAAAGTCAACATATAGAGATTGTGATTACTAAGGAAAAGCAGATGTACTACAGTTAGAATCAGTTATCTATGAAAAGTGTTCTACCACTGCTAATTTTTAAAATAATGGTGAGCTATAGAGTACTTTCATTTTAAAACTTGCAGTTTGCTTGATAGAAATGTTTAAAACTTACATAGTTTTCAAATGTAGTGTTTGTTAAATCTTCTCACCATTGAAATTTTCTCTTTCTACTGCTATTAAAATGTCATTTGTGGCTGTCTACTCTTTTCCAGTTAAGAGCCAGATTTAACAACTTTGAGTAAAATGGGCTAACAGTAGTTGTGAGGTCAAATTAATTCCATTACGTGACTACATGAAACTACATTAAAGATTCTCGGATCAGAGACAAGTTGCCTCCATTTTACATTGCTATAATGCAGAATTAAAATGATTTATAAAATTAGCTATTGGCTAGGCATTTTGTGATACTTCCAAGTGGGGAAAAGTGAAAGTACTTAATTTGCACTTGCTTTTGGACTAGTAATTTCATGTGAATAGATAACCTTTTAGGCCCCCACATTGTTTTTTTAATTAGAATTCTTCATTTTTGGACAGTGACTGTGAAATAATTCATCTGATCTTGAGTTTCTTAATCACCAGTCCCTGAGAATCAATGACTCAAAAAAGAGGGTAGTTTCAATGTTCAAGTCTGAATCTAAATGTGACATTATGACTGGCGGTTAGCTCAGTTGGTTAGAGCTCGGTGTTGATAAATGTGACATTATATGTTTAATTGCAGTCCATTCAGATTTCAAAAATTATTCTGCTAAATAGCAAAGAATTTAAGTAGCAGCAATTTCTGGAAACATTCTTTACATATAGTCAACATGCCCCTGAAACAAGTGCTAGATTATGTGTTTGATATTTTTAAGAAATATTTAATACATTCTTCTTGCTTTTTAGTGTTTGTAAAGGAAAATTACTTTTGTAAATACAGGAAGACATGGGCCTAA
Organism: Chinchilla lanigera; assembly: GCF_000276665.1. Lineage (NCBI taxonomy): Eukaryota > Metazoa > Chordata > Mammalia > Rodentia > Chinchillidae > Chinchilla > Chinchilla lanigera. The sequence goes on from NW_004955448.1 coordinate 10,206,903, forward strand.
AAATATTTGTGATAAAATTATAAAACAGCACCAAAATTATACTTATAATCAAGTTCCAGACCCCTATGTAACCTTACCATTGATTTGAAGAACTTCCTTTATTACCTGACAAGCTTGCTCATTCTGGACATTTATTTCGATTTTGTTGGGCTTTCAGCCATGCCTATAATGTTGCTGAGGAGTAAAATATCTTTTATAACCAGAATCATAAATCTTTCTTATAACCATGAGACTATATCTTTACAGCCATATATCATTTTAGTTACTGTCAAAAAGTGCCATCATATCACATTACAAATTAACAAACTGAAAGACAACGCGTGGCTGACAGTACCTATTAGTGCAGGCAAGGAAAATAATTTTCCTTTCTGATAAATGAAAATTTTCAATTACAAACATTTTTAGATATATATAAATTATTTGAGTGTATGCTTTAGCCACATTTTGAAAGAATAGCTAGGTTAACATTAGGAAATAAAATAGATATATTTATGGAAAAGTACTCATTCAAATACAACGGGCTTAAAAAGGAGATAGAAAAGAAGAAAACTGACCCTTTTATTTTATGGGGGGATGAGAGAAAAGGATTACCTTTTTAAATTTCAGTGTTGCACACCAAGATTTTACACAGTGTCAGTAATGAGATAACCTTTGAGTTTCTTCTTGGCAACACTGAGTATAGTCTGAATGGTCCATGGATGCCATTAGAGACATTCTGAAGTATGGCGATGACTAAGGTACCCCTCCTTGGCAAAGAAAATACAAGTTTAGATAAGTAGAACTCATTTTTGATTAACATAGTTTAACCTTAGTGTATGTTTTGTTTGAACTCTCCTCTTCCTTTCAACTTTATGTAACATTAATTATATTTTTAAAGCATCTAGCTTCCTTAGAATTCATCTCATTTGCTGTATCTTGATTGTGTTGTTCTGAATGAAAATCGTGTACCATAAAACCATTGGGGATGTTACCCATGGCATTTCATGCATCGTACCTGCATGCACGGAAGAGCTTTTATATCAACTGGAGCTTTGAGTGAGGGTAGTGGAAAGAGCTTTTGTATTCTTTGTCCTTTTGCCCTTAAATTTATTTCCTACCTTCCCCTGCATTACCTTGTAACACATGCCCTAAACATAGAAAATCCTATTAACAAGGCTCTTGTGCCGACTGGCTTCCAGTTAGGTTTAGCCAATGAGAAATACTGGAAGCAAGATGTGAAAGAAAAAGAGAAGCCATGATATTTCTCTTCCTCCTGCTATGCTTTGGGGGTGATCTTGACCTCAGCTGCTTTCCCTCTGTGGCTCCTGCTTCTCCTGGTGAACCCACTATCGTTCTAACTTCTCCAGAGTAGCCCCTCCTTCTGGCTTTGAAGCACTACTGCTTTTCCCTCTCCAGCCATAAGAATAGTCGTGGTTTTTTGAAGCTTTTTATGTCTGAGCTGCCTCATCTTCTCTGCATGCCCTTTTAGTTCCCTAACGCCTTTATTAGTGTTTTGTTTTGTTTTGATTAACATGTGGAATAGTACATATCAGTGTGTGCATGCTGTGAGCAAATCAGTCCTCTTTTCTCATCCTTCCCCAATTCTTTGTAACCTCTGGCAATCACCATTTCACATTAACGTTGGCTCTTTCAGCTTCCACATATGAACCAGAACATGTGTTACTCACCTTGCTGTGTCTGGTTTATTTTACCCAGCATCGTGTCCTCCAGTTTTATCCATTTTGCTGCAAATAACAGGCTTTCTTTCTTCTTTACAACTGAATAATATTCCATTGTGTGTATGTACCACATTTTCTTTATCCTTTAATTTGCTGCTAAGCAAGTTGATTCCATAGTTTAGTTATTATGAATAGTGCTTCGCTCAGCATGAGTGTGTATGTATTTAAAAAGAAGTACAAACAGTCAACGAATATACGAAAAATGAGATCACCATGAGGGAAGTGCAGATCAAAGCTACAATGAGCTATCTTCTCACTCCAGTTAGAATGACTGTTAACAGAAGCATAAATGCTGGCAAGGCGGTAGTGGAGAGAACAATCAATGCTGTCGGTGGAACCATGTGTTATACAGCCATTATGGAGAACAGAATGGAGATTCTCAAAAGATAAAAACTGTTCCGCCATACGGTACAGCAACCCCACTTCTGGGTATATATCCCCTAAAATCTTCGTGGCTAGGCTTTCTCCTATCATTTCCAAGTTCCTATGACAAGTACTAGACACACTTCTCTTGATATGCTCCTGCTTCCAGCTTCGTTATTAAACCAAAAGGAATTTGAAATCTCAGGAAAGGGAGAGGAAAAAGAAAGGATACAAATTAATATGGCTGCGTAAAAACTCTTAGAGAATAAAAATAAAACTGATACTTACTGGCAAAACACACACACACACACACACACACAAATTGAAAAAAGCAGGTACTTAATCCTCCATGCCAAACTGATCTTTCCTAATACCTGCTCTATTTTAAGTCAAATGCTCAAACAGATGGATGTGGAATAGGGCTGTGTGTATCACCATTTTTCCATCAGAGTCCATGTGCAGGCCTTATTTTCCTGTCTGGTTACCAAAAGATGCAAGACAGATCCAGTATTGGTAATGACTCTGTCCCTGATTGTAGTGGGAAGTTAAGGAAGTCAATGATATGTACTTGAGAGCCTGAAACTCCCACTGAGAATTAATTTTGTTTGTCCATTTCCTAATGGTCGTTGTGGTCATTAGACTTTCTGCTGTTTGGCACTTGCTATACTTTCTCTTTACTTATGGCTTTTCTTACACAGGATTCATAGCTGAAAGCACCCACATCTAACAACTACTGAGTGGTTTTCTAATGGTCACAGTAGGTGGGCACCGGGCCCTCTACAAAATTAAATGTCATTTGGTACAAATTATACTGGGCAATTTATAACCAATCTAACTATTCTTTCTTGATGAGCAAATCATCGTTTCTGTGTGTGTGTGTGTGTGTGTGTGTGTTTACGTGTATGTGCCAGGAGTGGAAGTCAGAGCTAGTGGTTTTACTTTGACTTCTATTCTTTACTGAAGGGCATGAATTGATCTGAAATTCATAACCATTCTTATAATAAGAAAAAAGCAGGCTAAGATTTTGTTGTAATTCAAATGAGAAAACCCAGAACATGTTGTAATCTGGGCCACATGTTTCCATCTCTATGGTGACTGTGTTTACGAAGTCAAGATCTAAAACATGTGCTACGACAAAGCACTTCTTTTCAAAATGTTTTTAAATATTATTTATATAATCACGCTTAGAAGAGTGTAAAAATTCAGTCTTTACTTATGCACATTTCACAATTGTATTTTTAAATAAAATGAAATGTTTGAAAATAGAATTAGTTTTATAACCGCCCTGACATTGACTCACGTTATGTCTGTTCCTCATTCTTCCAAGAGATGATCCCATTTGTTGCTGTTGTGTAATAGTCCGTAGAAGGACTGGTAGGACTGGAATGGTCACTGACTCATCTAGAAAACAACATTCTTTTTATAACACTGGGTAGTGGGCATCTAAGAATCCAAATTCATATATACAGATTAAACCAGATCCAAAGATTAGATACCTTAAACTATCTTACCTCTTCTGAAGTATGGTAATACGCTTCTAAGACATAAAAAGGAAAAAAACTCAGCAGTTTTTTTCTCTAGGCAACAAACCAGTTCTTCCTTAAACTCATGATAAAATCAGCATAGGAAAATCCAATATAGGTCTTTTGTGCAAGGGAGATGTCCAGGTGAAAAGGTTAGAGGAGGTAGTTCCTGGGTAGGATATGACTGTTGAGAAGGGAATTACTGACCAGGGACGCTCAGTGTGTAACCTACTGATTGGGATGCTCACTATGAGCTCTGTCCACACCTTCGTTCAGGTTGTCCCTCTAGCATGGAGCCCCTGGAACCAGGTATCAGCGGTCAGGAAATAAGAACAAGAACTTTAAGGAAATTTGAAGAACACTCTTTCAATACTAAACCTGGAAGGCACTTCATGGCTCCTAAACACCAGCTAGAAACAGACACATGTATGTACTTCGACTTGAGAAATTGAGTGATGTCTTAAATCTCTGTGACTTCTCCATATTTGTTATTTGCATCTGTCTGAATTTTTGATAATAGATAAATGGAACCCTTGGAAAGGAATGCCTTCATTTTCTTGTCTGTAGCGCAAAAGGGGATTGGGAAGACTATACCTAACTTGGTATCCTAGCATGGGGTAGGGGTGGGGCCGGATTCTGAGAACTGGAGAGAAAATTATCCTTGGCATTTGAGGAAGGTGTTAAGGAGGAGAGCTACATGCTGAGGACTTGGGAATGAGAAGGAACCCAGAAGTTAATATCTGGAAGTGGGCATCTTTCTTTACATAAGGATCTGTCTCATCGTACTACCAATCACTTCCAATTGATCTGTATCTACAAATACCACAAGTCTGCACAGTGTATATGAGGAAATATTTCTGCTAGGAAGTTGGTTATTATTTCATTCAGTCTTATGTTTTCATCCACCTCCCCTGTCCCATTATAATTGACTTAAGAGCTAAACTGCCGCATCCCTTTCCTTCCTTCCACAATCTGTGCTGTCTGTAACTATCACACCCACATACTTCCTGCGAATATAGTAGTGATAGTTCTCACATTGTCCCTTCAGCTCAGTGCCATTCCCCAAAGGAGTGCACAGTGGAGTATCCCAAGTAAGAGAAGAAATGAGAGGGACTCTCAGAACGGAGGCAACTTCCTAAGAGCTGAGGAACCAACTCTGTTCAGAGAATTTCTACGTGGGTCTCTAATTCGCATATAAGGCCCAGCTTTCAACTTCCTTTCATGTTAAAGTATAGCATTACTTTCAGTACACAGTTGTTTCTAAGGTACCAATATCTTTTTTTAACCTTATCATTTTATTATGAGTTCTCAATCATATAACAAACTTAGGAGAATTTTCTGGTGAATAGCCCATATCACCTACCGTGTGGAATATATCATTCATCTATTACTGTGTTTGCATTACACCCATTTGTGCATCCTTGTAGGTGTCAGTAAAGTGCTATTTTATTTCAAAAGCTGAACATCAAAACACTTCCATCTAGGGGCTGGGGATTTAGCTCAGCGGCAAAAGCGCCTGCCTGGCAAGCGCAAGGCCGTGAGTTCGGTTCCCGGTACCGGAAAAAAAAAAAAAAAAAAAAAAAAAAAAAAAAAACCAAAACACTTCCATCTAAATACTTCTGTATGTATATTTCACTAACCAGAATTTAATATTTATTTACAGATTTTAATGCAAAATTCTATATGACAAAATGTAAAAGTCCTAAGCACACATCTGCTGAGTTTTGTCTATTTGTTGAGTTTTGACAGAGGTATACCTATGTGTGATCCCAACTCCTTGTGTGATATAGCATTCTATATTCTATAGTATAGTATTCTAGATCTCTATATATTAAATACCCTGGCATCCCCATCACCCTAGATCATTCTCTCACACTCCTCACAGTCAATCCCTATGCTCCAGTCTCTGCCAGAGTCTTTAGCGCTTATGATTTATTTTCTTAGATGCAAGTATTTTCAGGTTTGCTCAAGACTCATGCAAATGATGGTCTTAGTAATGAACCATTGTGGTCAAAATTTTGGGGCATTTGGCTTCAACTCCAGAAAAACAATATTTTTAAATGACTGATTATTGTAGGTAAATGAGTGAAAGAAGAATCATTATATTGCATCAGTCATTTTCACCTCTGGCCAATTAATATCTAGTAGCCTGAATAAGAAATAAAATACACATTGTGCCTGCGTGATAAATCCTCAGATTCATTTGATTCATTTGTCTCATAGTAGCAGATCAGTGAAGAAGTTCTTCAGTTTCTGAATACAATCTCCATGTGATTGCCGGTCTCAACAAGCTCTTTTTAACCCAGTCAGTCATTCTCCCCTGTCTCTGAAGCCGTGTAAATATAATAGCTACCTCTTGCCAAATTAACCAATCGCTCCTGAGTATAAGTTACAGACCAGTAAAGGGCATTTCATTTTCCAGGCCAATCGGAGGCTGGGCAGGGGATTATAGTTGTGCTGTGCTCTGTAATGGCACCCAGGGTCTTAGGAGCATGAATTCGGTCCCTAAAATGGCAACTGTCTGTAGGAAATATCTTTCTGGCCCATTGTTTTCCAAATTAAACAGTTTCTGACCCCTGTGGCATCCAAAACATAGTCTGTGCTCTGGCTTTGTTTGTACTTGTTTTCTGATAACTAATATCGTAAGTCCTCCTTATCTTACTGAGTCGCTTTTCTATTTCTCTTTCCTGAGTCCCTCCGTATCCCTTCCGCGCTTTCTTTCTCTCTCATCACTTTGTTTTATTCCCATCACTGAACCTGCTGTTCATGTAAATTCCCACCCCTCCAATTCGCCCTCGCTGCACTCCAGTCATCCCCTTTCACTCATTATCCTTTTTGTTTCTCTTTCCTGCCGCTTAATGATTTTTCCTGCTGATAAGCTGTGTTCAAAACACTGGAAGTGCGCAGCTCTCACAGGGCAGTTCACTGGGCTGGCGCGTGTCAAGTGCCCCAGAGCAGATGGAAGTAGGACTTCATCAAGAAACTGCTCTGTTGCGATGTGTAAATCTTGCAACATCCCATCAGCTTTGTGGTTAATGAACCTGCATGCCTCCCATCTCTTCTCCTTTCTGAAAAAAAAATGGAGCTTGATAGTTGGAAAACATTTTTGCATTGAATTTATTTTGGTGCAGACTTTTGGAAGGACAAGCAAACTTGCTATTTATGCACATTACACACCAGAATTAACAGTTCCTTGTCACAATTAACGGTGAGAGGTGGAGTAATAATTATCAATTGTTTATGCAGCACTATGCTTTGCAAAGTGCATTCTCAGACATTGTCCCATTTGTGTCCATCAGCAACTAATCAGTGATTTCATTTACTGAGTAAGAAATATCTATGAGCGTTACAGTAAGAACTATACTCAGTCAAAACAGAAATTAATGAGAATACTTTTCCTTATAAAACTAGTGTAAAATTTGCCTTATTCCTTCCCCACTGGGTATTTCTCTCATTAAATCAGCTGTCAGAATACAAAGCTTTCTATCAGGTTGGTATCTTTCTTAAACCCACTGTAGTGGTCAGAAAGTTACAACTCCAAGAAGTCATCAGAGCAAACACGTTACATGCTGGAGCACTTACCCACGTCAGCAGTCATCATGAATATAAAGGCACTCTAGTCTTGACCCTGAAGATGTGAAAAAATGAATGTAGATCAAATTATTACACATGAAATTGTCCTATAAAACACACCAGGGAAGATTGTTACTTAAAGAAATTCTGTAGTTCATTTTTGTGCAATGAATTCTTTCATCATGCAACTAATCCATCTTTTATTTGTAAATTTAGGGCTCTAGGCATGAATTCATGCGAAGGACACATCAGTTTTAATGGGTTTAGGTAGATGGTGGTCTGAGATATACTTTTCTGAACAACCCAGAGGACCCCAGCAACTGTGCCATAAAAGAAAGGGACAAATTAGTCCCTCTGGAACAATAGAACACTATCATTATTCTTAATATGAGTTGATATGAGAAGAAGAGGTCCTTTCCTCTCTCTCACAGTGGTTTTACCTTTTCCAGTAATTGTTTCCTTGGAGTAAACTTCAGCTTTGTATTTGTAAACAGCACAGGAATCCTTTTCTAACAAACCACTGGAGCATCAAATACCCTTGAACTAAGCATACAAGGGTACACAAATGCTTTTCCTACATTTTCTGAAATAGAGTTCACAATGTTACCTCCAAGCCTTGGAGGGCTCTGTAGGCAGGTTTTGCAATTTCTAATTTACATCTTGGAATCAACTCTAATTTTTCTCAGTCTCCTACTCCCATTTTCATTTCATGACGAACCACCTTGTTCTTGGATTTATTTGCTGCCTCATACAATCTCATTAATGTACGTCTTATCCCACTTCATTAAAGAAATTTATATCTAAATAATAAACAGTTGTCATCCTTGATGAGAAAGGTATTTCCAAAGGGCTCCCTGCTAAGGAAAGTATAGGAATGGCCCAAAATTGTTCCAGAGAGTTGTTAGATGTTCACTGTAGGCAAATACTCTTCTCAAGGAAAGGAGCCAATATGAAGAACTTCAAAGCTACACTTTTAGAGGATGGGATGAATCCACTGATTACCCACTGACTGCATACTGAAGGAGTTAAGGATGGAGCAGCCCTGTATCAGCTACCAGGACCCTTCATTTTCCTGTGACAAAATAGGGCATGATAGAGACCTTTGAGGATGTACACATCCAGAGATTTTGTTGGCAATGTTGAGCTGTACCCTGACCCATGAGAGCTGAGTAATACTAATCCATGCCCAGGAAGAACTTTCATAAGGATTTTGTAAATTCCTAACTTACAGGGACTTCACAAGTTTGGTCTCACCTACAAAGTGCAACCACATGGGAGAAGATATGAAAACTATACTGAAAGAGATGAAATTAATGAAGTTGGTCCCATAATTGCTTCACAGAGTCCATTGTCCTTTCTTGTTCTATGACCTCAACCCATTCTTTGATATTTCAGCTAGACCATGGCCAAGATTCTTTGCTCCTCAAGCCAAACATCTAAGATGTTAAAGTCTAGATGTGACAAAATGTATTCGAAAAAAAGCAAACATTTTTCGTCTTTCTCATGGATACCTTTATTTGTGAAGAGTAGAGGTTGTAATTGGGTTAAACATACTTGGACATGTTTGCTTTAGATAATATAACTCAGTTTAAAAGGAAAAGAAAAAATAAAAACTGCATCACCAGTTGCCATTCTTAAGATAATGTCAGCTCCCTGGCAGACAACTGGAGTCAACAAATGCACAGGTGAAGCTCAAAGGTGTTCTGAGCCCTCTGAGTCTGGCTGCTTAAATTCTTTTAATATAAAAACTCCATATGATTAATATTAATACTCAAATTATATCTCCACAGTTTTCAGTGTAGAAACTTGGAGGCTGCCTCAATGTTTGAAAAATGAAGTTATAAGTAAATTTTTCTCTGTACTTTATGATTTTTAAAGATTTCCCTCAGGTAACATGTTATCTACATAATTATATGTATAATTATGCATACTTTATGTACAAATTTAATTTATAAGATTCAATATTTACCTATATTTTTATATAAATACATTGTACTTAAATTTGTATATAAATATAAGTAACATGTTATCTACATAATTATATTTTTAACATTAAAAACTATGACAGGAAGAGCAGTGGTCCATTCACAATTGCATATCAGGATCTACATTTCCTCCTCCTTGTATTGCCTCATGTGTATGCATCTTTGCTTTATGTATCATCGTCACTGGATTTCTCCATCAGGAAAGCACTTTCTGCTCTCTGCGTGACCCCTCCGTCTCATCCCTAATATGTAACACATTCATTTCTGTCTCCTTTAAGCTACTCAAACTTTTTAGCCAAATCATGTACTTTCTTCATCTTGACACTCAACTGAAATCTTCCTTCTTTAAACATATCCCTTTATCATGCTGATCCCTAAATTAACTTTGACAAGCTTCTGTGCTCTGTACACACATATACTTGCCCATATGCTGTTTTTTTAATATAGATATTTTATTGACATTTAGTGTACACTCAGACAAGTCTATAAATCTTAAGGGTTCAGTCAGACAAGTTTTCACAAAGTGAAATCCAGATCAAATGCTCCATCAGCAAGCAGCCCAGCAGTTCTCATCATGATTGATTCCGGTTAATTTCCTTCCAGCTCTACTGAGAACCACTACTATCTTGAATTTTAACACTGTGGATTTTTTTTTTTTTTTTGGCTGCTTTTACTCAACATTATGGTTTTAAAATTAACCCATGTTCTTCCACATGGCATTATTGGGTTCATTGTCATTACTATAGAGTATTCCATCAGATGATTATTCCTATTCCTTTCAATTTTGATGGACATTTGGTATACTCAGGTTAGCCTATTGAGAATAAGTCTGACTTGAGTACTGCTACATACATCTTCTGCAGTACAAAGATGCTCTTCTCCTAGGTATATATCTAGGGGTGGAATTTCTGGATTGTGTGTGTGTGTGTGTGTGTGTGTGTGTGTGTGTGCGCGCGCTTAGTTTTAACAGATAATGTAAAATATTTTCCAGACTTGCTATGTTGCTTTTTGAAATTGTCTCAAGCTGAAGTTCTCTACTGACTGATCATGATTAGGCAGTCAATCTTATTTTTTTGTTTTAGTACCGGGAATCGAACTCAGGACCTTGCACTTGCCAGGCAGGCACTTATGCCACTGAGCTATATCTCTGGACCTAGGCAGTCAATCTTGACACCAAGCCTAGTGGACAGTCAGGTTCATACCTGACTCTCATTGTACATCTTGTAGGTAGGTAGCCACCTACTACACATCCTAAGAGGTAGTTAGCATAGTTTATTTCATCTCATCAACCCCAGCTGGTAAAAAAGAAATAATTTTTATTCGTATGCATGATGTACTCATATCCAGCCGTCAACCCTTTAAGAACAATAATATTATACTATTTAGGATTTGAGGATTCCTTCTCAACTCAACTACCCCACTTACCAGGTCCCTGAAGAATACATCTTAGACATTTTTATAGTACAGTATTAGCACCTGACTATGCATTTCTGCCTGAGGCGTTGGTACATCCTCTGCCTTTCTGGCAGCCCATGTTCCTACTGTCTGCCATGGTAGGAGCAAGTCATTTCTTTCTCTCTCTTGGGGAAAAGGAGAGAGAGCAGTTGTGGATACAGATCATCTTTAAGTGTTTTTACACTATAGGGACTTCATTTTACTCTGGCTCACAAATTCCACTGACATAATTACCAGTAGATGTTTTTATAAAGTGTGCATACTTTGTAAGGAAAAGCTAAATTGTATCCTCCTTAAAATGCACATTTCCTTTCATTTTAGACTTTAAACAAGAAGAAATAACAAATTTTGTTTGATGAAACAATACCATATTATGTGGTTACAGTAAATGTATGCAGTGTACATTTAAATTCCCAGCATTCCCCACATGTCTCACATAATAAATATCTCACTAGTAAAATTCTCACTAGTAAAATTCTCAGTAGGATAACCACTTCCCATACACACACCAGGGAAAAGTTACTGACAGCCTTTTGTATTCGATTTTTGCTTGGAGTAACTTTTATTTATGAAATAAATAGAAAAATTCTTTCTAAAGCAATACATCTTCTAAGAGATTATGTAATGTTTAAAGGAAGAAAGTGATTTGTCATTATAACACTTTTCTCACTACAACACAGTGAAGCGTGGAATTTGTTCAAGTTTGAGATAGGACAGCCTTATACTGCTTGGCACTATTGTGCACTTGCCCCATGTCTTCAGGAAAGCTCCTTAAACCTCAGTCTCCTCTTAGTGTACAAATGAGAATGTTACTTGTCTGAACCTATTCACAAAGTGATGGAAGTATCAGAAATAATTCTAGCATAAATATTTTATGTATATTTATTCATATAACAAATATGTAATGAGCACCTCCTATGGACCAGCTCCATAGTGTGGGTCAGGTCTTATTCTAGTTGATGGGGACACCACAGTAAACAAAAGCAAACCGATATCCTGTATCCACGAACTCACATTCTATAAGTAGATAGATAAATAAGATGCATGTTTATGATAGTGTTAAAATTAAAAAGTTAAGTTTTAAAGGGAATTGAAATAGAGGAACCAGGGAAATCTCAAAAACAAGTTAACATTCGGGTTTTTAAAAAAAATGAATGAAAAAAAGGGGGACCTATGGAGATACCTTGCAGAAAAACCTTCCAAGCCAAAAAAGAGCAAATGCAAAAATCTTGTGGTAGACAAATGCCTGGTGTGTTCTAGGAATAAGGAGGCCCGCGAGGCTGAAGCAGACTAAGAGGAAGAATGGTAGAAAATAGCATCAAAGGAGTATCCGGGACAGGAGCAGAGAACCATATCTCCTTGATTATGTGTGCCAATTTCTTCAAGGCGTATTCCCAGGAATAGTTTGGCCGAGGCATTGGTACATCCTCTGCCTTTCTGGCAGCCCATGTTTCTATTGTCTGCCATGGTAGGAGCAAGTCATTTCTTTCTCTCTCTTGGAGAAAAGGAGAGAGAGCAGTTGTGGATACAGATCATATAGGATATAAGCAGAGAAAGCTTTGCTAGCTATTGCCATATTGTTCATAAGGGTATGTTTTTGCTATATAATGAGCTATTCCACACCTTTTCATTTCTTGATAGTCCCAGACTTTTAAGTCTTTGGTTATCTTACAGTATGAAATCCTATCTACTGCAGTTTTGGAATAGTTGGGGTATTTGGAGTTTTTCCAGCATTTAGGATGTTTCCTCAAATGCCAGTGAATTTGAAGATCATTTCATCTGCTGGCAGCCGTTCCAAATTTCTCCTTTCATAAATTTTATTTATATTCTAATTTCTTTTATGTTATTTGTTGTGTTTTTATTGACATGGATTGCTTCGTATATTCTGAATAACAATTCTTTGTCAGTTAAATACATTGTTAATATATTTCTCCAGGACTATGGATTATCTATTTTGCTCTTGTGGCATTTTTTGGTACATAGAAGTTTATATTTTAATGAATTCAAATTTATTAGTCTTTTCCTCTATGTTTTATGCTTTTGTTATAGCTTTTGTCAGATGTCCCCCCAAAAGCCTCATGCAGTCATGGGGTTGGCTTCTAGAGGTTTTGATTGATTTGTGGTCCAACACTGGGATTATGGGTGTGAGTGGTACACCTGCCCTGGAGTGGGCAGCTTGCATATAGTATAAGGGAGGTAAAGAGCCTTGCTCTTTCTGCTGCTACTCCCTTTTGCTTTAGTTGCTTTTGCTGTTGTCTGCCGCTGTGAACTGTTGCCCTCTGCCATGTGCCACTCTGCCTTGGAGCCAGCCGAGTATGGACTGAAACCTTCACAAACTATGGGCTAAATAAACCTTTCCTTTCTTAATTTTGGATATCAGGTATTTTGTCTCAGCACTGAGAGAAAAGTAACTCAGACAGCTTTCTATATTATTAAGAAATACATGAGGAGCTGGGTGTGGTGGCACATACCTGTAATCACAGCTGAGGCTGAGGCAGGAGGTTCACTGTGAATTCAAGGCTAGCCTGGACTACATAGTGAGTTCAAGCTCCGCCTGAACTACATAGTGAGACCCTGTCTCAAAAAAAAAGAAAGAAGAAAGAGAGATAGGGAGAGAAGGAAAGAAAGAGACAGGGGAAGAAAGAAAAGAAAGAAAGAAAGAAAGAAAGAAAGAAAGAAAGAAAGAAAGAAAGAAAGAAAGAAAGAAAAGAAAAAGAAAGGGAGGAAGGAAGACAGACATGAAGTATTCACAATTTCTATTGGATTTTTCCTTTTCATATAAAATTTTAGTCTTTTTATTTGGGAATTGTGTCTCCCTGGAATGATATGAGATAGAATTTTTCTTAACAAAGCTAAGCAACTGTCCTAGCACCCCTTTTCTCCTTAGATAAACAGCAGCTCTATAATTACATTTCCATATATGTGTGGGTGCTTTTCTGAATTCTTTACCCTATCTTGTTGTATAGATTTTTCTTTCACTAGAACAGTACTATATTACCTTAATTGCTACTCGATGCAAATTTTATAATCACTTCTTCAAGTTCCATGGGAAACCTTATGAGAGTTTTACTACAATTGCATTGAATTTAGGGGTATTTATGTCATTATGATATTGAGTCTACCTACAAATATAGCATATCTTTTCATTTGATTACATATTTTTTAAATGTCACTCATTAAAGTTGTGTACTTTTCACCATACATTTCATACACAACTTTGGTAAGATTTATTTCCGAGTCATTTATGCTGTTGGCATTGTAAATGATGCCTCCTTTTCTACTTTTGTGTTTTGTCACTGTTTATTCCTAGTGAATAAAGAAAGCAATTTTATTGATCTAATATCCTGTAGGTTTACAGAACTCTCTGATTAATTCTAGTAATTTTACTAGAGATACTCTTGTGTTTTCTATGTAGGGAATCATGTCATCTAAGAATAAGGACAATTTTATTTCTTTCTGAGCATTTTATTTCCTTACCTAATTTTAATCCACTGCTTAGACCCTCAGTACAACCTTAAAGCAGACAGAGGCATTTTTGCCTCATCCCTCATTTTCAAAGGAGTGAGTCTCACATACCACCATTATGTACTCACTAAGCAGGGTTTTTATTGGTAACTTTTATAAACCTAATAAAATTTTTTCTATTCCTAGTTCACTAAGAACTTTGATCATTACTGGGTACTGAATCTTAGCAAATGCTTGTTCTTATATTGAGATGATTATATGTTTTACTTCCTAAATCTGTTAAGCTAAATTTCATTCATGGTTTTGCAAATTTTTATGATGTACTTTCTAATGGATTATAGGAGTTGATAATACTTTCGCTCAATTTTTTAACCACTTACCAGTCCAATTATTTAATTATGGTATGACCAAAACTGCATATTTTTCATTATTTTTATAAGGTAATATAACAGGAAATAGAAAAATGACAATTTTAGCAAATTTATCTATAAAGAATTGACTGGTTGAAATGACACCTGCAGGAGTGACTGATTACTTGGGATAGTCAGTACTTAAAAATCATGCTGCCCCAATGATGCTCGGAGTAAACTATTAAGTTTTACTATACCATGTTTCATGAAAAAGACATATTTTCTATTAGGTGGATGCATGTACATGTGCACACATGTGTACATGAACATGTACACAGTAGATCAGTGTTGCTGATTATACTGTTGAAATTTTTTGTATCATTGCCAGATTTCTATTTTCCGTGTTTACCAGTTACTAAGTGTAATACATTCAAATCTCCTTCAATGACTGTGGATTTGTCAGAATCTCCTTGTAAGAATATAAATTATACTTTTGTTATTTTGATATTTTCTTACTGGCCATCTACTAGTTAGAAATATTATATATTTCAAAATGAGCCTTTGTTATTAGGTTCTGATTATTCCTACATCTGATAATGGTTTTTTCCTTGAAAACCATGTTATCTAATACTAATTTAGCAACAAAAGTTCCGTGTAGTTAGAATTTACTTAATCCCATAGAATTTTTTTTTTTTTTTGGTATCTTTTCCCTTTTTAACCTTCTTGCATCCCGTGTTTTAGATATGGTCCTCATAAGCAGATAGTTGTTAAATCTGTTATAAACTAATGACCTTTTACCTATCAAGTATGTAGGTTTGTTGTAATGTTCACTAATTTTGATGTTCTAATGTTCACATATTGCTTTGTGGTAGTTTCTCTGAAATTTTTGTGCCTTTTCCCTCTTCTTTTTTCACTAGATTGTTATTTTATTCTATTTTTCCTTCTTTTCCCTAATTCCCAGGAAACTACACAGTGTTTCTATTCTTCAAAATTACCTTTAAAATGTTCACTTCTAAGGTCTAAGTAGATCAGTAATCCTGCTAAGGATTACCAGCTCTGATCACCCCCTTTACTTACATGTGTTACTGTTTTTTGCTGTTCCCATCCTTTCCTCCCCACAAATTAGTCATTAATATAATTTTTCTTATCAATTTATAGAACTAGTATTTGTTTATATTTAATCACATATTTTTAATTACATTGTTCATTGATTCTTATACCTCAATTTACTATTCTGGCTTAATTTTTCAGAAAGTACATCTTTTGGGAGTTCATTTAATGATTGTCTGTGGGTGGTAAACTCAGATTTTTTTGCTATAAAATGACTTTAACAGCAATTTGTGGTGATAAACTGACAGATTTTTTTTCTAGCATTTACTTCAATGCTGTCAACATAATCCTGAAAATCTTCTGATTACTATCGAGAATTTTTATACAGTACATCTAATTACTGTTCAGTTTATTTTTATTTTATTTTGCATTTATTTACTTTTTGACTTTGGATATTAAACACAGGACTTCATATATGTTGGGCAAGCACTGTAACACTGAGCCACATGTCCAGCCTTAGTTCTTTCATAGAATCCATCTCTTCTCCCTGGATTCGGTCTATTTCTTCGTCTTTTCTTTGATCTTTAATGTTGTGCAGTTACAGTTCAGTGTGACTACATGTAGATTCATTACTGAAGATCCAGGACTTTATGGAGTCTCAAAAATTGTTAATATCTTTTCAAATGTGAATTCTCCCCTCTTCTGCATTTAATATTCCTATTACAGACTTTGTTACATGTTTTCTCACGTGGAAGTTTTCAGTCTACTCTTCCTTTGAAGTGTGGACTTTCTGTGACCCTGGCTTTCTGAAGAGGTTTATTTCAACAGCTAAGACAGGGTGGGTCCAAGGCCTTTCCCCGTTTTTCTCTACCTACCCTACTTCTTGCACACACTTGCTAAAGCACATACTCCAGTTTATGAAGGTAGACAAACATCCTGAGACAAGCCTGGCTTACGCTGTACCCAGTTACCATTTGTTTTTTGTTTTGTTTTGTTTTGCTTTTGTCCTGGGGTTTCCCTTACATTCTTATGATCCCATTTACCCATTCAAAAAGATATTTCTTGCATTTTATTCAGTACATCTAGATGCTTTGTAGCTGAAAAGTACTCATGTAAAATCTAGGCTACAATATTGCCAAAAACAGAGCTCTGTATTTTTTCATATAATTTTAAATGGCTCAGGCTTTTCCATTGTCATATGCATATCATTAACAACATTTTTACTTTTGCTAATGTACTTTTTACATATTAAAATTACTACAAAACTTGCTTTTGTCTACCATCAGCTAAGGATTAATTTAAGCATCAAACTTCGAGAATCACAAAATTCTAACAAAATATTGCTGATTAAACTTAAGAAAGCTATAACCATCTTAGCCATCACATCCTTGATAATTTCTTTTTATGTTTTGAATGAAGAATAGGACTGGAATGATGCAACTGTCCAGACATTTCTCAGAGACTGTCTGCACCTTTATGGAAAATGGGTGACTTCTTCACAGGTTCTCGTTCACAGCTGCAGGTCTACTCATTGAGGGCAGGCACTTTTTTAGTAGACTCCTTCACCACTGCACCTTGAAGATGGGTACAAGGGAGGACAAATTATCACATTAGAAGTCTTTCACTGTGAAGGACCACAGGAACAACAGAATCTTCCTCAGAAAATCATGTATTTTCCTGTCAAGGGTGAAAGTTTTGCAAAGAAATCACCAGAAAGTACCAATTTTTTTAGAAAGAAGTGGTTGAAACAAAATAGTTCAGCAACTTTTACAAGAATAATGCAAATAAAAGTTTTATCCAACATCTAGAGCAGTGCTTCTCAAAATTTAATGAGCATATGAATAACTCAGGGGGTTTTGCTAAAATGTAAAGTCTGCTTCCATAGATACTGTTGAGATTTTCTCTAACAAACTCACAGGTGATACTGATGTTGTCGTGACACGTTGCAGACTTAAAAGACTGAAGCAAGGTGGATTGTTCCGGAATACATAATCTGAATCTGAGGTATCCAGATGGTAACAACTAATCACAGGTAATAACTGAACAATTGAAATGTGCCTAGTCCAAATGGAGGTACACACAAGATTTTCTTTTTATATATATATTAAAGAGAGTAGTACATGAGAAACAAACAAACAAAAAAATAGAACAGTAGCAGCATACCAGTATCACAAACATAAACAAATCAAAGCAAGAACATTCAGAGTGATACAGGATCTCAAGACAAATTAGTACAAATCAACAGTGGTTCTTACATTGCATATCGCTGTCCTCAACTACATTGCTCAAATTATCAGATGTAAGAATGAAAGGTTGCTCAAAACATTAAAGAAAATAAGAAAATAATTATTAGGTAAAACAGTAGAGATAATACAGAGTTTCACTAGGCAAGACGGTAGGAGTTCACCATTGTAATTCCACTGCATATTGTTACCTTCAAATCGTTGCTCAGACCACCAGACACAAGCATACAAAGTCAATCAGAACATAAAAAGTTGTGAGCATTAACTGCTTATTTCAATACACCATCAGACAACAGCAATACAGTCATCGCAGCAATTCATATATATATGTTGTGCCCTCCTTTCTTTTTTCCTCTTTCCCTCATCCCAATCATTCCTTCCTTTGAACAATTTCTTTCCCTTTCCTATCATCTATTGTACGTTTTGAGTTTTACCTAGTCTTTCAGGTTCCTACACCAGACAGACAATACGATGTTTACACATGTGGGTCCGATTTATTTCACTTATGACTATGGTCTCTAGTTGCATCAATTTACCTACAAAAGCCTCAAGTTTATCTTTTTTAATAGCTGAGTAATACTCCATTGTATAAAAATACCACAACTTTTTTGTCCATTCCTCAGTAGATGGGCATCTGGGTTGTTTCCAAGATTTACCTGTAACAAATTGTGCTGCTATAAACATGGCTGCACATATATCGCTGTGGTATGATGTCTTTAATTCTTCTAGGAAAATACTCAGGAGGGGAATAGCTGGGTTAATTGGGACTTCCAATCCTAGTTTTGTGAAGACTCTCCAAACTGATTTCCACAGTGGTATCACCAATCTACACTCCCACCAGCAGTGGAGGAGGGTTCCTTTCTCCCCACAGCATCACCAGCATTTGTTATTGATTGATTTCTTCATGACAGCCATACTTTCTGGGGTAAGGTGGAATCTCACTGCTATTTTAATATGCATTTCTCAAATGACTAATGACGTTAAACATTTTTTCATGTATTTATTCACCATTAGTATCTCTTCATTTGAGAAGTGTGTATTCATCTCAGATGCCCACTTTTGGATTGGGTCTTTGAATTTGGGGGGCCTGATTTTTTTTAAATTCTTTATATGTCCTAGATAGAAGTCTTTTGTCTGAGGGGAAGTTGGCTAAAATTTTTTCCCAATTTATAGGTTTCTTTTTTACTTTATTGGTGATTTCTTTAGATGTGCAAAAACTTTTCAGTAAGATGCTATTCCAGTTGTTGATTCTTTGAAGTATTTCATGTGCACTTTGGTTTTTGTTCATGAACTCTCTGCCTACCCCAATGTTGTCAAGATTTTTACTTACTTTCTCTTCCAATACATTTAGTGTTTCTGTTTTAATATTTAGATCTTTGATCCATTTTGACTTTAATTTAGTGCATGGTGAAAGACATGGGTTTAGTTTTTCTGGCATGTGGAAAGCCAGTTTTTCCAGCACCACTTATTAAAGAGGCTATCTTCCTTCCATTAAACATGTTTGGCCCTTTGTTGAAGATAAGGTGACTGAGTGTGTTTGTAGTTGTATCTGTATCTTCTAATCTGTTCCATTGATCTTCAGGTCTGTTTTTGTGCCAGTACCATGCTGATTTTATCACAGTAGCTTTGTAATATAATTTCAGTTGAGGAACTGTGATGCCTCCTGCCTTTCCTTTGTTTTCCAAGATTGCTTTCACTATTCTAGGCCTCTTCTGGTTCCAGATGAACTTTAGGAGTGTTTTCTCTAGATCTGTGAGGTATACTAATGGTATTTTAATTGGGATTGCATTGAATCTGTACAACCATTTTGGGAGTATGCCCATTTTCACAGTGTTGGTTCTTCCTATCCATGAGCAAGGAATATCTTTCCATTTTCTGATATCCTCTTCAATCTCTGTTTTCAGAGTACTATAAATTTCACTGTATAGACCTTTTACTTCTTTTGTTAGATTGATTCCTAAGTATTTCATCTTTATAGATGCTATTGTGAAATGTGTGGCTTTCCTAATTTCTCTCTCAGTCTGTTTGTTACTTGTGTACAGGAATGCTATTGACTTTTGAGTGTTAACTTTGTATCTAGCTATGCTACTGAATATTTTCATGATAAAGAACAACTGAAGAAATTCATGAGCACCAAACCAATCCTACAAAGAGTACTAAAAGATATACTAGAAAGAGATAAAACACACCGCAACTTCAAGAACAGCAGAAAGGAACAACCAAGCAGAACAAGCAATTAAACAGAGGAAAAGTGGAGGATCCAACAGCAGGAAAATAGCGTGACAAAGATAAGCCAGTACCTATCAGTTATAACCATCAATGTAAATGGTCTCAACCCAGAAAAAAGCTGGTGTAGCTATTCTGTTTGCAGGCAATGTGAACTTCAAGCCAAGAGCAATCAAAAGAGATAAAGAAGGTCACTACATACTTGTGAAGGGGAAGCTTCAAGAGGAAGAGATAACAGTCATAAACATCGATGCACCAAATATAGGAGACCCACCTATACAAGACAAATTCTAACAGACATGAAAAATGAAATAAGTAGCAACACAATCATAGCAGGGGACTTTAACACACCATTGTCCTAAGGAGATAGATCAGCTAGACAAAAAATTGGGAAAGAAATAACAGAACTTAACCAAACGTGTGAACATGTGGATTTAGTAGACCTTTACAGAGTGTTCCACCCAACAGCATCAGAATACACAGTCTTCTCAGCTACACATAGGATGTTCTCTAAAATAGACCATATACTAGTACATAGAACAAGTTTAAGGAAATGCAAAGGAATTGAAATTTTCCCATATATACTACCAGACCATAGTGTAATGAAATTGGAAGTTAATGACAAAAGAAATCACAAAAATTTCATAAAGAGTTGGAAATTAAATAACATCCTCCTGAATAAACAATGAGTCACAGATGAAATCAAAGTAGAGATTAAATACTATTTACAAACAAACAAAAATGGAGATACAACCTACAGGAACCTGTGGGATGCAATGAAAGCAGTCCTCAGAGGGAAATTTATAGCAGTGAACTCCCACCTTAAGAAAACAGAACAAGCACA
>NW_004955448.1:10228627-10258984 GCF_000276665.1 Chinchilla lanigera
TGGAATTTTTAAGTTCCTGGATATCTGTTTGCATCTGTTTCATACCTTCTAGTTCTTTTCTATATTGTTCCCTGAAGGTTTCATTGAGTTGTCTATGTTCTATTTTCTTGTTTATGTCATCTTTGGATATGCTGAACATTTCTTTCACTGTTGTTGTCATTTCTTTTCTCATCTGAGACATTATTTCTAATCTGATATCTTCTATGGCCTGATGGAGTTGTTTCTTTACTTCACTTGCTGTCATTTCAGAAATTTCAGGTGTATGACTTCCAGGCTTTTCTGTGTTGATGCCTCCTGGACTTGTTTTGGGTGGTGTGGAGGTCTGGAATTGCATTTTGCTCCTTCGTTTTGTCATTTTTGGAGAACCAGAGACTCCCTGTAGTGCAGCCTCACTGTCCTGATTGTGTGTGAGTGGTAGGGCGAGAGTCTGAAGATCCCCAGTGCTCAGTGTAGCTCCTGTGGGGGTGAGTGGTGGCAAGGTGGGGTCCCAGATGCTCCCGACCTTTCTTGCATTCACTTGGCTCCCAGGAGTGTGTGGGAAGGGCGGGAGAGGCTCACAGGTGTTCCTGAGACTGTCTGGGGTTTGGCCCAGCTTCCACAAGAGTAGGGGAGGATGCAAGTGGAGTTCACAGAGGCTTCAGATATTGCCCAGGACAGAGCCTGCTTCCCACACTGGAAGGGGAGGGGTGAGGGTGAGCTCTCCAAGGCCGCTGACTATGTTCAGGTTTCAGCTGAGCTACCAGGGGAATGTGAGTTGTTCTGGCAGTGACCACCAAGGCCCCAGAAGTTGTTCAGGGATCCATGTGCCTCACACCCTAGTGGGGGAGGCACCAGAGTAGCTCACCGCGTTCCTAAAGGTGTCTGAGCTTTGGCCCAGCCCTGGAAGACACACTATGGGTGTGGCGGGGAGCCTTCTAGGCAGCAGAGGGTGCCCAAGGTTTCACCTGCCTTGCACACTTGTCAGGGATGCAAAGCTGAAACTCACCGGGCTTCCTGAAGATGTCTGGGGTTCAGCGCAGCCGGGGCCAACACACTATGGGTGTGGCAGATAGCCACCAAGGACCCAGAGTGTCCCCAAGTCTTCGCCTGCCTTGCACACTGGTCAGGGAGGCAGAGCCCAGACTCACAGGGCTTCCCAAAGATGTCCAGGGTTCAGCCCAGCCTGGGACGACACACTATGCATGTGGCAGGTAGCCACCGAGGCCCCAGAGGGTGCTCAAGGTTTCAACTGCCTTGCATGCTGGTGAGGGAGGCAAAGCCAAGATTTTCAAAGCTGAATAACAAAAAAGTATATATGATAAACCATTAAATTTAAAATTTTGATTACATGTTGAAATAATGTTTGGGGCATATTGGGTAACATAAAATATATTATTAAAATTAGCCTCATCTTTTATTTTTTACTTTGTATTATTGACTACTAGAAAATTTAAAATCCATATGCAGCTGATATTTGTGGCTCACATTATCTTTACATAGTAGTTTCCCATTGCTGTTGTAACAGATTAGCATAAACTCAGTGGTTTAACACAACACAAATTTGCCATCTTCCTGTTGTGGAGTTACAAGTCTTTGCATAATCAAGCTACAGGGGGATCTAAGAAAGACTTCCTTTTCTTTCTTTTCCCAACTTTTAGCAGCCACTTTTGTTCTTTGGTTTATGGTGCCTGCCTCAGTGTTCAGAGGCAGTAGGATAATATTTTCAAATCTCCATCTTTCTCTCCCTCTCACATATGCACACATATGTGCACAAAGCATACACACATCCATCCACACATCCACACACATATACACCTCTTCACTTCTATCATGGTATGTCCTTTTCTTATTGTGTCCCTACCTCCTTCCTTATAAGGAGGACCCTTGTGATTATATTTTACCCACCCAAATAATCCAGCATAAGCTTCCTATTTTAAAATTCTTAACTTAATCACATCTGCAAAGTCCTTTTGCCATGTAAGGCAACATATTCACAGGTTTGAACGATTTGAATGTAGACATTTCGGTGGGCGTTTTGTCAACCAAAGTTCCCACTGGACAGCACTGTTATCAATAATACATTTTTTAAATTACACTAGAGTTGGTTGTGTTCCTTAATCACTACACAAATGGACTCAGGGATAAAAAATAAATGGTTTTATTTTAGTACCACAATGTGAAACATTTGGTTAAAAACCTAATTTTATAGAATATTTTTTATGTCTCCCTACATTCAGTGTAGTATTAAAAGGTTTTGTTTTTGTAAATATTGCAAATAATCAAGAATCTTGGGTTCTTCTTATATTTCAAGAGACTTGCATGATTCTTGGTTAATTCTCTTCATTAATTGACGGATGAAGGTTGATGAGTATAAAATATTAATGAACATAAAAGATAAATTTGTGGCAAGATGAGTTAAAATCCAGTGATAACATAATATATCTAAAAGACTGAATGTCTTTTGGATTTGATTCACTTTTAAACTGTTTACACATTTGTTCAATCGATATTGGGCACTTCTTTGTACGAAGCATAGGACTAGAATGAGTCTGACCCTAGTAGCTCACAGTCTAGCAAGGAAATAACACATGAACACCCCAGATAGGACTGAAAAACTTATCACCTGCTTAGGGTGGTAATAAGGAGTTGTGGGGGAGAAAAACTGCAGTCAGCTAAGGTCTTCTTAGATCAAAATAATCAAGGAAAATTCCTCAGAAGGACTATGACCTATGTCTTTAAGAATGGAAATGCTTCTGGACACCTAGTTTCTGAATACCTGGAGTCCAACAGTTTCATGACTCTTGTATCTTTTAGAGGTATTGATAGCACTGTTTTCTTTTTCTCCATTTCTTAAACCTTATTCACCTTAGAGCTTGGATCAATGGAGAAAGCGTAGGACACAGAAAATGAGGACAAGGGCAAAAAAAGATAAAATGGAAATTTTTGCAGCTATTTCTCAAATACATGCCATCTACAATAACTTTTGCTTAGATTTGAGAAATACAACCATAAACTAGCTTGTCAAAATAACAGAAAGTGACCAGTTTTCAGGATTATAGGAGGCACATGGTTTGTCTTATTATACATTTCAAAACATTTAAGATTCTGCTATGGTCTAAATATACCATCTTTGCAGGAAATTTCCATATTCATAAATTATACATAGACCCACATTATCCTGCTATCTATGTATTCATCCATCCGTCTATTAAACAGCAACTTTATCCTGAAGCCTCCACCAGGATTCCCATCTGAGGAGTCTGTGGGGGAGCAGGCTGAAAATTCAAGCTCTGTTTTGTCATGGTTATTAATTAAGCATGTCTAAGTGCAGGCATTCTAGAGCCTGCGCAGAGGTAGGCCTCACACTTTGCCTCGTGTTGGAGCCCACGTGACTGGGAAGCAATGTGTCCCAACTGGAGGGAGGAACACGTGAGGACAGTCATGTGCTGAGCCCCAAGTCATGTGCTGACCCAAGTCCCGTGCTAAGCCCTAATGCTGCAGGCTTACCCAAGAGCTAGAGCTGCTTCATATAATCCAGGGTAGAGTAACTGTTCTGTCTTTACAAGGCTATTAAAATGTCTCATGAAATATTTATTGGATAAAAACCAGAATGTCCTATAAATAGTACCAAAAAATTTTTACAACAAAAATAAAATAATGCTAGAGAAAAGATGCTCACTTCCATAGAAATGCAGTTTGGTTAAGATACAGACTCAGCAGCAATACCTTTATCCCTTTTCTGAGAACAGAATTTGGCTGCCTTTTTAAGGAACTGAGCCAGAAGTTTTGAGTGCCGAGTGATCTCCACAGGGCTTCACTGGTGGCTTAGGGTTAACCAGACTCTCAAAATGGTTTTCTTTTTTAGAATCAAAATTGATGTCAGAAAGACAGTCAGGACTCTTCTAAGCACTTCCTGTAATCTTTGGTACTATCATAAATATGAACAAACTTAGCGTTCATGCCAAATGTCACGGATAGGGTGGCAAGGCATTCTGAAAAACTGTGTTTTTCTCTACAAGCTCAGCCTGTTGCTCTGAAAAGCCTGTCTTGGTATATATTTAACCTTCTCTTTATTCCCTCCATTTTACAAGCTATATTGAAACTAAACACTTTCTTGTAGATAAACGTTAAAATTTTGTGTAGGAAGACTTCTGCTTTTGAGAATATAGGATAGATACTCTTAGTTCTCTCTATAAGTGCAAATTAAAAATCTAGACATTATCTATAAAAAAGAAAGGAAGGTAGAATGGCTAAGGACCTCAGGATTCACGGAGAGATAGTGTTATGTTTCCTGGGTTTTCTTTTAGTCCTCCATATCCCAGATGTGAGCCTGAGGAAGCTGACAACACCAGAATACCAATGGATGAAAAAAGTCTCAGCAAAACCCTTCTCTCTCTTTCTGTTTAGCCAAAGGAAAAGCAAAGTGCTGCCTGTAAGACAGAACATTTTCAGACAGTAACCACACTACTCCAGCTAACACTACTAAAAATCTTTGACCCGCCCCCATGCCTGTCTTCCAGTCAACGCTGAGTCCATGTAGACTTCCACCCCCTGAGGACCAGCGCCTTATCACAAGGCCACTGTGGTGTTAGAGGAAGCCAAGTAAGGTGTTGAATCTGTCATGCAGGCCAACTGGTAACTAGTGTTCCCTGTCCCCCATGAAATCAGAGGATCCCTTGTGAGGGAACTGGACTCAGATTCTCACTAGGAAGGTAACTATAAATTTATATGAAAAAGAGAAGGAACTCAAACACCTAAAATAATGTTTAAAAAGAAAAATAAACTCTACTCAATTTCAGGACATAGCTACAAGGATGAAGGTGGTGTAATATTTTCAGAGAGATAGACATATGGATAACTCCATGAATGTGAACTTACAATTATCTCAAAATAAAGTGTTTAATTTGTAGTAGTTGCTACTGTTCATTTTTCTTTATGTGTGTATTACTGAAGATCAAACACAGGGCCTTAAGCTTGCGAGGCAAGTGCTGTAGCCCTGAGCAATAATACCAGGCCAAAAGGTTTACATTGTAAAAACTTATTTGTGCTACAACCAACTTATTCATATAGGGCTCATTTATTCTTTCATTTTATATTTATATTAATCTGCATTTCTATAGAAAATATTACAGAAGAGCTAAATTTTCTCTCTAAAAAAATCTTCACAAGTTAGAGAAATCATTATTTTTGTATGTAAATTAAAACTAAATTGTGGATCATATTTGTATAATATTTACCTTTATACTTTAAAATATTTTGAGTATGATTTGTGAAGTCAAAATCCAGATGCAGAGTTAAAATTCAGTCTGTGATCTAAATATTTTTATCTATACTAGTCTGAATAATATTGCAACATGACCAAATAAGAATTTGTAAATTCAGAATAAGGGTTGTATTTAGAGTTATATACTGTGTTAGCTTAAGTAAGACCTTGTCTGGATTATTTGTGTCAACAAATACTAAGGTTGAAATGGTCAGTGTTATATTATTAAAAAATATATATATGCATATAGTCTTTTTCTGATACAGGGGTCTATAATCAGTTTTAGTCACATTTTCCAGCTGTTTAACTCTGCTGTTACTCTTAATACCATGTTTTGTTTATATGTGAACAGTCCACTTATTTAAGTATTGCAACCTACAGCAACATTTCAGAAAAAAATGGAAATTTTGATCCTCCAGAAGGATCATACCAATATCAAACTTTTATACAGCCATTTAGGATTTAAAACCATATCTGCATAAGTGATGGCATTTGGTCTTTCAACACCCCTTAATTGAAATGACTGTGCACATCACTTGGGGTACTTAGTGACTCTCCCAAGACTTCTAGCAAGGAAACAGAACAAGGACCCTAGCCCAACTCTAACTCACAGCCCTGCGTCTAGCAGCTTTTCTCAGTCACCAATCTGATTTCCAGTATGTGACTATTTCGCACTCACAAAGTAGTCCAATTTACTGAATACAGGTTTAATTAAGGAATTACGCTCTTATGATAATGCCTTCATAAAAGATAAACAATTATAAAAGTAATGCTCCACCATTTATTTTGATGGATACAATATCAGCTAAGCGTTATAGGTATTTATTTAAGATGTGGACTTAACTAAAATAGATAGTATGTAGTCACCTTGATTTCAACTGGAAAAAGGGAACTATCTCCAAACCCAGAGCATAAGAAAGCAAAGAAAAATGGAAACATATATCTGAAAATGACTCGGTAATTCCTTTAAAATATGAGGCACTGCTTTACAATTTAAATCTCCCTAAGGCCTGGTATTCTTAATCAGTCACACGCAGAAATCAGTATCTCTGAGTCAATGAGTGGTTTTAGCTGCCCAGCTTCTCAGCGGTAGGAACAGTACATGCCATAAAGAAATGATTACATTAGTTTGTGCATGTTTTTAATCATTGCCCAGTTGTCCTTTCTCACTACTGGAGCGTGTCTGTGTCCTCATTATTTGCATTCTTAACATGCCAATAGCCTCTTTATTCTCTTGCTGAGTACCTCTTCTCCGAGGTGTCCCAGCGATGCATAATTGTGCATGTCCAAGCTATCGATCAAACTCGATCTAATTTGCAAAAGCAAGTAAATACAAAGTAGGTTGCACATAATTCAGACCTCATGCTGTGATGATTAAGTTATCTGGTTCTGGATTTTACTTTTCCTGTTTTTCACTTAATATTCTTCACATTCTCTCTTCCCAGCAAGTCCAGTACTTGCCAGGCCATTTTGGGATTTTTGAGCATCACTTCAGCTTCTCTTTAAACACAGTCACAGAAATCTAGTATTATTTAGACATCCAAGGGATTTTCTATCTTCTTTTCCTTAATTGATGAGGACCATCCTAGTGAAGATGTGCTGTGGCTCTCCAGGTTCTTTCACTCTCCCCTCCTGAGACTTGGACAAGCCATGTGCTTTTCCAGAAGGTAATAAGTCAAGCCAGTTATGTACTCGGCAAGGCTTCCAGTGTTAACATTATTTTTCAAGGGGCCCAAATTTGTGTTTGGAACAAAATACTCAACAAATTCTCATTCAGTGAATAGAAAAAAATTTATGTGTAGCAGAGCCAAAATACCAGCATTGTGCCCATGAAGTTAAATCTGAAATATTTTCAGAAGTTTGTGCAGCCTACCCTGAGCTCAAGGTCAAGCATCATGCTCTCTGTCTGCTTGGTTGGGAAGATGAGGTAGATGCAGAACCATCAGGGTGAATTATGAATGTTAATCCAGTATAAGATGCCCTAGGACCTGATTTCTAAATCATGGTCTGGGACAGTTTAGGAGCTGAAGAACACCATCAAAATATATGTAAAACACTATGTCTGTAGTCTAGATTAGAAGTCTTCTCGGTGTAACACCAGACTAGAAGCATCGGCACCCGACAGTTTGTTAGGAACGTTAGAAACTTTGGAGGTAGAGACACCACAGCCTGTGTGTTCATACGCCCCACTGCATCTCAAGTTTGGGAATCGCTACTCCCAAGAAAGGCTGGACAGCTCTCCTCAAGTTGTCCGCCCTCCTCTCCTACGTCTCCCTGCCTGGTTCAGCTCCAGCCACACTGGCCTGCTTGCCAGGCCCCAGCCGTGCCCTCCCTTGCAACCTCAGCACTGTACTTGAACTTCAAACACTCCTCCTCAGATGTGCGCAGTCAGCTCCCCTACTCTCTGCATATCCTTGTTCCCGAGTTACCTTCCCAGTGAGTTCTCTCAGCACCCCCATTTCACATTATGCCTTGTTCCATTCTACCCCCAACAGTACTCCTGAACCCCTTTCTCTTTCTTTTTATTTTTCTAAAACCTGAATTATATCTATTAGATAAAGTATTTGTGCTTTTCGTTAATTGTCTACTCTGTTTGTCCACCAAAATCTGAGCTCCACAGAACAACAATCCTGCTTTGCTCTCTGAGTGCATAGAAGAAGCAGTAGCAAGTAGTAGCCATTCACTATATAATCAGTCAATAGACAAATGCTCAAAGGAATCCCAGGCTCTAAAAGGGAGACAAGAACTGTGCCAGAGACAGTTTGGTAAACTTTAATCTTCCTTCACAGGAGAATCCAGTTTTATAACCAATTTACTTACCACCCTTTTTGTGCTGTCTCTGAATCCCGGTGTGTTCTACTCAAACGGATAAAGATAAAAGATGCAGAAGAGGTTCAGGAATGAGGTTGGGCAGAAGTCAGAAATATTTGTGCAAACTCATTGTTTGATTTTGGTTTTGCCTTTCAGGTTGTGATTCCCAAGCTTTGAAATAGGTGTATCTTAGCTCATTTAATTGTCCTAAGAGGATTATGATGCAGATACCACACTTACCCTTCTTTAGAAATGAAAAACTGGGGAATCAGAATGTTAATACTTTTCCCAAGATTATCTAGAAGGTGTATAGAAGAGACAGCATTTGAATTTGGCAATCTGACTTTCTAGTGTAATTCCTGAAAGCTACCTAACACCAAATTAACCATTCCAACGTTAATGAGCTACACCTACACATTAGCAGTTAGAATGTTTTGTTATAACTTTTTGTAGTCACATCTTCCCTGCTGCCTATCTCAGCACATGACTATCCTCAGTGCTCTTCTCTCCACTTGGGATACGTTTCTGCCCAGTCACGTGAGCTCCAATACAAGGCAGAGTGTGAGGCCTTACGTCTGGAAAACCTGCATTCTGACATGCTTAATTAATAACCATCATAAAATAGTCCTGGATTTTAATCTTAAAAGGGCACGATTTCCTACTCATCATCTACCTACCCCATTCTCTGCATCATGCTACCAGATAGAGAGTGCATGGATGCATGGATGGATGGATGGATAGGCTGATGGATGGAGGGGTGGATGGATGGATGGATAGGTGGATGGATGGATGGATGGATGGATGGATGGATGGATGGATGGATGGATGGATTGATGGATAGGCTGATGGATGGATGGATGGATGGATGCATGGATGGATGGATGCATGGATGTATGGATGCATGGACGGATAGATAGGTGGATGGATGGATGGATGGATGGATGGATGGATGGATGGATGGATGGATAGGCGGATGGATGGATGGATGGATGGATGGATGGTTGGATGGATGGATGGATGGACTGCCAAGAGTGAAAATTTCATGCTGGGTATTCCTTTCAGTTCTAAGATAGCTAAACAGTCCCTTGAAACTCCAGAAATGAATTAGTCTTTGGGTTTTTTCTCAACTTAAATCTGTCAAATAAACCTGAGGTTTTGTAGCTGAAGCATGTGAAGGAGATCAGATAAAGAAAACTGAATGATAAGGATGTGTGTCTCCGGGTACTCTTCCGGCCACAGGAATGTCTGTGTCTCCAATCATCCCTTTTCCTTCCCCAGAAAAAGAAAGAGCAGCAACAAGCAGAAAAGTGGGAGCTTGCTGGGCTATGCCTTTTTGCCCTCCGTGTTAGGCTAAAAGGATGAACCACCTTAGCCTCAATGACTGGACCCTAATCTCCATAAGTAATCAGGACCCAGGCACAAAAGTAAATTTTTTTAAAAAGTGCCTAGAATGCAAAGAATGCAGAAGGAATGCTCAAAGAATGCAAATTGTATGAACACTGCTTAACCATTCTAGTGAGTTCTTCAAGCCTGTTCTTCCCTCTTGCTTCTGTCTAAATCTGTTCAATGGTATTTGGAGAAGACATCTGTTAATATGTAAAGATAAATTCATATAAACAGATGACATCTCAGCAGAGCCCATGAAGATTCTAGAAGATGCAGCCTTCTCCCTATCCAGAATGATTCAGCTTGCTTTGTCACATCCAGCCTCTGCTCTTGAGTTGGTTGGAGCAAAGAATGTTCCCATTCTCACTGTGGGCTAAGGATGGTTCAAGACTTTCCTCCACGGGCTCCCTGGCTGCTGTCCTCAGTGGGGATAATGTTTCCATCATAGATTGCAAACAGCCACTTTAAAAGGTTTTACAGCTTTTATTAAAATAAACCAAGAAGCCCAACGAAGTGTTCTAACAGCATTTGGGAAATTTACTTGACAGCACATAACTTAGAAGAGGGGATTATTTATCCTCATTAGGGCAAATGGTGCTATCGCTCCATCAGAACCACCAATGAACTTTATCCAAAATACAAATTTCTGGACCCATTAGTCCCCTAGAGATTCTGATTCATTTGCTCGGAGATGAAACCCTGAATGTAATCTGTAATTTTTAAGAGCTTCTCAAGTTCATTTTTAAGAGCTTCGTGATTCTTATGTGCAACCAAATTTAACAATTACCACTAAGACTTTTGATTCAGGTCTATTAAAATACAATAGACTTTTTAAAATAGACTTTAGTATTTGATGAAATGTTATATTGTCATGTTAACACTCCAAAAACCTACAAAAGATAAATAAGAAACTATCATCTCAAAATCTTATTACCCAGAGATAATTATCGTTACAGTTTTAGAGAACATTTTTCCAAAGCACTTGACATGCAAGTATACATGTTTTTTTAACTGATGTCAGTTTCTCTCGATAAATTTTATACATGTGTAATAACCATTCTATTAAACAAAAGTATGTATTGTAAATACAGATTTTGGAAAATTTTATAGCAAAATTAGAAATAATATAAAGGACTGCATAGGATAAAAAAGAATACTGGTAGGAAATAATGTTTACTGGGTGACATCCTACCTCACTTCATAGTAGAGTAGAACTCTCTTCAAGAGAGTGACGGGCTTTTTTGAGCTTTCAGTTGAGCAAGTTATGAGTGAGAAATCTTCACTGCAGTTTTCTGGCTGTGTGGTTGAATTCTAGGTAATTAATGTTAGCTCTGGGTAATGGATGAGTTTCTGTCTTTTGATGAGTTTCCTGTCTTATGGACATTTTAGTAAGAGGACACTGAGGCCCCAATAAGGATGCCAATCAACTTCCATTGAAAGCAGAACTCTGAGAATATTTTTAATTTGTTTCATTTTCATACTGCCAACTTCACATAAAGGAATTCACTAATTGGAGTAGCATTAATTTGGCAATTTTGAGGAATAACGAAAGTGTAGCTTGCATTGGTAGGTAGATATAAATTAGAGAGATAGTAGAAACGAAGGTACCTGGCTGTGTTCTGCAGGTAGTAGTGAAATCTTTAAACTAGCACTATCCTGATGCATTGCAACATTAAACACCAGAGTATAACAGAAAAGAGCTGGGAAATCACCGGTCCAGAAAGCAATTATCAATATGAAAAATATCCCGGTTTCAGTAGTTCTATATTATATCCAAATACCCTTGGTGTATAAGGCTTTTTAAAAAGTTTTCAAAGATAAATAATTCTATTATCTGCCATACATTTTAGTCTAAACAAGCCTTCCAAACTTCTTAACACAGGATAAGACCCTTTCCATTTGGGCTTTTACCCTTTCTTCCCCTCTTTGTCCTCAAAATCCCTTCCATATTATCTCCTATCCTACAGCAACACCAAATCTACCTTTTCTGCCAACCACACTTACCACCGTGCCTTTGCACATTCTAGTCCACTTGCTTGCTTTTAGCGTTTGGCTCCTGTTGCATACCTGCCCTCTCTCTAGGACCCATGTCCCATCCTTTGTTCTCTGTAAACTCTTTTCTTGCTACCTGGGCAGTTTGTAGCTCCCTCCACTTTATTTAACACTTTATACAGAACCTCCCTATAGTTCTGGCCTATAGTCACTACCTGATGCTTACTACATGTTGGGTTAATTGAATAGGGAAGAAATAAAGGGCTGGTGCTTGAGGGTGTGGTCGTGCTCATCTCAGTGGCAAGCATAGTCTCTACAACAGTTCCTGTTCTTCCAGGGTGTATGACCTTGCCTGGCCTTGGAAAAGCGAAAATGGACCAAACAGACTAACCGTTATTATCTATTATGCTAAAAAGCTGTGCCCCAGAATGAGAAAGAGGAAGGTTCATGTTTGATCAGTTTTTAGACATATGCCCTTAAGTAAAATTTTTATCCTATGTAACAGCCCCCCACTTTCTCATCTACAGAATAATAGTAATCTCCTTGTAGGACTTTTGTGATAATTAAAGGAGGTAACATGTTAGGGACTTTAGAAGAGATTTTGGCACATAGTAAGTGTTCAATAAACATTAGCATTAATATTAATAAATGGAAGAAGACAAAGTCAATGCACCAGAGTAGGTACCAAAATAGAATCACAGAGAGGCACTTAGCCTGACTTGGAGTTGAGAAAGGACATGTGAGAGGGTTCTCAGCAGAGAAGAGCCCCTCTTGGACAGTCGGGCTGTTTTCATTATGGGCTCCCACTCTCTAGCTGAGTAATGCTATGTCCCTCAAAATAAGACCCAGCTGGAAAACTAGAGGTTAAGAATAGCAGCTCTCCTGCCAGCTCTCCCTGCCAGCAACGTAGAGAATCATGACGGCAGGTAAGGTAAGGATAGGTGATTGGCGCTGGCATTTTTAACCTCCAGTTTTCAAGGCTGCTTATTTTCTGGCTAGGTCATCTTTTTTGGGAAGGAAGGTGTTAGTTTTTGATAATGAACAATTTTCTGCAGGACTCAACTCCAATGCCAAGCATGCCGAGAAGTCTAATCTGAATGTAGGTCCCTATTTATCTCTCTAGCCCAGAATATACCAGGCCTTGAGCACACAAACACACATGCACACACATACACACACATGCACACGAACACACACGCAGAGCATGGATTCTGGGGAAAGCTCTCTGTATTACCAACCCGCTGTATGAACCTGGGAATGCAGTTTGACTTGCAAGGACCTCCAAAGCCTCATCCAAGATGCTCCTTGTGATAAGGGATAGTGGAGCGATAGTGGGATACATGTCCCTGACGGGCCTCCCTGAGCAGATCAGGTGCCTCAATACAAAGCCAAGACGAGGGCTCCAATAGGCAGAGAGACCCTGACTCTTTCCCCCACCTCCCTGTCTGGATGACAAGATCTGAGGAAAAAAACATGTTTGGAAATGCGGCGCTCTTCTCAGCAAGAGTCCAGGTGGGAAGGCTTGCGGTTGTGTTGACAGAGTTTGTATACATAGTGTTCCTGGGCCCTCTGTTTCTTTCTTTTCCAGATGTTTCTGAAGTGGTGTAGAGCAAAAGCAGGGGCCTGCTTCCAGACCTCCTGCTCAGCAGGGCTGAGCCGTGTCCACCCCCCACTGCCCCATACCTGTGGCCTCTGCAGCTGCATCTCTCCCACTGCCCCACCCTTGCCCAGTCACTCGGTAGCAGAGAAGTTGTAGGAAACTTCAGACCATTCTCAAAATCACTCCTAGTTACTCAAGGTGTTGCCCTCTGCTGACCCCTAGCTGTCTTTGTGGAGGAAAGGAGCCCGAACGTACTACCGGAAGGCTATAGACTCAGGATGCAGCTGCCTCCATCTCCTTGTTAAAGTATAAGTTAAATAGAGTCACAGGATTCTTGTGTTTACAAAGCTGAAGAAATGGCAACTTGGTGAAAAAAGAAAAGTGGCTAAAGAAAACCAGAGGTAGGCTTTGATGGCTGGGAAATTAATTAAGAGGAGAAAATCACCAAATAGTTTTTCCTGAGCGTGTCTGCTTTGTCTTGGAGCATTTTTTTCTTTTGTTATGTGAACAGGTTAATTGCCTTCTGACACTGAGTGACAAAAAGACATGTTCAGCTGATAAGATAAAACAAGGCTAATGGAAGAAAGTTAGTAATGAAAATATCGGACTCGTCCATTCCGGGTAGCGTATGACAATTGAAATTATAGTCAAAGTGCCCCCTACACTCGCATGTAAGGCTCCGAAGAGCTTGGCTTGTGTCCACCACAAGAGATGCAGGACTCTATGCACTGTGAATCCTGAGCATCACTGAACAATGGAAAGCTGTGATGCCCATCTCTAGAAAATTTAATGTCCACATCTTTGACACAGAGGGAGGCCAATTATTTCTATATTTAACCCTAACTTTATTTTGGAATCTAAACTCAGAGGGCTGAGTGCGTTTATTTCTGAAATATGTTTACTCCAAATACACAAATTGTGCAGTCTTCTAGGTGCTTCAGTGCTGGAAACAGTGCCTGGTAAAGCAGGAAGCCTAGCTGTTTGCTTAGCTGATCATTGTGCCATTACATCCAGAGCTGAAAACTGAGAGAATGTCAGGTCTACAAGTCTGTGTAGACCCAGAGCCTAATTCTCTTAAAGTAAACTCCAGATCGTACTTCTCTAAAAAAATGCCCCAAATATCCCAATGTCTAAAGAGCTTCTTGACCAGCATCTGTCATAAATTCAAGGGAAAGTACTACAATCACCCAGTCAGTGATAAAGCAAATGATATTCAGTTAGTCACTGATGGAAGCCAAATTTGCTAGTAGAAAGAGTTGCATGCATGAAAAAGTGTCCCTAAGTACTCGTTCAGAGAGGGCGGACCCCCCTGTGCTGACCAAGTGTCCTGCAGCTGGTAGGCATGGAGGGGGGCGATTCTCATGTCTGCTGAGCTTCTTCCACTCCAAGTGTCTTCAGAATGGACAAACAGATGCTCATGGCAGTCAATTCAAGAAATTGAGGGACAGCCTATATGATTCGCCCAGGGGTCTCTCTAATCATTCGGTGAAGATTACTCCTGGGTCTGTGGCAAAGCTGAGTACAGACTTTGCAGATAGTGAGGCACATGAGTAACTTCACAGCATCATGTAAAGTTCACCAACTTCAAAGGGAATCTATCAGCTTGCTTCAATATTTGAAATTTAAATAAGACTGAAGCCTTTAGTTCCACAATCAGAAACATGATTTAAAAGGGTAAAATTTCAAAGAGGGTCGACTAAGAAGGGAAGTGATATCCACCTTACACGTACAAGGCACTGTGTGCTGTTTCTAAAAAAATTTACTCCTGTATAAGGGCTACCACTGCACTTCCTGGTAGGAAACAGGTGAGAGATTTAAACTAATAACAAAGGGGAGATTTGGGCAAAGACATTATTTACAAATATATGGAGCAGGATTTGGGAAAACTAACAGGTGCAATATCTTGGGCCTCGCAAAAGCGAGGGGGGTCTTCAGTCCTAGGCCTCGGCAAGGGAGAGTGTTCAGAGTGCAGAACAGAAAGCAAAGAGCAGTTGTGTATGTAGCCCTGTCTGACAGGGACTATGGCCTGGTAGGGAGGTTTCCAGCCCACTAGGAGTGTCTCAGTGTGGAATAAATACCCCACCCTTCTGCTATCGCCCAATCTCTACTGGGACTCCCAGTTGGCTAAAAAACAAAAAACAAGCCAGGGGTCAGGATCAGGCAATCCTATTGCTAAGTCTCCCGCAGCATGGTGGAAAAGAGAGAAAAGCAGATTTGAAGGAGCACCCGGAGGTCTTTCAGCCCCAGAGGTGTGTAATTATCCCTGCTTCACAGAATAATCTAAGGCTCAGAGAGGACGAAGTCCACAGTCAAACAGCTGGCATCCAAAGTCAGCTGAAGGGCTCCAAAGGGCTCTTATACGCAGAGTAAAGTGGACAGGATCTGGGAGAGAGGAACAATTGACCTAAATTCACACTGAAGCACTAAACGTGTGGTGGGAGGGAAGAAGGTGAACAGGTCCTAAGAAATGACCAGATGAGGGAGCGCAAGCCACAGAAGCTGAGCAAGGATGTACAATGGGAGGCGAGGGGCACAAGCAGGTAGACTACCAAGGCCTGGGCCTGGACAGATCCCTGCCCTTCGAGTCCCACGAAACCAGGTTCCAAGGCTTGAGACAATGGTCAGAGTTCTGCATCAACCCATGTTCACCTGTACCTTTGAGAAGAAAACTTTAAATTTCTGAGCATTAATGAATACCCTTGAAATGAGGTCAGTATCTGCCATGAAAATGCATGGCTTTTGGTTTGTTGTTCATTGAACTAACCTGAACTGAACTGGTGTCTCCTGGGACCAAACTAAACCCACCACAAACCAGAATCCAGGACCCCAGTGAGGCTTCATGCAGAGTAGAAAGGAGCTGTAGGCTTGAATTTCAGAACCTGAGTTGAGGTCTTGATGAGTCATTTCCTAGCCCACTTTGACTTCCCTGCACTGCCATCCGTTTAGTTTCCTACTCTGTGTTGTCAGTCAACTTTCTGTTGCTGGAACAAAAGTACCTGACATACACAATTTCAAAGAGAAGAAGCTGGTTTTTACTCAAGTTCAGAGGTTCCAGCCGAGGGCTGGCTGTCTCCACGGTAGACACAGCGTGGTGGAAGGGACTGGAAGAGGAAAGTTGGTTACCTAATGGCAGCCAGGAGGGACAAAGAGACCCAGAAAAAATGTAAACCCTTGAAAGACAGGTCCCCAATGACCTATTCCCGCCAAGTAGGCCCGGCCTCCTAACAGATTGCTCAGCCAATGAACTGACTCCTCAGCGGGCTCATCTGCTGATGAGGTGAGCGCCCTCAGGATCCAAGCACTTTTCCCGACAGTCTCTGGGGAGACTTTTGATCCAAGCCATAACATGTATAAAATGGGGACAACATTACCGGCCCAGTACATACCATAAGAATTTATTGTAGAAGTCAAGTAGCATTAAAGTATAAATGTGAACTATAAAATACATGAAATAGAAGCTATCTTTATTTAGATTATGCAGCCTTCTTTTTTACTTTATTCTGAATCAGACCAAAAACAAAAACCAACTATCTTCCTTTAAGAAATTTCCTGATTGTTGAATCATTTTCAGCCCTCCCCAGTACCTACAGCCCCATGATCTAGTACAAGGTTGAAAGGGGGGGGGGGGATTACCTAAAATGTAAATGTAACATTGCATTTTTGTGACTCATTTCTTGGCAATGGTCCTGATGCATCTGAGTGAAATGTAATAATAAACTAACATCTGTCTTTGTCTTTTTTCTCACTTCCCCCATCCCCTTGTTCCTAATGAAATTCTAGGCAGCCTAGGAATTCCAGGCACATTCTCGGGTGGTGACTGCAATATCTTTTTAGAATAGGTTTAGTCCGGGGACACAAAAAATCATTTAGGTGAATTCATCCCTCTCTCCCGCTGTCCCTTATGCAAGGAACTCTGTCACAAGGGGGCAACACCATGATACAGGGAAGGCGGTGAGCTCACTCACTTACCCAGCACTACTGAACCTCCTTTGTGCCACCGCTGTGCTGAGGTTGGGGACACTGAAATAAGCAAAGGTGTATGTTTGAGCCCCACTCAAGCTCATGCACAGAAAAACAGGAAAGTTTTTCGGGTAAATCAGCAATTGAAGTTCATTGTGATCTTTCCTTGACGGCAAAAGCAGGCAGATCAATCACTTCTATTTCTCATTATCATGGATCCAGATCCAGAAAATGAGAGTTTTTACATTGTAGTTTTCCATGAGGTTATCTGAACAGAGATAGACAAAGAAAGTCAATTTTCCATAAATGATCCAAATAACAAACACATTAAAATAATCAAATTATAAATCAAGAATAAGCCCTTCCTTGACCTAGAAAATTTTCAATGACATTTGGTGACAGAACCACTGATTTGATACAATTTTTTTCTCTCCTGCTAGAGAAGAATATTCAAGGGACACAGGTGAACAAAACATCCACCAAGAGGGCTCCTCCAAAATGCTCCAACGGGGAGCCCCACACTAGTAGTGTCAAAATTTAGATGAAGCTAAAATCTTTAGTTCACAGCAAGAGATAAGATTTTGAAAGATGAGGGATTACAAAGAGGGTAAAAACAATGACTGTAAGGCTTCAGGGAATAACATCTTTTTGACAAGGATTTTAATCAGATACGTTACTAATCTGCCAAATTAAATTTCACAGTCATACATGCACAGGGTATTGAAATGCTCGCAAAATGAATTAAAATCCCAGTAATTGATTTACAGGTCTGAAACTAGTTTTGAACTCCTGAATGAACTCAGAGGTAGGGTGATCACAGACTTTTAGGATTGGAAGGGAAGCGATCTTTCTGATCAAGCCCATAATCCTCCAAGGAAAGGACCTGAGTTTCTGAGGAGTTGGGGACTTGGACAAGGTCACTAAATACCTAATGGCAGTAGTAGGTCTAGCAAACATTGTATATCTCAGGATAAGCATAAACTAGTCAATACATAAAACAGCAGTCAACCCACTCATACAGTCGCATGAGTAGAAAGCCAACAGTTTAAACTATGCTAAGTTTTAAAGAAGTACAGTTAGCCAAGCTGGCAAATTAAAGTCAAAGTTTATTTTAGTAATTAATTAGAGTGCTTTAATAGAGGATAACAATTCTTGTCACTCTGAACAGGTGAACAGGTAACTACAGGATGCCAGAGGGGACAAATCAGAGCAGCCTACCTAGGACTCACTCTCCAGGAAAAACAATCAGAATAATTCCACCCTGTGTCCTCTACCCCAGGTTTGTGGCAATGAGATTATAAGTGATAAGTAATACTTCAGAATCTACAGCTCAAAAGCCTGGTATGAGTTCCTCCGGGCCTGCACCCTCCCCAGTGGTTAGAAGATGCATACAACAAGGGCCGTCACTTAAAACCTAGAGATAACAGAGTTGCCCTACCCCTGGCCCCTCACCTCTAAATGAGGTCACATCTTTCCTATTCAAACCACTATATTTTAAGCATTCTAAAAGCATTTGGGCTGGGGATATAGCTCAGTGGCATAAGCACCTGCCTGGCAAGCACAAGGTCCTGAGTTCAATCCCCAGTACTGCAAAAATAAATAAATAAATAAAAATAAAAGCACTGATAACTAACTAATACTACTACGTTCTAGAATTTGTAATTTACCCAATAAATGATGGGAAAACCATAGCAGGAGGGCAAGGAACTCAACGAGGCATGAGTTATACAAAGGAGGACTCAAAAGGCAGAGGGACAGGTGTGGATGGACCTCTACCGTGAGAGGCTGGGACATGGCAAAGTTAAAATTCAAGTCCATGCTTACCTGTCCCCAAAGCTGGTGTTCTTCACTTTGCCCAAGCCTCTCTCTCTGTAAGGGAAGATGCCGAATGGGGTGGTAAACAGCAGCGGATGTTGCAAAATGCATTTTGGAGGAAGAAGTGATAGGAACTATGACTTACAGAGAGCCTCAGTAAAGAAGAGAAATTATCTCTTCACTTATTCATCACCCAGGCATGAATCCAAGATCTTGCGGAGGGCGATGTGCTGTCACTGACCTGTTTTTGTTTTTGTTTTTCTGAGTTGGATTCAGTATTGTTTTCCTTGTTCCTTTCAAAAGGGCTCATTCAGTTTGTTTTCGCACATTGAATATCCAGCGTGGTGCCAAGATGCTTGCAGTGAGTGTCTCAAGCTAGCTTGTCATCTTCCTGTTTCCCGTAGCACGTCCCTGTACCATTTACCACACCAAATACATACCACTTGAAGCTCGACGCCAAAGCTATTGGCAGATGTTTTGTAAAGCCAGACGACTGCTTATGTTACTCTCAGCCGTCATTAATGTGATATTTCATCGTTTACTTGGGCCACTGGCCTGCCATGGGATGGCATTTAAAAATCTCTATTGTTTATCATTGCTTGCCAGGGAATGGTTTAATTGAAATTTGTATTCTCAATAGTGCTGTAACATGGAGTTGTAAAATTCTTGTCACTGGTCAGCAAAGATTATGGGGAAATAATCAAAGAAACGGTTTGGAAATTGATTTAACCTTCTACGGCAGGCTTCTTTGTGGTTCAAACATCGACCTCCAGACATGGTGACATGTTACTTTTATCTAGCACTTCACCAGTTTCACCCCAAAAATCTGTATTTATTGCACCATTTTACCCTCTTAAGAACTCTGGAAGCAGGCAAGCTAGGAATACTCTTCAATTATAATAGAGGTAGGCTCAAGTGTTTAGGTGACTTGTTCAAGCCCTCCAAAGCCGGTAGAGTCTTAGAACTCAGACAAGGTTGCTATCTTTTTGGTGTGACTTTCCTGTCATTACAAACTACCTGAAGTATGTCACAATATGTGAAAACATCAGAAAGAAAAAGTTTATATTTTTATCCTCTTTGCCGTCATATCTTTGTCTTCTTCCAAATATCGCACTCACAATGCTTTGCAAATGTCATTATTCCCAAAGAAATAGAAGCACCTGTAGCACTTTTCAGATTATGAGGAGGTAATGGGGTGTTTCCAGGGCTGAAGTTTCTCCTCCCAGAAGCTGATTTGTAAGAAAGGAACTTCGGCATCTAGTCATGCACTGTGTGGTATATGTAGGACAGAAGTGAAATTCAAAGGCAAAATATTTTTTGCAACCTCTAGGTAGATCATTTCATGAACTCCTAAAACATAATAGCTGAATTCCTCCAGCACAGTCAAGCTCTAGAAGCCAGGCTTATAGTCCTAGTTCTTAGACAAGTCAGTGATGAGATAATTGAGAAATTGTAGAACACACTACAAAGAAATAATAATGTTTGATGAAATAGATGTGCTTACTCTGATTTGAATGTTGTGCAATGTATATACATATCAAAGCATTACATGGTAACTCAATATGTATAATTATATATTAATTTTTTAAAGTTAAAAATTATAAATTATTCATGATAAAAATGATTACTATAACTGTTAGAATCAAAACTCTACAAGTACTGAAACTATACCTATTAAAATTATTAACTTAGAAGTTCCAAAAATACAAAACATTCTAGAAAAAATTTAGTTAAGAAAAAACTGGCCCAAGAAAATTGCGCTTCGTAGAAATAAGAGAAAAACTTATTCCAGTCAAACTATGATCATTTTAAAAACATAATTTATCAATGACAAAGATGAATATTGACATAAAATTTAAATTAAAAGAATTGATCCTGGTGAAAATTATTTTAGAAAAACAAAATGAAAATTAAAAAAAATTATAAGCCATTAAATACACTCTATTGAAAATTAATAAAGGAATTAAATTGGCCTTATCTGTATTTCAAAAAGTATTTTCATGAACCAAAAATTATTCAATGTTGGTATAATTTTGACTGAGATATTTATGTTAAAATTGTCCTCTAAGTCAAATGATTGAGATCAAAACAGTAGATATTAAAAATCCTGTCACATCAGTATCTGAAAGCCTATAATTTTTTTT
The DNA here is from genome assembly GCF_000276665.1 of Chinchilla lanigera. Classification (NCBI taxonomy): domain Eukaryota; kingdom Metazoa; phylum Chordata; class Mammalia; order Rodentia; family Chinchillidae; genus Chinchilla; species Chinchilla lanigera. Next base: position 10,249,578 of record NW_004955448.1, read on the forward strand.
TTTTTTTTTTGGTTAGGAAAACCATTTCTCTAGACCTGAATTTTCATCACTTTAAGACAAATATATTGAAATAGATTCTTCCTAGCTTATTTAATCATGTGATTTATCAAATAAATGTTAAATACTCTGTAAAAATTAAATTCTCAATCAACATAAATGGGAAGAAATCAGAAATAAACTTGTGGAAAACCTTTCTTGATCAGATAATATGAATACTAAATGTAAACAGAAATGATGCTAAATATAAATGACATAGTTAAAGCCATGAAGACACTTTGTCACTTTGATAAGTAACAAAAAAAACTTAATTTAGGGGCTGGGGATTTAGCTCAGCTGCAAAGCGCCTACCTGGCAAGCGCAAGATCGTGAGTTCGGTTCCCGGTACCGGAGAAAAACCAAAAAAAAACTTAATTTACTTTATAAACTGACACCAAAAGAGCTCCTTTTTTGTATTGCTAAGATACTTCAAGGTAGAACGAAACCCCACTGAGTCTATCTAAATAGGGGAACTTAAGGTAAAGTCCTCAAAATTTGATTTTTCTATATTTATATCACTAGTCAGAAAGAACATTTAAATTACACTTAATATTCCCCTATATAGTTCATTCAAAGCAATCATAAGATCATAAAGGACACAAAGGACAATTTACAAACAAAATTGCTAATCAGATGATATCATAAAATTGAGTCAATTAAGAGGTCTATGAATTTATTTTCTGTCAAGTATGGTTTCTCCAATTTCAGCATGAGAAGCAGATTTCGTGTAAAATATAAATATCGTTAAAGATATTCCTGTTTGGAGTCATTCTGCCTGATTCCCACCTTTGTTAAGGCTCCAGACTTGAGCCTGAGCTGAGCTGAAGGTGCACCATGGGAGTCCTTCACAGAGCGGGCATGCAGCAGTCCGGCTAGAGCAGCCAACAGCCCGGGACTGAAAGGCCTTGCTCTGGCTTTAGGCAACTGAAAGACAGCACCCCCATTCCCAGGCTGGAAGAATTAGGAGTCGTCCAAACCAAGTTTGTTCATTCATTACACATTTTATTCAAAAGTGATAAGATCGCTTTTTACCCCATTTTAAAATGTGGCCATTTTGCTCACTTTGTGTTTCATACCGTGTAAAACAACACATTCAAACACAAACTTGGATTTCACATGAAATTATAAGAGAAAAAAGACTTGGAGACCATTGGGTCTGTGTTCCTTGGAAAGCCTTTATTATCGTGACCTCAGAAAATAATGTTGACTAACACTGAAGCTATCCCTGTTCTATGCTTATATATATAATCTTTACTAAAATCTATGTGGCATAAGTGCCTGCCTGGCAAGCACAAGGTCCTGAGTTCGATTCCTGGTACCAAAAAAAAAAAAATCTGTGGAGAAAGTACCATTATTACCTACATTCTATGGATGAGGATTCAGGGATTCAAAGACATCATATAATGCCTAAGTTTGAGCAGCTAGAAAAGTAACACACCAGGATCTGAATAGGCTCCAAGTGGAAGCAGTACAGCATCCCCAGGTTAGTGCAGGGTTTTAGAGAAAGAGGCCTGCCTAGGGAAATTTAAGTTCCTTCTCTATAGCAATCAGTCGAGAACTTCAGGCATAAATTTTCTATTTAATGTGCAAAGCAACTCCTTTGCAGTTGTAAATCTCAAGGCCATGATTTCTCTGAACAAATTATATGTCCTTTCCTACAATGGTATTTTATTTTCTCATATTAAAGTTCCCCTTTCCTATTTGACTACAGTTAAATTGCCGGGCAGAGTTCAGTGTCCATTAAGAATTCCAGGTGAATGTCCTTATCGCGTTTTCTTCATTGCATATTTGGGTCACAGCTGCCTCCTCTCTCTAAACCGAAGCACCGTGGTGTTGTTTTTCCTATTTGCATTTTGGGAGGATCAGGTGCGAGGAGTGGTGAAATAACACCAGCGCACTCCACCACGTTTCCTTCCTCTCCAGCTCCTCCTAGCTCAGCCCTTCACCAATCTGACAAGTCTTTGAAAATAACCAAGTTCAGGTAGGCAACTGCATACTTTAAACTACCATGTTTAAATGAACAGGTGAAGATTTTAATTTTGGTTACATTTCACTGGAAAGCTATGCATGGAGTCCTTAAAAATAAAAAGGGGCAGCCCATGACTCATTTCACAGACGTTTAGGAAGAACGTGCTACCTGCTGACATTGTGCTGGGTGTACAGGACACACAGAGAAATACAGCTCAACAGATTCTGCCCAGGGTCAAGAGTGCATCAGAAAGACAAAAGTGAGAATTAAAAATGCACAGGTGTCACGAGAGTAGGTTCACTGAGGGTGTGAAAGAGAAAACCATTTCCCCTTCTGGACGGTCAGGAAAAATTACATCAAGACCACCCTGCTTTGGCTGAGTCTCAGAAGAAGTCTCCAGAACAACCCAAGAGGAGCTTAGAGGTGGGGGCATTCCAGGCAGAAAGACAAAGATTCGCAGAGTTAAAACCTCAGGGCCTGTGCAGGGTTCTGCAAGGAACTCACGTAGTCATGCTCCATATGTAGGGAGGGGCTGGCACAGAGGGCTGGAACTGGAGGGGTAAACAAGGCCACCCCACAGCAGGCTTACAGCCCATACTGACAAGTTTATCGCTTTCTGAGGGCAGTGGAAAACAATTTAGGGTGTTAAGGAAGAGAATGCCAATATCAGATTTGTATTTGGCAAGGGTCGCTGGTGGAACGCAAGGAGACTGAAAGCGGGGAGGCTGATTCATTCAGTGAAAGATCTTGAGGGTAAACTGGGGCCACTGAAGGTGCCTCTACCACCTGAAGGGGACACAGAAAGAGGTGCCCCTCTGGGCTATGCAGCTGCCTTGGTTTGGATGCAGATGACCCTCCCAGCCCTCAGCCCACTACCCTTGTCAGCACAGTAACTGCTCGGCACAGCTGACGCGCTGTGGCCAAGGTGGAGGAAGTGGGAGTGACGAGGATGGAGATGATCTGTAGAATTCAGTGGAATGTCAGAGAGAAAGACAACGTACGTCTAAGTTGATGCCCAGATCTCTAATTTGGGTGCAGGTGTGAGTTACGTTACCATTTAGCAAAGAACGAATTTTAATAATAAAAATAGATTGGAAAGAGCAGAAAATCATATCAGAATGAAAACTTTCCATATACATGTGCTAGAGAATCAGCATGGAATTGCCTGTCAAGAGGGGCCTCTTCGTAATTAGCAAGTGTCACTTTCCACTAGGATACAACTTCCTTTGTACCCATGCACCGCATCTCCGGGGTCTTTATCTGATTCCTCTGTCCCATCTGGATTCCATCCAACCTGGATTTGCTTCTCTCTTTCCAGCCCCAGGATGGGAAATGAGGAAGCATAAAGGGCAAGTCCTCTCAGACAGTCAGATGCACACCCTGTCCAAGAGAGATGACCTAGAATACTAGCGGGATCTGGGGCACCCGACCCCTGAGACAAGCAGCATTTCCAACACTCTCTCCCATATCCAGCCAGGAGGTCTTATGATCGGCTCACAGAGCATGATTACCACAGCAGAAGCTAGAGACCGTCAGTTGTAGAAATCACAGATGATCCCTTTCAGGAGCTCTAGGATCAGACCCAGAGCCACAGGAAGGAGCAGTGGCTCAGGAACCCTTCATTCTCAGCAGAAATGTGACTGAAGTGAAAGTAACCCTATCTTCCTTTACATGGTATATTATTTATGATAGAATAGGCCATACTGTGGTAACCACCCCAAAACCTCAGTGGCTGAGGGGACCAGAAGTTTGTTTCTCACTGAAACTGCAGGTCCCCTGCAGGTTGGCTGAGACTCTACTCTACACCGTCATTGTCCTCAGTGCTGGAGTCAGGTAGATGGACAGCCCACCACCCAAATCCATCCTGTCTAGCATCATATTGCCCAGACACTTACATTTTCTTTAAAATTCACTAAAATTAAAAATTCAGTTTATCAGCCAGGCATGGTGGTACACACCTGTAATTCCAGCTCTTGAGAGGCTGAAGCAGGAGGATTGCGGTGAGTTCAAGACCAGCCTAAACTACAAAGTGAGATGCTATCTCAAAAAAAATTCAATATCTTAATTGCATGAGCAATATTGCCTATGTTCAATACCACATGTGACCAGAGGCTACTCTACTGGATAGTATAGATCGAGAACATTTCAATCATTACAGAAAGTTCTACTGGACATGTTAAGCAAAAGAACTGGAGCCTGGGGGCTCTTAAATGAACACTTAAGTCTCATATGGTCCCTTCTGACCACTGGAATCCAAAACATACCATTCTTTTTTGTGCCCAGAAAATAGACAGCCAGAATATTTGGTGAACAGCATTAACACAATTTCAAAGGAGCTCACCATTCTCCTTTACCTTTATTATCATCCAGGATGTGAACAGAAAAAGAAAAACTCATAACTTGGATGTGTGAACACTGAAAAGAGAAAAGTAATTTAGTGTTTTGCTTCAGGATGTCACAATAAAGTTGTGAGCTCAGAGTTAAATTTTTAAAGGAACAATTACGGAAATGTCATCTTCCTGAGCTTTTCTTCAGTGTCATGTGCCTTACTTTATCTTCAAAATGGCCCTATGTAAGAAAATTACAATCCACACTTTAAATATGAGGAAACTGAAGCTAAGAGAGATTAGGTAATTTGGCCAAGAGAGTCTGCCTGACCTTAAAGAACAGGAGATGCTTTACACAGAGGTGGATTAACTCCTAGGTCTTTCAATTTTTATCATTCAGTTCCATAATCTCACTCAAAGTCTAACTTTTAATTCTACACAAAGTTCTGCTATGGGTTGAATATGGTTTGTACTCTCTAAAACTCATCTGCATTACAGGAACAGTTAATGCTTAATTGTTTGATCCGTCTTGCATGCCTATGTCTGGTGATCTGAGCAACTACTCTAAAGATAACCAGGTGTATTATAACAACCACTGTTAATTTCCTATCACCTTGTTTTGAAATTCTGTATCCTTTTGTTGTTATTGCCTTTGTGATTATCTCTTCTCTTCTTTTTAAAATTAAAAAAACTCATGTAAACATATGAGATGTTAAGTCGTACCAGCTGAGATCTTGTGTACTGATCAAGGCTCCAACAGATTATTAGATTAATGGGTTATCTTGACAGCAAGTCTTCTCTAAAGGCAAGTTTGCTGGTTCTCTTGTGCTGCCTTGGGACTCTGCCAGCAAGAAGGCTATCACCAGATGTAGTCTCTTAGCCCTGGATCAGAGCTGTGAGCTGAAATAGAGCTCTTTTCTTTATAACTTACCCCGTCTGCATTACTGTGTAATTAGCAACAGAAAATGAACAAAGATAGATATTAAAGAAACTAAGTAGAAATTTTTGGCTTAGTGACAAAACTATTCAACTAAAAGCGTTTGTGGGCAAGAACCATTGTGCACCCCAAGATATGAAATGACTATTTCATTTTATACACTGTTTGTAATATAGAGAGAGAGGGAGATATGTGTGTGTATGTGTGTATGTACATACATGTATGCACACGTACATATGTATGTGAAAGTCTCAGGGAGTGAATTTGTACCAAGTGTTCGACTACATTGGGAAGACTTTTGAATATATTGCATTCTTCTTGCTCTACTTTTCTCTTACAGTTGTGCTTATGCAATTTTCCATCTTTTCAGGTGCCAAAATAGCAGTCCCTGGTTCCTGAATATTTTCTAGCCTTGGAGAAGAAGCTTGTCTATCCACATAGATTTGGGAAAGCCCTGACTCAGTCCACTTTCCAGAGCCTGATGTAAGACGTCCAACCCAGGACCTTGTTTCATGGGTCCTGCTGGGGTTGAGAGCTCTGGGGGACTGCTGTGGGGTCTCTATTGATGACACCCCAAAAGCCACATGCCCAGCCTGTCCCTCCCACTGATTAGCCAAATAAATCATGTCATGTCGCCTTGATACTCCCTTCTCTCCCTCCGCAGCATTCCTTAGCAGGGTAAACAGCGCCGTTTCAGCACTTTTAAAGGTGACTTCCAATAAAATATGTATGTAGATCTACTTCAGGCCTGATAGTTCAGGCTATAAATTTGTGCCAGGTCAATGATGGAAAGCTCTTCAATTAAAAAAGAAGAAAATATAGAAACTAAGTTTCCATCAGCATTTATCTTTCAATGAGACTTATTTCTCGTCGCCTCTTTTTTTAATGAGGGAAAATAAAGTCCCATGAAAAGCAACTGACTGGAGCATTTCAATAGCCTACTTTATAAATCTCTCTGTAATGCCTGGAAATAAAGAGAAATCCTTGGCGTTGCCAACCGTTTCTTCGCATGACCCCTGTGCTTTGCGCTACAGACATGCATGCCTGACAGCTTTCACCTCTCCCAAGCAATTGGAAGCGTTGCCCTTGGTTTCCCTCCTTGCTGTGAAAGCCGAGGGATTAGCGGAGCCTGAGACAGAAACCCCGCTGAGCCGCCAACCTCAGTGGGCTAGCACGCTCTCTCCCCTGCCAGCCAGACTCCTTCCAAACCCCAGCACCCCTCTCTTTCTAGGAAAACTGTCTTCTCTGCCATAAAAGGATACCCTTTGGTTTCAGCCAAACAAAGGCTGCAGATCGCTTCATACTTTTTATTTGCCAAGAATTTATTGGAGCCCATAAAACAAATGTCTATGGCTTGGGAGACTGTACCCTTTTTGTCTGTCGTTATTGTTGTTTTTAATCTAGGCTCCAGTCCAAAAGTTTGTAGCATGAGTGCACTGTTCTCCTCTGCTTTCTAGTTTTATTTGGCCTGAAAAAAGCAAACAAATGGCAGTGCTTTGTGCAACATTGTATAATCGAGGTTTCTAGTGCATGGTGTTTGCTTTATTATCTACAAAATAAAATCTTAAAGAAGGCAAGGACTATAGCGTGTATAAAGCAGGAGACTTTTTTGCCAAGTAGTAAAGCATTAATAAAATAGGATTTATCTTCATCACCACTCTATATCTATATAAATGCAAGATATGCTTATCCCATTTTATGGGAGGCTGTACTGACTCGGGCCAGGGCCCATCCCATTTGAATGATATTCACTGTAGGACACAAAATGAGTTGGAGGAAGGCGAACCAGTATCTTGGTCACACTTCCAAAATACTTACCCTTCGTGCTCACTGCCTCCCTGCAGCATATTGGAGATTACCGTAATTTTGCATCATAATGCTCCACAAGAAAGCTGCTCTGAAAAGTGTATGACAACGCCTTGTTAGTTTTACAACTATTAAAATTTATTCTGGAGGCCACTGAGTGTTCCATATTTACCAGACCTTTCTGTGTTATTACAAAATAAAAAAATGGGTAACAGAGGATGAGAAAAATGGCACTTAGTAGTACCATGATAAGCCACACTTACTTCTGTGGCGTACCATGTCCTCTGAAGATTTAATTCATCTAGAAACTGTGACATGCATACAACAGTTTCAACTAAGGAAAGAGGCAATGGCGTTCACCAGTTTTGTATGCACAGGAAAAGTTGCATAGCAACTATGTCCCTTCCCTTCCTTCACGCTCATACTCTTCAAGAGAACTGACCTGAAATTCTTGGAAAATACTACTTTGCAGGTCATGGTGAGGAGGGACCACCTGAGGCAGAGCAGACTCTGAGGACTGTCCCACTCAGCTGCCTTCGTACCTGTCATGGTGTCCAGCACACCTATAGTCACGTACGTGGCTTTGTGGTGCTTGTGTGCAGCTTACGAGGTGTAGGCATCACTGTAGCAAGGAAGTAAAAACACCAGGAAGAAGGAGAAGCAAATCATTTTCCTTTCTTTGAATTTACCCTGTTTTGTTTTAAGAATTTTTTAGTTATTCTTATCATGTCATTCCTTAAACTACCTAATCATAGACTCGACCTGCAATCAGATTATACATGGAAGCTCACATTTTTTTTCCTCTTTTCACAAAGATGCTAAATGTAAAACATATCACATCTTAACATCCTCTTGTAAGTAAGAAAATGTCTGACACCCTTCTGACATCCCTCAGAAGGGATGATGACCCATTCATCTCTCAGCAAAGTCTGGAGGAAAGCGCAAGCCTGCTGAGCGATTAGGGCTGCTGGTCGATGTGGCATCAGCCTGTCATCAGCAAGGTGATGATGCTGTCACCAAGAAGCCTGCCGATTCATGGAATGGAAAGAGTTGGGCGGGCTAGAAAGCTGATGAGAAGGAGGCTATGAGTGTTATATGTGTTTCAAAGATGCACCAACCTTGACCCTACCGAGTGCACTATACTGCAGGAAATTCAACCATTTCAAAGAAGCGTTCAAGGTTGCATCCTTGGGCAGCAGAAGGTCCTGAGTTCGATTCTGGTACCCAAAAAAAAAAAAAAAAAAAAAGACTTCTTCCTTTCGGGACTCAGGGCTTCCAAGGAGCAGAAAAGTTGCTCACATGCACTGAGAGTTCCTCATCCACGTGATGCCCGCCTCCATTGTAACTCAAATCTCTCTCCAGCTCTCTAGTATTCCTGAGTGTCTCCAGTGCCTACAGTAAAGCCGCTTGTGTTCCCAAGAAAGCTGCTAATCCTTTCATTTTCTGATGAGATGATAACTGCTTCTGTTTTTAAAAGGCAGCCAAAGCATAAAGGGGTCTGTGTGTGTGGGTGTGGGTGTGGGTGTGCATTGATAAGGACATCTGGCTTCAGCTATCAGGCCCACAGAGTAGCTTCTGACCCTTCCCTCCATCACAGAAGCATCCTATTTTATCACAGAAGTGAAAAGCAAACAGTTCCAGAGATTCACAAGCTGACCCCACAGCAACTCTGTTTGGAGTCAATGCTCCAAGACCCACACCTTGCTTCAGGCTTGGGCCTAGAAAGCTGAGATTTGGCTTCCTAAGCAGGCAGAGAACCACCAGAACAAATGGGCAGGTGCACAGCTGACCAGAAATTAATGGGGCCCCAGAAGGTGCAAGTCTAAGACAGAAAAGTCAAAACATCTGTCAGTCTAGAAGAGACTCACTCCAGGTTAAAGAGCTCTGCCAAAGTTAAATTAACATAATTATGTAAACAAACAGTGCCTGTAAGAAAAGGAGAAATGCATAATCTGAAAGGAAATGCTACTTGTTTCTGATGAACTTTCCTGGAACTTTGATATACTATAGCTCTATTTCATAGAGTAATATACAAGACCCACAGTATAACTGCTACATTTTATAATCCCAATATGTTTCTTTTAAAGAGAATAAAAAGAAAACAAAAATGATACAGAATTTCAAAACAAGATGATAGGAAATTAACAATGGTTGTTATATTGCATATTGTTATCTTCAAAGTAGGTGTTCAGATCACCGGGTATAGGTATGCACAACCTTAACAAGCTCCTTAAGCGAGAACAAAGACCCCGGTGACACTGCAGACTGAGTTTCTAGGCGCTGGGAGGCCCAAGGGACGGGCGGGGCGAGCAGGCCCTCGGAGCCGGCCGAG
>NW_004955448.1:10265159-10338877 GCF_000276665.1 Chinchilla lanigera
TTGTAACTCTGTATTGTCTGTATTGTGCTTGTGATATGTTGTAAAATGTTGTATGTCTGTTAATGTTTCCCTCCTTTTATCCTTAAAATAAAAAAAAAAAACAAGCTCGTTAATTCTCACAAGTGAATGTTCAAAAGCATTGTCTTCTGTATAAACATTTCTGCCTTTCATTCAATAATTCCAATTTTGAGAATTCTCTTTCACAAAGATATAATTCACATGGAGGGAATGTATGTGTATGTAAATACATATGTATGCATACATATAACATATTTTATATTTATATATTTGAATATCTTGTTCTAGTGTCATCTGTGAGATTAACCACTGCCTGCATGCTCTCTGTTACAAAAACGTTGATTGAACCATATAAACCATATAGCAAATTCTCAGTTGAAAAATCTTCAAGCAAGTAATATACTTGAAGCTATAGTATAGATGTACATTTTCAAATACTCATGATATAGTAGGTTTTAAAAACGTTTTCTAAAATTCAAAATTGACTCTGTTCTATGGATGTAATTGAGACAATAATAATAAATGCATATAAAAAACTGAAAGGAAACATGAAAATCACTGAGGGGAATCTCTATAGGAGGGAAAACTTGAACGTATATACCTTTTATTGAAGTTTTTATTCAATGTTGTTGTAAAGTTGAGTGACAAAAAACAAAAGTAAAAACAACAGTTTTCCGTTTCAGATAGCAACTGTTTTCCACATTATCTTTAGTGGTAGATGTGCATGTTCAGGTGCAGGCTGTAGGGTGCTTGTGTAAGATTTAGAAGATTTGGGGTAAAAGAATCTTGCAGGAAAAAATATAATGTATCCCAGAAAACCCCCTGGAGATTTAAATTCTGCCTTGATTTAAAAAGTATCCCTATTTCATCCCAAACTTACACTCTTTCTAACACGCTGACAGGACAGTTTTGGAAAGCTAGATCAACAATGAACACTTTCTCCCAACCCCACTGCCTTCCCTCCGTTGAGTACAAGTCTCTTGATTGTAGGAGGAATAGCCTTTTCCTAAGAGGCAGAAACCTCATGTTTCCATTTAATGTATAGAGAGGTGATAAAAGTGCAAGTTGTTACCGAGCATCTCATGCACCAAAGGGATCTTGTAAATATCGTGCACAGTGTCACACATTTTAAAAATTTTAGTAATGGCTGCTGCTTACAGACCCAGGCGTTGTGCTGAGCATTAGACATGGACTACCGCAGTTGATCCTCACAGCAGCTCTCTAAACTACATTCCAGTAGTTGTCTCGTATTGCAGATCAACAATGTAAGATTGAAGATTAATCAGCTATTAAATGTAACAAAAGTGAAGTGGCCTGGGACTGTACACTAATACACTGGCACTCTGACTTTCTGTGTAAGCCCCGTGCACCGACCGATTGTGCCCCTGGAGCTCGCTGCCTGCCTTTCAAGTATTCATCCGGGTATATTTTTATTTCTTAAAACAATGGCACCCACAAGCCTTGGCCTAGATAAGCCTGTGATGTCTTTTAACTCGCAGAGGTGTAGTACAATGCCTGCAGAACAGGGTGTCGCTCTCAGTATAGAGCGATTTGTACCCGATACAAGTAACTCCTGCTGATAGAGAGATGCACTGTTAAATCCGCTAAACAGCGAGAACTACTCTAGAAAACTACATTCAAAAAGAATAGGTGATGAGAAGAAGAAAGCCTCACATCTGATCCCAGTTCCGATGATTAGATTGTAGAGATTTGCTTCTGACTACCAGAAGTACTTTGCAAAAAGAAACAGCATCCAGAGCTTTTATGACTCTTCCTAGCAAATGTGAAACACCCAACCAAAGCTAACCGTGCACGTCAAGGACCAAAAGAGGAAAAAACAAGAGGTCACAGAAGCTAGTGCACAGGTGATTTAGATACTGATGTTTTTCAGACCCAGATGTTAAAATAAACACGATACTAGGTTCAAGAAAATACCTAAGGAGATGTAGAATCTCATCACAGAACTGGAATCTAAAAAAAAAAAATTCAAGAGATGGAAAAGTAAAAGAGTACAAAGTAACAGATAGTTGAACTCTAAATATATTCCTATCCATTTAAACCCAGAATTTAGAAAAAAATCAACAATACATACAGGCCTGTAGCTATTAAAAGGTGTTTTCTATGTACAAAACAATGTTGAAAGTGACAAATCACATACATGACCTTGCAATGTGACTGTAAATTCTGAAGCATTAAATATATTAAAGTAGCACTTGACTACTGTATCTCACAAAGTTTTTACTTCCTGTTAATTCTGTACGTGTTTGCAGCACACAATGTTCCATTCCTTGTGTGGAGTTGCTCCATACACATAACACATAATAATATTTCCTTTTCTCACCCCCTTTCCCTCTCCTCCCTCCCTCAGCCTCCACCTCTAGATCCCTATCCCATTTGAGAAAGCTCTATCACCCTATCTCCTGTTATCTATCTTTTATTTTGCTGTTTATAATTTGAGGAATCAAGTTTATGTTTCTTCATAGCACAGTAGTACTGCATTGTGTATAAATACCACATTTTCTTTATCCATTCATCTGCTGATGGACATGTAGGCTGCTTCCGAGACTTAACTGGTATGTGTCGTGCTGGTATAAATATGGGTATGCATATATCACAGTAATATGATGTCTTTAACTCTTTCAAGAAGATACTTAGAGGAGAAATGGTGGGTCAAGTGGAATTTCTAGTTTTAGTTTTTTGAGGAATCTCCATACAGATTCCCTTAGTGGTTGTAATAGTTTATACTCCCATCAACAATGTAGAAGTGTCCTTTTTTCCCATAACCTCACTAGCAATTATTATTATATGATTTCTTGAAAATAGCCATTCTTTGCGGAGTCAAATGAGATCTCAGTTTTGTTTTAATGTGCATTTCTCTAATGGCCATCAATGTTGAGCATTTTTATGCATTTATTGGCCATTTGTACTTCTAAAAAGTATTCATTTCTCTTGCCCCTTGTAGATTGGGTCTTTCCTCATGAGGAGTCTAATTTTTTATTTAGTTCTTTGTATATTCTAGATAGTAGTCCTCAGTCTGAGAAATAGCTAGCAAAATATTTTCCCTGCTATTGAAATATTCAGGGTTTTTAAATATTCTTAGTTCAGTTTTGGTAAGTCATATGTATCTAGAAATCTATCTATTTCTTCTGAATTTTCCAATTTATTGTCCAACAGGTTTGCAAACAATTGTTAAATAATCTTTTTATTTCAACAGTGTCCATTGTGATTTTACCTTTTTCATTTCTAAGTGCATTGACTTGGGTCTTTTCTCTCTTTTTCTGTTAGATTGGCTAAGGGTTTGTCTATTTTGTCTATTCTTTTAAAAATCAACATTCTGAGCCATTGATTCTTTGTACTTTTTTTTGGTATCAATTTTGGCTTTGCTCTTTACAATTTCCTTTGTTGTACCAGCTTTGGATTTGGATTGTTCTTTTTTTTCTAGGCTTTGAAGGTGCATTGTTAGGTTATTCATTTGGGTTCACTTTGATTTTGCGTTCAGTTATAAACTTCCCTCTTAGGATTGCTTTCATTGTGTCCCATAATTTCTGGTATGCTGTACTGGCATTATCATTTCGTTGTAGAATGTGTTTTATTCCTTCCTTGGTTTTTTCTGTAATCCATTGTTTATTTAACAGTGTATTGTTTAGTGTCCATGCATTTGCATAATTGTCTGTGTTTTCTTTTGTCACTGATTTCTAGCTTCACTGTGCAGTGATATGATAATGTGCATGGTATAATTTCAATTATTTTACATTTACTTAAACTTGCTTTATTGGCTAGTATGTGGTTTATTTTTAAGGAAGTTACATATGCTGTTGAGGAGAACATGTATTCCATTGTTGCTGGGTAGAACATTCTGTAGATATTTATTACACTGAATTTCCTTTTTCTCAACAAATCTTTTCTGTTTGCTTATTTGAGGTTTAGTTTTCCAGAGACTCATTTACTCTGTCTCATTTTGGTGCAAAGCCTTTGGTCTTATCATTGAGCATCTGAATTAATATTTATTCCAAACAAGTATTATTTGTCCCAGGGTCAGGCAGTTAGCTTAAAGGATGAATCATCCTTATTAGCAGCAATCCTTTTTACAATCAGTAACAAATTGTGATTTCCAAAATGACAGTCCCTTATTTCAGGACAATACTGTAGTTACATTCTGTGTAACCTTGGGCCAGCCACAACCTCACTCCCTAAGTTTCAAATATCTGTAAAGTGGGGCCAGTTAGCCTCCTTCACAATACTGTTGTAGAGATCACCAAAACAGCATGTGAATCTGTCTGTAAACTACAAAACCTTCTCAATGGTTATTTATTGCTACTTTTGTTCCCTGGTCCCTATAAAAGGAAAAACAAGCCCTTACTTATGTTTACAGACACTTTCTGGTTTTTGTAAACTTTTAACTCATGCAACACATTTTCCACATTTAACTCACAGCAACACTCATCACAATGTTTATGAAAACATCTACTATGGTCCTGACAAGTGCCCATAAGGTATGCATTCTGCCTTCAGGGACCACATAGCCCAAGAGGGAAGACAGACAAGTAAATAAAGAATTACAATACAATGTGGTAAATAGTGGAACAAAAAAATGTTGTCATCTCTACTTTAAATCTAGGGGAGACTGGGTTTTGGAGAGTAAGTAGAAAATCAGGCCAATGGAGGGAGCTGGAAAGACCATGGCAGACGGAGGGAATGTACAAAGACCCAGGGGCATGATAAAAACAGTATACACGTATGAAACTGTAAAGTTTCTGTTTCTCTTATTAAAATGAGCTAGACATTGGGACTATACAAAAAGAGATAAAGCCTCATCTTGGTCACTGACCTTTTGGGGCTCAGTCTGATAAAAAGAAAAATACATAAAAATCATCTCAATGATTACATGGAAAATTAAGAGACAAAAGTGTATACCATACCTCATCTGTGGAATTTTTAAAGCATATATGAAAGTGACTGGAAACAAACAAAAGCAACCCAATCAAAAATGGGCAAAACAATTGAATGGCTATTCCTCCAAAGAAAATATACAAGTGGCCAATAAGCACTTGAAAAGTTGCTCCACTTTATAGTCATAAGGGGAATGAAAATAAAAATTATAATAAAATGCCACTTCCCACCCAGTAGGATGGCTATTATAAGATTGGCAAGGATATGAAGAAATTAGAACCTTTATGCATTGCTGGTGGTGCTATGGAGCAATGCAGCTGCTCTGGGAAAGGTTTATTGGCTTCTTAAAATATTAAACACAGAATGACCACATGATCCAATAATTTCATTTTAAAGTGTATAAACAAAAGAATTTTAAAACAAGAACTCACACAGATACTTGGGGACCATCGTTCATAGCAGCATGATTCACTATAGCCAGAGTGGGAAAAAGCTCAAGTATTCATCACCAGATTCATGAATACACAACATCTGGAAAATACGTACAACAGACTATTATTCAGCTACAAAAAGAATTAAGCTGTGGCACATGCGTCAGCATGGATTAACTTTGAAAATACTGTGTTAAGTGAAATAAACCAATCTGAAATGACAAATATTACCTGAGTCCACTTATATGAGCTATTCGGAATGGGCAAATCCATGGAGGCTGCAAGTAGAACAGAGGTTACCAGGGGCTAGAAGGAGGGAGTGAGGGGAGGGGATTATTGCTTAATGGTTACAGTGTGTCAGTCTGGGCTGATAAAAAATTCTAGAAATGGTAGCAATGGTTAAAGGCAACTGCGAACCTACTTAACGTCACTGAATTATACTCTTAAAATGACATCAATGGTAAATTTTGTTTATGTATATTTTACTAGAACAACTTTTTTTAAAAGTGATTAGGAAAATATCTCTAAAGGTTAATGATTTTCTACTTTTACTTTTGGTTCTCTCTCTCTCTCTCTCTCTCTCTCTCTCTGTGTCTATCTATCCCTATCTATCTATGTTGTTTTTTTAAAACTTTAATTTTACTTTTCAAAAGAAGAAAGGGAATAAAACAGATAGGGTAAGATAAAATTCTATGCTTTACTAACAAAATGACTTGGGAATGCAGAGGACATCACCTGGAATTCACTGGCTGTGACCATCAGTCCCGTCACGTGAACCTCATTGGTTAAGAAATGCTTACAGATGAGTAAATTTGCTCCTGGGTGTTTCTGGGTGGGTCGTGGAGGCGTGGCCTGGGGTTTTACATATGGTCCTTGGCCCAGTCTCTCTGGGCCTCTTCCCCTGTTCTGTTTCCTCACCACCAAGAACAAGGTAGCTTTACTCCACCACATCTTTACATCATAATATCTCTGCTTTGGAGCCAGAATTATAGACTGAAATCTTCAACAAATTAAACCTTCCCTCCTTTAAACGGTGGGTGTTGAGAGTTACATTTCAGCAAGGGAAAATCTGACTAGTACACTAGGCCTGGCAACGCTCTTGCAGCAGTTTGTTTGGAGGGTTCCCAAATGTGGCCTAGGGAACCTTTCTTGGAAGCAGTGCAGCCTGGATCCTGAGGACTCTGAGCTTTCTCAGAGCTTTAGCTTTGTGCCAAAGCCCCATGCAGGGTAAGACATCCACAGCCTCTAACTTCAAAGAGACACTTCTCCCTTGGAAGGCAGCTGCTTAGCTGGCTGGAGGACTTGGCAGAGGTCGGAAAACCAGACTAGAAGCCCTTCATGGAGAAAAGGAAGGATGCAAACACCAGCTAGTGTTTTCCTGGGACTCCCTCCTTCTCGGCACACAGGGACGAAGCCTTTGGCACCAAGACTTTTCTATTTTTACTTTAGGGAAAGGAGAGAAGCTAGTGTATTTGTTTGTTTTGGTTTATTAACCAGCTTCTGGCTCTTTGCTGCCCTTCCCTGTCAGAGAGAAAGCACTGATAATACTGTAATTGTGTCTCTCAACCTTAGAACAAATAGTTTTGGAACTAGACTCAGCCGTGAAATGAGATCATCAGGCCCAGGCCCTGGGGCACTCCTAGTTTGCGGCAGGGTTTTTCCTTGAACTGTTTGGACTGAGGGGCCACGGGAACTGCCAGGGGAGGAGGGAGGTATGAAAAACTCCCAGTGCGTCTCTCCTTTCTGCTGCTGACCGGTGATATCCAGATACTCCAGAGGAAGGCAGGTTTGAACCACTGGTCTTGAAGATGATGGCCTTTCATTGTTAGAGGACGCCTGTATGAGACCTGTAAATAACAGTCTGAGGATGACAGTCGCCTTTTCTTCTGGGGTTGTGGCGGGAGCCGGACTCTGGGTTTAGTTCAGTCGTCTAACATGGCTCCAGAGAATAAGCACCAAGCGTGGACAAGTTCCATGTCAGAGAACTGAGGCAGGACCATCACAAGTCAAATAATCCTGAGCAATTTAGTGACTTAGTAAAACCTTGTCTCAAAATTTAAAAGCAAAAAAAAAATGTTTTTGAGGAACTGGGGGTGTAGCTCAGTATAAAGGCCCTAGGTTCAGCGCCCACTACAGGAAGAAAAAGGTAAAGAAAAAAGAGATTTTATAGATATATATATATATATATATATATATATATATAGAGAGAGAGAGAGAGAGAGAGAGAGAGATATCCATCTCTTTACGTCTTTATTGCAACTACTGTCACATGCAATGTAGTCAGAAGTTTGTTCTCTAGGAAAATGCAAATGGGACCCAGTGGTGTGCTATAAACAGCTCAGCAGGGGTGGCAGGAGCCAGCTGTGCCCATCCCCCAACTCATTCCTATAATCCACATCTCAGAGAAGGGGAACAGTGCCTAGAGAGGAAGGCGCCAGGGGCCATATACAGTACCCAGTATACAGTACGCCATGACCCACTAAGAGCCCCAGGAATGAGGAGGACCGTAATACATACCTGACACTAAGCATAAGCAGAAAGAGACAATTAGTCACTCCTACCGGGCAGAATCTGCGAGCTTAGAATACATTGTGGCTCGTTAGTGAACGAGTAATATTTAGTCACAAAAATACAAAGGCCAACTATATATTTCACCAAATAATGTAACATGTGAAGAGGGGGGAAAGAGGGGAGTTTGGGGCATTTGTTTTTTAAATTTCTTGGAGTTAAAGCTGAAAAACTTAGGAAATAAAAAGATAATGTTTAAAACTGGCAAACAAGAAATGGTGATATTAGCATGCTTGTTAAAAATGTGAAGAGAATGTATATTCCAAAAGAAAAAGGCAGGAAAAAGAATTGAAATTGGTTGCTTTGGGAGGCAGAAATTAGTTGCTTCTAGTACTATTTGTTACAGTACAAATAAAAGAAAGTCTATGTAAATGCATTACTTTGCTTAAAAGCTATTTTTAACCTGTATATCAGATTTCATCAAGATTCTTAAGAATCAAAACGTTCCCAGCCAGAATAAACAAACTGGAAATACTGAACAGTTAGAGACACCTGTCTCAGTTTAGTTGTTGATTTTACAAAGACAAACAAACCAAACTTATCTTCCTTTTGTTATGACTTCCACACTGGTTGTGACAGATTTCCCTGTGTGGCTGTCCTCCACTACAAATCACTCATTTTTCTGAGTCACTCTTGTCTAGACCACAGGAGTGGCCCTGCTCGATGTTTGGCTGATGGGAATTGTAGGTTTTTAGATTTGTTTGCACAGCACTTCCTCCCTTACCAAAGTATACATTATATGTGAATGAGGCTCGTCACAGCTCTGCATAATTACCACATTTGGAGCCATTCTTTTCAAAGCGTTTGTTCCTTCTTCTCATGATTTTTTTTTATATTTTACAGTGACTGTCATCGTTATTTTGATGCTGAGGTTTAATAGTGCCTTCAAATGCAAATGTGACAACACAAGCTGAAAATTGCTGGTAGCAAACAAAGGACCTAAACTTCACTCCTATGTGTAGAGAATCCTACCTGCTCTATAAAAGCACACATGTTTTTGTAGTAAGCCTTGCCTACAGCTTTGGCTTTTGTATTTTATAAGAAGAACCAGAATTTTCTAAAGACACTCTAAAAATCCAAAATGGAGTCTCAGTTGTTTCCTCTTATTTGGAGTGTTATGGTTCTGATTTTGCAGGCACTTGGTATCCAGTTGAAGATGATTGTTCTCAGAGAATTTGTTCTCTTTGTATCATTTATTGAAGAGAGATAGCCCACATGTTCACAACCAGAGCTGCCCAGCCAATGGCCAAAGAGAACGGCAAAAGGGCTGGCTCTCCTGGGCAGCACAAGTGTTCTCTGCTTTACTTGCTGAGCCCTGGGCGAGGCGATGGAGAAGGGGATCTCTGGCTAGGTTCTATGGGACCAGAGAGAGCTCAGGAGCCCAGGAAACGGCTCTAACTAAGCAGTATGGAAGTATTTAAATGTTTGAACAACTGATAAGGTCTTATCCATGGATACCGAAATATCACTTGTATGGTTCCTGCCCTGACCATCACACAATTATAATTTAGCTTCTTCACATCTTAGAAGTTCCTTGCGGAGAGATTGGGAGTTGGATTTTTCTTTGTGTGTGACATACTGCTTCCCCTAGACGAGTAGCTAACTGAACAAACGAATGTCAAATTATTTCCGTTCTTTTTTTTTTTTTTTTTTTTTTTTTTTTTTTTCCGGTACCGGGAACCGAACTCACGACCTTGCGCTTGCCAGGCAGGCGCTTTTGCCACTGAGCTGAATCCCCAGCCCCCTATTTCCGTTCTTAAGTCTGGCTTTTTTACTCTCATTTGAAAACCTTTCAAGGTTTCAACTGACTCTCATTCCGACATTTCAACTGAGTCTTATTTGAAAACATGCCAAGGGAAAGGCTTTTCATAATCATAAATATAGTCCTTTATGAGGATAAAGGGAATTAGAAATGAACAGGCAGGGATCAGACTGTCTTCTTTTCCAGAAAAAAGTTATCATTGGCATGAAGGGTGTATGGGGGAAAGAAAAAAGTATTTTTTCTGTAGTTTGTTAATTTTGTCAATGAATGTGGAGTACAATTGAAAAAATTTCATGCTAAAATTTTTTTCTTTTAAAAAAGTGACTTTATTCGTGGTGTCTTGATTTTGCAATGTTTTAGATTTAAATCAATATAAGATAATCTAGCCATAAACGCCATACTGGCAACTCCTTGTTTTCCTTCCCGAAATTAATTGAAGATCAGAAAGGGAAAGAAATGCATGACGAGCAAGAGGAAATTAAATTTTTTTAAATCAGTTCTCAGGCCCTAAGAAGTTAACAAGCTCTAAGGATAAGAGACTTCAACAGAATATGATTTTTATCTAGGTCATAAAATTTACAACTGTTTTCCTCCTTACTTTAAATGTAGAAATGATAGGTATCTATAATGTGCCAAGCCAGCAAGATCTGAAACATGGATCCATAGGTTAAAGCATTATTTTTCATCCGGACTAAAATTGGCAAGAAATAAATTTATCAAGGGATTACACTTTTAAAGCATGCACTGCACGGCTGCCTAGGACAAAAAGAGAATTCTAGTATATTAAAGTAATAATTCCTTTTGAACTATAGCTATTAATGTAAGATGATAGAAACAGACCAAAATAAACAATTTTCAAGGCAGAGACTAGGGCCAAACCGTCATCTTACCTCTCCAATATTTTATTAGTTGTGCTTTTAGCTACTCATGTTCTCAAAAGGTAATTACCTGGAATTTTCTCAGCTTGATCTGAAGATTTGAACAGTTTTAACATTGATATCACACTGTTGATATGAATCAAATGCCAGATGTTTTGTCCCAACAGCTGAATGGTTGAATTAATGAAGGAGTAGTTCATCATTTGAAATCAATAGTAAATTCCTATATCTAGTCTACATTAAATTTGGCATGTTTTTACTGGTTCTTTAATAAGATTTTAAAAATAATTTTATGTTTCTCTAATGACATGTTTCAGGAGCTGCTATGTATTACACTGCTGTTGGATATTGAAAATTTAGAAATAAAGGTGTGGTTTCTGTCACTCTGGAACTCAAAACTTAGTTTAGGGACTACACAATACCATAAGTAATTTCAGTAAAGCCTGAGAAGCTTTATAATAGAAGTAACTACCCTCTCCCTAAACAAAACAACACAACTATCTCTACTAAGTGTAGGAAACTAAGAGACAGGAACAACCAAGCATCATTCTTTTAAGCAATCCTTGAGCTAGATTGATGAGAAAACAGACACGCTAGCCAGGTAGGAAAAATATCCCAGACAGGGAAAATGGAAACTCGGGAAATGCAGATGGAATTGCTGAAGCGTACACTCAGACTGCAAGTCCTTAATGGAAATCCAGTATGTAAATTAATGAAACACACAGAGACTAAAACCTCCTTTTAGAAAAATCATAGAGAGTAAAATAATGCACATTTTCCCTTTAAGAGTTATCACTACATTATGTTTTCAATTGCTTTCAATTAAAAATATATGGAAAACTTGGTAAAGATTAGCTATAAAAATGCTTGGAAAATATCCACCATTAGCCTTTACAAGATATTTCTATAAAGTTTAGAATTTCTGTCCCTAAAAGGGATAAATAAAGTACCAATTGACAGATGCCCATGGAATTAAAATCAGGATTTGTTGTATTAGCACATTTTTTAGCAAGCACAGATAGTCCATCCATGAGCCATACTGTAAACTCTTGAAAAGTGTCTCCTAATAACATAGTTTCTTATACAAAGGGAGAAAGAAAATGCCCACAAGAGTCCTGCTGAATTTGCATTCCTTAGCAAGTAAAATGTTCATGTTTCCAAGTACTCAGTCCTCCTTTTGAGCCCAGTGAAGATTTGGCCTGATCCAGAAGGTACTGAACTGCCCTCACGTTAATGAGATGTACATAGTTATTGCTCTGTGGACATCAGTTTGCTTGCTATAAATTGAAAGAGTGAACCAGATGCCCTCTATGGTCTCTCAGCTCTAATAATCATTCTATAAGGTTGGGTTTTTTTTTCATGATTGGCATCCTAAGGACATTTCTAGCACCAGTGGGTAAAAACCACTTCTTTAGCAAGTCTCAGCCATGAAGATTAAGGAGTTTATTTACTGTAGACTGCCTGGTCTCACTTAGGCATAATTGTGTTTCTCAACCTCCATGTGGAACACATTAGACTAAGACTTTTCTTTCAGGCTTATACCCAGCAATTGCAGCTCATACAACCAAATCAGCCTAAGCCCAAGTCCGTCCACCAAGAATGAAAGACTCTCACTGTGGCCACATCTACCCTGAAACACTTGATCTCACATGGTCTTGGCCAGCCTTGGGCAGGACTTGGATGGGAGAATACTCAAGACTCCAAGGTGGTAAACACTCACACCATTAAAAAGCATTTCCTCAGTCTCCTATGCCTCTATTATGGAGCAAAATAAGCATTTATCTCTGCTATTTGATAGCATGACATTGTTTACATTGAGCCTGTTCTACTTAGTTTTTCCTAAATGATCTGGAGCAGTGGGCCCCAAAGTTTTTGACCAGATACCACTGCAATAGTTAATATAGATGTTTGTAGATATTTACATACTTATATTTATATATTACAGGTACAAATTTATGAATAATGTTCATGTTGAACTAAAAGGTTATTTATATTATGAAATGTAAACAAAATAAAAGCTTTAAAAGACATTTTAAAACATATTTTTGAAAATTAATAAAAGTGCAGATTACAGTATTCCTTCTGAACTGTGGATTATCTGAAATACCCTTTCTTGAGAACCTTGATTTAATGCACTGACTCTTTTGAATGACCCAAATATTTACCTCAATAATCAATCCTTCTCTAATCTTTTGTAATTCTTCATAATTGCTTATTTACAATCTGAAAATTTGAATTTTTTAGAAAAATCCTTCAGTTTTTATATTTTGTGAGATATGGCCTATTTTTCACATATTATTCATTCAAATCATTATCAATAAAATTCTTTACCCATCTCAGATCCCCAAAATTTCACCACTAGTGCTGAATGTTTCTCTACAATCCATTGGATCTTAAACATGGTCTTCTGTTGGAAAAGTCTCCTTTTATATGTATATGATTTATGAAAGAAGGCAGTAACACTGCTTCAGTGGCGCATGCTCTGTGAAGTATATGCTGTAGTTATGTCCTCTCCGTTTTATCATCTCACTTTCTTTCCTTTCTTTTTCTTTTCAATTCCATTATTCAGTTTAGCTGCCCAACTCATTCACTGGGTGAAGCTATTATACTTTTTATCATTTCCAAAAATCAGATCCATAGCAAGGCATGTTTTATATTTAAAGATAAGAGCTAAGATTTGCCTGCCCTCCTGGGATTATTTTTTTAAAAATGTCCTAGTGTTCCAACTAAATTCAAAGAGGATTGACAGCATCCTTATAATCAGCATATAAAAAATGCGTACATTAAAGAAACCTCAGCTATGATTTTAAATGCCTTATTTCATCAATAGGCTCTTCTTCTAGCTGCTAATCTCTTCACTGAAGTTGGAACGCAATGCAGTGTGCTGACCAGAGCTTTTGGAGCTCCTTAAGCCAAAGTTCAAGCCTTCACTCCAGGATGAACTACCTGACCTTGAATGATTGAATTGCTCAGCCTCCAACTTTCAAGTTTCTTATTTTGCAATATAGGACACTATCTACCATTAGCCTTACTGTGAACATATAGTATTTTCAAACCTGTCAGTAAAGTGTCCAGAACACAACAGGTACATGTCCATTAAATGGCAACTATTTTTGCTATTCTTTGAACCCTTAACAATAACAATTTTTTCTTCCCTCAGATTTGGTAACATCAAGTACCTTGCTGAAGCTGATATTCTGTATTTTTTCACTGACTAATGCAAGTAATTTCCTAAACTTTGATAATTTTACTTAACTTCATAGAAATAAGTAATGCTCAGATTCTTCTTTTATTTTAGAGATTAAAGATAAAATAGCTTGACAACAATGTAACAGTAAGCACAAAAAGTCTATTTGTGCAGTCCTGTCTACCCTTCCAGCATAAGGAACATCGATTCCCCAGCATGTGAAGTTATCTAAGCTCTGAAGTACAAATGAGAAATCGAGGTCCTCTAATCCTGATTCTACCAGCAGCTATGTGTGATAGAGCCGCAAATCCTTTCTCGGGGTCAATTCTACAATGCAGGTCTCTGCATGTAGGGGGTCAAATCTAATCCTCTCCATTTGGTGATTTGAGTAATCCTCTGGTCTCCATCTTTGGGGATAAACTTTATCTTATTCTCGGGAGAAAGTGGGGAATGTTGCTTTTCTACCCATATGTGACCGTATTTATCTGTGTATGTATTATGTATACAGAAAAGAAAAGCAGAGACAGCTAAGTTCTACAACACTCTGCCTTAATTTATAGAAAAGCCTGATCCAGAATTTCAATCATTAGAGCCCCAAACAAGAAAGCAGGTTATTTTAAAATGTCGGACCAAGAGAAGGTGCAGCCTCACTGTCAGAAATGCAGAAAGAACAGGTTTAAACTCTGTTGGTTTTTTATTCACTCTGTGAATGAGTAAGCAGACCCACACTCCACACCTCCATGCCACTGATAAAGGCAGTGATAAAATCAGCTTCTTCAACGGATGGTTCTCTCTGAACAGAAATGCATATATGTTTAATCAGTTCGGAAGCAGTTTTTGCCAGCGTTAGAAGACAATGATTCAATTTGGAAAAGCTGTTTGAAAAGTAGCATGTCACAGTGGATAGACATTTTTTGTCACTTAGAATTAGATGACCCAGGTTAGAATTCTCATATTTTTCACTTACTATTTATGTGAGTCTGAAAAGGACATCTAAAATATAAGTTTCAACTTTGTCATATGTCAAATGTGAACACGAACACCTTTTTCACAGACTTACTGGGAGGACTGGCTGAAAAATATATAACAATGTCTTCACTTGTACATGGCACATAGTAGCCTTTTAGAAAGTGTTGTTGGATCTGCACTAAATAATTATATGAAGGTTCTGGTTTGATTTATATTCCTGTATCCTATCCCTCCACCCTGGAAATCTGACAGAAAATTTAAGAGCTCCTTTTAGAACCTTTTACCATTGATTTGGATTTGTGTTCTTTTGGATGATTAATTATTCAGCATTAATGATTTTTACTGCATCAAAGATAGGTTTTGAAGATCTTGCTCTGTGCAGATTTTAATGGTTACAACACTTTCCCACATTTGCATAGAACTACACTCTTCAGAAGGCGTTCCTATCTATTTTTCTCATTTGTTCAGGAGTTAGTACAGTTATGCACTTAAATTTTAACATCAATTTCATGGCAATGAGTTTAAATGGTTTTCTGTGGCTTGATGTGAATAGGGCCTTTTATTTTCAAATATTCATCTGAAAATGGCAACTACATCCCATAACCTACTGAAAAATGACACTCAAATAAGGCAGCATTTCAAAGGAAATTCAGAAAAATTGCAAAGGTAGATTATGAAACGTGTGTCTGACATTTGCCTGGGCTCCTAAGTGAGGGTAATTCACCCGAATGGGTGACCTGTGCACAGTTTCCAGCACACCGGGAAACCCCCAAAGACCCACTCTCCACAGTGGATAACCTGCCGGGGAAGAAAAACAAACGGCAGTATCTAAGTAGGTAAAGTACTGGTGCTAAATTCATTATGGACATTTCACTGCAGCACAGAGAAAACCCATATTAAAGCAGGAAAAGGAAACGATTTTGTTACACTTTTGCATTACATGATTTTTATCACTTGTGATATTAGCTTGAGTGAGATCTCCAAATAGAATTCTTTCTGCAGCCTCTTAATAAGTATGTAAATAGTAGTGCTGAGTAGAGGAGATGATCTCAAGCCGAAGGACCTAGTTTTGAATCCCATTTCTGCCACTTACTGACTGTGATCTGTGATTTAACTTTTTGGAGCTTCTATTTCTCCATATACGAAATTGTAATACACAATAATTACCTTAATTACCTTAATGTTTTTAGTAGGATTAAATAAGATAATGCATATAAACAGCCCTTAATTTGCTCTGAAGTACTAAATAAGCTTTAATGTCACTGTAAAAATATTACTATGAGTTGTGATAATGGTAATGCTGATACCAAGGTTCTTCCATTGCTATGGTCTCAGGCATATGACTGAAACTAATCCAAACTTCCTGTCCCTCCCCACCTATAAGAAACTTCTATCTACACCTTTCTCGGGTTCAGGGTATAGCAAGTGACATTCTAATCATAGGGCATAATGCACATTGTTTCAACATTTCATCTACATCTTCCTACAGCTTCTTATCACTGCTTAATTTTCTCCTGTTTAGAAGTTACTCAAATGATATCGTTAATTTATTCAGTCGATGAAAAAACACTAGATGAAGGGTGATCATGTGCAAGTTCTGTGGAGGGTCCTGCCTGATCATCTATCCCAGATGAGCAGAGATCAGAAAGGTCAAACACACTATCTGAGAACACCGTTTATTGGATTGAATACAATGACAGAGCATTGTTCAGTTCACAGATTGATCAACCAGTGGGAGAGGTGATATCTTGGACTACCTTATGGTAGTCAGCAAGCCAGAGTGTGTGACAGGTGGGGGAAACAGAACAAGGGCACGGAGACAGAAACAGAGCGTGACGTCTGCATTGTAGAACAGGAGAGACGGTCACAACACTAGAGTAACTGTTCTTGGATGGGGGTGTGGAGATTGCTGAGGAAGGAGCTGGCCCTACTTGTGTTGATGGAGAAGGTGGGCATAAAGCTGAGTAAGCACTGAACATGAAAAGTGGCAGTCAAGTCTGGGGCCCTCAGGGATGGGCTCTTGGTTGGCTGGTGGAGCTTCTACGTGCTGGGTATTGTGATGATATAAAACTGAATCAAATTTAGCCCCTCACAGAAGTCAAGATATAATGAAGTCATATTTAACAATCAATTGACATAACTGTTACAGACGTTGAAAAGAAGGGTAATGTTTTGATTTCCAGATGATAAAATGAGATTGTTCAAGTAGAATGCCGTCTCTCCGCAGAACTCTCAGTGAGGTAGAATTTGTTAATTTGGTGAATTAATCATGATCAGAAGTCTGTGGATTAGCTTTGCAATTTCTAAAACTGGACTGTGTGAGCAAATCAAGTATGCCTCTGACCCTCCAAGGCAGATCGTAGGAACCAAGCCCTGGGATACACAGTGCCAATAGACTCAGCTACAGTTTTTGGGATCCAGGACTGTCACATATCCAGGAATACTGAGATAGCACAGACAGTACTTCCGCTCTCTCTCTCTCCCTCCTTGTAGACAAGCCCATGTGAAGAGTCAGTTTGTAATCAGAAAATAGCTTGGTGAGCACAGAGTCATGACGAAAGGAAAGATAATTTGAATCTCTAATGGTATCAGGCTATAAGCACAATAAGAATATCCTTGACAGTCTGAAAAAACTCTGTTACTTTAGATTGCTCCCCTCCTGAATTAAGTGAGCTTGGCTAGGCATGACTGAATGTGTTTATTCTCTATGACTCACTATTCCCTATGGTCCACCTCTCTAGTTGATGTTTCCTTTGTTATTTGTTTAATTCGTATTTAACTTGGCATAGAATCTCTCTCTTTTCATCCAGTATGTGTTGACTTTTATGTTTGGCTGTAGAGACTAAATCTTATTAGCCAAATAACTGAGAAACAAAAATTAGTGAACAGGGCAGAAGGCACCCCTTACCATCTTTCCCATTTACCAAAGAGCAGTTATAGTGAATGGGAACACGCTCTTCATTTTCCCTACTCAATACAAAAGCATTTGTAGACTGTGAGTGTACGACTTTTAAAGACACACCTGTAGGCTAGGGGTATAACGCAGCAGTAGTGCTCTTACCTAGCTTGTCCGATGCCCTGAGCTTGGCCTTGTCTTAGCTGCTTTCCTCACTGCTGGACTAAAATACCTAACACTTAAAGGAGGAGAGGTTTATTTGGGCTCACGTTTCTGTTCATAGTTGGGTGACTCCAAGGCAAGATGGCGTGGTACATGGGTGTGGTACAGGGGAACAGCTGCTCACCTCACTGCACACAGGAAGCAGAAGAAGAGTGAAGGGAGGAGCAGGGAAAGGAGATACCGATATTCCTCCTTTAATGACCTACGTATTTAACAAATGTTTGGACTTACGATGGAGGTGTACTGTTTAGATTTATGACTTGCCATTAAGGCTTATGACCAGGTTTGTGTTTTGGTTTTTGGTTTTTGGTAAGGTTCTGTGCCTCTTGTTTATAGATCCTCAATATCCTTTATCATGTGGTACAACTTTATATAGTATGCAGTTTTTTGCTGATTGTACTGTACAGTATGGTACTAGAGTTTTATGTTCTCTTATACATTACAGTACTGTATGTAAGAACTATGCAAATAAAAGCAAAGTCATTAAGTTGAAATTTCCTTCACCATTTCTTTGTTCTGAATATTGTAATGTGCATACTATGTACAATTCCTCATCTAGAGACCAGTTCATACAATGATTTAGCCACATGAGTATAACTCAGCTTTAACCAGGAATGTCTGTATATCTGTTCAGGCCATGCCCCCAGCTAACTTCCTCTTCTGACTAGGCCCCTCTTCCTAACAGCAAGCCAGCTATAATGCCCCTATAATCCAGTCACCTTCCAAAAGCTTCACCTATGACCACCTGAGGCTTTAGGGGAGACATCTAGGCGCAAACCATAATAAACCCCTAATATTGCCCAAAAAACCCAAGTAACATCTGGTGTTATATGTAATATTCTATGTATGGCTTGAGGATCTCTACAAAGCCATCATTTATCCACTCATTTTTCTCAAGCACTGTACTTTTGGTAATGCACCTAAGTTAGAATTAGAGTGAACCTAAGTTAGAATTTATATCTTCAGCAGAAATATTGCATTGTTGATTTATCTTAAATTTTAAATAAACTAAATCTTTTCAATTTTTTTCAAATAGAGCTCTCCCTCCCTAGCTTCTGACCTGTATTTTTCATTTATTCCTATTAAATTTTACCTGGAATGCTTTGGTGCATTATTACAACCTACCAAACATGGTGAAAGTGGTTTGTCACTAATCAAGAACTTTATAAATACCTAGGTACTTACTATAGTCTGAATTTCTACAGCAAATGATTATTTTCTCCACTACTTCCAGGCTATCCATAATTCCATTGTGACATAAATACATCGACCACATTCCAACTTGACCTTTTTGTCTTTACCCATTTGGAGCTTTGTGTAAGTCATTTTTCTCTTGCACAGGTGACCACAGAAGGATTGAAACAAGATTAACTAAAACACTCATCTCACACTGATCAATAAGCCGAGCCATAAAGGTATTTATTGCTCCAAAAATAAACCAGGTAGAACATAATTCTGCAGATTGAATAATATCCAATAAATTCAACTTAAAAGCTAACTTCATTATTTCACAAATCATAAGATTATAGATTTCCTTTATTTCTTCAAGTTAGAATGTAAGCACTCTGCAACATTGGGTATGAAAGTCACGTTATCAGACAAAAATACTGAGCACTTACCATATGCTAGGAATTTTAGGGGATAAAAACTGAAGCAGACAAACTTCCCCCAAAGAATTAGTACTCCAGCTTTGAGGGGAAAGGCTGTAATAAAAATATTCAACTAAATGTTTATATCCGTGAACTGACTAGCAGCGTGAGGTGGGAAATGACTATTTTAAACAAATACACACATACAGATTGTATGGTTCTTCTTTTTTATTTTACCTGATGAGATGTTATTCAAGTGGGGAGGAAGAGGCAAGGTACTCATAGTTGTTTTCATTTTAGTTCTTAAGGGGATATGACAACCCATAAAAACTAGAGTTGGAGAAACCATGACCAGAGCATAAACTTGAGAAAGATCCTTCTCTAATTGAATCCTCACTCCCATCTCAGCCTGCCTCTTGGATCAGACTTATCTGATGCAAAGAATGCTGCCTGTTACTCTCACAATATCTCAGCTCTGGGGGTCTCCATAAACCAAAGGGCACCCATCACATTGACTTCCTCAAAATTGTGAGTTGACTCTTGCCTTACATCTATCTAGTCAAAAGAGTTAACTCAAAAGACTCATTCCAGAGTAAAGGCTCTGAAAGGAAATTCCACTTCACATCCAAAAATTTAAAAAAAACACTTGAAACTGCAACAACATTAAGGTAGGGAGTATCCAAGGAGGGAGCCATGGCCGTAATCCAACAAAGAGATGGCAGCGTAGTATCCATGCAATAGGAACACAAAGTAGAGATACATCTAAGAAATTTTAATGAGTAAAAAATAAATAGGACGAGGTCACATGTTGGATGTAAAGATAAAGTTAGGAAAGAATCAAGGAGTGGGGCATAGGTTTCAGGTATAGGTGACTGGGTGGATTGACATACCCCTTGCTATGGAGAAGGGAAAGTCTAAATGAAAATACGATGTGTTCCATTTTGATAGAGTTGTGCTTGAACTATCAAAGCAGAATTGTTCATATGTTATACATATTGTGTTCTCAGGCGTAGCGTGAGTCAAGAATTCATGTGCAAGTGATTTATAAGATAAATACTCCCAGCAGAGATTAGTACCAATGAGGGGACAGAGAAGGAATGAACCAAATAAGGATGTAATAGCAGGTCAAACTTTCACAGAGCACAGGCTTTAGCCTGATCCACAGGAGAATTTGATGGGTGGGATACATCTCACGGCACCCCACCTTTGGAATGGCAGGAGACAAGAACTCTGATTGCCTTTCAAGAGAGAATCTTCCACAACGCGCAGTTAGCTAATGCCTCACAGTCAGCCGCTAGCCAGTGACTAAGCACAGAGGCGGTATAGTGACTTGACATTTCTGGGCCTCCTCTGTAAGCAATCTGTGCAGTGGAGCACTGCACTAGACTTTTCTCAGAGCTGTACTGCAGTCTGCGGCTCATTCTGCCTAACTCTCCTTCCTTCTCCTTCTCTTTCACCATCAGACCCACCTCATGTGCTAATGACTTTCTCTTTCTCTTTCACCTCTGTATGCATTACCCTCCATAAGGTAATAATTAGGTGACTTCTGCCTCCATCTTACTCTCTGCTTTCTGGTAGACCCAAACACCACTCAGTGCAAGGAGGCTGGTCTGTCATGTCCTATACCCAACAGTCACTGGCTAGGCACTGGCAATTATGCAGATGGGGAGGGGGGAGGGCACATGAACACCCAGAAAGTTATAACTGTCTATGCACATAAACAAAGCTGTTCCAGTAATCCAAAAGACAACCCCCTGAAAGGATGTGACAAGAGGAAGCTTTGGGAGTGAGGGTGGGAGTGGAGGGTTGTAACACACAAGAATACTAACAAGGGACCCAAAAGGACCTGGGCAAAGCAGCAGCAGTACCTGTTATACACCAGCAAGGAAGCTGGGTATCTGGATATCTGCATAGTTCTGAAGAGTGATCTAGACTAGAGACTAGAAGCCGCTGGAGTGTGGGTGTGGGGGGAAGACCAGGCGATAAGATAACCAAGACTGAATTACAGAGGTGTTAAGACAGGAGAAGCAACAGCCGAGGAAAGAAATGGAAAGTAAAACAGAGTTTAAGGGTCTGATAGGAAAGAGAAGTTAGAAAATGGGGAAAAACAGGAAGGCCGAGGAAGATCAAAAGGGAGTGTGGTCAGAAAGGCCCAGAGGGAAGAGAAACCCAGAAGTAAGTGAGAAGTGGGCAGTGACAGTGGTTCCAAGGTCAAGCAAGGACTGGAGTGGCAGGAGTTCAATGTTTCAGGAAGCTGGAGATGAAAAAGATCAACCTGCCAGCTAGCTGCGGGCTGAAGGGGAAATGGGGGGGGGGGACTCCAAATCTCTGAGTCTCTTGTAAGGACCTTGTCACTGAATTGCAGGAGAGAGACAGTGCTGGAGGGAAAGGGACTGTAGATTCTTCCCGTGATCTTTGTGGTGGGAGAAACACAGTGTGCTTGTGAGAATTTCCAAGGGTAACAATAAATTTCATGTGGAGAAACAATGGCTCAGGATCGCTCTGCCTCTGTACTAAGGGCCGGCCAGCAGTGTCTGTCAGAACAAATGACTTTGCTAATTGTGTGCCTTCATGATCATTGCTCTTTGCCCTGGAAAGCCATTATAGCTAATGTGCTGCTACTTTTTACTACTTTTACCCACTAGACTGGTCTGAGATAATACAGTTGTTCAGCACTGTTCATTTCCCTGTCTAGAGGCTTAATTGCATGTAGTTGCTGACAGAAACAAAAATAGAAAATTATGAGAACTAAGTCAGTATTTCTTCCCATTTGGTTGCTTTGGGAAGCAGGGAAGACTTTAAAACTTCTAAAACATTACATTGCTTCAAGAAGTTCTCCCCAGCGAATAAGCTTTCTTCCTTAGAGGGTCAAGGAGAAGTGGATTTATCCAGAGATCTTGAGCCAAAAGTCAGCTCATGAGGCGGGGAAGATATAAGCCACCTCTTCCCCTAAATCCCACTAGACAAATTCGATGGACCTGCCCATGGTCTGCGGTTTGCAGACAGTAGCAGCCAAGCCAGCGCTGAGGCTGTAAGAGCTCCTGGGAAGGAACAGAAGTAGGAAGTGGAAAACCAAAGTTGTCACACTCCTTTTCACTCACAGCCTCTATTTTCCTTTCCTAAAAAGTGAGAGAGAAGAATGTTGGTCTTGCCCTCAGCAGGAACTTAGAGTGAGGCAGCTGTGCACCTCTGGCCTGATGTGCAGCACTGCCCCCGACCTACAGGAAGGAAACAGTCTCGTGACTGACACCCTGACTCTGGAGGCAGGATGGCCTCGTTACAGCCTCATCTGTACCACCTGCTGTATAGACTACAGCAAGCTCCATCACATCTCAGCTTAGGTTTCCTATTTCTTAAATAAGAATAGTTCTTGTTGTGGCTTCTGTCTGGATGCCCCCAGAAGCCTCATGAAGCCATAGGCGGGGCTTTTCAGTATGACACTGGGATTGATTCATGGTGCAATGCTAGGATTAAGGGCACTAGGATTAAGGATGTGAGTGCTACCCACCCTAAGGGTGGTAGCCTGAGAAGATCTAAGGGACAGAAAGAGGCTTGTCATGGGTTGCTTGCTTGCTTTTACTGTCTTCTGCCTACAATGAACTGTTTCTTCCCTGCGATGCCCCTCTGCCATGCCCCACTGCCTTGAAGCCAGTCTACTATGGACTGAAATCTCTATCAGCCATAAGCCAAACAAACATTTCCTCCTTTAACTTTGAGTGTTTGATATTATGTTTCAATAAGAAAAACAATAAAGAGAGTTCTAATGTTCACAGTAGGGCTACCAAAATTAACAACAGTTTACTATATATTTTATTGAAAAAACTGGATGAGAAGAACTTGAATGTTCTGAACATAAAGAAATGATAAGTGCTTGAGCAAATGGAAATTATATTTACCCTGATGTGATCGTTCTACATTGTATACACATATCAAATTACCATAGCATACACCACGCACATATATAATTATTATGTGTCAATTAAAAAGAAAAATTAAGACAAGTAAAAAAATAAAAATTTAAATCAGACAAAATAAATATAACTATATTACATGAAAAATTGATCAACAGATTTACATTAACCTATTGAAATGCACCTAAGGAAATATTTCCTCAGGGAAAATTCAATATGCTGTTGTAGTTCTCATTAAAATACTGTATGTAGACTTCAAATATCCTTTCAATCAAAATAGTAAGTTCAGTACAGAGAGTGGTATAGTCCAAGTATCCTATGTCCCTACAATAATCTTGTAAAAACAATCTCCAGATATTTCTGATTTCTGCTCTATTTCCAGATTCTGACTTCCCAAGGTAGATGCACTCTTTACTTGCTTTAATAGCATGGTTACAATTTTTTATAGGACCACTCACAAACCCTGTAAAACCACAAGCCAGCATCCTGGACTTTGTAGCTTAATTTTTTAAAAATTTCATCCTCTCTAGGAATCACTGAGCTGGATGGGACTTTGGGAGATCATCTGCTATAAACTGTCTGAGACAGATGGTGGTCTGCCCCTCTTTGTCCTCCCTGGAATGAGGGAGAGGTAGGAGAGAATGAATAATAAGAAATGAACACAATAGCCTAGAAAAAGCAGGGGCTCCACATTTGCAATCATGAAAAAAAAAAGGAGAAATTCCAAACTGTTGCTTAAAATTTCAACACTAACTTATTTTACTTGTATTTATTTAATTATTGCATGACTAGCCCACACTTATTTTCCCAGAAATAGAATCTATTATCAAAAACCATAAAATAATAATTATTATAGAAGTCACATACTTATAAAATTACTTTTATTCCCAATATTAGGCAATGAGAAAAGACCTAGGGTTGCTACTGGAAATATAAACTGACCATAGCTATTATAATTTACGGTGCACAGATCCTTTGACCCCAAAAGCTTAATTCTGAGAAAAACAAAAAGTGTCAGGGCATATGAATTTATGAATAAGGCAGTTCACTGTATCATTATTAGAAATAGTGAAATATTGGAGACCATCTGCATGTTTGTACAGGTTGAAGACAAAGCAGCCATCCACAAAAATGTCTTAGATCTCCCTGCACTACACTGGAAAGAGACCAATGACACTTTGTTAGGTATGTGAAAAAGTTATAAGAAACATGTGGTACAATTCCTTTCATCTAAATGAACCAGAAAAGGTAAGTGTGACAAGCAGTTTAGCTTAGGAATTAGGACTGACTGCATCTGAATGTCACAAATGCTACACACTAGTTGTGTGACCTTTGGCAAAGAACTTGACCTTTCTGTCACTGATAGATTCCTAACCCATAATCTGAGGTGAATATTGTTTTTACTTCCTAAGGCTACGTGAATAGCATAAAATAGCCCTAGTGTAGCCAGAACATTGAGCAAGTGTTGCTTATTATTATGAAGTTTATATAGACAAAAGAAAAAATACAGAATTTATAATCAAATACTTAGCATCAGTTAAATAAAAAGAGTGGAAACAGAAGAATCAAAGATGATAAATCATACATAGTTCATTTTTGTTTGAACTGTTACAAGAAATATTACTTTTGTAATTCATATGACTGAAAATTTTCAAAGGAATAATAGAAAGGTTTTTTGCTAAAATGTATTAGACAATTCTGGAAATATCAACATGTACTTGTGAACAGAGCTGAATTCCTGGAATCCTTTTTATAACAAAGTCTATGGCCATCATTTCTTCTCCCATTTGTAGGAGCAACATCTTAGGCAGTTTCACTACCATTATCACTAACAACGCAGTGGTTTGGTTATTGCCTCAACTGCATTAAAATGTACTTTTCTTTCTATAAGTGCATTAAAGATTTGACAATTTCCATTAGCACCTCTGTATAGAGAAGTTGCAAAATAAAAGGCAAATTGTATAATTATAAAAACATTAGACTGATATTTCTTATCATTTGCTATTACTTTTAAGCCAGTAAAGTTTTATTTTACTAAAAATTCTGTCATAAAGTAAGTTTGAAAGCCTAAAGCATTTTATTTTTAAACTATGAAAAATATTACTGTAAGTATAGCAAAATAATACATGTTACATTTCACTTGAAGAGATAAAGTTAAGTGTGCTTTTGCTATTTCTTTGTATATTTGGCCCATTTTGCTGTCTATAAGTAGTTCATTCATGATTCAGGTTGCTATCTTCTCTAGGATCTGTTATAACATCCTCATGATATTTACTTATCATCATTAGGGGAAATTTATATTTATTATTTTTGCAAATACCTTTCTTGCTACATTCATAATTTTTGCTAGAAGTTATTTTTAGATTTTAATATAGTTAGTGCAGGATAGCCCCTATTTAAAAGAATATAAATTTAAAAGGAAATAAAACCAACAAAGTCAAGGTTAACTTTCAGGTTGTGAGCAATTAGCTTTCCCTAAGCCAGTGGGTGGACCCAGACGTGTTTGGTGTTCACTGGGTCCCAATTCTGACCGGTGTTTAGCCAGGTGGCCCCTGACCCTGCACGGCTCCCTTTCTCATGCTGTAGAAACAAGGACACGGGGACACAGACAAGACATAGCCCGTGGTAAATGTCATGAAGGACATACTGCAGGTGATGAGAGAGACCACAGACATGGGGAGGAAACAGGGCACACAGATGACAGTCCAGACCTGTCAGAGGAAATGACAGCTGAGTCAAAACTTGAAGGGCAAGAATGAGGTAGCTGATAAAAATCTGAGAACTGAGAAGTGAAGGAAAGCACAAGGACGAGACAACCCTTACAATTAACTCTTGAGAGCTGCATCTCTTCGTAATTCTTCTATCTCTAGAGATAATCAGTTTAAGACTCTCATGGCAGCTCTTGCTAAAGAAGTCCAAAATATGCTCTCATACATTCTGAGGAAATTGTTTTGACTTAGTGCCAGGCATTATTTCATGGTTATTTCTTTCTTAAATTAAAGAATTTTGTCTTTTTAATTACTAACATAAATAATTAGGAAGATGGCAGAGAAACTCTTCGCAGCCCAGCTCTGGCAATGCCCAGTGCGTGAGTCTCCGTTGTGAATCATTGTACTACCCAGCGGCGCACCCTTCCGGACAGCCTCACGCAGGCTCCCTCCTACTCACCAGCTCCTCGTCCCTCCCTCTCTCTCCCTCTTTCTCTCTCATCTTTCTCAGATTTCCCACCACTTTTCACTTACCATTTGATTTTGCACACTTTCTTTGGACCTCAGTTTCCTTGTCTATAAGATTATGTGACTTGCGGAGGTTATTTCTAAAGTTTTCTTTCTTTTTTTGGTTTATTTTCCGGTACCAGGAATCAAACTCATGACCTTCCGCTTGCCAGGCAGGCGCTGTGCCGCTGAGCTAAATCCCCAGCCCCTAAAGTTTTCAATTGTGACATTTTATGGCCCACAATTTATTATCTGCATCCCCTTCACACACACGCAGGCACACACAAGCACGCAAGCACACACACGCACATGGTCAGGCTTCTCTTCTGATCTGACTGCTCAGGGAGGTCTGAGTCCACACACTTGTGATCTGAGGACATGATCTGTGCGCAGGGGGAGATGAAAGTGCATGGAAGGGGGCGCTGTGTGTGAGCCCCACGGTGGTGCAGAGGTGAGTAAGGGCTCACGTGGTATCTGGGTGTGGGCGTGGATGGGGCTGCAGGACACTCCAATGTCAATTACTATGCCCTTGAAAAGGGAAGCTACCTTACAATGTGATCTACGACTTCAGCAGAGCCCCTCATGAATCATGCAGAGACGATCTGTACACATTCACAGTGGCACGCTGATTTGTCTCCAACCAGTGAATGGTGAGCACTGCTGAGCAGAATTAGAAGGATCAGCCACCCCGGGCCCTTTGTGTCACTTCCGTGTCTGTTGCCCATGAACTGCCTTCTTTCGGAAACAGAAAGGCTGCGCTGCCTGGCGTCTGAGCTCCTGTACAGGGGGCTGCAGTGCTGGGGTTAAGAGGATGAGTTTGGAGTTGGAATCCGGACTCTACCACTTACTTGTGCAAATTTGAACAAGTTGACTTAAATACTATTCAAGAGGATGGGTTCAGGGTTTGAATCCTGAGTTTATCACTTAGTTATTGTGTGAAGATGAGCTAGTCACTTGAACTTTCTGAATCTACTTCATAGGTTTTAGGAAATCAAATATAAAGGGTCTGACATACAGCAAGTGCTTAATTAATGCTATTAACTATTACTGTTGTGTTGGTTTTTAGACTTTTTGTGAAACAACATGCATTTTTGTCTCTAAGTGTAGAATTATAGTCTATAAATGACTTTTAGATGTAAACAAGTGGTAGAGGGATATTTTGGAGTAGACCCTGAATGACAGTGAGCGTAGAAGTAATAATAACAGTTGTGACCCACCAATACAAGGGACAAGGCCCTATGCACCTGGCTTGAGCACCTACCTCTTTGAAGTAGAACACATGTACGTTGCTAGTCCTTCTTGATGTCAGGCAATCTGTAGAAGCCAGAGATGAGATTGTCACTAAGAGAGAGGAGGACACAGACCTATAAAGAGAGAAACGGCAAGACAGCGGGTAGGTGCTGGAACAGACAGGGGTGTGAGGGATGAACAAGAGTCTTCCAGAAGTGAAGGAGAGGAATATTTCTAACACAGAGAACAGCAGACCTGAGACACACAGTTGTAGAAAGCCTGGCTGTTGTACAGCGGAGATACTGAAGAAATGAGACAGATCTCATGCCACGGGTTTGCCCGGTTAAGTAAGCAGGGAGGGAGTGGAAGTCACGTAAATGTGTGTCTACTATGTGGCAGGTGTGCTGGGCTCTTCACATGCATAATCCCGTGAAATCCTCAACTCGCATGAGATAGGAAGTACTATCTCTCTTTCCTAGATAAGAAACTGAGTTCACTAGAGCTTGATGTTCCCAGGATTCCACAACTACCCAGTTAGTGTAGAACTGATATCAGACCCCTGATGCCTGTGACTCCCAAGCCCGTGTTCTGCGTGCTGCCCCCACAGCCTCCTCCTGAACTCTGTCACGGTTCAGAGGAGGTGGGACCGCCCAGCTCACTGCCCTGCCCAGCTTTGTGCTTCCAAAGGGACAAGCCACAAATCTACTAATAATAATGTTAATGATGCTAACAACCTTAAATGTCCCCTTTGATGGCATGACATTTTTATAGCTTGCACAGGGTTTGGGGTGCATGACTTTAGGCAAGTCACTGACCACTTTGTGCCTCAGTTTCCTCATCTCAATTATATGGCACCATCCTCATATAGTTTCCATAGGAAAAACTTAAATCATCTAGGTAAGCCCTTAGGAAGAAACTCAGGACTTGACAAATACTGCGTATATTTCCGTAGTGA
Organism: Chinchilla lanigera; assembly: GCF_000276665.1. Classification (NCBI taxonomy): domain Eukaryota; kingdom Metazoa; phylum Chordata; class Mammalia; order Rodentia; family Chinchillidae; genus Chinchilla; species Chinchilla lanigera. The sequence continues at coordinate 10,293,881 of NW_004955448.1, forward strand.
AGTAGCTACTATATCACTACATCACTGATGTTTTATGAATAAGGTATTTTCTCCGCTTTACAAATGTAGAAGCTGAGACTCACTGAGTTTTAAAACTGTTCAAACACAGCTTTGGAGTGACAGGATACGATTCCTGGCCTGAGCTTCTGCTTCCAGAGCCGCTGCCCAACGGTGGTATCGTGTCCCCTCTGTCTCTGTACTTCCTGCATGTGACATCTAGGGGCCTCGAGCATCACTTGTGTGCTCTGTTGTGTTCATGGTATTAGAGAGAGAAAGGGCCTTTTCTCAAGTGTACTTTCAATCATGAAAATACACGGCAAATAAATGACAAGAAATGTAATGGGATTTCCCTGCACTGTCACTCAAGCGATTAGACGTCTACACTGATTAAAGGAGCCCAAAACATTACCTCCACCTCTTTGGTTAAAACAAGCTTTGAGGTGAGATGGAATCACTGAGAAAGAGATGCAAGTGACCATCTTCAAACAGATAGGGCGCTAATAAATGGTGTGAGGCACAGAGCAGTGACCCTCTCAATTGCCCCTGTTCTACCTGAAAGCGCAGGTCAGCTACCAAGGCACATTTAATGGCTCTCTCTGGACTTACGCCTGGCAGCACTGCTGTATTCATTTATTTTAGCCTTTATATAATTAGCTCACAGATATTATTAGATGGTGATAATGTACACGCACATCACACTCCGTTTACAGGCTTGTAGTTAAGGCTGTTAGTCACGCTCTGTATGACTACAACCAAATCTGTCACAGAGTCTAAACTGACCAATAAATCCATGTCAAGTGGAGAGAATAATTTAAGTGATAATAAAAGGCAACTGGTTTAGATTTTGATTTTATTGGCGGAAGATTCCTGCTGCCTGCATGTCATTTAACTCTTTAGGAAGCAGAGATGAAAGCCCCAAACCTTCCAGGTTTAGATGCAGCAGTGGAGATCACAAGAGATATTAGCTAATTGTTAGATATGATGTTGAATTAGTAAGTGCCATCAATGGCGAAGAAGCAACGGAAAGGATTCGTGGGGCACTTGGTAATGCATTATGTGGATGCAGTTGCTATGGTGATAGGTTTGTTCTCCAGGAGACAGAAGCTGGAGCGCAGGATGCTTGGAACCAGGGGGTGTCATTGTCCGCATGAAGCCCTTCACCTTGACTTACAGTAATGACGCTTCCAGAGTCCCACCAAAGGCCACTTTGGTCCCAGCATTGCCCTGGCAGAAGCAGCAGCTTGTGGGGTAATACCATGAGGTCTGGCAAATGTTCCAACAGAGCTGCCCGGCTCACTTCCTCCCACAGTTAGTTACTAGAAAGGGCAGACAATTGCCTGTAAACATGGGAAGAAGGTGAGTGGGAGCCCTGGCCTCAGAAAGGGACATTTGTGCATTCCTGTCATAAAACCCTGTAATTCCTAATACATACTAATGTTCTTTCTAACGCACCAGGGAAAAAAGCATGACATTTGGCTTTTTTACCAACCTCTATTCTATGACTGTGAAGTCCAGATGACAATATCATGTGGTCATCTCTTCAGCTAAGGGGTTAATTCTTAAGTGGGTAAGAAAGGTGCACAATGAGCAGATATTAATAATTGATATCCCTTAAATTGCCAGTCAAGCATAAGACCGGCAATAGTATGTTCTCAATAGGTATTAGTTGGACTAGAATCTGAACTTTGTCTGATAAGACCCCTTCTACAGTATTTCTGATAAGCTACGGAGAAGTTGTGTTTGCTATTACTTCCAGTTGGCACACCCTTGGACTTGGATTCAGGACCCATAATGCTGTAGCAATCCAGGTGATTGTGAGAGCTCTGTGAGGACAAAGGCCAACCATATCTACCTGTTCCCTGTTGTAACTGTCCAAGGCTTGTTCCAGAGTGGGCACACACGAGGCTCATCAGAGAAGGCAGATTGCTGGAGAGTGAGTAAAATGGTCACTGAGATGAGACTGAGCCCTCCATGTAACTAAACGGTGTCCATTTTTATATTTTTGGATATTTACAAGCCTGCTCTAAACGGATGAGGTATTTGGCCGCAATGTCATTGTCAAACACACTGTCAAACTGCGCAGCTTCGTCTCCATGTGCCACTGTGAACCTGGTGGCATCACACCCCGCAGCCTTCTGAAAATGTGCAATCTTCAGGGCTTACCTCACTGAACATTCAGTACTCCTAGCATTTTGTAATAAGACTGAGAATAGTGACCTAAAAGTATAAAAATAATATCCTTGTTAATGAATCATAACGTCTTTTTGTGGTGCTTCATGAAGTTAAAGTATCTGGGAAAGCTAGATGAAGGAAAGCCATGACACATTAATGATTTCAAATGTGTGCTAGAACTGGCAGAACAGAAAGTGGCATGAATAATTCAAATAAGACACCAATCTTTTTTTCCCTCTTGCAAAAGGTTGAAGCATAAAAATGGGGGAGGGAAGCTTCTGGAAAAACCGGCTGAAGTACTAAGTTGTCCGGTGATCTCCTTGCATTTGGAGGGTTAATCCAAGTTCAAGCAACATAGGACACCTTCTAGTCAGTTTGAAGGGATTATACTGAAATCTTTTGACACCACATTTTGTTCCTTCTGACTTGGGCAGCTGCTGGGGAGAGTTAAGACTAAATGTTTGATGCCCAGTGAATTAGAGTCTATTTTTGAACTCAGATCTCCAAATCCTGATGGAATGGTCCCCAAGACGAAAGGAAAGCAGGAAGCAGTGCAGGGGGCAGTTGGTTTAGTGCACTCTCAGCTTATCTCCACCACGCCAGCTTCGATGGCAGCCAGATAGGAAAGAGCCTGAAAGGACGTCCTGAGCGCAGATGATAACTGTGAGCCCGTCAAGAGCACGGGTCCATAGATCCACCTCGTTGCTTTAGTACTTTTTCTTTTTGTCTTTTTCCCTTAAACTCCTCTTGAAAACATAGCTACAGTTGCCAAAGAAAATCAGAGTCTATTTTGGTTGTTGATACTGTCCTAGGTGAGTGTGTGTACTAACTGAATTAGTATTAGTATTAGAAATTCAAGCCTGAATTTCTATCAGACCTAAGTAATGTACAATCTTATATAGATGTAATGCATGCCGTATATAAACTGATGTGTGTATACATGTACACACATACACATACACATAAGCACAATGAATGTATTTTTACAGTACAAGAACAAAGAAAATTGCTGTGTTCAAGTTTCAAATTAATGTGAAATTAGAATTTAAATGACTAGGACAAGACTAACCTCAGGAAGACCATGAATTTAAAGTTCTTTTTCAGAGGTTTGATACAGAAGGTAAATCAATAGGTGCTTGAGTCAATCCATAAATTATCTGCTGCAGGTTGTCTTTTAGAAGTTGGTCCAAAGGGATTAGAATAAAGGGAAAATAGAAGAATCTGCTCACAGGATCAGTGTTCACAGAAGGAAAAAGGATCATCGATCCATCCATCCATCTGTCTGTCCATCCGTCCATGCATCCACCCACCCACCCACCCTCATGCTCATCCATTCATCTACAGGCTGTATGTCAATGCCAGGCACTGTACAAAGAGCAGTGGACATGAAATAAAAGCTAGAAACCCCATTTCACTAAGCTTTCGGCACAGTCAGTGAAAGAAAGAGGGAACGCTGCAATCTGGTTACCATATGCCAAGCTATGAGGTGGAGGGAGCTCTAGGAATGCAGAAAGGGACAACTATCAAAAGCTATCTGAGACACTAGACTTTCATAAGTCAGAATACAATTCCTTTCTGTAAACACTAAACTACATGGAAGTTAAATTTCCTATCTTATTTTCTTACTATACTACCTAACATCTAATCATTTTTACATGTTTTAGAGGCATTTTCCATATATCTCTGCACATAATATGAAATGACATAAGTGACATTCAGCTCAATCATAGCTATGTATCAATCACAGGAATACATTTTGTTAAACATACATTGCTTAAAAATGGAGCATGCCTATAATCAAATAACTTCAGATTTTTTATTTGAGCACCTACTCTGTGCCAAGTCTTGTGCTAAGAAGTTATTGACCCCGTCAAGATCCCATAAGGTATGTTACAGATGGGACTTCTAGTCACTAATAGCTTAAAACACAGTACATATAGTAAACACTGTTAGCCTAGAACGAAATCAAAGATTGTGTGATTCAGAGTGGCCAGTAAGTGAAATGTGCCCCCTTTGGCCGACATAGTATTTTGTTTAGTTTAATTTGCATATTCCTCTTAAGTGCATATTGCCGGGAGAGAGAGGCTGTACATCTACTAGTTCTCAGGACACCCACTCACAGCCTGGTCCTGAATGCTTTGAGTTAATGAGTCCTGAATTCTAGTACAAGCTCTGCCTTTTACAGGTGAGGAAAATGATGCCCAGAGAAGTTAATTCACTTCCTAAAGTCAGGGCTCCATGGTCCCTGTCCTTGAGGACTTTAGCATAAATAGGGGGACAATCTGACTGGTGCAAAAGCACAAAACACCACCTGAGGCAGTCTGGTCAGGCTCTGAATCCAGCCACACATCAGAATCACCGAAATTGCTCCTTTTTTCTACTTGTTTGGTTTGGTTTGATTTGGTTATCTGTCTGTCTGTTCTTGAAAAGAAATGACTCTTATTTATTTGATTGTTTCAAGGGCTGTGTTTCATTTTAATTGGTGCTGCTGGGGCTCAAACCCAAGCCTCACAGGGTTTCCTAAACTAGTTTATGTGTATTTTATACACAGTCGCATATGACATAGAACAATGACAGATACACTGGGCTGGTCACTTTTCTGCAGCTGTGATAAATTCCTGGGATAACCAACTTAAAAGAAGAAAGATTCATTTGGGTTCACAGTTTCAGAGCTTTTGATTCTTAGTCACTTTGTACCATTGTTTGAGGGCTATAGTGAGGCAGAACATCATAGAAGAAGGTGCAGTGGAGCAAAGTTGCTCACCTCCTGGTCACAAATAAGCAGAAAGGGAGGGAAAGAACCAGAGAAAAAGGGACAAGGGACCGGATATAATTCCCAAGACCACACCCCAAGAGCCTACCTCCTTCAGTTAGGCCACCTCGAAGTCTTCACTTCCCATCATGCCTACAAATTATAAACCCATCCCTAGGTTAATCCACATGTAGCGTTAGAGTCCTCATGATCCAGTCACTTCCCAAAGCCCATCCTCTGGACACGTTAGCTTTCTGAGGCACATTTTAGATCTAAATCACAGCAAACATTAACAACTGGAAAGTCAGCTCACCAGCGCACCACTCCCTATAAAGGTAATTCACATTCATTTGGGGATGTTTGTATAAATTTACAGCGTGTGGCCTACTCACAACTTACAGAACTACAGTACATAGGAACCTAGATGTGTAGAGAGCCTCTCATGCGAGTTCAGTGGAGCCCAGTTGGCGCCAAGATGAGGGGGTGTCAGTGATGTCAGGGAAAGAGATTACAGTAGTCAGAGGGCGCTTTCTGGGGAAGACACTAAATTGGAACTTGAGAACTGCTGTAGAGTGAGATGTACTGTGGACCCTGGAAACCCACCCAACTGTGGGAAGTATTTCCTCAACTACGCAAAAAACTGACTCCGGGGAAGTAGAAGTTAGGGGTGAGGCCAGCTATCCCCACAGGCATCTGTCTGCTGTTTATGTCAGGATCACCTCGGAGCATTACCTTAAGCCCGGCTCCACCTGTCTTACTGATAGGTACAAATATATACTTAACCCCAAGGACACCTCAAGTGTTTTTTTCCCCTTTCTATATCTGCACAGTCCCACCTCAAGCCTCAATGAGTCAGTTTTAAGAGAATGACCTCAAGGGTCATTTATACTCACTCTAGGAGGGGGAGGGGCATCTATAGCTGTTAGGTCCTAAACTACTGACTGTAGAGACCTAGAATTCTTGGAGGCGAGCAACACCAACAGCATCAGAGTGACAAATCCATCCTGGTTCCCATCTTTAATGACATCAAAAGGAAGGGTCATCTGAGAAGCTCTGATGACCTTGTTCCCCAAAAATCACATCCTCACAACACAGCTCTTGTGCTGTTTGAACTAATGGTGAGAAAGCCCTGCTCGGGCTAGATCTACATGAAAGCAGCATGACCCAGTGAAAATTGGACATTCTATTATCCAGTTCATTGCGCTATTTTTCTTTACATGAAATCAACTATCTGATTAAACAACTAGGACAATCAATGAGAATTTAAAATGGCAGCGTAGCACATAAACCTTAAAAGATGCACTATCTGAATTCATATTGCAGCACCCGGCTGGCCAGCCGCATTACCTTGGGTGTGTTGTTCTACCTCTGTGTGCTTCTATTTCCTCAAGCGTGAGATGAGAATAACAGCAGCACTACACCTACCTCACAGGGGTTTGTGAAGATCAAATAATGTGTGTATTAAGCTGGGCATGGTGGCGCACGCCTGTAATCCCAGCAATCGGGAGGCTGAGGCAGGAGGATCGTTGCGAGTTCAAGGCCAGCCTGGGCTACAAAGTGAGCTCAAGGCCAGCCTGAACTGCAGAGCGAGACCCTGTCTCAAAAAGAAAAAAAAACAATAATAATAATGTGTGTATATATCTTACAGCAATAACTAGGACATTAATAACTGTTATAAGTAGTAGCTATTTTTATTGTTTGGACAAATATTTGGCTTTTGAATATTAATTCTGCACTCTTAGATTGTTTTTCCAAGGTGGACAAACCCGGGGACAGGAAAATTAAAGCTAGTTTCATTGTATCAGGAAGGCTATAGTATTTGATAGGTGGATAGATGATAGATGATAGATAGATAGATAGATAGATAGATAGATAGATAGACAGACAGGTAGACGGAATGCTTTAATGACATTTTTCCAGGAGCTCCTTGCTCACAGACACCACATAGAGATTATTCATTTCAACAAGTGATAATGGAACACAGGTGCAAAAAATGATTGCTGTAGACTTCTATTTTGACAGATATTGTGAGTTTCCTTACTTCTAAAATCATTAACTCGGAGTAAAAAAAAAGCAAAGTTTAAATTGGACAGTATCTCGTATTCCATCATTTGAGGGGTATTTGCTTCTCACTTCTCTCCCAGCCCTTTTGATGGCATTTACTGGAGGCATTGGGAGCCAAGAAGGGAAATCGAGGCACTAACTGATCAGGGAAACTTGCACAGGAAGCTGCTGGAGTAAAAGGCATTCGTTCACCTCCTCCCCACTCAACTTGGTGCCCTTTCCCCAGAGACAAAGTCACAGCAAGAGTAATGAGTCTCAGGCTGGTGTGGGCGGAGGGCAGAGAGCTCTGGCATCCATTTCATATTTACTTATACTGTATATACACACAATGTCACACCTGTGATTCTATTATTTTTTCGTGATTCTATTATTAATGATACAATTCCACTCCCATGGTATTCGTTACCAATTATGGATTTTTTAAAAAGGAATATACTGATGTATTATACAGTATATTAAGACATTTCAAGTGCTTTTATACAAGAGAATAGCAATAGTTTGCTTTTATATTCACCTCATTGTAGGAAATGAAACCTTACTTAATAAAAAACTACATGTTGGAAAATTGTATGTATTGATATTAGTAAATTCAGTAGCATTTCCCCAGTGGATGTTTGCTGGAGGAAACCTAGCGCCAGTTAGTGAGAATGGAATGAGGGTGTCTGCTCAGTGGGAGATGTTTTGTCACATGGGAGGCGCTGCAAGCAAAAGGTGAGTCCAGAGACCGTCAGGGTAGAGAGGACACAGTGTATTTATCAGAGGAACAGAAGAAGCTGCAGGTGGGTAGAACCAAGTGGAGAAAAGGCGAGAGGCTACCTGGGCAACTTCTCAAGACCCTGTCTGAAAAATCAAAATAGAGATGTAGCTCAGAATGAAGGCCCTTCCACGGGGGAAGGGGAGTGTGGCCCAGAACCAACAGCAACAAGAACTCGTAAGAAATTCAAACTCATTGTCCCACATCGTATCTCCTGAATCCAAGCCCTGGGGGCGGGGCTCTACAGCTTGCATTTTAATAAGCTCCCCAGGTGCTTCCAAAGCTTTGATTCTCCTGGTGTGAAAACCAGGCATGTAGAACACACTGAAAGGTTATATATAAGCTTAGCACATTAGAATCGCCCAAGAAAGCTTTAAATACAGCGCAGACAGCTGAGCTCCACCCAAGCTATTTAAATTCGGGAGACCAGGCACTAGCATCTGTATTTTTTCAGCGCTTTCCAGTGTGGGGCCAGTCTTGAGAATCCCTGACTTAGACTAAATTTTAGAATCTGCAACATACTAAGCTTAGAGTCTTACTAGAGCAGACTGACAGATAATGAACTGTCTCTACTTTTAGCCTGATAATGTTGACCCATAATTAACACCAGCTATTTTCTAATGGCCAATGCCAGTCGTCTGTGTCTATCATAGCAGTGTCCTATGGAAGCTGATATGAAAAGGCATTTTTTGCATATATAATATGAGGTAAATTCCATTTAACCCAGACTACATCATCAAAAAAACAGGTAAAGTGAGCCTAAAAGTAATGAGACTTGAAAACTTAAAGCTATTACTTGGAGTGGGGGTGGGGACTTCCATAGTTTCTCACTCATTAAGAAAATCAGAGCAGTCCCACTCCCTGTAGTCTGACAGCTATTCCTTACAGGTCGCACGTCATCTTCAGTCATCACAAGGCTTTGGACACTCTCAGTGGAGAAAACTTTAGTAGTGACAACCACCATTTACTGAGCGCTGTGCAGGCACATCTTGGAAGAGGGACGGCTAGGTTCTAAAGACAGCATAGTAGTTGGAAATCAAATAGGGTTAAAATGATCCCGGGCGTGGCTTAAGGCTGAAGATATGAGAGCACTCAGAACCAGGACCCCCTGAGACCAGCCGGCCACGCCCCAGCCACATTCCTCAGGGCTGACCCCGTGGGATGGCGCTCTCTCTGCCTTTGTGTCCAGTGTCACTTGCACCTTGCACCGGTGCTTACTCTACGTTCCTCTCCACAGCTCTGTCACATCTCCCGATGCAGGTGTTAGTAGTAATATTCTTATCCCAGTTTTCCTGTAGACCCCCGGTTGGAGCACTGTGCATGCAGCTGTAGACTCGGCCCCACTGCTTCTCTAAACCGGTGCCAAATTTATAGCAATTTGTTTGCTTGTTTGTTTTTGGTATCAGGAATCGAACTCAGGACCTTGCACTTGCCAGGCAGGCGCTTGGGCCACTGAACTATATCCCCGGCCCTTAAAGCAATTTTTTTAGTGAGGTCTTTTTACTTTCTTATGATTTCTAGTAAAAATAACCTTTTTCTGGACGATGATTTCTGTACTAGGAAGATTGTGGAGGTCAGTGCCATGGGATCAAGTCAGAACTTGGTCTTTTCCCTCCCAGTGTGTAGCCCCACTGCTCTCACCCTTTCCTGTACCAGCTCTCAGAAAAATATGTTTTCCTATTTTTCATTGGCCAAACATACAATGTAAGCATATATAAATAGATTCATAGACGTACATATGCATATACTCATACATTGGACACACTTGACAAAATCCACTCCACCTCCGACACCCGGTGTCCCCAGCGAGGGTCACTCAGAATGCACAGGACTTTCCTCATAGCTGACAGATGACATATACACGCATCCCAAACGTGAAGCCTTGGGGAAAGAAGCAATGAAGAATGACAAGAATCTAAAGAGTTTTCCCATCCGTTCTCAGCATTCCCAGCCTGGGCTAGAACCTTCCCTGTCCAGTGAGAAAGCAGACTCTCCAAAGGGGGAGGCGTTTCCACTCAGTATTCTAAACAAAGCCAGAAGACATTTGGGAGAGGCTCTGAGATGATCGATTGCTGGCTCAGTGCGTCATCTCCCCGGTTCCTCCTTCGCCTCCTCCTGATGCTGCTGCCCCGCTCCCCTGCTATTGTGAAGAGAGAAAGGGTTCGGGGTGAGGGTCGCTTTCGTGATCACCTACGTTTCCTGGGACTTTAAGAGCAGGGAAAAAGAAACAGAAGCAGTGCAATGCCTCTCTGTTCCACGGTCACTGCCCCTTCGACAACTTCAATTCCAGCGAGCAGTTAATGAGTAACTCCACACATTGTGAAATGAATTTCGCTGCTTGAAATTGTGCTGCACACAATTTGCACACCCATATGTGGCAATCCTGCCAACTCTCCCTGAGACTCTGCCAAAGCAAATGGTAAAGCATGGTACTGTATATCCACTTCTTCTAAAGTAAAATGCAAGGAGACCCTACTATATATCATTTTATACAATGACATTATCAACCCATCTTTTCATTAATTCATATTCTCATCTGCTAAAAAAAATTAAGGATCTTTCTGAAAGAATACAATGGTGTGTATATTTTCTTCCTTGTGACAAATTGGAGGTGGTTTATAGTTATATTTACATGCATATATGCTCACATAAATACAGTGGAAAGATTGAAGCAATGAAAAGGAGAATTAATGCCAGTTATAGGATTAACATATTTATTATGCAAACATTATGTTTAAGCTCCCTAGAAACCAGTGCAAAATTATATTATTCATAGCCAGTAGATAAAAACTAGTACCAAAAGTTTAGGAACACAACCCCTTTTCCTGAAACACAATCCTTAGAGGAATATATCATCACAAAGTTAACATCCTGGCCAGGCAACAATAATGAGACTAGGGCGGGAAGGCAGAATTTTAATACCTGTCCCAGTTGCAAGTTCATCAGCCATCCAGCCAGGTTCACATACTTTGGGCCAGCTACATAGCATGGTTCCAGTTTCCTTGTGTGAAAAAAAAAAAAAAAAAAAAAAAAAAAAAAAGAGTAAACAAAAAAAAAAAAAAAAAAAAAAAAGAGTAAATCATCACCTACTCCCTGGTCTGGCTAGGAGAGTGTGGAATAATGGCAGAGGTGTGTGTTAACACAGTGTCTGGTTTATGGACAGCCCTCTACAAACATTAGCCTCCTTACCAAAGTCTGAGGTGGTAAGAAGGGAGTTGGAGCTTGTGGTTGAGATCAAAAGTCAGAGCTATGCACTGAGATGCCCAAAACAGATGCGAACACTATGATCAAAGGATGCTGAGGAGACAGGGCGAGGAAGCCAGGTGAAGGAGACTTCTAGGGAAATCATGAGCAATGTGCAGCCTTGGTTTCCTAGCTCCTCACAGGCCCAGACTGTGCCCTCTCTGGCAAACCTTTGCTTTTCTTTAAAGCTTCGCTATGAAACCAGTCAGGCACACTGAAAAGAAATAACTATTAAGTTAGCAATGATTTCACTACACATGCAGAAAAAACCTGCATTTATGGCTTTTGAGCCACTCTACATGAATGAGCAGGGCATCCAGTGGTTCATCCAGGCTGTAATCTTGGGCCAGGAACCTCAGGATGTGTGGAGAGGCAGAGCCAGGGATGGGCATGTGGACATACAGCAATCAAAGCCCAGCCATGAGTCAACTGGCCTGGGGAAGGCAGGAGTGTTTGAAATGCTGAGTCCTCCCTGCAAGGGGAAGGATCCATAATAGAATCTGACTAGCGAAAGGGAAGAGATGAGGAAGAAGGGCTAGAGGACCCCTTTACGGCAGTGCTTTGCCAACTTTTCAAGCCATGACCCCGTGAGACATGTATTTTACACCACATCCCAGCACACATGCACAGACACACACAGCCCACAAAAGCTACACACCCAGCTCTTCCCCTTACCGTGCATGGTTGCTACACTCTGAGAGCATCATTTTATTCTAGTTTCTTTTTTAAATGCTATTTTATTTCACAATCTTTTCTTTTTTTTTTTTTTTTTTTTTGGTTTTTCTCCGGTACCGAGAACGGAACTCACGACCTTGCACTTGCCAGGCAGGCGCTTTGCCACTGAGCTAAATCCCCAGCCCCTTTATTTCACAATCTTAACAACATTTCTTTAAGGAAAAAGATAAAGAAGGGTCATTTCGAGGACCTGGGTCCAAGCTATTCAAAAAGAAGTTTTGTTGGTGTAGATGCTTACCAATGGCCATGGGCCTTCACTGCAGTGGGACCACAAGTGTTGGGCTGACCTGGTTGAATCAGTGAGCTCCCACAGCCTGAGTTTTCTTGAATCCCTCATGCCTATGGACAGCAGGCATTCACAACAGTTATTTTAACCAAACTTGAGCTGCCTTCCCTAAATTTAACTGCCTTAAATTTAATGTGCAGATTTCTAGAAACCTGACTGGATACTCACCAGGATTTAAAACACCTGAAGCAGTGGTTGGGCGACATATCTCACTGACCTCACCTGTCTTGTGCAACGGCCCTGAGAACAGAGTTGTCAAGGTCATGCACTCTGTGGGGGTAACCTGCTAAGGGTGTTAGAGCTCAGGTTCCCGTGCCTTAGACAGAGCTGAGTAGCTAAACAGTTCAGGCAATGACATAATTTTCCAGAAATCCTTACCCTTGACATCCTTTCTCATGCTTCTTTCTAAAGTAGAGAACTTATTTCTACCTTTTCCTTCTTTTGTGCCTTTAGACTTCTCAAGTAAAAATGTCACTGTGCATTTTACAAGCGTGTGTTCTGTCTATTTCAGAATGCTAATGCTTACCTAAGAGAAAAAACCACTTAGGAGACAGTAGCTTCTACCCCAGCACTTGCCAATTTCCATTCCAAGTAACGCAGTCTGGTTCTTTCCTCGGGCCCTTTTCCTTGGTGCTCCCGGAGGACCGGAGCTTTAATCCTGGGAGGGGGCTGTGAGAGGCCAGGCAACCATGCTGCGGGACTGCAGCTGAGTACTGAAAGCAGTCTGAACCTGAACTCCTGCCCTACCCCCACTGCAAGCTACTTAACCTTCCGACATTCCATTCCTTCCTCTGGAAAATGAAGGTAATACTAACTACTTTGTAGTGTTACAAAGGTAAGAAATGGTGTTTCAAACATAGAAGAGTGCCAGAAACAGGAAATGCTGAAAAGTAGTCTCCTGGAGTTGTTTTCTTCTTGTTTTCCTTCCTCCTCCTCCTTCTTCCTCCTCTCCCTCCTCATTCCCCTCTCTGCTTCTCCTTCTCCATCTCCTCCTTTGCCTTCCACATCTCCTTCTCCTTCTCTATCTCTTTCTCCTTCTCCTCCTTCTCCTTCTCCTTCTCCTTCTCCTTCTCCTTCTCCTTCTCTTTCTCCTTCTCCTTCTCCTTCTCCATCTCTTTCTCCTTCTTCTTCTCCTTCATGAACATCACCACAGTTTTACATTTCTTCTTAGAGGAACTTGAAGAAAGCAAGGTTCATTCCAACAGCCACACAATAGGAAGCAAGAAGGAAATCATGACTATCATCCTCATTGTCAAGTATGTACAAGGCAGCCTTCTGCTCATCTCACTGTACAAATACTGGACCTGATCAATAAGAAGGTTTCAAAGGTGGATGTGAAGTGATATATCTACGTAGTGATGTGAAGTGAGTAGTTTATAGGAAGCAGAAACTAGACAACAGGCTTCATTGGCATAGATTTATATACACAGTTCTTTTCTGTTCTTCCAGATTAAAAACCATCACTCACCTCACTTCTGAGGTCAGAGACTTCTTTCATTTGCCTTCAGATTCTTCCCAACCACTCACCTAACTGTACTGTGTGTGTAGGAGGTGTTCATCAAAGTCTTTTTCGATGGACATAGAAAAGTATTAGACAATCTATGACTCTGAATTCAATGTCCAGCTTATGGTTCAGTGCATTTTTAATGACTGGACATCAAGAGCAAATGCTAAGTCCCTTTTCAGAGGTAACTCACTGTGTTCTGTCTGCAAGCCCTGGGAAGAAGTGCTATGGTCCATCTTTTCAAGTCAGAGTTGGTAAGAGATATATGCGAGGAAGATAGTGCCCGGCCTATCACAGGGTATCTGGGTAAGTCAGTGTCTACTATCACCAGTGAGTTCCTTGGTAAAGGGCTCTCTGGGGAAGAGAGATGTATCAGCCAGGAACTGTGGACAGCCAAGGAAACATTTGCTAGGTGGGATGTGTCGATCAAATATCTAAGAAAATTGATGTAGGGAAACTTTGTACCTGGGAAAGGGACATTATACTTTTCTCAGAGTCATACTCTTGGGTACACAAATGCTTCTGTCTGCCTTTCAGCTACTGAAGGTTCTAAGATTGTTAGGTCTTCAGAACAAAATGATAGGAATTAACTGTATCATTTTTGATTGTTTTTGCTTTGTCTATGTTGTTGGTATTTTGCTATTGTTCTTTTTTATTATTCTCTCTAAAATTAAAAAAAAAAAAAAATGCTGTTAGGCCTGACTTAAAACAAGCAGAATAAACAAACCCGCCACAAGGAGAAGCCCAAAGGGCTTCTTCTCACTAATGTTTAGATCTCAGAGCCTGCACCTCATGTTGCTTGCAACTAGTTGTCTTTCAACTAATCTCACTGAGATTTTTAGTGGGATTTAAACAACCCTGAAAATTCTCTGAACTGAAGAAAGATCAACCAGGCAAGATGAATGCTTTCTCTTTCTGTCCAAAGTTCAATCTAAGGATTGATGAATGTCCATCAACAACTGTATCTCCGCCATACCAAGATACCCTTTTCTCTTTGTTACATGGTATAGTGTTTCTTAAATCACTATGGAGTGGATATTCTGTCTGAAAAGTTAATGTATGGAAAAAAAGAAGCTGCCACTAAGCCTATGGAGTGCCATATTTAAGGACTCTTAGAATTAAAGAAATAGAACATTTCATTGTTTTCAGCTAAGTAGGGCTAGTAGAGTGTCGTTGCACGCACCTGAGTTACTGAGGGCTTCTTCCTAAGCAACTCCATCCCCTCTGGCATCCTGAAGTAATGAAGACATGCCACACTGCAAAAGAGTATTGGATAAAGCTGCTGACCATGACCAGCTGAATAATTTGCACATTCACATGCAAAATGAAAACACAGGATGCACTGTCCAAAATTTATTAAGAATTTTAAGGTGGCAGTAATAGAGCATTAAAGCAAGCCTGGAACCTTTCTGCATACAAGATGCCAGAAAACTGAACAGGACACTTATCTGCGGGCCTGCTGCTTCCAAAGAAGCAGATTGTGCAGAGCCTCAAACCCCATATAAGTCTTTGTGTTCCCTGAAAGCTCTTCCATACCGACACTTCAAGTTTCCCCCAGTCCCATCCCCCAACAAAGTCCCACCATACATTCCTGCATGGTCTATTAATTCCATTTATGCTCAGTTGACTCATTCAGTCTTATGGAAGGGTGGGTGTCTTATGAGCATAGTGAAGCCTCAGGAAAACACTTAGTGTACAGTCCTCTATGAACACTGGCTAGTATTTAGCTTCTTTTCCTCACTGATTCCTGTTTATGGTCCCGTGCCCTCCGTCTTATAGTCAAGTGACTTCTGCTTGACAATTAGTATTCCTATTCCTGCTCTCTCAAGCTCTTCTCTCTCACTGTTCCTTGTTCAAATCATGATATCCCACAAGCCAACCCCCAAAATATACTCAGTAAAGTTTTTAGCACAGTTCATTGATCTGTAGTTGGAATGCTTCTCTGTGTGGAATCATAATATAGTTCAGTTTATTACTAACTTACTAGACCAACTTTTGAGCCAGACTATTTTTTTTTTTTTTTTACTTAGAGCAAGGTGGCCAATGCCTTCTGCTGACGCTGGATTTCATTTCTTCTCTTGATCACTACTAAGTCATTGCTTCCAACCAAAGAGTGCACAATCACATTTCTTTTCTGGGACTACATCTTTGATTTAGAAAACACTTTTAATATTCATGGCTTCTTATGAGAAACAGTATTGAGGAAGCAAGAGTGAGAAATGTACAACGCTTGTTTTAAACTCATTCCATTTTCCTGGGAGGTTCCACACATTCCTCTAGGAGAGACTGACGTGAAATTCCACCCTATGAGAGCACTTGGTACCCAAAGACATGCACCACCACATCAGCTAGTTAGTTCACTCCGTGGAAATTGCTCAGAACAATCCTTCACTGAAAGCTCAAGCTTAAGCAGGTACATTTCATAGTTGCAGATAATTGAAACCTCAGATGGCACTAAACTCTGACTTCTCACAAGGACTCCAGAATTGAACTTTGAAAAGTTATTAACTATTACATTGCTCTCCTACTGCTGGAGTGGCAAATTCCTTCTTCTAAGTCTACTTTATTTGTGGTAAGACTGCTGGCATGTCATTTCTCACAAGGCTGTGGAGACAGTCAAATGAGCAAACAAGTGTCAGGCACTTGGCCAACCACTGGGACACAGGAAACCCAGTAAATATTAGCAGTTACTATATGCTCCTTGACTTTAAAATGACGTTAATTACCATGACAGCTAGGAGTACATTGGATCATTCTGCCACTGTGCAAGACAGTCCGCTCTTATAAGTGCCGCCGTCCACACATCAGTGTGTAGCAAAGGAAAGAGTTGCCCTTGAAGATAAACAGGTTTGACTTCACAGTAGAGGGCAGCCACTTACTCCTAACTGGTGGCAATTTTAACTCTCCCCTCCCCAGGGATATTTGGCGATGTCCAGAGATATTTTTGTTGTCACAGCTGGTATGGTTCTACTGGCATCTAGTAAATAGAGGCTGGGCTACTGCTAAACATCACATAACGCAGAGAGCAGACCCTCACCTCACAAAAAACAATGTTATCTGTGCCAAGGCTGAGCAGCTCTGCTTTGTGAAACACTTTGCTGGAATATTTAACCTCACCCGCCTCAGATTCCTGCTTCTGAAAAGGAAAATAAATAGCGCCGTACTTGTAAGGGTGTTATAAATATTAGAAACAAATATAAATGAAAGTGCACAGTGTAATCTCTCATACATAGTCAACCCTGAGGATGCCCGTAGTATTAAAAGCGAGATGGTGTGAATTGTAGGCCCCCGTGCACAGTTGTGGGAAGACAGAGATGCTCAGAAACTGTGTGCTATTTTTGTTACCCAGGTAAAACAAAATTCTCAAAAACCTGCCTTCTGTTGTTTATTGTTCCGGTTGCTCAGTAGCATTAGATCAGCTTCTCGCTGATTGTTCCTGCCTCTTCTCAATACATAAGCACCGAAGTGTCCAGAATATACGTTAAAAACACCTTTTCTCTTCCGCCACTTGGTTCTCATTGGTGCGCTGTCTGTCTGACTTAGTTAAGCTACTGCCTTCACAGAAAAGCGATCTGTTTGCATGAGAGTCTGTGTTTGGGCACAGTAAGGCACAAAGTCGCGGCAAGCTGAGGACAGCTGAGCTGCGCATTAGCCCTGAGCATGGTCCTGCTCAGTTACTGTCCCCGCCCTTCAAAGCTCTTCCCCACTACCCAGCTAATAGTCACACCAAAGACTCCCTAATGCTGCTATAGGCTACTTCCCAGGTATGCATATTTCACAGTAGCTTTGTGAAATTGAGTAAATGTATCAAAAAGGCATAATTAAGCCTGATTTGGCAACTTTTCACCTGCTTTTATATCTTTATCAGTGATGTCAGAGAGACTGTGCGTTCCTTGAAGGAAAAACTTTAGAAAATTCTCATGGAGGCAACTGTAAAGGACCAGCAGACAGGATTTTCTTCTAGAAGGCAAAAAGCCTCACCAAAAACCCTTCCTTCCTGAGAAGAATAAGGCGTATCTTCAGAAATACATGAGCCACCTCACCAGTGAGGGCAACTCAGGGAGAAAGTGACTTACTGTTTCACATGCTATTTCTCACCAGGCAATGACTTATTATAAAAGACACCACATACGGGTCTCATTTAGCACTCATTCGGTGAAGAAATAGTTACCAAATACTGTCCAGGTCTGGGCCCTGTGCTGGGCCCAAGGTTATAATGAACAAAGTCTCTGCACTGAAGACAGTAACTGTGTACTGCACCCTCTGGCTTCCTTGCACCTCAGAGCTTGGAATTGTGAAGTTAATTTCCCAGTTCTTTGCAAGGAGCTCAGCCCACCTACCTGAAATAGCTTCTTTATACAGTTTGACCAAAATGCTTTCGTTATCTTTCAAAGCCAGTCCCAAATCTAACTCTTCTGCAAAACCTACCCTCTGTGGCCCAGTCGTCCCACACACTCACTCTTGTCATTCCCTTGCCATTGTCCCTGCATACGGACAGAAATGTAACTTGCAGAGGCCTCCTTATGTCATTGAGTAGGTACAAGGCACCATCACTGATGTTCGATAAAATATGGGATAGAAGCCTCAGAAAGAGGCTTCTAAGCTTAAGCCATACTTGCGGTTGAACAGAGTCTTGGAGGACTGGTGTCGTTACAGAAGTTGCCCCTCGAGGCAGTAAGGCAGCCCAAGGAGAGTGCCCATGCACTTGATTCCTGGTGTCGAAGCCTGGCATACTCAGCAGGAGAACTAGACACAACTGGAAATCCAGGGAGTCTTTGAAAGTTCAAGCTTGGGACGGAGCCCCGGGCACAGACAGGGGTTTGTACTGCGGAGTCTGCCTTCAGGGCTTTGACAAGGGCAGAAGTAGAAGCGAAGAACATTATAGAGAGGCAGTTGCTTTGTGTATCTTTAAACATCCTGAGGCAGACGTAGTGAACTTGGTTTGACTTGACCAGCACTGAAGGAATGTGCAGCTTCTCTATGCTCTGGAAAGCCCCATCTTTTCTGTGGCTCTGTAAATTAAGAAAACTGCAGCTACAGACATACTGCAGCGCTTCCCTGAAGCACTCATAGGGATGAATGCAGCAGAGGTTGACACCATCCCCAAAGAAACACGATGAGTAAAGTAGCGTAAGTGTAACGCAAATCATGGTCTTTGTTTCTCACACTCTAAAAATAGTTGCCTTAAGGAGGAGGAGCACGGTATGCAGCACCACGCAATCTCTGGGACTCTTTAACCAAAAGCTGGAAAAGAGTGATTTCAGCCCGCGTGAACCCGGTCTGGACAAGGTCGTGTGTTTGAACAGCTCTAGTGAGGGAAATTGAGGAACACCAACAGTTCTAAGCAACTTCACTCTGAAGTAGTGCCAGTTTTACTTTCACAAAAGTCCTCCTGGCCCGTCAGGGAGAAAGTAGAAGGCCTTCCTACCTGGAAATGAAAGGCTATGCAAAGAGCAGTAATTCTCTCCCACCTCTGTCCATGGCAAAGAACTGAGAGGCAAGTCTGAGCATATCTGCATATGGAATGGATACGTTTCTTGGGATACGGCAGGAGCACCAGGTTCTAAAAGGGTTTACCCTTTATAGTTCTCCCTTTGAAAAAGCTTCTTCCAAGGGAAGCAGATGGTAGCTCCCTCTATCTGCATCACTGTTTGAGAACCATCAATTATTCAGATTATGCTGCACATAAACAGTGTTATTCTGTTCAGTTCTTGAAATAATCTTCTATTTAAATCATAGCTAATTACTATTTAGCAAATGAAACTCATTGGGCACTTGTGAAATGTCTGTTTCGCTGTCAGAGTGAATGCTTTAGTGATCCCCCATTGTGAGGAAATTTCTTTTCCACTACATAGAATATTGTCAACGTGGCCTAGATTGAGATAATTTTTTTTCTTTTAACCCCTTAGAACAAAAACCTAGTGCAGAGCCTCTTTGAAACGTCCAGTGTTCAAGGAGGCATACCTTTAGCACACGGAGTTACCTAAGCAAAGACCTTACCAGTATTTCTAGCTGTGGACTAACCCTTAAAAGCCATGTGCCAAGGGGGCAGGAGAAGGACAAGTGGGGCGCTTATGGGAAGGGTCACTTGTTAGCCGCATACAACGGGACTGGGCAGGAAGGTCCGAGAAGCTGCTACTCGGGCAGTGTGTTCCAGTCGCCATGATCATTCAGCCACCTGCCTTTCCTAAAACCCAAAGGAAGTCGTTCAGTTCAGAATTTGTACAGACAGTAATGACTCCTTTAGAAGAACTAGGTCCACACTGTGGAATGAAATCAATTTATCACATATATACTATGTAAAAAGCAAACCCATTATGCACCCAGAAGAGCAAGACTGCTGCGGGATTCTACTTGCCAACAGCGCAGAACCCAGCCCCAACAAGAAGGGCTCGCACCACAGAGGCTCATCTCTGCCATCTCCTAGTCACACTCCAAGCTGCATAGCAAGTCTCCATTGTGCAGGGTGAGGACCAAGGAACCAGCGTCCTGCACTGCCCTGCTCCAATGCAGATCTCTGGATAGTGTAAGAATTCTAAATTTAAACTTAACAGTCCAGGTTCTTATAATAGTGTGTTCGTTAGGACGGAAAGATGAATGTATGTATTTAACAGTTCACTAGCTTGATTGAAAGCTTCTAAATGGCTAGACATATGGTATATGGGCCTCCATGTCTACCCTTGTCCTGGGACTCACCACTGTTAGAGAAATGGGAATGGCCAGGGAAATCTCCAGCACTAGTGGGACCCTCTTTTTATAACACCATTTGGGACTGCTTGATCTATTTCACTGCTTCCTGACTGCTCATACACCTCAATCTATCAGTTATTCTGAGCACAGAAAATTCTTGCTATGCACATCTGCTGTTGCTTAAAGTCAGCTTTGAAAGGATATTTATCAGATGCATCTCCCTCACTTTAGTTATTTCATAAACCTGTGAAACTCTAGGAATTGGAGGAGGAACATGTCTGAATAAATCTTATCTGTCTATTGTGTGCACCTCTTCTCTCTGAACCTGTACCTTCTGTGCTATTATCTAGCTACCCAGTGTTTTCGCTACATGGTATGCTGCCCAAGCCTGCACTGCTATAGACTATCTTTTTTTCTCAACAAACAACTCTGTTACAAAGTCCCACTTCTATGCTAAAGACAATTTCTTTTAAGCAAAAGAAATGCAGCCTGCAAAGGCTAATTGATGCTAAACTATGAATGATTGATAATCAACTTCTTCATTTCAAATGGGGTTGACTATTTCAAAAGCTCTAGTTAAACATCCTGAATAATTTCAGCTGCCAGCTATTAAAGGCACATTTGGGGAAAGAGATAGATAGGAATTTTTGCTTTTTATTGGTTACAATTTTACTTATTAACATTATAAAATACACTTTTAAATTTATAATTTTTCTATTTATAATTAGGATCAGTATAGTGAAATATCACATTAAGAGAAAATAATTATAAACACAATCAGCTATTAAATCAATTACACTGGGTGGCAAAACAGAGGAGAAACATCCTCAATAGTGACCATTGCCCAAAGAATTCTACTGATGACCTACTTTCTCTAAGTTCAAATTTAATTCTCATGGAATACAACTTTAGGATATATTAAAGTTTGAACTATAAATGTCTCTGTTTCTCCAAATTTGCAAGAAAGTACTTTTTTTAGCCCCAGAGACTTACTTTCAAATTTAGAGGAGGTTTGTTAGCAAACGTGTTATAAGAGAAAAAAATTTTCAAATGGGTTTATAATGCATCCAATCCCTGTTCAAAGACAGCGATGGAGCAAGAGGAAATTTACTTTCTCTTCCCAAATGCAATCGAAAGGCACTCTGGATCTAAAGATTACAACGTTTTGGCCAGGTAGGTTTTCCTTAGACTTTGTAGGGAGGAGCGGGAAAGTTGTATTTGAAGTGATTTTGCAGTTAGAAATCACTTTTGTCACCAAGGGAGTCTCCATTGGTCAAGAACAGGGAATGCTTACCTCTATGTCTAGCTAATTTAGGAGGGGAGCAGTTTAGTTAATAGTTTTTGAGAGAAAGAAGGGGAATCTGGAGGAGCTATGTCTGGTATTTTGCAGGTGAGTAAGGGGATCATCATCATAAAATATTATCTCATTTAGGGAAGGGCAATTCCTTCCAGTCTTGCATACTGGAACACAACGGAGGAGGAGTGTTACTCAGAGAAAGTTCAACATCTTCAGCCCATATTTAGAAAGTGTCCCTTGCTGTCCTGTCCTTTAGTGAGCCTTCCTCTATCCTCTGAGAGGCAGCATTTTGCTCATCACGCATCTCACCTACTCATGCCTCACTGGCCGAGGATCCCTTCTTCCATCACAACAGCTATACTTGTAGCCCAAGGCCATTGCACTCGCTGGTCACTTTGCCTGAAGTGCTACAGCCAGAGATCCATAAACCAATCCCAGTCAAATTCTCAATAGCATTCTTTACAGAACTGGAGAAAACCATCCTAAAATTCATATGGAACCAAATGAGACCCAGAACAGCAAAAGCAATCCTGGTAATATGAGCAAAGCTAGAGACATCACAATCCCAAATTCGAAGTTACTGTATATTACTAAGTGCATGGTACTGGTACACAAACAGACATTCGGACCAAGGACAGAATGCACAATGCAGTAACAACTGCAAGTGCATTCAACTACTTGATTTTTGACAAAGGGACCAAAAACATACACTGGAGAAAAGATAGCCTCTTTAACAAATGGTGCTGGGGAAACCAGCTATCCATATGCAGAATATTTAAACAGACTCATATCTCTTATCGTGGACTAATCTAAAATCAAAATATACTGAAGATCTAAATGTTAAAACAGAAACATTTAATCAGTTGGAAGATAAAACAGGTTAAATAAGTTGAAGTCATAGGTATAGGCAAAGACTTTCTTAATAGAACCCCAGCTGCATAGGAAATAGTACCAAAAATCAAGAAATTAGATCACATCTAATCAAAAGGCTTCTGCACAGCAAAAGAGTGAAGGGACAACCTACAGAATGAGAAAAAAATTGTCAGCTATTCCTCAGGTAGAGGACTAACATCTAAAATATACAGAGAACTCAAGTGAATTAGACATCCCCCAATAAAAGAATCAATTGGAAAGGGGCAACTGAAATGAATAGACACTTCTCAGAAGTAGAACAAGCCAACAAGTACATGAAGGAATGTTCAGCATCACTGACCATTAGAGAAATGCAAATTAAAACAACGCCAAGATTCCCTTTTACCCCCGGAAAGACTGGCTATCATCAAGAAATCAAATAATAATAAATGCTGGTAAAGCTGTAGAGTAAAGAAACCTTTCTACATTGTTAGTAGGAATGTAAACTACTGCAGTCACTATGGAAACTGCTATGGAGATTCCTCAAAAAACTAAAACTACAAATTTCATTTGACCCAGCTACTCCCCTCTCAGGTATCTTCCCAAAAGAGTTAAAGATCTCATATTACAGTGATATATGCATAGCCATGTTTACAGCAGCCTAATTTATAATAGTTAAATCTTGGAAACAATCTATATGCCTCTCAGCAGATGAGTGTGTAAAGGAATTGTGGTGTCTATGAGAAACGGAGTACTACTCCACCATAAAGAAAGATAAACGTGATTCATTTGTAGAAAAGTGGATGCACCTAAGACTATAATTTTAAGTGAAATAGTGGGACACACAGGCTGAAATATTGCATGGTTTCCCTCATATGTAAATAAAAAGCAAAATAAAAATAGTACCAACTAAAGAGATAGATCTTTGTCAAAGGAAAAAAGAAATCAAGAAATGGAGGGAGGGAGAGAAAGAGGAGGTGAAGGAGATGAAGAAAGCAATTAAGACATCTTATATGCATGTACCAACCCACACAAGGAAAGTAAACATTATCTGCTGCAAACATGTACTCATGAAAAATAAAAAAGCAACAAAGCACTGTGCACATCAAGAAATGACCACTGGCAGATTCTTCGGTGTCCACTGAGCTACAGGGACAGAGCATGTATCGGGCACAGGGTGTTATTGTTCCTATAGCAAGTGGGGAATGCACGGTGTTTTCAGAAATTCCTCTCTTGAGGGTTTGGGGAGTGAGTGTGGGTTGCAGCATTTTCCTAGTCACTGTAATCTTGCAAGATCTGAGCTTTCAGGGAGAAGGAAGAGGAAAATATTTTTAATGAAAAAAAAGGGAGAATTAAGTTCTCAGGGGAAATTTCTCTATTTTACCTCATTGTAAAACTAATATCATTGTAAGTAATAGAATTTTTTTAAGTCTTTGGTGAGTCCATGACCCTAAGATTCACTTTCATTGTTAAATATCTCCTTCCACTTTCTGCTCCCATGTACTGTAACTTTTCATATAGTTGCAGTCACAGCATGGACAAAAAATTGTATTTATAGGATTTTTTTCCTACTTAATGATATGCCAAAAACATTGCCCACATTATCTTAGCATTTTCAAAGGCATCATGTTTTTGTTCGTGAACAATATTCTATTGAGTCAATTATATGCTACAATTTATCTGTTTATGTAAAGTTTCCCTTCTTTCTGGCTACTTATGTCTTCTCTTTCTTTTCCTCCTTGGACCTGTCATAGCTGCACTTTGACAAAATCTTCCAATTTATTTATTTGTCTTAGTACAACTCCACGTTATCCAAACCCTGTTCGGCAGGCTTTGCTAGGAGACACTAGGTGCCTTATACTGGCAAAAGAAGGCTCATCAGAAGGAAAGCCCTGTCCTCAAATGCAGTCATATTTAAGGTAGTCACCTCACTGTTCTGTTCTGAGGCTCACTTGGAGGCTCACCTCCAAGTGAAATAACATATTTTAAAGGTCTAGTAAGTGGTAAGCTCTAAATAAATAGTAGTTTCTTCCCTTTCCCTTTGCCTTTCCCATGCTAAGTAACAAATGCCAAAAAAACATACAGTAACTACTAAGGTTCAATAACTGCTGCCAGAAAAGCCATTCAAGCATGGACTGGCTCTTCAGTTTAAAAAAAGAAAAAAAGAAAACCCTGGCTCCCTCTAAGTAATATGGAAATCACCTGGTGCATTTCCTCGAAATGTGGCTGCTTGCTTATGTTATTCACATAACATGGGGGTTTGTTCACATGTGGATGGTACACATGTTATCCGTGGGCCATAAATTTCAAGGAGGGTTTAAATGAGTGGATGCTAAATTCAAAATTAAGGATAATTAGGATACCTGCTGAATCTCTGAAAAAATTAAATCTTACAGGAAAACTGGTTTGGGTCATAATTCCAAGAGACACAATCCAAAACACCGTAATCCTGAATGCTGAAATCCTAAAACACCAAAATACCTAAAGGCTAAAATTCCAAGATACAACTATACAAAGATTTTAAATCTTTAAAAGATGTTTATCTACATTGTTGCAAGGAGACTCATTTGAAAACATAAAAATGACTACCTTATAGGCCACTTTACAGAATAAGGTAGGTAATACTAAGATTTTTTGAAAGCATAAACACTTAGAGATACAATAGCAGCCTCAAAATATAATAGTTACAAGCAGGTAAGCCATATTCACAAAAAAAATAGATCAAAAGGCAAAAGGTATAAATGCTTATCCGTACGGTTGGCAATTGTACCCAGCTTTATAGCTGTGATCATCTGTAATACCTTGATGGACGACCTAATATTGATCAAAAACCTCAAGAAGTCACCTCTACATAACTGATTGGTTTCACTTTTCACATATACACACACTGCTTACACACAAAATCAAACGAGATAATTCCCTTTCACAGAGTAAAATTAGCAAGATGCATAAAACAAATTATAACTCTCTAGAAACTTTTAATCAATTTTTATCTCCAGAGTGAGATTTTATATGAACATGAAATGCATACATAGTTTAAAAAATAATGTTGACAATTTAATATAGTGAGAATAAAACTATAAAGATAATTCTACATATGAAAATGTGTGTTATAGGGACAGCATATTAGAATTGGCCAATTTTTATTCTGAAGTCTTGCACATGACTAATAGCACTTTTTTTTTTTTTTTGGTACCAGGAATGGAACTCAGGACCTTGTACATGCTGGACAGGCATTGTACCACTGAGCTATATCCCTGGCCCACTCTTTTTTTTCTTTTAGAGCTTGACTTTCCTCAGAGAATACATTCACCTAATGCTATTCTTCTTAAAATCCTTCATATACACCAAGAAGCATTCTCTATTAAAATTTCCCATCTTCTATGTGACACTTCTGTATTGTTTTAGGTACTCATAAATCTATTCTGCATGTTCTTCCTTCCAGACCACAAGCTTGGTGGAAATAATCTTGGTAGCATCAACACTGCATAAGTACCTTCTTATCCTAACTATGCACAAATTATTTCACTGACTGCTTCAGAGAAATGCAGTTTTGATTCATTAAAACCTCTTAGAATTTCATCAACTAGAAAGAATGCTAATATAGACACATGGTATATTTTTAAAGTTTTACATGTTGCCAATCCACACATCTAAATTTTCCACTAAATACTTTGGGCTAAATATAAAAAAAAAAAAAAAAAAAAACCTTACTGATTTTTAGTATATGCGCTGCCAAAGCAAACACAGCAAACTTTACTGACAAAGTCTGAGATCTACTTGAAATTAACTTTTAAAACCCCTGATCATGACTAATCCTAAATCTGTCATTATGGTTTGGGAATTCAGTTCAAATACACTTTCTTCTGCAGTGCCCACCAAGTCTTTAAATTAGCAATTACATAAAATGTTTCAATTTTTCCACTTATTAGTGCATAGATGAGTGGGTAAATTCTAGGAGTTTCAGAACTAGCAGGGGCATGAATTGTATATGTTTGATTTTTAAAAAACAAATAACAGGGACAGTTTTGAAAATGCCCATCCATTAGACAAAGTGAAACGTGCTAATTTTTTAATGTTAGATTTAGTAGTAAATAGAAGGAACCCATTTTCTTCAATCTCTAACCAAAAATAGTTCATTATTTAATACTTTCTAGTAGTGAAGAAACCATCATATTAGCAAGTGTCTTTGCTTCAGAAGGTCACTAAGCTTGTTGAATTCTCTTTATTCTCTGAAAAGAAGCTTTTTTAAGGTAAGCATGGCATTATATGTGAAGGGGCAGAAGTAATGCAATTAAATAAACAAAAAGTGCACTCATCTCATCCCTAGAACTAGATTTTGCAAAAATTCTCTTACATAGCCTGCGTGTGTATGTGTGTGTGTGTGAACGTGCATGTGTGTGTTGGGAGCTGCAGAAGCTGGAAAGTAATTACATGTGCAGGACGAAGCCAGCCGAGAACACAGGAGCTCCTCAAAACCTGTAATCAGGCCGTTGTAGCTTGTTAACTGATTGCTGGACAGCGAGGTGAAACTTCACCAACCTCTTGGTATAAATAAATGCTCTACTGTTCTTTGGCAGTTCCCCTTCTCCACTGGAGAGGCAAGACCTCCACCTGATCCCAGCTGTCTGTCTCTTGTCTATTTTTCCCCATTCTCGCCACCATTCCTTCCCGGGGTACAGCAAGAACCCAACGGATCCCTGCGTGTGTGCACGTGTGAGAAATGAGATATCCAGGACTTTGGCCTGCAGGATTTTCGCATGCAGGATTTTAATCATTCAAGATTATACTTTTTACAATTTTAGACTTTAAGGATTTAGACCTTTCAGGATTTCAACACTCAGGATTATGGCTTGTAGGGTTGTGTCTTCCAGGATCATGGTTGGCACAGAAGGAAACTGTTTTTGTTTTGTTTTGTTTTTTTTCTAGAAGTGTCTGGAGGTCATCATCATAGAAAAATTACTAGAATCAGCAAGCTACCAAAGTACACCAGATAAAGCATGGTACCTGAACTGGGCCTAACTTGATATAGTTCCATTGGCAACTAGGACCATTTCTACCAATGTATTCCTATAAATTTTCTTCTGGGCTAAAATTTCACAACTGACATTCAGATCATTGTTTCACTGAATGTTCTACTGACACCTTTAATTTACTATAGTCCTGACTAAAGTAGTTCCTCTTTGTTCCTGATAAACTGTTAACTACAAAAGTGACAAGAAGATTGAGAAAGTGGGAGTGAAAAATAGCTATAAAGGTATTTCTCTAAATTGATCTTCAGATTACATTCACCAGAATTCTCAGAAATGCTTGTTAAAATTCCAGTTAATTCAGAATTTCTGGGAGTGTGACTTAAGAACCTGCAATTTAATTATACTGTCTAGGTAGTTCACATGATGTCAAGGTTCAGATTCTTGCAGCTAATGCCTGAGTCACCACATCAATGTCTTAGCTAGTGTTCTTGTGTCCTTGTGTTTTCCTTTGATCATTTTTGGACAATTTTTCCTCAGGCGCCAAGTGTTTTACACCCTTCTTTCAATAAGAACCTACGATGGCTCTAGACATGTGCCCTCATGGGAAAAGCCTTCCCTTTGCCCCCGTGTTTTCTCATCACCTTTGTCCCCAGTCTTCCACCCAGCTGTGCTCTGCAGCCAATATTTCAAT
Organism: Chinchilla lanigera; assembly: GCF_000276665.1. Classification (NCBI taxonomy): domain Eukaryota; kingdom Metazoa; phylum Chordata; class Mammalia; order Rodentia; family Chinchillidae; genus Chinchilla; species Chinchilla lanigera. The sequence continues at coordinate 10,321,894 of NW_004955448.1, forward strand.
TCCCTCAAACAGCTCAGTGGAGCTCTGGCGGCTCCCTAGAGGACCCCCAGGGGACCTTGCAGGAAGCAGAGTGGAGATGCGGTATGGAACCTCCATTTTCACGCCAGCCACAGATCTTCTTATGCTTTCTCATAAACTTTATTTGAAGATAAAACTAATGAACACAACAATTTTTTTAAGAAACATTCTCCTACATTACATTTGCTGCGTCCCTTTGCTGTCTGCAAAGACTTCACTTCTGTGTAGAACTCCTCCCCTATGTATTCATTTTCTTCTTTTCTTTTTCTTTCTTTTCTTCTTTCTTTCTTTCTTAGTACATTTGATGATGCATACTGATTATATTCAGCTGGGGACTTGGAATATATACTGGTACATATGGCATTTCCATTGTTTTTCCTCCCCCTTCTCCCAACTCTTCTCTTTTCCTCCTTCCCCAGACCCCTTTCCCACCTCTACCAAGTCTGCTTCCTGTTTCTTAGCATGGCTCTTTATTTTGCTTTGTAAATTGTTTATATTTTAGGTCTCTCATATTAGAGGCCTTGATTGACTTGTATCACTTAGCATTATGTGATATAGCAACCTTTTGTGATTGACTTATATCACTTAGCATTATGATCTCAAGATCTATTTATTTTCCTACAAATGACCCAAATTTATCCTTTTTTTATGGCTGAATAGTACTATTTGTGTATATATGCCAAATTTCCTTTATCCATTTGCTCTTGGGGCCTATAAACCACTTCCATAGGAATCTCTATACCAAAGTCCAAACTGTTTGTGCTTATTTATATTCCCAGCAACGATATACAAGGGTTCCTTTTCCTCCACATCCTCACCAGTGACTGTTTCTTAGTCCTTGATAATGGTCACTCTTACTGGAGTGAGGTGGAATATCAGTGTTGTTTTGATTTCCATTTCTCTAAAGACTGAAGATGCTGAACATTGTTTTCATGTATTTATTGGTCACTTGTATTCCTTCTGTGACGTATTTATTCATTTCAATTGCCCATTTTTTTGATTTGGTCCTTTTTGGGTGGTCTAATTTTTTTTTTTTTTTTGAGTTCTTTATATATTCTAGATTTCAGTTTTCTACCTGAGAAGAATTCTTAGCTGGTAAAAAAAAATTTGCCGTTCTGTAGTTTGTCCCTTCACTCTGTTGGCTAATTCCTTTGCTGTGCAGAAGCTTTTAATTTAATATAATGCCATTTGTTGATTTGTGGTATTATTTCTTATGCAATTGACACTCTGCTCAGAAAGTCCTTTCCTACACCTATGTCTTCAAGAGTTTTACCTATTTTATTTTCCAGGAGATTAAGTATTTCTGTTTTAACATTTAAATCTTTGACCTATTTTGATTTGATTTTAGAGTGAAAGATATGGAGGCTTGAAAAATGTAAAAAGGAGCAAGAATCCATAAAACTTATCAAAGCACTTTTTACAAAAAGATAATATCTCTCGAAATTAAAAATGTAATACTCAACACAAAAAAGATAACGACTTCTATTTCCATAATTGAACTTAGCTCCTGTGTTCTTTTTCACTAATGACATCATTAAGTCTAGTGACCTCCCCCTACTCCCAGTCTGTGCCCCTGGAAAACATGGGCAGTTTTCACAGACTAGCTATTCCCTGGGGAGACATGCTCTCCCTGGGACTGCCTCAGGTCCTGTCTTCCTTCAGCTTCATCTGAAAAGCTGTATTTCCCTTGATAGGAAGTAAGACAAAAATTACCATGGATCCACAAACTTGCTCCACTCCCCTTCTACTTAGACTCAAGTAAAACGGGAAAAAGAACATTTCTGTCTTTCTCTCTCGCTCTCTTTCTCTCCCCTCTTTTTCTATCCCAAGTTCCTCACCAATCCCAGAAATGATTCTATCTCTTCTCTTCCCGTTTTATGTCTATTGTTTAAACGCTGTGCTCTGAGACAGTCCAGCTTTGTTCTGATAATCAAGCTTTGGGGTTTGAAAAGCAAACACTAACAACAACAAATCTTTGTTAAGAACCTTGATCTCACAATGGCAAATTTTGGCTTTGAAGATCGTCTTGTAAAACTCAAAGCTGTAAGTATTGCTCTGTTCTCACCAGCTCTTTTGTGTTCTCTCTTCTCTAAAGTATGGATTTCTCTCAACATGAGGGCAAGGGAGAATTAATAAGAAGGAAAAATATATCCAGTAATATTCCAAAATGTTATCTGTTGCATCAAAACATTTCTTATTCAATCCCTACAAAAAGAAAACATATTTAACAATTATTTTGGTCTAAGAAAATTGTCCCATGATAAACAAAAATATAAGGTCATACAATTTGATTATACAAAGATTTGATTAGTCAATATATTTCAAAAGCAGAGCAGAGTTAAATTGCATTAATTTATCATGTACTTTTCATATCATAGATCAAGTGTTATGAGATAATTAAAATTTTGAAACAAAAACATTAACTTTGGTAGCTATGAAGGTAGAATAAAATTTACTTTAATCTCAACAGAGTGTTTATTTATATAGTGGTACTTTGGTTTACTACTTTAATTTGTTCTATGGTTTGGGGAAAGACAGCTGCATTTGTGTTTGTGTAGGGAAGATGGCCATGGTCATTTTGTCACCTGTTGCAGAGTCTGTGAATAGACACAAAATCTTGCCAAACACTTTTTTTTGCAAACTGAATTGTTTGCAAACAGAAGCATTTGTGAACTGAGGTATTACTGCACTAGCATAGGTGATTATGTCACCTCTGAGTATCAGTAGAGAAATACTACCTTTTTTTTTTGAGACAGGGTCTTGCTATGCAGTTCAGGCTGGCCTTGAGCTCATTTTGTAGCCCCAGCTGGCCTCAAACTCACAACAATCCTCCTGCCTCAGCCTCCTGAGTGCTGGGATTACAGGCAGGTGCCACCAGGCCCAGCAGAAATGCTATCTTTAATGAGAATTGATAATATAAATTGACAAATCAAAAATGATTCTACTCATTGCCTGAAACCATTACAATATCTAATTTCATAAAAATTACTTTGGCTTTCTCTGAAGTTCATACAGCAGAATGGAGAGAGAGAGAGAGAGAGTTAGAAAGAGAGGGAGAGAAGAAAAGAAAGGAAATCTCCAACTTTAGTTCTAACAACTAAATGATGCCATGATTTATATATATATATATATGGAGAGAGAGAGAGAGAGAGTTAGAAAGAGAGGGAGAGAAGAAAAGAAAGGAAATCTCCAACTTTATACTTGTAAAGAAATTCAGAGATGATTTTGCCGCCAGCACTCTTGGGTGTAGACCAACTAGATAAAGTTATCAGAAAGATTAATTGGATGCCAACCCATATGTAATTGAGCTGCCACTTTTGGTACAGTGGCTATTAATGTTTTAGATGAGAAAGTACCGTGCCTCTTTCGGGTGCCTACAAAGACAAATAGAAAAAGCACTAGGAATACACAGAGACACCCATGATTTTGTTTGAATATTCCTGATTGTGACTATAGATTAACCTCATACCAGTCCTATGAAATTAGCACTTATTTTGTGCATCTGCATTAAAACCAAACAACAACAATGAAAATGAGGAGATGTGGGTGCACAGAAAAAGACTCACGTAAAGCTGAAATACATAAAAACAAAACTATAGATGCTTCCATTCTGATTGCAGCTAAGTTTAAAAACTTGTTTCAGATCCATCCATTATTTAGTCATTTACAAAATGTCACAGCTGAGGGCACGTGTGTCATGAAGACTGGTACCATGGTTTCCACAGCAACTACAGCTCTGTCTGTTTGAATCCTCACCTTGGCTTTATTAATTCCATGCCAGTAAATTTAGGCCCATGGTGAGTACATGTAGGAGAGTCCAGGCAACACTCATGTATGGACAGGTGGTTTTCCATAACAACTAGGATTTCCTTTCATTGTATCATGATCTGCTTAGTTTGTAAGCTTTGAACCAGCAGAGACTTTTTCACAGCTTTCAGATCCAATGCAATGTGACAAAATATTTTTGTAAAGGAAATTACTACCAACTACATTATAAAAATCAAATGATCACATATCAGGATAATCCAAATCCCCTAAATTAACAACAGTGACAGTCCTGTCCCTGATTCAAGAGACAAATATCTTCTCTTGGGCCCACTGCTAATTCCAGAAAACAGGCTGACAGAATAAAGGGACATTTCAGCTCAATTGGCCTTGAAACAAGGTCTCTGGGGTTCACACAGCAACACTTCAGTCCCTTCCAACTGGGCTTTTCAATTGCTTTGTAATTCTTGATATATTGGTTGATTGGGCTCAATATATCTGCCGCGCCAGATTTCGATCTTAACTGCTTACTCTGTCGTGCAGTTAGCAGGCAGAGTTGTTTAGAAGGCTGATCTCTCCCGTGAACAATGAGCTCCACCCAAGCTCCCCTAGGACTTCTTGCTCCACTGTTTTCCATGGCAAGAGTTCCTCCTAAGTGGTATCACCCTTTGCATGTTTGGTGCTCGTTTACTGATGCATCCAGCAAATATTTGTAGACTACCTGCCATGTGCAAAAGACTACTGAGCACAAGAGGCCTTTTGCTGACCCCATAACTGAACAACTTGAGTGGGATCTTATTACAACTTGAGTGGAACCTTAGCACAGGAAATGGTGTCAGACTGTCTTTCTTTTTTTTGAACCAGGAATCAAACTCAGGACTTTGCACTTGCCAGGCAGGCACTGCACCACTGAGCTACATCCCTGGCCAAGTGTTAGAGAAAAGTTTTCATTCAGGCTGTCCTCAGCTACCAAACCCTTGAAATGGATCTAATATTTTGTTTGTTTTGTGAAACAGAGTCTTCTCACACTATGTGATCAAGGCCATCCTTGAATTTGCAATGTACCCCAAGCTGGCCTTGAAATTATGATCCTCCTGTCTCAGCTTTATAAACTTTAGGACTTCAGGTGTGTACCATCAAGCCTGGCTGAAACAGCTTTGAAATGGCCACTGCTATGTTTTCCTCTTCTATTACAGATTTTCCCCTTATATTCCAAGTTTCACCCCTCAGAGTCCTCTCTCTTGACCTCATGTGTCCCTATTGCCAAATAAGTTACCCCAATCTTGTTCTCCACCTTCAGAAAAACCAGTGCTTTTCCTAGAACCACACAGCTGCTCCATCCCATGCATAGTTTCTTTTTTTTTTCCTCTCTTCATCTCTCTTCTCACTGAGGATTTGGAAGTGTTCAAGGCAACATGTGAGCCTTGTCTTTGGAAAGTTTTGGGTTTGATGAAGTACAAAGAACCAACTTGGATTTGAGCCTCCTTCATTACATCCTGGTTAAAATAAGTTCTGTGGTCCTGGTGTTGAGAATTTAGGCACTATTCCTCCCATTACTTTTATACAACCCACTTGCCTTCCTCATCTCCCTCCCAAGCAAGGCAGAACCCTCAGTGGAAAGACCACCATCTATACACGCACCTAAACCGAGCTCTAGAAATAATTAAAAACTTTTCCTGCTTGCTAACCCTTCCTTGCCCTTTGAACTACCAAACCGTATAGGTTTATTATCACTTCTACTGCCATATTTAAGTCCGTATCACTTCAGCTCTGAATTACTGTCCTACCTCTGTCACTGAGTAGTCAAATCTACCACCCATCATCACATATCATACTGTTCTCTGACTTGCACCCAGCACCCTCATCCCTGACTGTGCCATCACGGTATTTTTCTTGCACACACTTGTCAGTTCATGTCCTGCATCCTTATAGCTTTCACAATAATGCACAAACATCTTGGCTCATGATCAAGTCCTGTCTGCAATTGTAGCTTGCTTTTCCAGCGACCTGTCATATGCCCAGGTGCTCTTTATTCCACCGTGTATAGCTCCTGTAACCCCTGCTGCTGGCTCACGACTTACATTATTTCACATGTCCTGAGTGTCTCCTCTCTCTGGAATGCCCTTTCTTCTTGATCCTTCTGACCAGATGTACCATCTTTCATGTACTGTGCTAAAGCAGACCTATGTTCCTTGAACTCCAGTTCCAGTGTAGATGCCCCTGGTTTCTACAATGCCCTGTAAATACTTCTATCAGAACATCTATCAAAAATGATATATTTATTTTATCTGTCTCATTCATTTATTCAAGCAATATTTATTCCTATGTGTCATACAACAATAAACAATTTAGATGGGTTTTCTACTCTCTAGTACTTACAGGCTAGCAAGGATGAATGACAACCGAGAAATAATAATGTAAGTATTGCAGGAGGTAAAGAATAATCTGTGGGTTTTGGGGCTCTTAAAACCATTCAAGAGGTCAGAAAAGGTTTCCCAAGACAGCCATTCTTCAGGTGAGCCTGGGGCATGTTCCAGGAAAACAGAGAATCCCATTACAGATCCAGAAATGAGAGCACAGGCATGGGGCCTCTCCTCAGGCAACAGAAAGAAGTTCACTAGCAATGGAGAAAGTCAAAGGGCTGGCCAGAAAGCAAGTTGGAAAGTCAGAGAGGCGATGGCTAGTGAGGGCTATGGAAACCTTGTGTAAGGAAGTTAGTTTTTATCCCCAAAATGACAGACAGCCCGTTGCAGCATTTTAAGAAAAGAATGACATGATACTAGGGTCAAATTTCTAACTCTAGATAGTTTTGAGTGTCTTCTTGTAGCTTGAAATGTTTGAGTGGAGAGGCAGTTTGAGAGAAAAGCTTAGTTTGGGACATGCTGATTTTGAAAGGCCTTTAAAACAAACAAGTAGAGTTGCCCAGCAAGTATTTGAATATGTATGAATCTCTAGAGTTGAAAGGAAAGGAGAACCATTCTGGAGATTTGAAGGTCATGAGGTATAGATTTTAATTGAGGCCAAGGGATGGATATAATCCCATTACACTAAGTTTAAAGAGGCCAGGACCAGACAGTATTTCTCTCTGTATCTTCACCTCTAATATTATGCCTACAACAGAATAGGTGCTTTGGTGATTTTATTGAATAAAGAAATGTGAAATATAATCAACATTCATTTTTTAAAACTTTCTGAATATAAAAATATTGAAAGGTAAAACCTGTTATGTTATCGATGTACACCAAGCACCTTTTTCCCAAAGCAGCACTAGAATGAATAATGTAAATAGGACAAGAGTTGGGCAGAATAATAACTACTTTGAAGACAAATAAGGTGCATTTCACCTGTACAAATGAAGGCACAGTGACAGTCCAAAAATTACCAACGCAGATTGCAAACGCCATTTTACTATCATAATTTGTACTTTGTGTGATGGTGCAATTAAAATTTAATAATCATATTTGTCTATGCATAATAATTAGCAAGAGACAAAGCGATTAAAAGGATAGTTAAAGAGAAACCAAAACGAGCAAACTTTCAGCCACAACCTTGGCAGCACACAAACCTGCTTTCAGCAAAATCCTGTCATGGTGGCTTCCTTTCCATTTTCTACTGTTCTCTCCATAGATCTTAAATGTAGGAACATAACAGAATTCCTCTTGTGCATTATTATGGTAATTTTGCAATAACTTTCAAGAGAATTCTTTATATTTTTTCATTCTTTTGTTGAACATAACACTTAAATGTAAGAGTACATTCTCTGTCTGGGACCAATGTCTGCCACAATAATAAAGGGTATCAGCTCCAGTGCTGAAAGAAAAGGTATGTCTCCAGTATTTTTAAGCATGTTTCTTTTTTCTTACCTTGACTAAACTATTTTTGATCCTTTTAGTTCATTGGAATATCTAGACAGTATACTGCAAAGGTCTTTTTTTTCCTTCAATTTTTGCATATAATCCAAGTCATAAGTGCTGGGCTGAAAGATATCACAAGTGAGTTGTTATCAGGCATTAATTACAAAGGAGAACATCCCAACCAAAGTCAGACATAGGGTGACATTGTAATGGAACTGCTTGGTGGGTGGAGGATTTTACAGAAGATCCTTCAACTTGTCTAAGATCCTTTATCTCATCTGTAAAATGAGGGCTGGAATGGGCTACTTGTAAAAACTTTTTAGCTTACAACTTTATGATTCTACCCTTAGAAACATTTTATTGCTTTAAACTATGTAGGCTTCATTAAATTTGAATTTGCTTCATTTTTTTATTATACATGTTGTTATAGTCAGGAATTTCAAGAACAATACAGTCCAAGACACATAATTTATAAGATTATTTTGTAATAGTCACCCAAAGAATCATGTGCAAAGAGAGTGCAGGAAATCTGTCCACACCCTAAAGACCAAAAGAATCCAATTGAGGGTCTGGAGCCCATGGCAATGTCATGCATGAGTCCAGCCAATGACCTAGAACCCATAACAACGCCTCCCAGGAGTCCAAATAGAGGCCAAGAGCCTATAACAATGTCTCATGCAGGCCTGTTTCAAGGATCTGTCTAGGAAGGCCCAAAGGTCAGTGGTGAAAGCTAGAAAGTCTGTTTCTGAAGGATGAAGATTCTATTCTAGCAGGCTAAGAGATTTGCACTGGAGCCAGGAAGCGACTCTCAAAGTAAGAACAAAAGTTCTCTCAAAAAGTACCACAGTCATCCTCAGTGATAAGGAGGTCCTGAGCTCCTCTGATGATGAGAACAGCCAAGTCTATATCAAGAAAGCCAGTGCAACAAGCTTCTCCCGGAGACTGAACAGTGCACCATCTTTTCCCCCAGAGCCAGAAAGTGATGTTCAAAGTAAGGGCCAGAGCTGCCCCAAAGTGAACTGCAGCCATTCCCAGTGACAACAAGGTCCCCAGCACCTTCAACAATGAGAATAGCCAAGTTCATCAGGAAAACCAGTATGACAAGCTCCTCCGAGAAAACCAACAGCCTCCCTAGCAGCTTCTCTTTTTCTCCAGTTCTGCCTCTGATGCTGCTGGCAACAATCCTCAGGTCGTCCTCCCACACCCAGCACCACACGGGTTCAGTCCAACTGGGAGTTACAAGTCGACCACCAGTTGTCAACCCACCACAGATGTTCGCCATTGTTGATATTTTCACTGTGTCTCTATGTCTAGAGAGAACAAAAGGGCCAAGGACATAGCATTCACAGGAAAGAATGATATCACTAGCAATGCTTCCATTTTTGGGGCACTTACCATGGTCCAAACATTCACCTCTGCATTTACTCTACCTCATTTAATCTTCACAAAAGCCTTCTAAATATTAATATCTGTATTTCACAAAAGATCAAACTGAGACTTGTATATGTTGGTAACTTCATGGCTAGAAAGTATAACATTTGGATTTCTACCTGAGGCCAACCTATGTCTAGTACCCATGCCCTAACCATGACGTTACATATGGATTTCTGGCTGAGTATGAGCTGAGGATCAGAGTGAACTAAGTAGAAGCAGGTAACACCCAGGGAGCAGTGTTGAGTAGAGTCATGTGGGGTGTTTACCTAGAAAATGCAAACTTGAAGGGTGAGCAAGGGAAACTGACATTGTTCTGCAGGGCTGTTCAAATTGTGGAGCAATCCTGCATGAAGTACCATGTGGGGGTGGACTTGGGGAGATGCCTAGCAGAATTCTCTCTAAATCTTGACCAGTCAAAGCCAGGTACAACAGGATTATGTGGAAATTCTCCTTCAAACAATGCTTAGTGGTGGTGTAAGGAAAAAGAAGAGCATCTGTAAAACACTAAGACAGTATAAATAGCCCTGGGTGGCAAGTAGTTTGTGCTGGAGCTTTTCCCACAGCTCATGAAATGCACAATAGAGAGGCTTTCTGGATTGGGCAAAAGGGAAGGAGAGATGGAGAAGGTAAACTAGAAGAGATCTCCTGGGCCTGATATCTACAACCAGGAAGACATAACAAGTGTAGCTGATGCCGATGTTCTATAAGGTCAGGCCATCTAATTTCACGTGGTGCTGACCTTAGAGATAACCAGACCTACTGTTTAAGAAAGTTTTTGATCTTCAAAACAGGTGATCACAAGCAAGTAGATTATTTGCATCAGGTACAATTGGTTCTTATGAAATATTCTCGTTTAAAAAATGTAATCTGAACTTAACCAAACTTGTATATTAACTACCAGTTTGCAGTAGATATGGGAAATAGGGAACAAGTCAAATGGTGCCAACAGAGAGTAATCACTCAAGTCTTATATTCTTTAGAACAAGTGATACATTTTCTCCAACCAGAAATGACAGTTTCTCCAACAAACTAAAATATGAAACAAAGAGGAATGGATTAAGGATTAGAAACCTTATTAGATATTAATTTTAAAATAAGTTCTAATAATTTTCCCTAAGTAAAAACCTGAACAGGAGAGGATGGCGTGTATGAGAGAATATTCACTGCTGTGTTGCTTGTAATACTGGAAAGGCTATGCATTCACTGGAAAAGGTGCAACTGAGACAGAAACTAAACTTAAAGAGGGGAGAAGAGATTACAGGCAGCAGGTATGTTACCAGGTATGTTACAGAAAGGCCAAATTTTAATCGAAAGGCTACTTCCTACACTGGATCTTGACCAAACTAACTTCCCAGAGACTTGGTCTTCTCATCTGTAGCTGAAGATAGCTCCCATCTCATAGGAATGCTATGAGATTACATATAGTAATGTTAAACACAAAGCCTAACAAAGTAACAAGTGATATGACCTAGAATATATGCCACACTCCTTAGAAGAATCATTAGAGGAAATGATGGAGAGATTTTTTTTTCCCTTTTCTATTTTATGTCATCATTCAATTCTAACATTTTGTCACTTTCCTTCTAAGAGTATATGTATATGTATATGTGTATATATATATATATATATATATATATATATATATATAGTGTGTGTGTGTGTGTGTACAGATGTATGTGTAAATTTTTTAATTAATAAGATAATTTTCAGTTCATAGTAAACTTGAGCAGCCAGTACAGCATTCACACATACCCCAATTCACATGTACACGGTCTCCCCTGCTATCAGCAGCAAATCCTCTTGAAATGGTAAGTCATTTAGGTATAACTATAAATTTTCAAGTAGGAAACTTGATATTTATTTCTACACTCACCAGAGAAGATTATTCATATGATTTTTATCTTGTAAGAATTTATATTTAAACTTCCATTTTCCTATGTAAACTAATACATGGTAAATATTTGAGAAGAAGGCATAGATTCTAGTTATAGATTTTTGTATGTTTGCTATATGATTTATCTTTTGCTATATATTTCAAAATATGTCATTGGAATTGTAGATTGGCCATTTTTGTTTGTTTGTCTGTTTGTAGCCCTCAGGTACTAGCGGCTGAACCCAGGGCTTCACACATGAGCTGCACCACTGAGTTGTATGCCCAGTCTGGTCTATTTTTCTAATAATTTTTTCGTATTATTTTCTTGTATTTTCAAGGTTACATAGTGGTCCTTTTAGTCCTTATTGGTCTTTTTTTAGCCTTATGTGTTTGGCCAGTGATTGGGTCAGGGGGGTCACTCTACTCACTGGTGCATTCATCTATTGCTGACTTTAGTAACTAAATGTACTATTCTCCCCAACTCATATATATTATAGTTTTTATTTTGTTTTGTTTTTGTTTGAGACAGGGTCTTGCAATATATCCCAGGCTGGCCTCAAGCTTTTCATCCTCCTACCTCAGCTCCTCAGTGCAGGGATTACAGGCCTATGCCACTACACCTAGTATATCATTATCGTCTCATATAAATTATTTATATAAGGTAGCACAAGGGAAGGAGTCAGGTGAGACTGGAAGACTTTGAGCAGCATGAGAGTGAGAACAGCACGGTGGCTCCTAACATGTTCTCTGAATGAAGACTAATCTAGATGACTGTCCCAGCTTTCAAATTTATGACTTTTAAACCTCAATTTACTTGTCTATACAATGGGTGTGAGAATAATAATAGTGCCTATCCCAATCCAAATCTATACCTTTAAGGTACCTTGAAGTCAGGGCATTGCAACATTCTGACAAATTTCCTGAAATCTTAATTGGAAAATTAATCAATGTTGATATTAAATAATCCATGGATTTGAGAGAGCTTATTACTTGTAATAGCAAAATGAAAATTATAGAAACTATTTTCTTGGCTAACCTGAAATCCCCAGTTGGTAATTGCAATGTGGTTGGTAGAATCATTGGTCCATGGCCAAGTTTTCAGAGGCACTAGAAGAGCTTGGGATAGAGAAAATCCTTTGATTACTTCTTTTTGTCACACATTCAAAGGCAGAAGGAAATCTGTCCTCAGGTATCATTTTGTGAGTAAATTCTGACTAAGCCACAGTAGTTCATTAATTCAGCTGTAGTATTTCTAATATCTCAAGAAACTATTAATTACCAATAATAGGTAATTTTAATACCTTTTCCTTTGATTTTCCTATATAAGACCCTCTGTCCATCACTTTTTTCTATGAATGTTCATAAAGCCTAATCTTTCTCTGACAGAATACATCCAAAGCAGTGAACCTTAAAGTCTGCACATGGACAAAAAGAATGCTATTCCTGTAATGGAGAGTTTATAGTAATTTTGAATATCTAACTTTCTGAAGTATGGACAAAATTTAATAGTTTTGTCTAGCTCAAGGGGGGAAAATAAACATCTCTCGCCCAATCTGTTGAATGCTCAGTTTAGTTTAATAACAATTATTTTTGCCTCTACACAGTGTATTCTGCTTTAGATCTAAAATGTCTCCTAAAAGCCTTATGTGTTTAGCCAGTGATTGGGTTAGGGGTTGCTCTACTCACAGGTGCATTCATCTGTTTCTGACTTCAGTAGCTAAATGTACTATTCTTCCCCAACTCATTCCTGGAGGCAAGTATTAATTATCCTGATACCAAAACCAGAAAAAGACCTAACCAAAAAAAAGAACTATAGGCCAATCTCCATAATGAATATAGATGCAAAGATTCTCAATAAAATACTAGCAAATAGAATGCAGCAAATCATCAAGAATATTATACACCATGACCAAGTGGGATTCATACCAGGAATGCAGGGATGGTTTAATATACACAAATCAGTCAATGTAATACACCATGTCAATAGAGCCAAAGACAAAAATCACATGATCATCTCCATCAATGCAAAAAAAAGCCTTCAATAAAGTCCAACACTCATTCATGATGAAAACCCTACAGAAAATAGGAATAGATGGCCTTTACCTCAAGCTGATCAAAGCCATCTATGATAAATCAACAGCTAACATCATACTAAATGGTCAAAAATTGAAAGCTTTCACTTTAAAATCAGGAACAAGACAAGGATGTCCACTGTCACCACTCCTATTCAATATAGTTTTGGAAATATTAGCTAGAGCAATTAGACAAGAGAGAGAAATAAAAAGAATAAGAATAGGAAAGGAAAAAGTGAAATTATCATCATTCGCAGATGACATGATACTGTACATAGAAGACCCCAGAAACTCCACAAAAGGCTCATGGATTTAATAACCAAATTCAGTAGCATGGCTGGATACAAAGTTAACACTCAAAAATCAGTAGCATTCCTGTATACAAGAAACAAACAGACTGAGTGAGAAATTAGGAAAACCACACCTTTCACAATAGCATCTAAAAAGATGAAATACTTAGGAATCAATCTAACAAAAGAAGTAAAAAATGTATACAGTGAAATTTATAGTGCTCTGAAAAAAAGAGATCAAAGAGGATATCAGAAAATGGAAAGATATTCCTTGCTTATGGATAGGAAGAACCAACACTGTGAAAATGGCCATACTCAAAAATGGTTGTACAGATTCAATGCAATCCTAATTAAAATACCATTAGTATACCTCACAGATCTAGATAAAACACTCCTAAAGTTCATCTGGAACCAGAAGAGGCCTAGAATAGCAAAAGCAATCCTGAGAAACAAAGGAAAGGTAGGAGGCATGACAGTTCCTGAATTGAAATTATATTACAAAGCTACTGTGATAAAATCAGCATAGTACTGGCACAAAAACAGACCTGAAGATCAAGGGAACAGATTAGAAGATACAGATACAACTACAAATGCACTCAGTCACCTTGTCTTTGACAAAGGGTCAAACGTATTCAATAGAAGAAAGATAGTCTCTTTAATGAATGGTGCTGAAAAAACTGGCTTTCCACATGCCAAAGACTAAAACTAGACCCATGTCTTTCACCATGCACTAAATCAAAGTCAAAATGGATCAAAGATCTAAATATTAAAACAGAAACACTAAATGTATTGGAAGAGAAAGTAGGTAAAAATCTTGACAACATTGGGGTAGGTAGAGAGTTCATGAACAAAAACCAAACTGCACAGGAAATACTTCAAAGAATCAACAACTGGGATAGCATCTTACTGAAAAGATTTTGCACATCTAAAGAAATCAACAATAAAGTAAAAAGAAAACCTATAAATTGGGAAAAAAATTTAGCCAACTGCCCCTCAGACAAAGGACATCTACGTGGGACATATAAAGAATTAAAAAAAAATCAGGCCCCCCAAATTCAAAGACCCAATCCAAAAATGGGCATCTGAGATGAATACAGACTTCTCAAATGAAGAGATACTAATGGTGAATAAATACATGAAAAGATGTTCAACATCATTAGTCATTTGAGAAATGCAAATTAAAACAACACTGAGATTCCACCTCACCCCAGAAAGAATGGCTATCATCAAGAAATCAACCAATAACAAATGCTGGAGAGGCTGTGGGGAGAAAGGAACCCTACTCCACTGCTGGTGGGAGTGTAGATTGGTGAAACCACTGTGGAAATCAGTTTGGAGATTCTTCACAAAACTAGGATTGGAAGTCCCAATTAACCCAGCTATTCCCCTTCTGGGTATTTTCCCCAAAGAGTTTAAGACATCATACCACAGATATATATGTGCTCCCCTGTTTATAGCAGCACAATTTGTTATAGCTAAATCTCAGAGGCCCGTCCACTGAGGAATGGATAAAAAAGATGTGGTATTTTTATACAATGTAGTATTACTCAGCTATTAAAAAAGATAAACTCGAGGCTTTTGTAGGTAAATTGATGCAACTAAAGACCATACTCATAAGCGAAATAAATTGGAACCACATGTGTAAACATCATTATTGTCTCCTTGGTGTAGGAACCTGAAAGAATAAGTAAAACTCAAAATGTACAATAGATGATAGAAAAGGGAAAGAAACTGCTCAAAGGAAGGAATGACTGGGATGAGGGAAAGAAGAAAAAAGAAAGAAGGAAGGCAAAATATAAATATATATATGAATAGCTGCAATAATTATATTACAGATGTCTGATGGTGTATTGAAAGGAACAGCTAATGCTTAAAATTTTTTAATGTTCTGATCAATTTTGCATGCTGGTAATCTGGGCAGCTGATTTGAAGGTAATAATATGCAATAGAATTACCATGGTGAATTCCTTCCATCTTGTCTAGTGAAACTCTGTATTATCTCTAATGTTTTATCTAATAATTATTTTCTTCTTCTCTGTAATGCTTTGAACAATCTTCCATTCTTACATCTGGTAATCTGAGCAGCATAGTTGAGGATAGTGATATGTAATATAACAACCACTATGAATTCGTATTATTTTGTCCTGAAACCCTGTGTCACTTTACATGCTCTTTCTTTGGTGTTTATGTTTGTGATACTGGTATGCTGCTATTGTTCTATTTTTTGTTTGTTTGTGTATTATTTGCTACTCTCTTCAAAATAAAAAATAAAAAAATAAAAAATAAATAAATGTACTATTAGGAGGTGGTGCCGGGTTGAAGGATGGAGGTATGACCTGGAAGGGTGTATTCTTGTCCCTGCCCCCACCCCATCAATCTCTCTCTCTCTCTGTCCTGTCTCTGTGTCTCTCTCTCATTTTTGTTTGAGACAGGGTCTTGCAATATATCCCAGGCTGACCTCAAACTTTTGATTTCTACCTCAGCTCCTGAGTGCAGAGACAGGTCATACAGTTTTTAAGTTGTACAGCTGCCGTAAGTTGTACAGCTTTTTTCCACCATGCCTTTCTGTCATGCTGCTTCTGCTTTGGAACCAATCAGCCACGGACTGAACCCTCTCAAACTGTGAGCCAAAATAAACCTCTCCTCTTTTAAATTACAGGTGGCCAGACATTATTCTAAGAATTGAAGAACAAAAAGCTGGCAAAACAGAATCTGTGATGAAGGGAACCCCAACCTGTGCAATAAGCAAAACAATGAATTCGTACAGCTTCACACTAGAAAGTGAAAATAGGGAGCCCACTCTCATCTGGCCCATATGGCAGGCTTACTCATAAGTCAGATTTCAGGTAGAATCATAAGCTTTAGGGGTCTCTGAAAGTAAATGCAGAAAGCGCAGCATTTTGGGTCCACACTGGTGTGTGAAGAAGCCCTGCTTTCTGTGGAAGACACATGTATTCAGCGGGCGGTAGTCTGCACCCAGCTTACCTCATACACTTTGGTTATCCGTAGCTCCTGTCCGGTACCAAATAATCATAAGTTAGATAGCTTTCTGAATAATAAATATTCATCTTCAGGGAATTTATAGGCCATGTCTTGATCCGTCTTTGCATCTAAAAGCAAGATTCTTAGAAAAATTATTTTAATAAACAGAAATATACTCAGTATAGGCTGCAAGAGACCTGAGAGCAGCAAGGAACAGTTTCCCTTAGTTTAAAAATATGTCCTAAATATATGAAACAGTCCTCAACGAGTGACCAGATTATTCTTTTATTTTATTTTATTTTATTTTTTTTTTTTTTTTTTTTTTCCGGTACCGGGAACCGAACTCACGACCTTACACTTGCCAGGCAGGTGCTTTGCCGCTGAGCTAAATCCCCAGGCCCCATGAATTATTCTTTTAAACCTAGGTACTTCTAAAGCATCATAATAATAAACAGATTGATAATATTGTTTATTGCCTTTCTTTATAGGTGGAGTCATAAACATAATGGTAAACATAATAAAAAGTCATTTACCTTCTTAATGATTTTTTCTTTTATTATTTATTTATTTATTTATTTTTTGGTACCAGTAATCGAAGTCAGGACCTTGTGCTTGCCAGACAGATGCTGTGCTGCTGAGCTGTATCCCCAGCCTGCTTTTTTTTTTTTCTGGTACCGGGAATTGAACTCATGACCT
>NW_004955448.1:10338977-10389795 GCF_000276665.1 Chinchilla lanigera
TTTTTGGTTTTTCTCCGGTACCGGGAACCAAACTCACGACCTTGCGCTTGCCAGGCAGGCGCTTTGCCGCTGAGCTAAATCCCCAGCCCCCTAGATTATTCTTTTAAAAAGCAGTTCCTGACTGATGTTTGTTCACAGCCCATATGTTTATGGTGTTTTTGAGATCCTTTCAGCAAATAGTCTATAAATGTTTTACATAGACAGAAAAAAGGATTTGCTGTTAACCAGAGAACATCTGTAGAGTAATTGCCCATAGATTCACATCCTAACTTCAAATGTGGGGTACAGAGCTCTCTGTAACTGAAAAAAAAAAAAATCACCTACTAAAAGTAAGAAGCTAAACCAAACTCTGGAAAGAAGAACTGCACTCAAAATAAATTGCCCAGGTTCCTCCTAACAGATGAATTTAGAACCTGTTATTTCCGACTGAAAATTTCAGAAAATGAGGAAGCATTTGAATCCCACAGTGCAATTACATGCATACGTTTAATTTTCTAAGGTTCAACTACACTAACTTTATTACATTTGAACATTTTGAAACTTTAAAAATGTTTTTTTCAATTTAATGAAAGGCTTACTTTCAAAACCAAGGCACAGGGAAAGTTTATGATGACCTTTTGAAATAAGTAAACTTGTCAGTTAAAAACAGTCAATAATATCCTTTTACTTGCATTTCATTTACAGAAACAGCAACTCTTCCTCAAACAACTGTCAAGATAATTGACACAGTGTATACATTTATTCTGCTTACCACACTCTGACCACTGAGGTGTGAAGGAGGAGGCTATTTGAACCTTCGGCTGGCTTCATAGCTTTGATCTTAACTCATCCAAGTGATTAGAATCCAATGTGACACTTTTCTGCTTGGATCAAAGCAGAAAAGAAGAGCCATCTATAATCAAAGGATCCCAGGACCTGCACTGAAATGCCAAGCAGAGCTCCAGGGAACTTGACTGGATGAATTAAAAACTTTATTCCATCTACCACTTACATTAAAGTAAACTGTTTATCCAAATTTCTTTCCATCAGTGTTCACTTTCTAAAATCCTTTCCCTCTTATTAACTTAATAACATATAGTGGGGGAAAAGTTGAGTTAGATCTTTATAGTAAATAATGCTTATCAATAGCCTAGGGCAAATGTCACCCAAGATTTGTAATTGACCCACCACAAAGATATGGGTAAACTGTGTCACAAAAAACTAAAAAATTGATCTAGAAATCCCACAGCAGGACATATCACAATATTTTAGAAAAATTAGATCCCCAGGCAATCTCTCTACTCTAGCCAACCCCTGACACCTCTGATATTTTTAGTGCCCTGAAACATTTCTGAGGCACCGCTATCTATCAGCAAGCTTTTGAGCGGTGTTCACTTTACACTGTCAAGATTTTATTCTTGCTACAAAAGAAGAAACATAGGGACCCAGAAAACTTGTGTTCTTTCCTCTGTGTTGAACTGTGTTTGGACAAAAGCCATTCTACTTGGCCTAAACCCATGCAGTTTGTCATTCTCCAAATACACTCTTCATTCTCTTGCTGTGTGTTTTCACAAGTTCTGAAGTCTCTAGCTTATGCTTTTCAACTTAGTAAACTCTTACCTGGCCCTACAATCAAAACTCAAGCCTCATTGCTCTAGAAGTCCTCCCTGAGTATTTTTCTTGGTGCTGTCTTTGTATCAAATAACACAATGCACTTTAGTTATTGTCTTATCTGCCTGTCTGTCCACAACATACGACTGCATGTTCCAGGTCTTTTCTGCATAAAGTGTCAAAGTTTGAGGTAAGCATGAAAAATGAATGAATATATTCATACTAAAACAATACCGCAGTGATAGATCATTAGAACAGACTGTCTTATTACCAAAGTGTACAACGATTCCTGTGTTCTCAAGCACAGCCTCTTTAAATGGGAAAGTAGAAAAGAAAATATCCCGGCACCTAGCATTAACTTAATGTTTCGTAAATGAATAATTTTTTAAAGGAAAGTCTATTTCTTGTATTGGGAAATCTCATTATAAATTAAAGTGAAAATTTTCTGGGAAAATAATTCCTTTCACACAAAAAAGAACTCCGTTAAAAAATATTTGGATTCTTGAGGCTAAAAGATACAAGTACACATAGGTCTTAGCAGACATATCACTGTAACAAAATATATGTGAGCATTAATTTTGTGGACTGGGAGTGTAGCCAAGTAGTAGAATACTTTCCTAACAGGCACAAGGCCTTGAATTCAATCTCTACTATTAAAAGAACTTAATTGTGCAAGAAATTTTTCCCCAATTTCCTCTTATGTGACTACATTGTCTCAAGGAAAGTGTGATGGTTCAGTTGAGAATAAGAGAACAAATGGGAGCCGAGCATGGTGGCACAACCGTGTAATCCCAATACTTGAGAGGCTGAGGCAGGAGCATCATGGTTTGGAGACCAGCCTCTACTAAAAAAAGAGATACTCTCTCAAAGTAAATAGAGATGATAGATGCATAGATAGACAGATGATAGATAAATAGATAGATGATTGATTGATAGATAAAATGGTACATCTTGAGGGTTTTTTTTTTTTACTCTGAAGTAGGCTTTTGGGAATCAAAGAGCTACCTTGAGGAAGCCCAGACCTGGCATAGCAATCAAAAAAAATTAGATAAAAACCAAGCCACCTGCCTCTACTCCAGCAGATACAGAGATACTAGAGTCCTGGACGTGAAGGGGTGAGAGGGAAAGGACCTATAATTCCAGTGGAAAGAGGCCTAATGTAAGTGAAATGGTCAACATCAGAAGATTGCAGAGAATTGTTGGAGTTCAGTGACAAGGGAGCATTGGGAACACAAATCATTCCATGAGAGAGCGCAGTACACACCAGGAGGGAAGGTGCTGTTTTAATGCACCTTCTGTGAACAGGTGCCATTCTCATGGTACCTGTGTTTCCTGCTGCCTAAGAGCGCTCACCAGTGTGCCAAGACTTGTGGACTACATCCGTACAGCCACATGTGAATACCCCCACTTTTCACTTGCATCTCTTACCAGTTACTTCAACATGATGAATGAGAACCCTTGACTTTCAGTGTGGCGGGGTGTCTTAGTTACTTTCCTGCTGCTGGGACAGAGTACCTGACACCAGCAATTTAAAGGAGAAGAGGTTTATTCTGGCTCATTTTTTTTTTTAGTCCACAGTTGGCCAGTTCTAAGATGGGAGTCATGGTGGAAAGGCTTGAAAGGAGGGGAGCTGCCCAGGGCATGGCAACTAGCAAGCAGACAGAAAATCAAGGAAGGAGCTGGGAAGGGAGATATAGCCATCCAGGCCTTGTCCCCCATGACCCACATCTTCTAATCGGACCCCACCTACTATCAACAAGTCAGCTGTAAGCCCCACACTCCAGCCACCTCCCAAAAGCACCACTTATGATCACATAAGCTTTCAGGGGAAATCTAGATATAAATCCTAACATCTCACCCTAAGCCCCAAAATACTTGTATATACATCTCTTTAGGCAAGGTGTATTTAGTCCATGGCTACAGGTTGCCAAAGTCCTACCAGTTTCAGCATTGCTGAAAAGCCCAAAGTCTCCTCTGAGGCTTAAAGGAAACTCTTATTTATGAGCCTCTGTAAAAATTTTTTAAAAATTAAACATACAGTGGCACTGGATAAATAGTCCCATTTCAAAAGGAAGAGGGAATAGAAAGGAAGCAAGGTTGAAAGCAAGCAGGGCAAACTTTAAATCCTACAGTTCCATGTCCAGCACCTGGAATAAGATGTGGTAAGATTCAAACTCCAAATGGCTTCAGCAGCCCTACTCTACAGCTCCTCCTGCCTTACATCCATGGCTTCTGTCTTGGGCTGTCTTTGCTCACTGTGTGCAGCTTTCCTCAGCAGTTATTCCATGCTTCTGGCATCTCCAGCTTTCTGGGGTCTCCACTGCACTATCACCTTCACTCTCACAGCTTCATGTACTGTCCCCTCAAAGGCACATTGTCTGACTTCCCAGCCTTCTTCTGAAACTGGGTAGAAGCCTCCATGATCCCATATCTCTTACATTCTGCACACACATAAACCTAGCACCATGTGGCTGACACCATGTTCTGCTGCAGCTAGAGCAGAGTAGTAGCTGGGCCCTTTTGCATCTTGCCTGTGGTTGTAGAGGCCTCCAGGTTCCTGGATAGCTGAGCACTGTGAACTGAATCCAAGGGAATCAATTCCCTAGGCATTCTTTCTCCACCAAAGTGCCTTAGGGATCTCTTCTCAAAGCAAGATCTTTTACTTTTATAAGACAAAGGTCAGGATCTTGCTTTTGCTAGACATGCCCTCAAGCCATTTTTCCTATTGTCATGATCAAAGAACTTAGCTCTGCTTCAGTGCTAATCTTTTTCCAAATTTTTAAGTTTATTTTATTAGAACCTATTTGTCACACATAATGATCACATTCATCATAGGTAAACTGTACCTGTATATAATGTATCCTAAATCTTTTTTCCCTTTCTCTTCCTTTAAATCTCTCTTCCACTCCCCATTTACAAAAGCTTGTTTCCACTAATGCTAATGTTTTCAGCAAGCAAGTTCTCCTCTGCTTCAATTTTGCAGGACCCAAATTTACCAGAGCTTCCTTTCTGGCCAAACTCAAAACTTTTTAAATCTCTCAGCTCTGCTATTTGTTCTTGATTCTCAACATATAGCTGGCTAAAGCCCTCAACAGTACCGATGTTTCAATAGTAGGCTGCCCTGAAATTTCCTCCACCAGATTAATTAGTCTGCTTCTTAATTTCACTCTCTCACAGAGTTTCAAAACATGAGCAAAATTTTTTGCTAGAGTACAACATACATAGTCTGGAGTCCAACTCAAGTCAAACCTCCTGAGCCTGGTTATTCCTATCTGTATTTATATAAACATTCTGGTCTTCCGAACTCTGACTATAATCTCCCATCAAGCTTGGCTTACACTTGGGCTGCTTCTCCAGTCAGCATCTCCAAACTTCTCCCATAAACCAGTTTCAAAGGCTTCTGAAATCACAGTGACAGGAACAGCCCTACTTCTCTGGTACCAAAATTTGTCTTAGTTAAGTCCTTCTTGCTGGGACAAAATACCCAACATCCACAACCTAAGTGAAGAGAGGTTTGTTTTGGCTCAGGTTAGTTCGTAGTTGGCTGGCTCCAAGACAGGAAGCCATTGTGGAAGGGCCTGGCAGTAGGAAAGCTACTGGCATGGTGACAGGAAAGAGCGAGAGAACCAAGGGAGGGGCCCAGAGGGAAGTGCAGCCTTCCGGGCCATGGGGCTCCCTCTGAGCCCACCTTTTTCAATTAGACTCCACCTACTAATAATAGCAAGTCAACTATCAGCCCCATAATCCAATGGCCTCTCCAAAATCCTTCCTACAACTGCCTGAGGCTTTCAGGGGACATCTAGACACAAATCATGACACAAAGGAATAGAACAGTATGGGAGACTCTGATTGCTGTTAATTGGGAAACACTGCATAGTGATCAATTTATATCCATTCTACACATTTTAAATGGAAATTTGCATTGTCTGCAAACTACCTGCATCAGTAGTGAGATTAAATAAGCACAATTTCATTTTGAAATCTAAACAATCTAACTAGACCATATCTAAAGTTCTGATTATTATTCCTGAGTACTACACATGAAGGACACACTGGTCACACGAGGGTAGTAGAACACACTGGGCACACACAACTTGAAGAAAGACTTTTATTCTATTGACTTTTCTTCTTTTGATGGGGAGACCTTTGATGGACAGTGAAGAGGAGAAGTGAACTGAAGTTTATTAGTATATTCCTCTGAACTGTAGCTAGCACCAGAAGTCCAAGGTCGGCAGATAGAGTATTCATGATGATGTGTGTAATGTATTTTGCTTATAATGTGCTAGCTGTTTATGATGGTGCCAAAAAAGTCCTGATGCAAGAATGGGATTGTTATTAGATGGGGTGAGTTTTGATTCTGACAATTTCTAGTTTTTTATTTATTATGGAAAAAAGGTAAAACAAAATTTCATAACAATAGTGGCAAAATAATAAGAGTTAATACACTGCATATTGTCATTTTCAAAGTAGTTTCTCAGAATATAAGATATGAGCATAAAAAAATTTACAACTGATACTAGCACAAACCTTCCTTTTTAATAAACTAAAAGACACAAATACTATAACTAACTTGCATTTTTTCCCTTTTCCCTTCCTTCCTTTCCCTTTTGCCCATCCTAGTTCTATTTTCCTTTCAAATAATTTTTTCCCATTTCACAATATCTATTGTACATTTTAGACATCATTTGCTCTTTGAGTTTCTCACACCAGGTGGATAATATGATGTTTACACATGTGAGTCTGGTTTCACTTATGAGTATGGTCTCAAGTTGCATCCATTTACCTATAAAATCTGAAATTTATCCTTTTTGGCTGAGTAGTACTCCATTGTATAAAAGGACCACTTTTTTTAATCCATTCCTTTGTTGATGGGCATTTGGGTTGTTTCCAAGATTTAGCTATTACAAATTGTGCTGCTATAAACATGGGTGCACATGTATCACTGTGGTATGATGTTTTCTAGTAAGATACCCAAAAGGGTAATAGCTGGGTCGAATGGGACCTCTAACCCTAACATTCTGAGGAATCATCACATTGATTTCCACAGTGGTTGCACCAGGCTGCACTCCCACCAACAGTGGAGTAGCGTTCCTTTTTCCCCACAACCCCACCAGCATTTGTTATTGGTTGATTTCTTGATGATAGCCATTTTCTCTAGAGTGAAATGAAATCTCAGTGTTGTTTTAATTTGCATCTCGTGAATGACCAATGACGAACTTTTTTATGTATTTATTTGTCATTTGTATTTCTTCATATGAGAAGTGTGTATTCATCTCAAATGCCCATTTTTGGATTGGGACTTTGAATTTGGGGGAATCCGAGTTTTTTCAGTTCTTTGTATGTTCTAGATAGAAGTCCTTTGAGGGACAATTGAAAAATTTTTTCCCACTCTGTGGATTGTCTTATCGCTCTGTTGGTGATTTCTTTTGATGTGAAAAAGCTTTTTAATAAGATGAGATCCCAGTTGTTGATTCTTTGAGGTATTTCCCATGTAGTTTGGGTTTTGTTCATGAAGTCTCTGCCTACACCTATGTCTTCAAGATTTCTACCTACATTCTCTTCCAGTAGATTTAGTATTTCTGTTTCAATGTTTAGATCTTTGATCAATTTTTACTTTAGTTTAGTGTATGGTGATAGACATGGGTCTAGTTTTAGTCTTCAACATGTAGAGAGCCAGTTTTTCCAGCACCATTTATTAAAGAGGCTATCTTTCTTCCAGTAAATGTGTTTGGCCCCTTTGTCAAAGATAAGGTGGCTGGGTGTACTTATAGTTGTCTTCATCTTCTAATCTGTTCCACTAATCCTCAAGTCTGTTTTTTTGCCATTACCATACAGATTTTATCACAATAGCTTTGTAGTTTAATTTCAAGTCAGGAACTGTGATGCCTGCTGCCTTGCCTTTGATGCCCAGGATTACCTTTGCTGTTTTAGGTCTTTTCTGTTTCCAAATGAATTTTAGGAATGTTTTCTCTAGTTCTGTGAGGTATGCTAATGGTATTTTGATTGGGATTGCATTAAACTTGTATAACAGTTTAGGAGCATGGCTATTTTCACTATGTTGGTTCTTCCTATCCATGAGCAAAGGATATCTTTCCATTTTTTGATATCTTCTTTCATCTCCTTTTTCAGAGTATTGTAATTTTTACTGTATAGATCTTTTACTTCCTTTGTTAGATTGATTTCTAAGTATTTCAATTTTTTTGGATGCTCTTGTGAAAGGTTTGAGTTCCCTAATTTCTCTCTCAGTGTGTTTGTTGTTTATGTACAGGGATGCTACTGATTTTTGAATGTTGACTTTGTATCTACCTAAGCTACTGAATTTGTTTATTAAATCTACAAGTCTTTTGATGTAATGTTGGGGGTCTTCTATATAAAGTATCATGTCATTTGTGAATAATAATAATTTAAATCCTTCCTTTCCTATCTTTATTCCTTTTATTTCTCTTTCTTATCTAATTGCTCTGGCTAATGTTTTCAGAACTATATTGAATAGGAGTGGCAATGGTGTACATCCTTGTCTTGTTCCTGATGACAGAGTGAAAGCTTTCAGTTTTTGTCTGTTTAGTATGATGTTGGCTTTTGGTTTTTCATGGATGGTTTTTATCAGATTGAGGTAAGGGCCATCTATTCTGATGTTCTGTAGAGCTTTTTTTAATCATGAATGAATGTTGGACTTTATTAAAATCTTTTTCTGCATAATGATAAAATTTCATTCTGTCAATCCACAAAGATTTATTGAATATTCACTTTGTGCCAAGCACTATGTTAAGTCCGATAGCAAAACAATACATGGCCTCTTTCATGAAGCTTACAGTGAGAAAGTAGTTACGCAAGTGAACATAAACTTCAATAATGACAAGTGGAAAAAAATCCACAGTACTATAGGAACTTTCATTAGAAGCCTACTTGGGAAAGAATGTGAAGATTGTCTCTTAGTTAAAACTATAAATTATATGTGAAATTATTCTGAAAAAGGGAAGTGCAGTTAAGGTCACTGGAAGAAGATATGCTTTTCTTCCACTTTCAGGTGAAAAATAATATGCTTAATTGAGAGACAATATGATATAATCATAAAAAGATAGAATTCAATTTCATATCTTGCACATATGAGTTGTATGTCCTTGGACAAGTTAAGCTTTGTGAACCTAATTCCTTTTCTCTGTAAAATTAGGAAAATATCCCAGAATTATTAGCTAAATTAAATGAGATAATAAGATGATTAACCTAAGTCAGATATATATTGTTTATTAGGCTTTAGCTAACCCATAAACAGACATGACATAACAATGACATTAATCATTGAAGGTAGAAAATAAGCCATTTAAAGAGCAAACTGTAGCTCCTAGGATGCTAAGTATCCCTGCATTAAGGCTGGAGGCACAAACCATTAATGGCAGGAAGAGTGAACAATGGTCCACAAACTTCTTATGAAAGAAATTCCATGATTCTTCATCTTTTTAAACTATAATTAAATCTTACTCTTACAAAGATAAAGAATTTTTTCCCAGATGAAGAACTGTTTCATATCAAGGAATTCAATCTCAGTTATTATTGGATTCCTTCATCATAGTTTATCATTACTGATAGAATGACTGTCCAAGGTGACTTTACCACTTGACTGCAGGCAACCAAACTGACCAAGGTCTCTGTCCTTTCCCCATCTGGGGCACTCTCTCCTCTCTAATAATTCTCATCATCTTCTTCCTCATCCTTAACCTCTTCTTCCTTTTCTCCTCCTATCCTCTTCCTTATTTTCCTTCTTCTCTATCTCTTTTTTACTCTTTTTTTCTGGCCCTCTTCCTTTGCAAAGCATCCTTATATCTCCCCATCTCCAAAAGCCAGCATCCTTGGAGGCTCAGGCTAGAACACTGCTTAAAACAAATCAGGCTTGGGTCCTACCAAAGCCTCTAAGTCAAAGGGCACAGAAGGCCTTACTCCACTCTGGGAAAGTGGATAGATGAAAGCATGGAGGGAAAAACACAAGGTAATAGTTCAGCAAGTGACCTACACTCTCATTACAAATGTAAGTAATTGAAAAGAAAATAAACAGATAGATTGTAGATTCCTAATAATTTCCCAGTGGTATTGTACTACAGTTTTATAGGATATTACCTTTAAATAAAAGCTACACAAGTTCTTCCTATTATTCTTAAAATAGTATATGAATTATAATTATCTCAAAATATAATGTTTAATTAAGAAAAAGCAGATTAACCTAAGATCAGATGCCAGATTTCTTATGGTCTTATTATATCATAAGAAATGTACTTTCTTGCTTCCCCAAAACACTGAGATTTTGGTTTGATTTACATAGAAATCTGTAGCTCCTGGGATTTTTACACAGTAATAATCACTGGACAAATTGGTTTTTGTTGAAAGTCCCTTACTCTTTAACCTGACCACATGTTTAGAATAGTTCTTAGGTTGAAACACCCCAAACAGAACCATAAATAGCCTTGTGAGACATTGGAGGAAATAAATGCCAGAGTATATAAAGGCAGAGAAAACTGAGGAATGAATATCTACTGACATAGCAAGAGATGAACAAGAAGAGTGAGGAGTTTTAAATATTTTTTCATTTTAAATCTTATTACAAGAAGATTTAATAAGGTCATAACAGGGTGAGCTACAATAATCATCTCATACCTATTAGAATAGCTATTACCAAAAACTGAAAAATACAAGTGTTAGCAAGGATATAAAGAAAAGAGGACCCTTGTAATACTGTTGCCGGAATGTAAATTAGCACAACCATTTCCATTTCAGAAAACAGCATGGAGCAGCTTCCTCAAAAATAAAGATAAAACAATCCTATAATCCAGCAATCCCATTTCAGGGTATACTGTACAGCCAAAGGAAATGAAATCGGTGTGTTGAAAAGACCATGGTCACAAGAGTCAAAACAGAATTATCATAAGTGCCCATCAATAGATGAATGGATTTTTAAAATGTGGTATATATACACAATGAAATATTATTCAATTTTTAAAAAAATCTTTCATTTATGAAATCTGTTGTAGCTACTTTCTCATTACTGGGAAAAATACCACAAGTTAAAGGAGGAATGTTTCATTTTAGCTCAGTTTGTAGAGGTTTCAGTCTACAGTCAGCTAGTTCCAAGTTAGGGCAGCATGGCAGATGAGAAACAGCTCATGGTGTGGCAGGCAGGAAGCAGCAGCCTTCCTTCTGCTTTCCCTTTTTAATCCATCCAGTACAGACCTATTGGTTAGTGCCACACACACCCAGGCTGGGTCATCCACCTTCAGTAAATGTTTTCATCACACCCATAACTATGCTCACTAATCAGTGGACTAATCCATTTTCACACACCCGTGATCCAGTCACACCCAAAAGCCCCACCTGTGAATTCCCTTTGCACAATGTCAGTTATGCCAGGTGAAATAAGCCACATACAGAAAGATAAATATTTCATGATGTCACTTCTATGTGGAATCTGAAAATGTGAACTAGGAGAGGTAGAAAGTTGAATGGTGGTCAGCAGTGACTGGGGGGCAGGCAGTAGCAGGGAAAGGAGAAATATTTGTCAAAGTTTTCAATAAACAGGAGGA
Organism: Chinchilla lanigera; assembly: GCF_000276665.1. Taxonomy (NCBI): domain Eukaryota; kingdom Metazoa; phylum Chordata; class Mammalia; order Rodentia; family Chinchillidae; genus Chinchilla; species Chinchilla lanigera. The sequence goes on from NW_004955448.1 coordinate 10,350,137, forward strand.
ATAATTTCTGATGATGTATTACATAACAAGGTGACAATAGTGAATAATAATGTACTGTCTCTTTCAACTTGCTAAAAAGGTAGATTTTAAATGTTCTCACGACAAAGAAATGATAAGTATGTTAGTGATGTGTATGGTAATTATCCTGATTTGCTTACTCTCTAAGAAATATTTGTATTGAAGCTTCACATTGTACTCCATAAATATACATACATATATAATTATTGTCAATTAAAAATAAAGATTAAATTTTAAAAAGAAAAAAATTCAACTCAAAAACTCAATTCAACTCAAAATTCAACTCACAAGGTAAAAGGCTTATGTGTAAGACCTGAAACTCTTTTTAAAAATGCAGTGGGGCTTTTTAGAAATATACAGATAAATGTTAGTGATGACCAAGGTAGTAAGAACCGTGAGACCCATGCAAACAAGACAGCAGCAGGGTTGAGGTACTGTACAAGGTACAAGCACAAAGTCAGACAAAGTATGAGAAGTCAATCACTCTGGTGGCTTTTGGCCTGACCTTCCCAACAACCAGTGCAAAACGCATGTGTGATCAATTACATGATTATAAGATAAAACTTTACTTGAAAGAAACCTCTTTGTTCTATACCCGTAGAAGTGTCATTTCAATTCATCCAACATCGTTAGTGTTAATAAAACTAGTTGTGTAGTTTGGAAGAAGTAGTTCTAGCAGGGACCTAAATAACAGGACATAGGTATACAGCATTCTTGGCTTGATTTAAGAGTACTTTCACATATGAAAAAAAATGAAAGAATTACATTTTTTAAAAAATCAAAAATTTATTTTCAATCAAGCTTTGGATAAGTATTAATGGCACCATAAACTCAAAACCCTCAAGGGTCTGAGAAGGTAAAATAACTAAGAGAGGTGTTGCATCTGTTTTTAAAAATATTATAATGAAAAACTGACATTTGACAAATACACTCTGTCTGGAGGGAAATTAGATATAATAGGGACTATGAAACTTTGAGTCCATTGCTTATTATCAGCACTCTTGTTACCATAGCCAAAATAGCGGCCAGAAATGCCACATCTTCTATTTTCCTGTGTGTTATTTAGAGTTCTATTACAGTAGAACCCACTCTAGTTATTTTAAGCACAAAGGGCAAAGGCTTTAGCCCAGGGAATGAAGTGCTTACAATGTGCTGAGGCTGGGCTCAGGACTGACTGCCAGAACAATGAAGAGCTAACGCCAAGGAAGTAGAAGCTTCCAGCTCTGCCTCAGTTCTGAACATGGGAGGCAGAAAGCTCCCCCTAAGCTGCTAGCAGTAAGAGCAAGCTAGGGCAGTCGTGGTGAACCTATGACACATGCGTTACTGTATTTTTCTATTGTGTTTTTCGTTTAAGACTAAAGATATTAGTGGATGAGTTGCTTTTTTCTAAACTAAAACCTCAGGATTCCGGCTCAATTTCACTGTTGGTACTTTGTTTTTTGGGGGTTTTTTTTGTTTTGTTTTGTTTTGTTTTTTTGGTTTTTCTCCGGTACCAGGAACCGAACTCACGACCTTGGGCTTGCCAGGCAGGCGCTTCGCTGCTGAGCTAAATCCCCAGCCCCACTGTTGGTACTTTGTGATAAATAAGGAGGGTTTGGGGCGCAGTTTGGCACTTGGTCTCTAAAAGGTTCACCATCACTAATCTGGGGATTAGGAAACTACTGCATTTGTTTCTGTGGGCTCCAAGCCATCCCCCACCGGTTAGACCCACACTAGTAACTAAAATTACATTAACAACAACAGCTAAAAAATACTAATGCCCAGTCACCATTTAGTCCCCACAAGGCTGGTGGCAGGAACGCTGCTACAATAAACCCAAAGTGTTCTTGAGCTCAGGAAGTCTGCCTCCAGGAGCAGCCAGAACCCCTACCTCTTCAACCTCACTGAATACATCTGAACAGTCAAAGCGAAAGCAGACTCACATCTGTTCGCCCATCTCAGAAGCCCCAGCATCTGGAGGCATGGGGGAAGGCAGCATGTACAATGCATGCAGAATAAAAAAATTTTATCCACTATATCACATTTGTGTGCAAAATTCAACTGAGCTTTTAATGCTTTAGTCCATTTCCTGTTGCTAATAGTGGGAAATAGTAGACTAGGTAGGTTATAAACAAAAGAAGTTTACTTGGCTCATAGTTCTGGTCCAAGGTAAAGGCCTCCCAGTTGGTGATGGCAGGGTCGTGAGGCAGTGGACAGGAAGTACAGTGGGTAAGAAACTTAGCCGGACTAGACTTTGCATCACACTTACTCTTGAGATAACTCATTAACCTATTAGCCCGTGAAATGGATTAACCCATTCATGTGATCAGAGCCACGTGGTCCCATTGCTTAATATTTCATAATGGAATTAAATTTCAACAGGAGCTTTGAAATGGACAGGCCATATTCAAACCACAGTCTGGTAACTCATTCAATCTTTTTTTTGTAAATAATGGGCAGGCCAATAATGTGGAATTTGAGAGAATATCTCTGTGAGCAGAGGGCTTTTTATGGCAAGTAACTCGAGGATAGTTCTTTGTTCATTCCAGAGTACAGAAGAAGAGAAGATCAAGCTCTTGTCTGCAACCTACACAAGAAATATAGTTTTTATTGTGCCATGCAATGTTAAAAGTACTTAGAATTCTATTTATTATTGCAAAGGTAGTAAGTGCTTAGTAAACTATTCCAAAAACATGCAAGGGCATACTGTAGTTTCTCTTCCCACACTACCCACTGCCACTTGAATGATATCGTGTAATAAGTTCATCTGGCTTCACTGTAGTTGAAGCACCCTTTCTTTATGGTGTTTCACAAAGAAAGCCAGAGCCAAAGCACTGGACCAATAGAGAGCCTACTTCGTGTGTGCAGCAGGGACTTCATTTGGCTGGTAAGTCCAGTGGCTGAGGAGTGAGTTAACCCTGCAGTGCAGAGAGAACGTGTTCAGCTTGGGAACAAACGTAATTTCATGGAACATATTTCCTAGCCAAGCAAAGAAACAGTTCCCTGTGTCAGATGTGTTTTATCAACTTTGTAGTAATCTGAGACTTTGTGGTTAATGGTCGCATTTATTGTTAATATTTGAATATCTTAGAGAATGTCTCCCCTTCTCAGTAAACATTAAAAGAGAGGAGCTATAATTTATTCCATTCTAAAACACTGTAGGAAAACATTTAAATTTAAATAAGACTTTCGTTTCCCTACCTTGTCTTTTGACAGTGTGCCTTCTTTATTATGTTCCTATTTTCACCAGAAAGTAAATATTCTTTAACCGTCTTTTCATATCTTATGAAGAAGAGTGATAATCAGGACTTCTCAGAGCTCTTACATCCATGACCTGTTTCATTCTGTAATCATTCAGTCAAGTCCATTGACCTTTAATTTCATTTACATTTAGCCAAGACCAAATCAAAGGTTTGGGCTTCTGATTTTTATTTCTGCAATTATTTGATGCATGCATTTGAGACATTTGTAAGATATATACATTGTGTTTGTGTGTGTAGAGAGTGCGATGCATGTGTATGTGTATTCATATCTTTTTTTCACGCACATTCACATATTAAATTGCCCCATTCAGTCAGCACAGCCCTATGAAGTAACAGGGTATGTGTTATTATCTAGCTCCATCAACATAGCTCAGCTAGAGAACTGTAAAAATAAAAGTTGGATCTTCTGTGTCTGAGTTCAGGTCCCTATTCCCTAAACTGCATGCCTTCCTATAGAAATCCTGAAATATGGATGGAGGATTTGACCGACAGTGGGGAAGAGGAAGAGGAGGTGAGGCAGCATCTGTTCCTCTCCCCTTACAGCACTTACAAGCTGTGGTTGTTTGTGGCCGCACCTGTGTGGACCTGGTGCTCCTCAAGTGGGGAAAGTGTTTCTCAAACCTCCCATCTCAGTTGCGAACCAGAATCTTTGTTCATCCAGAAATTGAGTTCTACCTTTTTCAGCCCTCTTAAAGATCAGAAAGCTACTGAATTCTAATGTTGTTTTTCTTATCAAATGTCTTATATAGTACTTATAATTAATTTGGACAAAATTAAGCTCATAAAGATAAGAAGTTAGAAATCAGTCCTCCCACTATCCAAGTATTTCTATCACTAAAATTTTGCTATATACCCCTTCTTTCTTTGTAAACATTTGTAAAATGAAATTATACCCTTTATTGTCTTTTATGATGTATTTTTTCCATCTGGAACTAGAAGAATATCACAAGTATATTTCCAGGTCATTACATATTCTTCTACAAAAATTTTAAATGAATATCTCGTTGCATAATATCAGTTTACTTCATATCTTTATTAGTCACCTTAACATTCCTCAGACAAAATATCTGACATACACGATTTAAAGAAGAAGTTTATTTTGGTTCATGACTTCAGAGATATCAGTCCATGGTCTAATGGTTTCAAGGCAGAAGAGAGTTGCTCATTTCAAGGCAGCCAGGGAGCAGAGAGACAAAGGGAAAGAGACCAAGAAAAGACACACTCTTCAAGTCAAGTCTCCCGTGACCTACTTCTTCCAGCCAGGCCCCACGTCCTAGAACCCACTCCGCTCTGAATTAATCAGTGGGTAAATGGCTAATTGGCCAGCACCCCCAATACATGAGTCTTCGGGTGGTGGAAGGTGATGGTTACTCTTCAGTGTCTATCTGGCTTAAGAAATTAGTAAAGAACATGTCTGAGTGTCTGAGTGGGTTATGGGGCTTTACCCTGGGTACTGTATCTGTTCCCTGACTCCTTCCTCTCTGATGTTCTTCCTCTGTGTTCTGCTTCCAGCTGCCATGAAGCGAGAAGCTCCTTCCCACCATACCTGTCCACCATAATGTTTCTGCTTTGGACCTAGCTGCCCATAAACTGAAACCTCTCCAACGGGAGCTAAAATAAACCTCTCCTCTTTAAGTTGCAGGCATCAGGTATTTTGTTTTAGCAATAGGAAAGCTGACCAAAGCAGGGGACACTTTGTAATTAAACCATAACATTGTCCTAGGTTGGACTTCTAAGTTAATCTGTTCTTCATTATTATAGGAATGATATCTATATTTCATTTCCTGTCCCTTGTGAAAAACCTAACCTTAACTCCACATGTAGCCCCTGGAAGAGGTATCCTACCCACCATATCACACTTTCTCTAGTGTGATAAACAGATAATTTGATGAAACCAGTCAATGTATTGATACTCAACAAGCAATCGATCTAAATCAGTCAAGAATCTTAACAAAGAGATCCAGAAATTCAATAGAGAAGAGGCATTTCAAATGAAAGATGTCTGTCACCTAATACTGACAACCAAAAGCAACCTGGCTAAAATTTACATAGTGATAAAGCTTGAGACTGAGTCTTTGTTATGTTTGTTATTATTTCTTTGGGATAGCTCTTAGATTTGAGATTGTTAGATCAATTTTATAAATTTTTCTAAGGCTTTTGATGCACAACCCATTGCCTAATTGCTCCCTGGAAGCATTGAACCAATTTATTCTCCTTCAAACCACCAGTGAAAGTTAATTTATTTTACCAGTTTGATTTTCAAAATGCCATTTCATTGTCTTAAATTGCATATTTGTGATTTCTGAGTGAGTTTTAATATTTTCTGTGGAGATTGGCCATTTATATTTCTTCATTTGGTAATTGCTTCTTACATCATTGGCCCATCTTTTTCTGTTGGAGTAATCATATTTTCCTCACTTTTTAAAAATAATTCCTAATATGTTTCAAATTTTAATCTTGATCCAGGACCTTATTTACTGTGACCTGGTAAGAGACAGAAAGGCAGGAAATGATGGACCACGGGCTTCAGGTAAGGTCTGCAGCCTAAAGAGAGTTGAGTTAGGATACATTCTGCCTCCTAACTCAGCTCCTTTTTCCTAGACTAGGGTCTCTAATGGGGATACAAGTATCCCTGGCAAATCATTCATAGAGACTTCATTATTCATAGGTACACAGGAAATTAAATTAAATTAAAGGAAATTAATTTACAGATTTTCAAATTCCATTTGACATCTTTTTGAAATTAACTGCCTGAGAAACCCTTCTACTTTTGTTCCTAGTAGCATTTCTCCCACCACACAGAATCTTACTATGGTGATTTGTACTTCCATTTCAAGTATGGTGGAGCTCCCACCACAAAGACAATAATTTGAAATATTAATTTGAAATATTGCTAAGGATGTTGAGGAAACAAATGACTGATGCATGAGCAGCAAGTCCCTCTGCAAGACAAGTGGCTACCAAACATTTGTGAGTTGTAATGTGTCTTGGTTACTTTGATCTCATTGCTGAGACAAAGTACCTGATGCCCAAAATGAAGGAAGGAAAGGTTTATTTAGTTCACAGTTGGTGGAAGTTTCGGTCCATACTCGGCTGGCTCCAAGGCAGAGTGGCACATGGCAGAGGGCAACAGTTCATGGTGGCAGAAGGTAGCAAAAGCAACAAGAGCACAGGGGAGGAGTGGCAGCAAGCAGCCTCTTTCCCTACCTTACATATGCAAACTACCTGCCCCTGGGTGGGTGTAACACTCACACCCATGACTCCATGAGGCTTTGGGAAGACATCCAGAACCAAACCATATCATAATGGATTCAGTTTGGCTGACAATCGATAGCTTAAAATGTTTATTATAGATCACTATGTGTGTATAACTCAAGGAGACTGAGTGATTTTGCTCTTGTTGCCTTCCTTCCTATTTATGTGAACAAGATTTCTCTATGTTTTTATTGAGATCCATTTTTTAAATGTTGAACTTTTTAATAATTACCTATCAAAAGTTGTACTGCATTTGCACTGTTTTGATCAGTTATATCTTGTATTTATCAGGATGATGAAAACTGCTTTACACTAACCAATAAACCTAAAAGTTCAATGATTTAACACAGTAAAAATGTATTGCTCATTTATATCACAGTCTGATGTGCATGAGGAGCCCTGCAAAGCTTTTGTAGGTAGCTCTGCTTCCATCTTGCCTCTCTGCCATCTAAAAGTACCTAGTAGTATCTCAAATGGGAAGCTGGGAATAGGAGGAAGGGAAGGGAGGAAGGAAAAAGAGGGAGAACTCAATACATTCATACCTAGGACATGAAACAATATGCATCTTTTCTAGGATAGTCCCAGTGGAAAACTGAGAAACATTAATTTCTTGGACCTCCAAGAAAAGAAAAGCATGTGGGAGCACAAAATATCACATCTGTCCCAGGTACAACAGATGATATTTGCAGTGACAACTCAATCCAGGTGAATAGTCTTCTAACAGAGACTTACAACCATGGGAAAGAAAAACATCTAATTTCACCTTAATCGTGGAAAAAAATATGCTAATGCAAATAATTAAATTCTCTTAAATACAAAAGTACATTCATTAGGATCAAATCCTATAAAAGAATATAAATACAAATTCAAGGGGAGAAAGAAATAATATAAAATCTCCAGCTTTTACTTAGTAGATGATAATGTCAGGTTGTTGTACTATTTTATTTCTTTATTTATTTTGCTGCACCATGGCTTAAACTCACGGCCTTCACAATGAGCTACATCTCCAGCCCCCACTCTGTAATTTGTTAAAAACAGGTCTGGCTAAATTGTCCAAACTGGACTTGAACTTGTAATCTTCCTGCTTCAGCCTCCGAGAATGCTGAGATTGCAAGTGTGTACCACCACCCCTGGCTAAATTGTTATACTGTTTGTATTCCAGTAGACATATTATAACAAGCTGGGTAACAACGTTACTTTAAAAAGCCAATATTTACAACAGACCATAAATTATATCCTTTGCAACTATTTAATATTTGGATAAATTTTTTTTAGATTACAACATAAAACTGAAGGAGAATACATACTTTTTCAAACTTCCTTTAGGGGTTAATTGAACAAAAATGTTGAACACTAGTATCTTCAGGAAAATAGCTGCACAGTTTGATTTATTATTAAAAATCTAACAAGACAGAAAGAAAAACCAATTGTTAGCAGACTGCTTCTCTTGTACTGAATTTGCACCTCCATGGGCTACAAACCAATCCCTTAGGACCTCTGCTTCCCAGGAAGCTTAGGGATGGAGAGTTCTAGGTACAGAAATGTTCCATTTCTTGGTAGAGTTCATAATGACAAGGTAACGACTGGACTCACAGTCAGCCACACATTATTTAGCTTCGCATTCAATCTACCTTAGGGCTTTAAACCTTCAGCCCTGAAGTCAGTGAATTCTTACTGCCTTGCTCATCAGCTGGTCATACTGAACCACTCTCCTAGCTAAATAAACAACTTACCTTTTTCCAGAAGAATCTAAAGCACCCTATCTTTTTGACTGCCAAAGATAGCAGTTTCAGACAGAGGTCTAGCTCTCCTCCCTAAAAAGGCCCATTGACCTTTATTGCAGTGAAAAAGCTTATGAGAACAGTAAATGACTAACCTTACTGTCCTATAAAATAGAGCTCCCTGTAGCCTCTCCCATCTCACCTCCACTGAGAGCCCTGTAATAGCTTTTCTCATAAAAGCCTCTGTGCCATTTCTCAGGAGCAAACTTTTACAGAAGTACAACCAGGGAGTTCCCGAAACTGCTTGAAGAAAAGATCATTCAAGAATAATGCCAACTACTTAGCAGGTGTTTCTTGGCCAGAATTTGAGATCACTTTATGTTTGCATTGGCTCTTTTGAAACTGATGTCATTGACAACTGGCAATATGCAGTAAACATAGGAAAGGAAGCTGTCTTAACAATACTGAAATTTTATGTGTGCATTTTTTTATTATGGTAAAGAATTATTTACTTATTCTAATTTTTTCTAGGATAGCATCTTGATTAATAGTGAAATTCACTGTATTAAAGTGCGGGAAAACCAACACTGTTTAACATATTTAATTAATATGGCATATGTACTACCTAATTAGGTAAGAGAAAAAGTATACAAAAAGTTGAAAAGGATGAGCAAAAATTACCATCATTTACACATGATATAATCACAGCAAAAAAAAGTCACAAGGAAAATTCTTGTAAATATAAGATGATCCAGTAGGAAACCTAGTTGTAAAATGTGATAACCAGTAACTTTTCTATGAAATAGCAAGTTAGAAAATGCAATTTTAAAAGACCTACTTTAGGGGCTGGGGATTTAGCTCAGCAGCACAGCACTTGCCTGGTAAGCCCAGGGTCATAAGTTTGATTCCTGGTACCAGAAAAAAAAAAAAAAAAAAACCTACTTTAAATAACTTTTAAACTAAGAAAATATATTTGATTAAAAATAACATGCAGGATATATATTACTGAATCTTGAAAGAATGAAATAGCATTCCTGTTGAGATTGAAAGATTAAATATTATAAACATGTCAAGTTTCCTTAAATTAAATTATAAATTGAATATAACCATAATAAAAAGTCAATAAGGTTTTTTATTACTGTTGAAATCAGATGTGACAAATAAAGATATTCATTATACAATTATTTTAGTTGCAATACCATAGGACAATCTGAATATACATCAGATGGAAACGTTTAAGTTCTGGTATTTCCCAGAGGGTGGCATATGATATCTTGCTTTTTTTATTAAAAAAAAAAAGAGAAATCTGCCATGGGGGATGAGAAATAAAAAATTAGATAATAAAAGTCTTACATTTTTACTATACATTCTTTTTATCTTCAGATTGTTTTGATTATGTATATGTCTTAGCTTTTCAGGAGAAAACCAAATAGTTGTTTTTAAGTAATAAAATTAATAGAAGCATAGCCTTAACAAAGAGTACTTGTTCAGTTTAGCAGTTGCTATTAAAATGTAAATGGGAATTCAGATCTATCCAGCTAGACAACTTCTAGCCAACACCTACAGAAATCTTGACCATGTGCATAAGAAGGTACGGAGGAGAGAGAAAGCGTGACAGGGAGGGGACAGCTAAAGCATTGCCTTCTACTGTGGTACCTACTATCTACAGGGTCATACTTATAACAAATACGGAATAAATGTCTAAGCAGCAGAGGATGTTTAATAAATTTCAATACAGCTAAGTTGTACATGGGTGTTATAATGAAGGGAATAAATCCATACATAACATGAAAAGATGTCCACATTATACTGTCAAGTGAAAATGGGAACTGTAGAGAAACGTATGCAGCGCCCTTCCCTCTAAGCATAGAAAATTTATGGGAGGATAATATAGTAAGTGCCTGAGGAAGGCATTGTTTCACCCATTTTCCCAAAACCAGGCCACTTCACCCATCTTTATCCAAGTTTCCTCCGTAGAGGTTAAGAGGTTTCTCATCTGGACCATGTGTGCCGGTGAGCTGGTCACTAGCACAGCACTGCCTCCAATTTGACCTTAGCAATCAGGGGTGCAAGGCTCTCATCACCACATGAAGTATTAGCACTTGGTTCCCATTCTGCCTCTCCTTATGCCTACAGGCTTCTGAGGAGCTGTCCGTGAGGGAAAAATGATAGGACTGATGTGTTCCTCACCGTAGTCACAAATACCTCCAGGTTCTTCAAGGAGGAACCTCCCTTTCCCTTTTTATACTTTAATAGTCAGTATGTGTGTACTTTTGGGAAAACAATTTATAAAACCCTTTAAAAAGTGTAAAGGCCCATATAAACAGTAAAAGGAAAAAAAGCTATTCTTCAGACAGCTTTAAGAATAAACTTAACCTTAAGCATGAACACAAAAATAACACATGCAAAATGATTTATTTGTACTGATGTTTCTCACCATAACACTCAAGGGGTCTGTCATACCGGTAGGATTAATAACCACATTACCCCACCTAATGCTTGGTTTGAGGGTATTTTGTTTGGTTTTTTTATACTCAGCTTTCATTTTCCAAAATTGGTAATAGATCAATGAATGATGTATTTTCAGGTAAAAAATTAATTAAATCAAACACTGTCTTTGCTATGTAAATTACAATTTATACTGCTAAAGTTTTATTAGAAAAAAATGCTAAAAGCCTTATAAATTTCTGTTGCATTTTTAAAAATCTTAATCTATTTATTCATTTATCTAGAATCACATGATTTTCTCTTCCTTTTCCCATTTAAAAAGTTTCTAAAATAATTTTAGAGAAAAAATACAGTTAATAGAGTTAAAGGCCATATATACATGGCCTTTGACATATATATATATATATATATATATATATATATATATATATATATTCCTTCCTAGAATTGACATAAGGAAAAATTTTGATGAAATACTTTTTCTAAATATCACTACTAATAATGTCTTATTTTTACTGAGTGCTGAAAGACATGAAGTGAAAGTGGACTTTGGAAGACACACTCTGATGTACACTCCTCCTCTGGGAGCATAGATGGTAGTCCAGGTATGTGTGCACTACCGTGAGCATGTAGGCCCTACCCCAACCACCGTGAGTCACTCGGTAGATAAGGCACCATTAGGAGAATTCTTGTCATTCACTGATCTAGCCCTAGAGCATCACATGGGGACTTGGAGCGAGACAAACAGGCCAAGAGCAATAAAAAGGCCAAGGTCAAGGTTTTGTACCACGAATTAATTTTAAACAGTAAAAATTTTTATTTAAGATAATTGTAGAGAAAAATTATAGTTCAACATCACTGTATAATTTTTTCAATTTTATGCTATTTTATTTCAAAATATTTTTACTTCTAAAAAATATATATCTATATTTAGCTAGTTGCTATCATAGATATTATATATTATTTTTCTTTCAACTAACTTTATATCACAAACATGTTCCATATTTGTATGTAATTCTCAAAATAGTTCTTTTTAATGGTTTCCTGAAGGCACAGTCCTTTCAGTTTTATTAATGTCATTCCCAGTATCTATGAGAATGCTCAGTAAATTCAGATGAGAAAACATAGAATAATTCTGAGACTGTCTGTTGGTGCCAGTATACCTCGATTTAAACGCAAAAAGTGTTTTTTGTAGCAAGAATTAATTTTTATTAATCATTTGATGAAAACAGTAAAATTTTTGTTTAACATAATCTCTGCCTTAGTTTTCAGGCCTACAAAAAATGGATGATGACTAGTACTACTTCACAGGATTTTTTTGAGGATCAAGTCAGTTAACTCTTGGGACTGTGGGGTGCCTACCACATGATCAGCCGCCAGCTAACCTGACCGGTTATTATTGATGTATCAAATGAACTTGGTTCCTTTAACTAAGTCATTTCTTGTGTTTGCTGTTATAGATAGCTAGGCAAGGACACCTTGATATAATATTTTGTATCTGCTCAGTTATTTCATTATATTTAATTCCTAGAAATCAGACTGTGGGTCAAGAGTTATCAAAATGATAACTTTTGAGAGAAGTTATCATTTCTTCATTTTCTGCCTTTGAAGAAAATTTGACAGTATGAAAAATAAATACTAGATAGTATAAGAGAGATGATAAAGAATAGAAACCATGAATTTACCTGACCACAGTAATTCAGTAAACCTCCACTTAGTTCATAAAACTATATAGAGATTCCAAAGAGGAGCTCTATTCCTTTGAATTAATATAAGTATTTCTCAGTCTACTATATGCTTGTCCCATGCTGAGTGTCAGTCACCAGTTAGAGGACTACAAAGACACCTTTGCCCTTAAAATTCAAAATCTGTGTAAGAAGGTGATATGTGAAGACGAGACTATATAATCAGGTGTCAAGGGCCAGGGATATAACTTAGTGGCACAGCACCTGCTTGGCAAGCACAAGGTCCTGAGTTCGATTCCTGATAGCAAAAAAAAAAAAAAAATCAGGTGTCAAGTTGCAGTTTTAGCCATACTTGGTGGCACCTGCCTGTAAACCCAGCACTCAACAAACTAAGGCAGGAGGACCACCACAAGTTCAAGGCCAGCCTGAACTACCTGGTGAAGCCCTGTCTCCAAAAAAAAAAAAAAAAAAAAAAAAAAAGCATTTTAGTAAGATCCAGATCCATGGCACAGGCCGTACTAGGCATAATTAGCAAGCTTAGCAAGCAATTAAGAGTAGGTGCTGTCTAGACCTAACCGGCAGACATAAAACATTTTCAAAAGACCACACTTGTTGGCAGTCAGGAAGAAGTCTGTTATCACCCAAGTGATGACTAAACCAAGCTCCACTTTCCTCTTAGAATCTAGCCTTCATAATTCCTTTCAATCTATTCCAAATGAACAGGACAGCTTTGCATTTAAATATCAGCCAAGGAAATGCTTGCTATCCCACTCTACAATGAAAGGACCCCTCCTGCTTGAGCTGTGAGTTTTAGCCAGGGAAGCCGAAGCAGAAGGCTCAGGAATGGAAGTGGCCAGTGGCCAACCTCAGTCAAAGGCTGCGCGTGTTTATCTGCTCTGCCAGTTAAAAAGCAAAGTCATCGCCACTGGTTTTCAGGGTGCATGGCTAATTCCTGAACACTCAAAATCTCACACCACAGGCTCCGTCACTCTTCAATGTCTTTTGTTTCATTGTCAGGAATTAGATTTTTAAAATACCTTACCAAATTTCTATTCGTGCACATTCGATTAAAAAAGAAACGTTTACAGGTTTGGGGGAGCTCACATTCAAGATATATTCAGTAAAATGTAAAATTCTCTTTGCAAATAAGCACATTAACACAAAACGGAGAAAATAACACTAATAACAGTTAAATAATTTAAGGTGGTATACAGTTTGGTAGCTTTCTTACGGGGATTTGAAAAATACTCTGAAAATAAATAAGATATCCTTTTGTAGAAGCAGTAGTTTGTATCTTGTAAACTTCCTTTTTATATCACAGCAATATTTGAAATCAAATCCAAAGGGATTGGAGCTTTAAAAAGAAAGGAATTAGGAGGCCAACTGCCTCACTTCTTTGAGGTGAGCAAGAGCACCGGTTTTCAGGGAGCCAAACCTGAAACAGAAGCAGGTCTCTAACGTAGTTGAGAAAGACTTCCTAGTTTCCGAAAGCCCTTTTTGTAAGGGGACAAACCCCATGTAAAGAGTTCTCTGGCCTTGAAAACGGCCTGCCGAGCATCATTCCTGCGCCTTCCCCAGTAGTTATTAACTTGCCTACCAGTCAGGGATCCTCAGGAACTGACAGGCTCCAGATGCCCCAGAAGGCGTAAGCCTCCTCAACACCAGAGCAGGAACTGCTTTGCCCAAACAGGTTATGACTGTCTTCCTTAAATGGTGAAAAGCGCCCTGCCCCTTTAAGGCCAAGAGACCGGCTGCAGACAGTCCCTGGGAAGTTTGCGGGCAGCCCGGTCCTGTGTCTGCTCCTTGCTGCTGTGCAGGTGAGTCCCCAGATCCTCAATTTGCTCCCTGTGATCACTCTCTAGTAGGCAGAAAATGCTACTGGGAAAGGGCTAGAGGATCTCAGCGTCGGGGGAAACGGTGTTGTTTGGAGAAGTTTGAGTAAAAGGGAAAAACAAGGTTACTGGGGAAATGTGCTGTGATGCAGCCCGTGAGGATGCGTGTAACTCCCCGGGGAAGGGAAGCAGTAAGGTTACCGCGGGCCCTGAGCCACTGCGGGACAGACCAGGGAGGCGAATTCAGTGCGAACAGGGGAGCCGATTTTAGGCAATGCCAGAAGGGGTAAGTTTAGACTCTTGAGCTGTATAACCTGGTTTAAAGCAAATGCAGGAAATAAAGCTCCAAGTGCAGAAGGCTTTGAAGGAGCTGGCGCTACAGGACTGACTGCAGAGGAGAAAGTACAGGAAAGTGCTTACATCCTCTACAGGCAAGAGAGGCTGCAGCCCTAACCCTTTGTACGGCCGGGGCTGGCTGGCGGGTGGAGTTGGGCCACCCGGCAGCACGGGGTTGCGGGTGGGTGGGGTGCGTGTGTGGAGTGCGGCAGAGACTAAATGAATACATAAGAGTGAGACTGTGGAGGTGTAGCTCAGCCGCCCCACAGTACCACGTGCTGAGCCAAGAGATTTTTTTTAAGCTCAGAAATTCTGTGTCATTCACAACCAAAGGACGGGCAGAAGTCTCATTTAAGCTAATTAGGGCTGTCATTTACTAATTCAGCTTTCTGATTTTTTTTTTTTTTTTTTTTGCTTAGGGCCTGGAGCCTTTTAAGATATTAATTTGAAATTAACTAATAGAAAACTTAACAGCTAAACATTTTGCTAGCAAAAGCGTATGTCAGTGAAAGGCTGAGAAGTATATACTTGAGGTCAGCATCTTACTGATACACAAAATGTGGGTGTGGTGTGGGGGGGGTAAATACTTGATGGTCAATTACTTCACATCCAAAGCCCATTAACTGTGCCTATACATCAGCTACAGCCAAAAAAAGAAGCCCACCCAGGCATTTAAAAAGAGAGATGCTACATTACAGGGTTTGGGGTCATCTTCCCTTTTGGTTGAGTCTGGGGCCATTCATCATTCAGAGGGCAGTGGTTTCTGTATAGTCGTTGGTTGGGGGATTGAACACAGAAACTGGATTAAAATTCCTTACATACTCCATGCCTTTTAGAAATATTCATTCATCTGAGTAGTCACTGAAGAATTCCTTTTATGATTAACTAACAAGTGCTCTCTCCTCTTGTTAGTGTTTTACAAAGACTGAATGTTCTTAAGGAAAGTTTTACCAACAGGGATTTGTTCGTGTAAGGGTTTTTCTCTTCTCACTTCTGATGGGTGGGCAAAGTAGTGATTGTTGCTGACTGAATGGAAAGACCTAGTCCTGATTCTGAAGTCATAAAGGACTCCACTTGAGTTTGATCCATTGAGAAACACTAGTGTCCCAAGCAAAAGTTAACTTTTTTGTTCACAGTATAAATTAGAGCAGAGTGCATGGGTAGAGTTTTACTTTATTTTGGATCAAGCTAAACACAGAAAGCAATGTCAGCTATGTAGCTTTCCATATGCATGCAACTGAGAAAAGCAAAATCTATCCCCAAGGCTGGAAAACCTCTAAAAGTAATATACCGCAAGCTTTTATAAGTGAAACTGAGGCATTTAGCAGGAAATAAATGCAGGGACTCCAGTCACATGACAACTGTACAACTTCGCACGGACCGCTTACTTCGCCTCTGTTCTCTTTCCTCACCATGAAAATTGTGGATTGTTGGGAGAAACTTTCCAAAGAAGTGGTAAGACCAACCAGACCCAGAATCGAGCAGATGTAGGTAAAATTTCTAGTCTCTTCACTTACTCTATAACTTTAGACAGATTGCCAGCCTGAACCTCAGCATTGTTAGGTGTAAAGAAGGAGTTGACATGGTTTTAGGGTTACAAGGATCCAGACATCCCATAAATGTTTCTATTTTTAAATTTTATTTATTTATTTTTATTTTTTTATACAAGGTCTCACTGTAGTCCAGGCTGGCCTCAAATCCCTGACCCTTCCCGAGGCTCCCAAGTGCTGGGATTACAGGCATGTGCTACTACTCCTGGCTTTTATTTATTTATTTATTTATTTATTTATTTATTTATTTCTGTTTTCTGGTACTCAGGGAGCTATATTAGTCCTTAAAAGAAGAAACGAGTTTTTTTACCAGTTCTGTAGCACAACTCTAGAGCCAAAGTTAACTTACCTTCTTGCTACCGCCTTCCAAAAAAAATGCCCAACTCCTTAGAAAACCCATCCCTAGTCATTATAAGGCTCACTGCCAGTTCTTAAAGCAAATCGACGTACACTGTTTTGTGTTCAGAAACATGAAGAATAGTTGGCTGTTTTCCTTTGGTATAAAAATATTCTTTGCACTTTAAGATCAATAGTAAAACATCTTAACATCTATATAAAGGTGGTCTCCTCAAAACTAAGGTTAAAAATCGTTTTAAAGGAACATTTTTGTTATTCTAAGGCACTTCTTGCAAGCATTTCAGTAATAGCCAATTGCTACTTTTCTACAAAATCTCCTAACACGTTCACACAGATGCCTTTAAGAACATGGTTATTGTTACTTTTGTCATTTTCATTGTTCAGGCCACTTTAAGAGCAGGATTGCCTTACTTGCAACATGGTTGTGCATGACAGACTTTTAAACAGAAAACATTCTCTCCACTGGCTTAGAAAGGTGGTGATAAATTTCAGCCTCAGAAACATTCCATTAGAGGTCCACATCGCAGCACTACATCGGCTGGGAAAGCACAGCTGCCATTTCTAACTAAAGTAAAGGCAGGTCACCCCAGAGGTGATCTATAGTGGTTAACACTGTCTGTCAGGAGGCTGGCATGTGGAGTCCATACTTGTTGACTTCAAGTGGTTGCAAGACTCTGGACTAGCTCCTTTATGTGTCTGAGCCTCATTGCTACGATCTGTAGAATGGGAATGATAAAAATATGTGTACATGGTTGAGGAAAGGCAT
Organism: Chinchilla lanigera; assembly: GCF_000276665.1. NCBI lineage: Eukaryota > Metazoa > Chordata > Mammalia > Rodentia > Chinchillidae > Chinchilla > Chinchilla lanigera. The sequence goes on from NW_004955448.1 coordinate 10,367,347, forward strand.
GGAATATGGCAGAATAGGTGCTCTCAGTAATTATGTTGGATCTGATTGCCTAATAAAACCCTTTTACCCTAATAACAAGATACTGGCCCTAGACATATATGTACACATGTCTGTAAGCATGAGTATATGTCTAAGCATGGGTAGATTCAATTTTCAATAAGAATGTTAAGGAGAACCAAAAAGAGGTAGGTGCTGGAACAATCATGCAGTATATCTGCTGCAAGAGTTAACTTTGGGAACAGCCTATAAAGGCACATGTTGCTTAAAAGCTGAAGGACTAATCAGGGCTTTGGACTGACTATGTTCTTTACAGTTTCTTTGAGCTTTTAGCCCCATGGGAATCACTTCTGTCTCTGGTAAACTGGTAACAAACGTAGGAATGAGAAGAAGCAAATGCCTATGTGGGACAAATGGAGTAGAGACCCCAGTATTGTTGAACTGAATCTCTTTACATTTCTTTCATTCCCCCTCTTCCCGCCTCCTACTTCCTCTCTTTGAGCCCTGGAGATGCAATTCATTCATGAAAACACCTTTCTGGGGAAGCTTGAAGAGTTGCCTAGGCCAGCTTCTTGCCTTCAGTCAAAGCTTCTCCTGAAACAACTGAGAACGCTGTCCCTCCTTAGGAGAAAGACGGAAGTTCAGTCTGTTGTCCACTGCAGCTGTGTCTGACATGTTCTCCTACACTGAATTGCAGTACAAGCCCGTGCTCTCCCAGTGTGCTCCAGGCTGTCCTTCCTGTGTGTGGCAAGCTGATATTCAGCCTTTAGCAAAGAGCCCAGCCACAACAGTGCAGAGTGCTGGGGGGCCACAGCCCCTGCGAGCACAGTGCCTCTGGTTTCCTCCAAAAGGCCATCAAGTGAGCAGTCATTCTTCTCCCCCAACCTCATCACTGCTACTCCCCCTCCAGATTCCTTCTGGCTTTGCAGTAGTTCCCAAACTGGAGAGCACACAGAACATTTCCTCAAATACATTTTGCTGGGCTCCATCCCCTAGTTTCTGACCTGTAGGTCTGGCCTGAGGCCTGAATATTTGCAGTTTCTTACCTGTCTGCACGCATTGGGAGCCGGTCCTCTGGTCCATCGCTAAATCTCTGCTCCAGCACTCCCAGGTCCTGCATGTCTTCTGCCTTCTGCAGTACTTGCTCCTCTGTTCTTAGGGGTGACACATGGCCTTCCACTTGCCACAGTTTCATGCTGGCTTCTAATCAAACAAGCACTGAGCTAAATACCTTACATACACTATTGGTAAACACATATTATTTGTATTTCTTCCAACAACTCTACCTTTGGTATCATGAAACAAACAGAAAGGTTAAGGAACTCAGTGATAAACAGTGATCAAAAGAAGTTATGGTACACAAACTCAGATTTATCTGGAATGTTTTTGCTTTTCCTGCTATTCTGGGGTTAGAAAAACATTCTTAACTCTTCCATCGACTCCAAGTCGTTTGTGGCAGCTGCCCGGAGCATGGGGTTGAGGAGCCTCATGGAGAGCGAGTGCCCAGTGGGAGAAGTTCTAGAACTGGTGAGGGCGCTGGAGGGGAAAAGGCCACATGTGTGTCCTGTATCTGACACCCTGATACAGCGCCTTGCCTTGTTCATGGATCAGTTCTGTTAGGACCTAGATTCAGGTGAGAAACATGTATTCAAATTAGTTTCATGGGGAGGACTGAAACATTTCCTTTCTGTGAAGGATAAACCTAAGTTTTTGAGCCTAGACTTGAGAAGCTATATAAAACTGGAAAGTAAAATGAGATGTAGCTAATATATAGGTAAAAGTAACCAACATAGGCATTTTGCCCTTAAGTGATAGAGACAAGAGAGCCACATGATTTATAGCCTTTGTATGTCACATGTCTTTCAGTGTGACCTACCTGATGGATTGCTTCACATTGAAATAGTCCACTGTGACTTCATAAGGAAGTAATGACATTTCTAGTTTAGTTCCTCCCTCTATTACTAATATTCAGTGTGGGATTTGTTACTTTTAGTGTCTTAGTGCTTACCAGAAAAATGAATTTCATCTTACATTTCTTATGAATATGATACCATGATATATAACTTAATGGCATCTATTTTCTTTAATCAACAAAAACTTTTTTAAAAATGTATCAGCAGGCACTGAGGATATAGCAAGAAATAAAACAGAGTGTTCTCATGGAACTTACATTCTAGAGAGGAGAGACAATAGTCAAGTAATAATAAAGCACATACAATCATAAATACACAAAGAAAGGCTGCTCTGCACATGTATATGTGTGTGTACAAGTCTTGCTATTTTAGATGTGCAGAGAAGGACACTCTAAAAAGGTAACATTGAATGTGGGAAAGAAGCCAAACACATGTAGGTGTGGAAACGGAGCACTCCAACCAGAGAAATAGCCAGTGTCAAGATTAAGTAGACTAGTAGGGGCTTTCTGCTGGGGGTGATACAACCCTGTCCCTCTACCTAAATGTGCAAGTAGTGATTTGAGTACAAAACGCTAGAGTTGAGGACAGAGCACTAAACTATTTGCTTTGAACGGGCAGGGACCAGGGATGTTAAACTTCTTGCACTGCGTTGGATAGACACACAAGGTTCTTGCTCATAGAGTAACACAGAAAGTGTCTCTATGGTGAAACCTTGAAGAATCTCTAAAGCCAGGTTAAAAGGTCTGGAAACTGAACCTAAGTATGTAGGAAGCTCTTGGAGAGTTGTAAGTTTTAAGTGATGACCTTTAGTAGATCACTTTGACTACTGAGTGGAAGGTGAGCTGTCAGCATACAAAGTTAAAAGAAGGGAAACTCAGCAGGAAGCTATTTCAGTGTCCAGAACAGAGATGATAGCTGCCTGGACAAGAGGAGTAGGGACGAAGATGTTTTCAGACCTATTTTAACCTTCAAAAAGGAAGCTGCTGCCTAAATATAAAATGTTTCCCATCACCCTTGTATTAGCTTTTTTTTCCCTTGAGAAACTTTTCCATTTCAAAATCAACTGGTTTCCTCTATAGTCATTTAAGAGAATTTTGTGACACCAAATTACCAAAGAACTTGCTCTTTCAGATGCAAGTCCTTATCCTCTTGCACCTTAACCTTGCATACCCATTTGCATTTCAAGTTGTTCATGCTCAGCAAGGTAATCTATTTGATTTGGGCTTGTAAAAAGAGAAGAAAAATTACATGTGCTTCTTGAATAACAATATGTGATTTCCTTCTCTGACAGGTCAATAGGAATTAGCCTACATGTATCATTTTACAAAACCGGTGCCTAATCACTAGCAAGTACCAAGTCTACATTTATTCTCCTGAAAGTGTAACATGAAGTGAACATCAAAATCTTTTGAAGCAATTGCAGCATTTCAGTACTAATTTTAGTTGGATATTAAATCCTTGCAAATAGTTTTCAGGTGCATCGGTCTCTCCCTCCACAAGGCAGTTCAGCTTCCAAGATGTTACGGAGCCTGCCTTACTCCTGTCCTCCAGGCTCTCCTCCTCCTCATCTTTTACTGCACCCACACTGCAAGTGGTCTCCATGCTGTGCCCAGAATAGCCCTACCTGCAGAGAGCCACAGAGCTGTGGGAACTAGAGTTCGCTTCAGAAGAGCGGACTTCTCACCTGGGAGGACAAGCATCTTGTCCCCCAAGCTGAGATAAAGGGTTGGCAAAAGGAGGCGAAAAAAGAGGTGGCTGGCTTAGGCCACCCCATACCAGTGTCTTGTTCCACTGAGTGGTAGATGCCTCTGTAATCAGAATGCGGGGCCTCCCCACCCGAATTCTATGCACCAAGAGTCGAGGCAGCAGTCACCACAGGAAGAACCCAGGAAACAGATGATGGGTGGGCACCCCACAGGCTCTACCTAGTGGATAGAACCAGGTGCTCACTAACCCACATATAGTACCGCCATCCAATTCCTGAACAAAACCAAAGAGAAACGAAAGGAGACAGGGCCATCCCCATCCAAATAAATGACCTTTAATTTAAACCCTTTACAAAAGCCAAGCTCCCAGAATATTTTTTAAAAAGTTAAAGCAAAGCAAGAAGACAACACATGGCCTTGTCTCACTGTAAAACCCAAGGAGGAGGAAGCTTGCCTTCACCTCTGGGTTACAGATGTGACCCTACAGGAGGCAGCACACTCCACTGCCGAACCAGAAGACAACATGCTAGGATTGTATATTAGAAAGGAGAAAGCAAAGGCTTTGCATTAAGAAATATTGTTGTAGCTACTAACTAGCCATGCAAATTTAGACAAGTTCACCTTCTTGGTTTTCGGAAATGGGTTCATCAAAAGTTCTTTCAGACCCAGAGTTATCCAAGACTGACTCATAATTCAACTCAAAATATTCACAGATCTCCTATAATCTCTTTCAAACCAGACCAAAGCATCCACGTCTCCTACCACCTCTGGCTCTCTCTGTGCTAATAATTTTTCCAGTATTGTCACTGCCAACTCCAAAAAATGCTTCTATCTGCACACTTAGAACACAACCACATTTTCTCTTTCTTTGCATATCCTTTTCCTTCAATTAGCTCTTACTCTTCCCTGAAGATACCAGCAATGTCATGGTTTCTTTTTCTTTGAATTTCCAGAATTTAGCTATATAGGCGGATGCTTATTAGATGTTTAATAAACATCTGTTGTTCAATGAATGAATAGGGAGAATATAACACAAAATAAGCCAAAGTCAGTTCAAAACTCAAGAGCCAGCTTTTGCTCAAAACAATATATTCTGCCCATAAGATCTTGGACATCTTAGAATTTAAAAGGTAAAAGGGAGTTATAGATATTATAGCAATAATTTTTAGACATCACAATTTCTAATACTCCATGTCTCCACTGCGATGCACTAGTTTCATAGGACTTTAGAAATACTAGAGTCTTACCTAGACTTTATGTAATGCCTTATACTTATAAAGAGCTAGTAGAAAATTGCTGAGCAGAAATTTCTAGATCCCTTATTCCATAATTTCCTACGTCTTTAGGAAGGAAAAAAAACCAACCTTAAAAACCTAAGTCAAACGTTTAAAACAGCTTGCTTCTTCACTGTATAAGCCCTGCTCTTTTCATTTATTTAAAATATGTAACGACCAAAAGCTCTTCATTAGAACTGCTAAAAACAAAAACAAAAACCAAGAAACAGGAAAGGTCATATGGCCTCACAGCCCCAGGCTGGCTAGCCAAGTTACCAAAAACGGTAAGGCCTTGTTGGCGTGGTGCTAGGAGGGTCCCAGGAGCCACCTTCCTGGTGGCTCAGCTGAACAACAGAAGTGCAAACCCAAGCCTGAGCCCTTTCCAGGAGCTGAGATTTTCGGGAACTGAGACAGGATACAGCAACCAAACTTTTGGGCCACAGCCAAATTTTGAGTCTTATACTAATCAGGGAGGATGTACGTATGTGAGTGTTTCCAGCCTCCTCTGGAAAAGGGTCGAAAGGAAAGGGAAATGAAGTCCATTGTGCCCCTCCTTACAGCAGGCCCGTTGCTGAGCAGATGTTGCCACTGGGAGGTTACAGTAGGGCTAGGGCAGAGAGGTACTGCCCAAAAGCATGGAATCGAATGGTGTCTTCAAGGGACGCTAACAGCATTTCCTTGAAAATAGTACCCATGAGACAAAGAGTAGCAAACATCTTAACTCATCATCAGGATGGTTCACTCATCCAGTTTTCTAAGCTCTGTTTGCAACACGAGTAGCACGTGTCATGACCTCAATTATTTTTATTTTTCCTGTCTACTCTGTAAGCAAGCAAGGCCCTTGGACTCTTGCTAGTGCAATCCTGGGAGTGGGGGCAGGGGCCACCATGAGATTATAATAAAAGTGTAGGTTCCATGACAACAATAACCTTTATTCTGGTTCATTTTGGACATACTCCTTAGAGTATTAGTGAGCTTGAGTGTAAACCTCTCAAAGCTGATTCTTCTTTCCAGCTGTTGTAAGAGGTGAAGAGCTATGGCTCTTATCCCACGGCCTTTGCGTTCAACCCGTTCTGTCTCAGCTTTCACTTCTGTGCTGAATGGTTCTTAGTCTTTTCGTAAAAGGCAGTTGCTCCAGTCTTGGCTACTTTGTGGATTTTTTCCCTAAGTTTGTATGAGGAAAAAGGACATTAAGACATTAGAAAATAGCCCTATAAGTTAACATCTCTACATGTGCTAAAAATATGGAATCTACCAAAACTTGGAAACAACCCAGACATCCTTGACTGGTGCACAGTGGAGGAACTGTGGTACAGCTGAGCTGTGGAACACTATTCAGCAATGAAGAGGAATGAGCTACTGATGCACAGAACAGCCTGGATGAAGCTCCACAGAACAGGACTGAGGGAAAAAGCACATCTCAAAATGTTACGTACTATATAATTCCATAAGATTCTTAGTACAAGAATCTTATAAAATTCTTGAAATAAGAATCATATAAGATTCGTATAAGAATCATGTAAGATTCTTGAAATGACCAAGGAGTAGAGCTGGAGAACAGATTTGTGGCTGAAGAAGAGAGTGGAAAGTGGGTGACACGCAGGACCCCTGTGCTGGGGATGTCCTGTGTCGTGATGGTGTCAGTGTCAGACCCAGGTATGATCTTTATTGGGGTTTGGCAAGAGGTTACCACTGATGGGAAATCGGGCAAAAGGTACAAGGGGGTCTCTCCGTATTATTTCTTAAAACTGCATGTAGCTGTACACTAACTTTAAAATAAAAAGGTTAACTTCAAAATAACTAGCTAGCTGGGCACAGGGTTGCACACTTGTAATCCCAGTTACATGGGAGCATGAGCCAGGAAGATTACAAGCTGGAGGCCAGCCTGAGCAACTAGCAAAATGCTTTTTCAAAACAAGACAAAACAATTAAAAAAGACTGGGGATGTGGTTCAGCAGTAGGGACTCCTGGGTTCAGTCCGTGGTACCAAGAAGCTAAATAGCTAAATGAATAGACACAGATAAACCTCTAAACTAGAGTTTCAAAAACGAACACCTCCTAATTTTAAATATTATATATATACTATGGATTACTGTAAAATCAGAAGGAAAGACAAAAGATTAAGCTAAATTTTAAGATGATATTTTAGGATGGTGTTGAAAGAAGAGACAAAGAAAAATATCTTCAAGGTGAGCCTCAAAGTTACCAGAAAAATGCTGGGTGTGGTGGCCCATGCCTGTAATCCCAGCACTGGGGAGGCTGAGGCAGGAGGATTGCTGTGAATTCAAAATCAGCCTGGGCTACATAGTGAGTTCAAGGCCAGCCCGAACTACACAGCAAGACCCTGTCTCAAGAAACAAACAAACAAACAAAGGTACTAGAATATTTTGACATAAAATGGAGAATTATGAATGCCAGTGTTCATTTATGTTCTTATGCCCTGCTTTATGCATGCATGGCAATATTTTAAAGTATACAGATGAATTTTAACTTCTTTTAGAAACATAGAGACCCAAAGTCTCAAAGCAACTGATCAAACACTTTAAAAAGTTGCCAATATAAGGCCATTAAGACCTTAAGTAAAAACTTACAACCCACAGAAGAACTCGTGCACAGATTTTCCTCTCTCTTTCCATCTCTTTCCCCACCCCTTCCTTCCCTCTCTTTCTCTCCCTCCCTCTGCCTTCACTGGTGAAATTTTGCTGACTGGAAGGAACTCTGTGGGAGTGAAGAACATCACATTTGAGAGAAAACACACCCCCCGGGCAGAACTGGCTTAGCACAGGTTCTTTTCCAAAGAGGAAAGGTCAAAAGAATGCCTCGCTCTGGAAAGCTGACATTCTCCCGCAGGTAGCCCTTCGAACGTCAGAATGTGTAGGACGGGCATCAGGTGAGCAGCTTCCTCTGCCTTTCCTTGTGTGCAGAGCAGGTAGGGCTGTTCTGTGCCCCAGCTCAATATTTCTTATTTGCTTCGCTCTTTACATGCCTCACATAGCTCGTTTTTTTCTGTGCCCTTCCTTGGCCAAGTTCCGTGCGTTTGGTTCGTTTGATCTTTCTGCTAAAATCAATCTCCTCCTCTAATTATTTTCTGTTCCACTTCTTTGAACCCCTTCCAGTTGCCTCCATTTCTCAAGGAGCCAGGTGTTTAATAAAGACTCAGGATGAGGTTCAGGCAGCGTCAGGTAGAGGCAGCTGCTTGCCCCCAGGTCCCACGCTGCCTGCTCTTTAAGCCACGTAGGTGGTTTACCAAAGGCACCAGACATTCCAGTCCTGAGAACAGTGCCTGGCACATGGCAGGCAGAGTAAGTAATTACCGCATGGAGGAGCTAAATGGCATCTCGTAAATGAGCTGGGTCATATTCTAACTTGCACTTGATTTGCTTTCTTATTCCACCTTCAGCCCAGGTCTTTTTCTGCTTTCAGGTTTTTCTTAGTGGTCTAATAGTTCCTTCATACTTATTTCTTTCATGCTCTAGTCTACCCATTTTTAAAATTAAACTTACTTGTATTTCCTGCTCATAGATTTAACCTTATTAGTTTAATTCATGTTTTAGGATTTTTGCTAGTAATCTTAGGTACCAGCTTAGCATTATTTATAAATTATTCTACTTTATCCCTTTTCACAAATGATTCATAATCATTTACTATTATCTTATTTGTATTTCTATTTATTTCTTTGACTCAGTGTTTGTTAATATTCTTAGTGTTTTTCCAGTTAGCCACACTCCGATCAGCCATGATTGCCTATGATTCTGGAACAGGTTTGGACTGAGAATAACCACTGTCTTAAATTATATAACAGTCTGGGGCTTGCTTCAAAATAATCCAAGGAGATGAGGTGAAATAAAATTGCCACAGGGTGATAGCTGCTGGAGTTGGGTGATAGGTATGTGGGGGTTCTTCAGACTATTTAGTTATCCAAATGCTTTAAAAAGGTTAAAAATAAAAGATTATAGCTGGGTATGGGGCGCATGCCTGTAATCCCAACACTCAGAGGCTGGGGAAGGAGGATCACGGTGAGTTCAAGGCCAGCATGAGCTACATTGTGAGATCCTGCCTCAAAAAACAAAACAAAAAGGTATATTTTTAAAACCAAGAAAATGTAGACAAGCAGTTATAAAATTGCTCCATATAAATTATCTGAGGGTTTATGGAAAGGGAAGTCCACCAACATCCTCTACCTGTGTTTGTCATTGTCATCTGCTGCTCCGGCCGTTCTTCACATTCATTAAGAGGTTGGCACCTGCTCCCTGCTTCTTTACTTTCCAAACTCCATGGTCATATACACCCCATTGCATCACCCCAGTGTGCGGCCTACCCGGCAACTTACACCAACAGCACTAACCGTCTACATTGTCACTCCTTCCCAGGAACCTACTTCCTCTGGATTTGCCCCTAGACTTTTTAAGTAATGCAGATACATGTATGCTAAAGATCTGGCTAAGGCCTTCAGGTGATATTTCCATATAAAATTTATATTTTATGAACATCAGTAAACACATGAAACACATATACTCCAGCCATTCTTGGCTTAAAATCGTACAGGTCTCTCTGTCAATTTCAAGTTCAAATTCAACTTTCATATCCTTCACATCCAACCTTTCCTATAATTTGTAGCCTCTTTCCTGACATCTTCCAGTGTTCACTCTTTCTAATTGTACCAAGCTTATTTCATTTGTGAGTGGCAAGCCATGGTTTCTTATCTTTCCAAACTTCAAAAAACAGTTGTTTTTTTTTTTTTGAAATTTGTTTGTTTTTGAGATAGAGCCTCACTATGTAGCCTGGGTTAGCCTTGAACTTACTACGAAGCCCAGGCTGGTTTTGAACTCAAGGCAATCCACCTATCTCAGCCTCCTGAGTGCTGGAATTACAGGTGTGCACCACAGTACCCAGTTTATGTCCAAGCTTTTGACCATACTGTCCTCCCAGACTAGCATGCCCTTCTGTCATTCAGCCTCTAGGGAACTTTTTTTTTTTTTTTTTTTTTGGTTTTTCTCCGGTACCCGGAACCGAACTCAGACCTTGCGCATGCCAGGCAGGCACTTTTGCCGCTGAGCTAAATCCCTAGCCCCCCTCTAGGGAACTTTAGCAACTTTTGTTTAAACTTCAAGACTCAATTTAAGTTATCATTTCCTTTGGAAGGCTTCCCTGAGCTACCCATACTGAGTTAAATTCCTCTCTACTATCTTTTTCATATCATGGTTTGACTAAACTCACCTTGACTTTGAAATCCAACCTCAACCACTGGAATTCTTTGTTTTCTTTCTAGAGCAGGAGCTCTTTAACCTCTTTTAACCTTACATCCCCAGAACCTGACCCAGAGTCTAGCATTTTGTAGAGATTTGGATTCAAGAGTAACCAAGGGAACAGAGGAATGAGTAAACAGATATTGTGTTATCTTCCTGTGAGAGTGCCTCCCCACTCCACATGGGTCCTCTCCAGGAGTGTGGTTGATGTTCTTGGATCTGGCAAGCCCCCCTAGTCTTTGCCTCCAAGTGTCCTCCTTAACCCACCCGACCATGTGGCTCCACCAAAAATCTGTTGTTCCCGTTTCTGCTGAGTCCATTGATAAATGCATTTGGACAGTCTTCTACTGCATTCATAAATGTTCAGGGAGAGGAGGAATTTCACAGAGAATATTGTTTAAGACAAGTGTAGGTAGTGCTGAAGTAATTAACCTTACCCAGCCTCATAAGGTAGGGACAGAGTGTTCAGGCATAGTCATAGATGTTCCAGGTCCTCCATAACCGAACCTTCAGCCATGCCCACTAGAAGCACAGACAATACGATCACAGAACTCCCCCACTGCACAGATGTCTCTGTGTTTCACTCAGTGCTGAGTTGAAATGTCACCTTCTGAGGTTGCAAAGTATATGCACGCACGCTTAATTATAACAGATAAAACCGCCCAAGCACATCCTCATATAAGTTCATATTTTTAATGTACCTCAATATAAAACCTGACAGATTATCTCGTTGATGGGATCCTTATCTTTGTCTAAAACTATCCAGAATATGCAGCTATTTGATCAAGAATTTGATTCTTGTAAAATAAACATATCTTCAGTCATACAATGTACATGTTGATTTATCCTGGTTTTCATTTGCCACTTTTGCTTTTGCTTTTTAAATTCTCATAACATTTTATAGGATTTATTACTATACTCCATCAAATGTAATATACTACTGATGTGGAAAACACAGTATTTGGGGGGCCACTAAGAACAACAGAAAGGCTAAAACAGGAGGATCAAAATTTGAGTCCAGCTTGGGCAGCTTAGCAAGACCTCACATCCAGATTAAATTCTAAAAAGAGTTGGTGCATAAATTCCCTGTGATGAGTGTTATCATTATGTATATATAAAATGTACCAATAAAAAATGTGAAAAAATAAAAATAAATTGTAAGAGCTGATGGAGGCTCAGTGGTGAGCACTTGCCTAGGCCTTGGGTTCAATTCGTCGTACGATGCCTGTCCTCAAAATAAAATCAGAAATGTTTTCAATTATAACTGCAAGATACCATTAACACAACCAACTTCAGAGATATTAAATGTGTGTTTTAAAATTGATGACATACATCGTTTCTACATTAGGAGTTTATACTTGTATTCTATTAATAATAGTGATGAAGTTTCCTTTTTGAATAAATTTAACTTAAAAGTGATGATTAAATAAAAATATCAGAAATGGGAGTAGAAATATAGTTTGGCAAGATCATGGAGGTGGTACCCGATGATTGAGGCTTGGCCTAACTGCCTAGGGCAGGTGCTGCCTCGGTCCCATGTGCCAGCTGTAGCCAACCCCTCTGCCCTCCAGCATTCTGCTCAGTTCTTACCTGGCGAAGAGCCATTGAGAATGGAGAAAGGTTCGGGCAATTACGTCAAAACCCTTGTTGAGGAATGTGCCTATAACTCACCAAAGTCATTTTATGAAAGTGAAAGAAATTCTTAGAAATAGACTCATTACAGATACCGCAATCATCTAGATTTGTCTCTATTTAAATAACAGCATACTCTGAGATTTCTGTTTTGTTTCCTTCTGTTTTGTTTAGAATGTCTTCTTCCAGAAGGAAGGGGAACAGGCATTTTAGTCTCTGTAGCTGGGTAATCTATTTACAAATAATGGCTAACAAAACACTAAGCAGTCCATTTCTCTTGTTATCAAACCAACCAATTGTCTTCTTTATTTTAATAATAGATTTGCCAGTTTAAAAAGATTGAATAACCTGAAGCAAAATGTATTTCATTAGGAAAACACAAGAGGTAGCTGATTTCCTACTTCCAGAATAAAAAAAGTGAAGAGAGAATAATTTTAGAGGAGTTGAGGGGAAAGTGTTAAGTTCCCTTTGGAATAATGCCGGCCATTGCAGCGTTTGTGTTCCTGGTGTTCACAGCTCCTGCTCGGCACTTGGTCGGGCCTTAGGCTGCTGGTCAGTGTGCAGCATTTCCCTAAGAGTCAGGCAGACCCCTTGATTTATGCGGTGCTTATTCTTGAAGGTTATTGTGAATCATTAACCAGAATGCAATAGAGCAGGAGGTCACAAGTCATACAGAATCTGCTGCTTGCATACAGCCTGTATTTGCAAACTTAATTTTGAAGGTTTTAATGTAGGTGTAATTGAAAAGATGGATTGAACACATATTCATATCCTAATAAAGGTATCCTTTAGAGTCAGCAAATATTCACATCATATTAAGCATCGGTGAACATATTACAGTATAATAAAATGGAAAGGTCTTATAACAGAGGATTATTTATAGGCTATTAGTTATCAGTGTAATTTTAAAGTGTAATCAGTAACAATTAGTAAAATTGATAATATTGGATATGCAGCTGTTTCCACTCACTAGTACTAATAATACGAGCAATAATTCTAAATAGTAATGTCATTTAAACGCTGAGCCTCCTCTAAGATCTTTGTTTATCCTTATGGTGCTCTTGTTTATCAGATCGCTGTGGAATAACTACAAAAACTATTTCCTGGTATTCATAAAAATTACTCACATGGTCATATATTAAATTTTGAAGTTAATAGAAGTACAATAGAATAAAACTGTAAGAGATCTTTGTTCAACATTCCTTTCTCGACACAGATGCGGTGGTGAAAAAGTCGAATGTGTTTAGCAGATGGAATTATTAGGATTGAGTGTCTCATCTCAGAAGCAGAGCCTGAGACAGGGATTTGGGTGCAGGTAATTTATTGAGGGAGAAACTTGTAAGGAAGTGGAAGAAGCAGGGTAGGGAGGGAAGAAGTGCTAGGGAGGATGTATAATGGGAAAGTCTGTCCTTGCCCTTGATGAAGGCAGAGAAATAAATTTCACCGTAAAGGACGGCTTTGAGTCTTTTGTATCCAAACACAGCAGCTGTGGTCACAGTGAAGAGGATCAAGGACCTGCTTGGAGCGCCAATGGCACCCACTACCTGTGGTGATGAGACTGGAGAGGAGGGGAGCAAGGGTGGACCCCAAGTTTGTGGCAGGAACAGGGCAGAAGGTAATACATAACCGTAAAACTCCCTTAGAATACTAACACCTGGAAGAGTATAGAAAAAATATGAACAGATTTCTTGTTTTACAAAAGTCTTTCTTTAGCTTTTCCCTTTCTAGATTAAAAGTATCAACTCTTTGACATATTTGCATATGATTAATTTTCCACTGAAAACATATGAACTTTGTAAAGGATCATTTTATCTTTTTATTTAGTCTGCTTCCTGTGAAAAATAGAAACTAGCTCTATTACCCTAGTAGCTAAAGATATATCTAGCCCAATATAATATTAACTTTTCTGAAAAGGTAGTTATCTCTTATTCTTAGGCATACATCCTATAGTTCAGTTTGTTAAGCTATGGTCAATAGACCAAATCCAGTTTGTGACCTATGTTTGAGTGGCCTAGAAGCTAAGAGTTTTTTCTGTTTGCCTTAAACAATAGTGATAGTAAGCAACAGAAGGCTGTATGACCCATGAAGTGAGAATATTTACTATCTAACCCTTTCCTAAAAGTTTATAATCTCTCCTTCAAACTATTATGACCTGCAATTTTTTAGAACTATACTGTCTCATTCTACATAAAAAATTTACAGAACTAAAAAATGATTTGTTTTGTAAAAGGAGTCAATACAAAATTTATATGCATTTATTTGAGCTCTTCTGAATAATTTTTTTCAGTACTGAGATTGGAACCAGGGCCTCATGCATGCTAAGAAATCTCTCTACCACTAAGTTATACCTTCAACCCTTGTTAAAATTTTATTTGGAGACAAGATCTCCTTAAGGTGCCTAGGCTGGCCTCAAACTTATAATCCTCCTGCCTCCATTTCCCAAGTAGCTGTGATTACAGGTGTGTCGTCATGCCTGGTTGAACAAATATTTTTAATGGAATTCTCCAACAAATTTCATTCATTCATTTTAAGCAAAATAAATATGTATAATTTGTTTTTTCTGTTTCATAAAATTATTACCACTTATTTTGTAATTATTATACAAATAGACAAGGAAGTGAAAAAAAAATCACCCGCAATCTTACCATCCATAGTTAACCACTATTAACATTCAGCTACCTTTCTTTCCTAGACATAAAACCAACCATTTAATTTTTTTAAATGTAGATCACGTTGCAAGTATAATATTATACGCTCTTTTCTTGCTTAGTAACTGTCAAAAACATCTTATTTGACTGCGTTCATTTTACAGAATGAATGTCACAATTTATTTAAATATATCCTCTAATTTTTTGACATTTTAGGTTGAAGCTAATGTTTCGCTATTGCAAATGCTTCAGTGAGGACCTTTATCTGTAAATTTAGGTCTTTCTGCTGTGTCCTTAGGCTAGATATTTAAAAGACTCCCCTTCCCCTTTCTGCTCTGGTCCTCCTTACAAACTCGTGCTTCTTCCCCTTAGCTTAGCTGCGTGAGTTCCTTAGGGCTTGAAACCACGCCTTCTCACTCTCTGTCTGTCTCAAGACCATGCTGCCCATACAATACAATAGAATAAAATTGTAAGAGAACCCACCTATACATCCCCCTGTTCAGATCTATAGCCCCTCATCTCTCTTCCAACCTCCAGTCCTACATATTCCATTACCTGCTTGTCATTTTCACTTGTATATTTTATTTCGTATCAAAGAATGTTCAAAACCAGTCCAATATCTTTACTTCTTCTCCTCTGCAAAAGCTTCCTTTTCCTGATTGTCTCCTTCAGTAAAGTGGTAACACATTTCCACTAAGTTGCTTATAATACAACCTGGAAGTGACATTCTCTGTCACCCACACCGTCCCCTTCTGTTCAGACACCAGGGCCTACTGACGCTGCTTCCTGAGTACATTTGCTGTTTCTTTTCCTCTCCACCCCAGCCCCCACCCCAGCCTCTCTTTCTGGGACTGCTGTGTGCGCTCCCTGCTGGGTTCTCCCCACCCTTGCCCTGCCCTGTCCTTCTATCTTGTCCTCTTCCACACCACGCAGATGCCGTCTGCTTTCACAACCCATGAGCGGCTGTGGGTCTGAGAGTCTTCATGGCAAGTCCTCCTCACTCCACCCGCACCTTCCTGCTCTAGTCTGCTAGTTTCCCTCCAGTTACTTCACTGTGCTATGTTCCTTCCAGCCTCAAATCCTTCTTCAAGCCATTTCCTCTGTCTGTGGCACCCTTCCCTCCCTCTTCAGCCGTCAGCCCACATACCTGCTGCTCTGACAGCAGCACAGAAGTCCACATTAGGGGTACAGATTTTTATTTTAAATTGGTAGTATTTTTCCCCTGAAATGTCTGTTTCTTGACTACATAAATTTCATTCTAGGTGACTAGTGTTTTTCTCTACCACAACATCACTCAATAGAGGTAATAGGTGCTCAATAAGTATTTGTTGAATTAATAACAGGAAATAGGGTTAAACTGTAGAGATTTTAAAATCAGGTAAAGTCATACTTTAATTATCCAATAGCATTTCAGAAAGTTTGTGTCCACCAGTTTATAAACACACCAAAGGTAGATGAGAATGTTCTTCTAATCCTACCTGACATTAGTATGGTTTTAAGTAATTTTTAAATACTTTGACAGGAAAAAACGTTACCTCATTTCTGTTGAAATTGTATCTCTTTGGTTACTAGTAACTTTGAATATTCCTCACACATGAGCAGCCTCTCATACATTTTCTATGATGTTTAAATTCCTGACAGTGCTTTCATCGAACCGGCTTTGTTAGGATAATTTAGAACTTTATCGAACTTTCTGTTTACTTACAAAACAATGCCACCAAACCTGCTTAGATTCTTCTGAGGATTTGCGCAGATTTGGACAAATGACCCGGCTGCCTGAAGTTTATGTGTGCTCATTGCTGAGTCCCCTTCCCTTGAATGACCATGTAGCTCACCAGGAAACCTGGGACACTTCTGAGAGTAAGAAGAGAACACCATAAAGCACAGGAGGACAAGTATCAGTCAGCACAGTCCCCCACAAGCCCAGATTTGTGATATGCTAACTCTTGTCTCCATGCAGACGTAGAATTCTGGGGATCTAACGCAGAGGTCCGAGTGGTAGTCCACTGATGAATTAAGGATGAAACTTGCTTTTCTGTCTTGAATTTTGATTCGAATGTCTTTGTGCCATGCTGCTCAGCGCCTCAGTGCCTCAGCCCTGCTGCACCTCGTTGCCCAGTGCCCACTTCACTCATTTGCCTGCACAACAGCCTAGTCAGACAGAGCCGAGGCTACTGAGGGAATCCTCTCCTGTCCCATGGTGCGGCTTGCATGCCTTCTGCTGGCGTTGTACTGACAATGTCAGCTGCTAGCTCTATATTTTATAATGCTTCCAAAGTTATGTCCGGAAGTGACCAGACCAGTTTTCACTTCCTACGGCATCTTCAGAAGGCATTCTTCTTTGCCAAGTGTAACAGAAGTAAAAGGCATGGAATTCCTGGCGCAGCGCCTTCTTGCTTCTGGGTCACGTGCTCACAAACGCCTGTCACTTAGGATACTTCCCTGAGCTCTTGCAGCAACTACACCTACAAACTTCCAGCTTTTCCTAAATGCCCTTTTGCGTGATCTATACCCACCCATGAAACTCAAAATATCCATTCAGGGTTGCTTATAGAACTGCATTTTCAAGAGTTGCCAGGAACTTTAAGAATCTAGAAAATGATGGCAGGAAACTTCTGGAAAAAGAAAGACTGGAAGAGTTTAGAGAGCTGAATTTTCATCACTGCCATCCAGTCTGAAGTATAGACTCCTTATTAGAAAAAGAGCAGCAGGCTCCCTCTTCCAATCTTTTCACAAAAAAGAAAATTTCCTACAGTGGAGTCCTAGTAGAGCCTCTCTATACTGTTGTACTTATTGTGCACTGCACAATTCCAAAGGACGCCATTCACATCGCCATCTATGTGAAGGATGCCAAACGGCCCCTTCTGCCAGGAACCCACTGTGCAGTTTGCAGCCCTGACACTGTACAGGGCACAGTCTGTGTGGCCATATGCTAAGGAGCTGACTGACACTCTTTATGTGACTTTTCTCTGACAAAAACGCTATCCCTGTGCTGCAGTTAGGGTTGCTTCATTTCTTAATGCCTACAGATTGTTCACAGTAATCGTCATTGCAAACCTACGTGCACCTAATTTCTATAAGCTCAGTAGTATCATCAAGCCAGGTGTCCTGTTTCAGATTTGGAAAACAGGACACTGGGGCTACCTTTACTGCTCTACTGCCTGGGTTCTGCCGTTTCATTTTACTTGGGAAAATGTAGGAGATAAATACAATCTCATGGATTGCTAGGGAATAAAAACCTTTAAGATGAACATGTGTTTTAAAAAGATTTTTTCAGTATAGCTTTGTCAATGAAAGGTATATTTAGAGTCTATCTCCAAAATATCTACACATAGAGAGTAGTAAGTTAAGAACAATCTATTATCTCTAAGAGATAAAGGAGAAATACCACATACCCAAGAATGGCCCACCTGCCTGATGAAATAGTATAACACGTTCGTACTCTATTTCTCATAGCTTTTAGGATGAAATCCGTAGGTTCTTTAGGCTGGATGAAATCTTTCAGTTCATTCACTTACACAGGCATTCATTTAATTCTTACTATTTACCAAACACCATGATCTGCAGTCCAGCCCTTTCATGACAAAGCTGGCCATAAAATTGGTTAGTAACAGGCCTGAAAACAAGGCCCAGATGTTCTATATCCAGGACACTTCACCCCACAGTGCTGTTAAATATTCCCTCATAGTTACAAGCAGGTGATAAAATGGCAAAGCATCTGTGTACAGCATGTGACTTGCATATAATTTATGTCGTAAAGATGAAATGCAAACCCTTTGCCGGCCATTTCTTTATTACTCTAAATGTCCCAATGTAAAGCAGGTTCAGTGTCAAGGCTAATAATTTCAAAATTAGTTTGGGAACTTTGCAAATAAATCTTTCCCTACCTATTCATACTCCTTACGACTCACACATTTCAATCTCATCCTTTCTCAAACGTTTCCTGCGCAGATTAAAATCCTATAAATAGCACTGATCCCTGAGGAACATGTCTTCTTATCCTTAGCCTTTGAATATGAATCGAGTCTCCTATCGATGGTAAAAAATGAATGCCTTAACCTCATGGTGGCCTCCTTAACAGATTTATTTGAGGGAGAATTTAACACATGTAGTTCCTAGAATTTCCTTTTCTGAAGTGTCTGTGTTCTTCCTTTACACAATGAAACCTCCCACTTTGCTAAATATCTCTGAACTTGGTGGCAGTTGAGGAGGTCAAACATATGTGAGCGGAGAGCACCTGCGCTTGCCAGCTGCCTTCCTCTCTGCATAGACATAAATTCTGCCCGAGGAGTTTCTGCTGGGCTGGGGACTGAGACCTAGTTTGAGGTTGCTGCAAGGTGATCTTTTCTAACAGTTTTGCTTGGTAAATTCATCCATGCGCAGGTAGATCAAGGGATACCAAGCTTTTAGCTGAATGAGTAAGAATAGGAATTCTGATTTCAAACCAGGTTCAAATCCTAGCTCTGCACCTCCCTACCAATGGTTTTTGAGCACAGGCAAGTGTCTTAGTCATTCTCCTACTTGCTGGGACAAAACACCCAAAATCAAGAACTTAAAGGAGGAGCACTTACTTTGGCTCGCCTGTTTTAGGAAGGCATGGTGGAGGGGGCGTGGCAGACAGGACCAGCTCAGGGCACAGTGGACAGGTAGAGGGTGCAGGGAAGAGTTGGGAAGGGAGATAAATCCTTCCAGCCATGCCCCCAGTAACCCTCCTCTTCTGACCAGATTTCTGCTCCTGAGAAGTCAGCCACAAGCTTCCAATCACTTCTCAAAAACCCTCCTGTGAGTGCATTTAACCTTACTGTCAAGGCCAACTCACTTCCAAATGGGGACATAACAGTTTCTGGCTTTTCTCCGGTACCGGGAACCGAACTCACGACCTTGCGCTTGCCAGGCAGGCGCTTTTGCCGCTGAGCTAAATCCCCAGCCCCCATAACAGTTTCTTCACGGGGTTTTTGAGGGTTAAGTGAGTTCGACAGTGTTATTAATAATTCCAGCAACACATCTTTACTAACTTCCTCTTGCATTCATAGCCCTACCCTTCAGGGAATTAAAAGGTTTTTGTTGTTGTTGTTGTTTTGTTTTTGCACTGGAATCCCTGACTCATTTAAGCAATGTAAAGTCAACATAGGAAGGTAGACCTGGTTGTAAATAAACTAGAATCAAATTTTATAAAGTGAGAGTTTCATAAAACTTTTTTCAGTTCCATGTATTTTTGTATGTATGTGTGGCCTAGCTCTTACTATAAAATGTACTTACTGTGAGTCTAGTACAGAAGAGAAATGACTAAATAGCACCCTTCACACAGTCTGTGTGATAACTGCAGTGTTGTGGGCACATGGAAAGGTCATCCGGGGCAGGAGGTGGGGACAGAGAAACAGCCAAGCCTGCCAGGAGGAAGTGACATTTATTCACTCATTTATTTGTCTTTTTGAGACAGGGTCTCCCTATGCAGTTCAGGCTGGCCTTGAGTTCACTTTGTAGCCCAGGCTGGCCTCAGACTCGCAATGATCCTCCTGCCTCAGCCTCCTGAGTACTGGGATTACAGGCGTGAGCCAGCATGCCCGGCTGGAAGTGACATTTAAACTGAGACTTAGAGGATGAGTAAAACTTTCCCAGAAGAAGTTGTTGGTAGTAGGAAGCAGTTCTTTTAAGGGCTATGAGGAGCTCTGTGGGGCTCTACAGAATCAAGGGAGAGACTTGCTCAGATTTGCAGTGTAAGGAAGGCCACTGGCTGCAAGATGAGAGTAGACAGGGACCAGCTGGGAGAGACCATTTAGTAGTGATGTAGTGGATTTCAGGTGGGACTGTAGGTAGAAGTGAGTGTGTACTTGGTGACTGATGAGGGAAAGTGCTGGAATGGGATGGTTCAGGATGATTCTGACCCTGCTCACACCTCCGACATCTAATTTACAAAGACTTGGGAGACAAATTCAGTCTGTTAACTCTAAACTCTAACCTAAAGAAACATTGCCGTAAACAGGAAGGCAAGGCCTTTCGATCACTTTGCAATCATCTCTCCATCCTGCTGGACATATCTGCAGACTGTTGCAGGCCTAGGAGTTGGCAGGGCTTCCTGTTCCAAAGTAGGCGTGTTCTTGGCAGGAGGTAGAAGGCTGGAAACAGAATGGAAACTGGGCTAGCCAAGCACCTTGTACGAAGAGAAGAGAAAAGGGAAACCGGGTACTTTCCCACGTGACCCAGAGTATCTGGACAGAAAATAACGTAAAAGTACAGATAACTCCAAGACGTTTATCTTTGGCTTTGAAATGCCATGCATTTTTGGCAGTGAACTTACCTTGCCAAATGTTTTGCTTAGGCTGTATTTTGTATTTCTTGAACACAGACCAGCTGGACAGCAGGGGGATAAGCTGGTGCCCAAGGGGAGGTGTGGGTGAGTGGCTGGGGAGGCCCTAATATTTTAAAATTGAGCTGACACTACAAGTCTCCCTGGTCGTTTCAGATGATCAATATTTGTCTACCAGTAATATGCCACAGAGCAGAGCTTTTACTGACCTAAGCCTTGCCACGTCACACAGTAGCTTGAAAAACGGCTGTCTGATTCCCAGCACACACCACACCACCCAGACTCCACAGGGCTGCCCTCACACCCCAGCGCGGCAGCCTGGGCTTCACAGCAATCTCAAAATCAAACCATATTTGGAGCACAAGGCAGGCTGTTTACTGATGTTAGTGTCAAATATATTTCAAGTCATAATGGGTCCCTTTTATAGAAAAGCTGGTCAGATCAGAAGGGCCTTTTCCTGTTACTCATAAGATTGCCGCTTCCAGACAAGTTAAAAAGTTAGCTTAAATTCTCTGCCTCGGGCCTACCTAAGAAAGGAAGGCATCCGGCCTCATAGCAATCACTAAAACTCAGGGTCTCTTCATCCAAGTCCCCACTAGACCCTAGATTAGTCAGGGTGGCAGCCGCTCCCTAGGAAAGAATCCCAAGCATCCCCCAGTTCTTCCATCTGGACTGTGCCAAGCCCGAGTAGAAGCCTGGTCCAGGCTAGTTTTCACCGGAGTAATTAGGAACAGGCCCGAATCCGGAAGATCGGGGAAATTGGTTTTCCCTAATTCCTTGTAGAACTAAGCGCTCTTTTTCATGACCACCACCGAAAGGAGGGTAGTTCCTAGAGTCCCAGTTTTTACAGCGTAGGAGTTCGTTCACAAGACACCCTTGATCCTTAAGGGTACCCTGTGACCCCGCGCAGTTTTCCCAGTGTGGTGGCCTTCACTTCATGCAACCTACGTCCCACAGAGAAGAGCGGTCAAACTCGGTGAGCCAGGTGTGTTTCCCGGAAAATTCAAGGAAGTCAACCCCCAGGCGTGATAGCTGCTTCCGGCTGAGGGAGCCCCCAAAACCTTTCGAACAGACATCCCAACCCTACGGCACCCCCGTGCCACTTTTCACTGCCCCCCCCAACACCTCGCTGAGGTCATCCTCTGCTGGCAGTCAGGAGGGGGAAGGAAACAGGGAAACGTGAGCCAGAGCAACAGGTTCCACCCACAGCCTCAACTTGGAGGGGCTACGGCAGCGGCGACGGGAGCGGGCGGTGGGCGGAGAGGAAGCGGCTGGGAGACGGTGGCAGGGAAGCGCGGGTGTCAGGCCGCCGAGCTCACGTCCCTCGAGCTCACAGCAGAGCTTGTGAGTCTGCGGGGGCGGGGCGCCTCCCCAGGGCCGCTCGGGGGCTTCCGAGTGGATTGGGTGGCGCCGGGCCCGCGCTTCCAGATGCGAGGAGGCTTCCGCCGGTGACACTCCTGCGCAGAGGCCTGGAGGGCGCCCAAGAGACACGAGGGTCGGGGGGAGACGCACCCTTCTCCCAGAGCGCGCCTGACCCGCAGCACTGTGCACCCCTCAGGCCTTGTGTCCTCCTCCCTCCGGCCTCTCCCGGGCCTCTGCGGTCTCTTCCCCACCGGCCTCCCGCTCCAGCCTGCCGCCCAGAAGAGCGAGGCGCCCGGGAGAGCGGGCTGCGCCGCGCCCGCAGCCTCTGGGCATGCTCGGTGGCCGGCCGGCTCCGCCGCCGGGA
>NW_004955448.1:10390495-10473608 GCF_000276665.1 Chinchilla lanigera
GGCGGGCTCGGCCGGCGGCTCACTCTCTGCCTCCTCCCCGCAGGACTACCGAGAGGATGGGATGGATCTAGGCAGTGACGCCGGCAGTAGCAGCAGCAGCCGCGCCAGTTCGCAGTCCAACTCCACTAAAGTGACCCCTTGCTCCGAGTGCAAATCCTCGTCGTCGCCGGGGGGCAGCCTGGACTTGGTGTCTGCCCTGGAGGACTATGAGGAGCCCTTTCCGGTCTACCAGAAGAAGGTGATTGATGAATGGGCGCCGGAGGAGGACGGGGAGGAGGAGGAAGAGGAGGACGAGCGGGGATTCCGGGATGACCGGTGTCCGGCTCGGGAGCCTGGGGACGTGAGCGCCAGGACCGGCGGCGGCGGCGGCGGCGGGGGCAGGAGCGCCACCACGACCATGCCGCCCCCGATGCCCAACGGCAACCTCCACCGGCACGACCCCCAGGACCTCAGGCACAATGGCAACGTGGTGCTGGCCGGCCGGCCGAGCGGTTCCCGGGGCCCCCGCCGGGCGACCCAGAAGCCCCACCCGGCGAGGAGCCGGCACGGCGGCCGGGGCCCGGCGGCCGGGAGGCTCTGCCTCCAAGCCCCCGACGGCGGGACTTGCGTCCCGGAAGAGCCCCCGGTACCCCCTATGGACTGGGAGGCACTGGAGAAGCATCTGGCCGGGCTGCAGTTCCGGGAGCAGGAGGTGCGAAACCAGGGCCAGGCGAGGACCAACTCCACCTCGGTAAGTTGGCCGGGGTGCGTGGCCACGCGCGCGCGCACTCTTACACACCCGCGCGCAGCCCTCACGCCCCTTTCTCCGCGCTCCCGCCGCCCGCCTGCGGCCCCATTCATCCGTCCCCGAGGGTGGGGGCTGGGCCGAGAAGCCTGCCTTCTGCTCCCCTGGGGTACGCTTGCTCTGTCTGAGCGCTGTCTGGGTTTACCAGATGGGCGGAGAGGAGGGAGGGGCAGCCAGAGGGCAGCGGAAAGTCGGGCTAGTGGAGCTGGCGACTCATTTTGTTGGAATTACTTACGGAGACGAGGTTGTTAGTCACTTCGCTGAAAATAAGCCCGGGGAGATTCTGGCACAGAGACCCGTGCCTGCGGGGCATATTGCACATTAATAGTTGTGGCTTTGTCAGTCGTGGTTGGTCTCCCTTTGATGCCGCTAATGTTTCGCCCATGGCTAGGCTGGCCCTGTCTGTGCATGGCACACAGTCGTCCGCCCACACATCTGCCCTGGCAGAGGGGTTTGTGCCAGCTCGCCTCTAAACCGAGGCTCCCGTATATGGATAAGCTGACAGTCTTCCTCTAGACTTTCTTCCTTTCGGAAACCCGAGCTATTGTTGACCGGGGAAGGGGTGAATTGAATGCCAGGATGAGGCGGGGAGTTCTTGCCTGGGGTGCCTGACTCATTCCCTCTCCGGTGAATCCCTCCTTGTTTGATAGAGGAACTACTTACAGTTCCTTACCAGAGGCTACTGCCTCGATTCAGGAAAGCCAGACAAGGAGGGTGCCGGCGTGGAAAGGAGGAGGGGGAGGAGGAGGGCCGCATCTATAATAAGCTCTGGCAGGTTCACACTTGTCTCAACATCTTTTTTGCCCCTGAGAGGAGAGCAGATAAATGACTTAGAAGAAAAGCATCATGAATGTAGCTGCGCTATTCGTCATTGTTTTGAGATAAGCAACAGTTGTAATTTGAAATCATTAATGATGTCCCTAAATCGGGCTGAAGGGCACAGTTTAAATGAGTTTCTTTCTGCGTGTGGCAGCTGTGTGGCAGTGCGGGAAAATGCTTGCCTTGCAGGTGTAATTTTTTGAGTCCAGGGCCCTGGGGCTACTGGAAATTGGGTGCATGCACTTCTGACTCCAGGGGTGAGGATGGAACTGCTATTCACGGAGAAATTGGCATGGTTCCTATTAGAGAAGGTCCTCAACGGCCAGAGTCCACTGCTTCTTGTCCCTTGAGAAACTATCCATTAAATTAACGTACTGGTTTTAATCCCAGCGGTTTAAAACTTCCCTGTCACCACTAATAGACATGGAATCTTTCCATTGCAGTACATAGTATTCTATGTACTTTGCAATAGAAAATATCCTTTTCCCACATAGAGCTTGAGAAAAATACCTTATGAAGCTTGCTTGACTTGACCATAAGAAAGAGGTTCATTTACCAATGCATGACACGTCTGCATCCCACTGTAATGTAATAATTGTATATACATGCAAAGTTAAGCTTCACTGGTGATGGCAACCTGCGTTCCTCAAAAGTTAAGAGATAAAATTTGATTGTGCGCTCTGAGTTACGTGCCCGTATGCCAGGTATGGTTACCAGTGTTGTAATGACAAATCTGTCCACATGGAGCTCTGACTCTGGTGAGGGGATTAAAGAGACAGGCTGCTTCCCCTGGAAACTCACCAGTCAGTTGGTTAAGTCACAGTCCCCTCTACCCCACCCCCAGTGCCTAGTACAGTGCCTGCCATGTGGTAGGTTCTCAAACGTCCAATGGAGACAGAAGTATTCACAGGACCAAAACATCCCAGTCCTAATCCAGCCTCCTTGCTTTACAGTTGAGGAAAGGAAAGCTCCAAGAGACTCAGTGATTTGCTTAAGGTCCCAATGAAAAACCTATGAAAGGAGTTTTGAATTTTCTTCTGAGACAGGAATAGAGTTTTTTCTCCATTGAGTGCTTACAATAATTTGAAATAAAATGGTAGGAGAAGGTGCCCACATTCCCAAAATAAAGGATTTCCTAAAGGCAAGTCTTCTCTTGCCCAGTAACTCTGCCTTAGCATTAAGGACACAAGTAAACTGGGAAATAAATAACCAAAATCCCACTACTTACAAGTCTGTTCTCGCAGGCAGGGCTTGGTTTTGTTTGCATGGGACAGCATTAGGCTCTGCAGTACAGTGTAGTGAAAGAAGTCAGGCTTCCTGCCTCCCTGTTCTCCTGCCTGTCCACTCCCGAGATACACCCAAGAGGAAGGCGGAGATCTCAGAAATGTGTTGATGATTAGCTGTCCCTAATTCAGGGAAGATTTAAGAAGAAATTTAAAACATGCCATGTTTGGGAAAGGCTTTTGGTCATGGCTTCATGAAACAGATAGGTAAGGAATCATTCCCTTGAAGGAGGGTGAACTCAGGAAGTGCCCCGTGTTTTGCTGTCAGAGCTGGGAGGGCGCTGAGGAGCCCTAAAGGAGATTCTTTGGTGATGGACCCTGCTGCCTTCTTAGAACCACGCCATCTGCATGGCCTCCGGCGGTCTGCTCCAGGGTAGCAAGGTGACATTACTCCACAGCCATGTCCCCTACAGCTCAGCTTGTTCCTTGCACAGAGTTCTGCCCAATAACCAGAAATACTTCGCGAAGCGCCTTTCTCCAGCCTGGCAGACTCAGCCCTCCTGGTGTCCTGCCCGGGCCTTCCTCCTGTGTGTGAACACTCTTGGTAAACTCAAGGGCCAGATACAAGCGAAGAGCTGTTCTGGGAGGTCGTGCTTTTGGTGTAAGGTAGGGGTCCTGCTCTCATAAGTTCACATTCATCCCGAGTCCTCACCTCCCTGCCTGCTTTGACTCTGGCGAACTGGCACAGGTGATCTGGAGGGAAACTAGGAGTTTATCCTGTTTCCTTCCTTTGAGAGCAGGCCCCATGCAGTAGGCTTTCTCTTCTGCCCTGTATCTCCAGGGCCTTAGGTTATAACTGCACCACTCTTTCTCCTATTCAAGGGACTCCCTAGACCCTTCACCAGTAGTAGGGAGGATGCACTGGGGCCTCAATACCCTCCTTTTCATAACAGAGTATATAGTTTCACCTTTTTTTCTCCTTGATTTTTCCCTGAGGGCTCCTCTCCTGTAGGTTATCTGTGTTTAGCCAGTCTCTGGAATGCAAGCTCCTTTTTCTTTCTTTCCCCTAACTTTTGGCTCTTTTCTTTATTTTGTAATTATTTATTCATTTATTTGATTTTTAAGACAGGTCTTGCTACATAGTTCAGGCTGGCCTTAAACTCACTATGTAGCATAGGGGGCCTCAAACTCATGGTGATCTTCCTGCTTCAGGCTTCCGAGTGCTAGGATTACAGGCATGCACCAGTATGGTATAGCTGACACACAACCAATTGCATATACTTAAAATACACAATTTGATGAATTTTAACACATGTATGAGTCATATGAATAACATATGTATGAGTTCTGATATTCCTACAAAGCCATGATGAATATCAGGGTAGTAGACATATCCATAATCTCCTAAAGTATCTTTGTGCCCCTTTATAATAGGTTTCCCTAGGCAACCACTGATCTGATTTTCATGCTTACATTTTCTAAAATTAACATTAGTGGACTCATACAACAGATCTATTCTACTGTGTATGTCAATAGCTCATTCCTTTCTGTTGCTGACTAGTGTTCCATTTTATGGCTATACCATAGTCACCTGTTGGTAGAGCTGTGAGTACACACGTACAAGTCTGTGTAGACATGCTTTTTCGTTAAGACAAATACCTACAGGTAGTGTGGTTCTATTGCATAGTTGGCATGTGTTTGGCTTTGTAGGAAGCTGTCTAACTCTCTTCCAAAGAAGCAGTATTTTACAATAGTCAGTGGTGTGACTCTCACAGCACTAACTAGAACCTTGGCTTTCCCTCTGAACAGTTTCTCTAGCCTATCGGTATCCTTGCGGTTTTCCAGTATGACTCTATTCAAGTTACTGGGAGGGCTGCTCCCCTCTGTCTTAAGAGAGAACAACAAAAAAATCAGTGGGCTCGAATGTCACACCCAACCAAAGTCATTAGAGCTATTGTTCAAAAAAGGAAGGGAGTCATTTTAAATTAGAAAAGAATTCTCAATGTTGACCTGGCACATTTTTAAGTGCTTTTTTTTTTTTTAGTGCCTGTGACAAGTGTATTTTCCTCATTTAATGAGAAGATAAGAATAATTTTAATGGACATGTTAATTGAAAGCAAATTCTCCTGATGAACTTATTTCCAAAGTACTTGAAAATAATTTCTTTTTATTTGTTTATACTATTAGCTAGTAGCAAACTTAAAATTACCTACATTTCTTCCTATAACAGTACTAATTACAGGTTATTTTCATTGTATTATTCTGTAGAATTACAGCCCAGTTACTCCCTCCTGACAATGACACTACTAAAGTAGCTTGAATGGCTGAGTGGTTTGTTTTCTTAGTTACTTGGGCTGTGTTTAAATGATGTGAGTTCTTGTTTCTGTAGACAGAATTAAGGTGTCTTCATTATTCCTAAAATATAGTAAAGCTTATAAGTTTGGTAAGTTTTGTGATTCTGCAGTCTGGGATGCAGCATTGGAAACATACCATGGAGGAATGGAAGTATCAGTCCTGCTACTGAGCAGGCCACGACAGAGCTAAAGTAATTTTCTCTTTACTACGACTAGAAATTACCAGGACTAAATGCATTCTGTGCTTTTACTTTACTTTGAAATGTCTACTACCATAATAAGAAGGTTTTTCGGCTGCTTTTCTAATGCATGTTGATTTTTGCTTAAGAGCCTCAGAAGTTGCTCTGTGCATTAGCATGTACTCAAGACTTCAAAGCAAAATGGTTAGAGTTTTAAAAATGAAGTTGCAAGGCTGGGGTTTTAGCTCAGCTGTAGAGCACTTGCCTAGCATGCTTCGGGCTCTAGGTTTGATCTGCAGCACTGAAAGAGAGGGAGAAAGGAGAAGGGAGAGGAAGGAAAGGAAAGAGAGAGGGAGAAGGAGAAGAAGGAGAGAGAGGGTGAAACTAAGTATTTAAAAATATGTCCTTACTTCCAGGGCTGTGTGCAAGTGTTCATTAAAGTCACCATTAGGTAGTTCATTGTGCTGTAGACGCCCCTTTCAAACTATTGCCCTTGGACTAAAGGAAATCTCTGCCTGTCAATTGGCTTGCATCTAGAGGCCCTTAAAATAGCCTAAAGAAAAACTTGAGAATTCACATCTGAAAATCAAATCCTGACATTCTCATCACACACTTACAGAGCTCTTGAACACGTTATTGCTGGCATCATGCCATCTTTCTTCACCCCATCTAGCCTGGCCTTCCACAACACTTCCAACTCCGGGTCCACGCCTGGCCTGGCATTTCTCAGTGCTTCACAGCTGGGAAGCCCAGAGCTTTTTGTTCAGCCTCAGGTGCGTAGGCTGCTTGCTGTCTATTGCACCCAGCACTAGGCTTCCCCAAAGGAGCCCACTCAGGAGCTCACCTCTTTGGGAAGCTTTGCCGGGCCAGCTAAGCCCTAAGGAGCCTCTCTTTCCTCTGAACTTCTCATTCCACTCGTGTACATTTGCTACTCGTACTTGGGTTTTAAAAGGTTTTCAGATTTTTGTTATCATAGCTGATCCTCATGCCAAACCTGAAAATTGTTTTAAAGATGAGAAAACTAAAACCCAAGGACTTTTCTAATTTACTCTCATGCTTAACAAAGATCATATCAGAATGTCAAGTTCTGCCGGTATATCCAGGTTTTCAGTGACATCATAACCAACGGTTGTCTTGTATTCCCATTTATCTTCTCCTGTGGGCCTCTTATCTCTGCAACTATTTAAATCCCTCCTCCCCCTCGCATTCCTTGACCCTCCTCCCCCTCAAACACACTGCAGGCTCACTAGCACTCTTTGAAGAGCAGATTATCTGATGAATGTTTGTTATCTGGTTGGTTAATGTATTTGTACCTGTATTAGTGTTTAACTCTTTAACTTACTTAAAGCTGATGCACTGTATACTTTCTTATGAGAGCTAGTAATAGTAATTTTAAGTCTTCTGGAAGCTAATCCAAACTTTGATATTATTGCATATTAAAATAAAAGTTTGTTTTGTGCTCTTGGATCTTTGCCACTGAAGATTTGGATGGTTTTGTTTTTTACTTTTGATGTTCAGTGCAGTGTTTTTAACAAAACAAGCTTTTGCAAATTCTTTTCCTTAGCTGTTTGTGTTCCTGGAGCTCTGAGGACAGATGACAGTCTCTACTATCAGTTACTTGGAGACTGTTTTGCACCAAACTTCTATGAAAATTCAAGTGCCTGTTATGAAATTAAGCATTTTCCATGGAAAGGTAATAGGGGTTACAGATACAAAGACTCTGAGAAATCAACTTAAGAAAGACTATTTTCAGAAGAAGGAACTGAGATCTATGGAGATTAATCATCTCACTCCATTTCCTCAGTCCCAGTTTGATCTAGCCTCCAGTCATGTACAAATAATTCCCCTCACACCTCCTGACTTCCCCTTTTTAATGAATTCTGGGTTCACCCGACCCCAGCTGTCTACTTCAAGAAGAGTTTCCAAGTTTTTTGGAGGACAGATCTACACTCATCATTTAAGATCTTCCAACATTAGAAATAGGTTCTAATTCTCATCACTGGATAGTAAAGTGTTTGTTCTTCTGTTTCAACTTGAGAAATACACGCTTGTCCCAGTGTGGTTTTTTTAGCACTCTCTCTGGATTGATGATTCGCTCCTGCTTTTTTTTCCCAGATGTGAACACTTAAACGAGTTGTACTGGCTCCTTTCCAGCACTGGGTCCTGTCATGGGACTCATAGTCCTCTCCTCCCATGGGGGCCAGATGGTGACTGGGACTTGGGAACTTTGCAAGGAGCCACCAGAGTTCTAGGAGCCTGAGAAGAGACCAGTTAGGGTTCAGGGTCCCCTTTCTGTGTATCACTTCTACTTAGCAAACAAGGCTACGAGGTGCCTGGGTTCAGAAAGCTAATGGGGAGAACTCTGTGTGGCTACCCCATAAGTGGAGACAGATTTTGTTCTGTCTAGACAGTTTTCAGTGACTATTTTGTTATAAGCCAAAAAAGGAAAAATAAAACTAAGAAAAGGCTAAGAAAAAAAATAGTGTTTGTAGGTTTTAGGAGCTCTCCACAAAATAGTCTAAATTGAGATACTTGGCTTAGAGTATGGGTAATAGCAAGAAATAGAAAAATGGACATAAGGAAGAGGAGATGTTTTTGAGTTTTTATGTTCCTTGTGTGATGTTTCTGAGTTACCCAGTTAAGTCTGTTGGGCTGGACCATATGTAACTAATTCTTATCAGGTCAAGGATGGTTATAATAATCACCCATCTCTTTTTAAAGCTGTAAGAGTCTTATTGTTTCAAATGCTCTGGGTTTGTTAATTTGTTCTGTTTTGCTTGGATTTTGGCCACAGCTACCCTTTGGAGGATCGCTATTTTCCTTATAGCTTGTTAAATAATTGCGTGAAGCATATTCTATCACTAGTCTTTCTTATTTGTCTATTCTTACTCATGTGTACGCTTAATGTCATTTTATTCTCTTCACCTCATATTTTCACTCCTTATTTTTAACATTTGTGTCATTTTAAATTTTTTCTAAAGGCTAGAGATGTAACTGTGGCATAGTACCTGTCTGGCAAGTGCTAGGTCCTGAGTTCGAGTCCCAGTACCAGAAGAAATCCCATTTTCCCCATGTTTAGAGCATTTTCTCTGTAAATATAGGTAATTCAAAGAATGTTTGCTTTGATTAGGAAATGCCAAGCTGAATGAATTTGACTGATACATGTTCAGTCCCATGTTGATAATTTCTTAAAAGTGCTTGTAGGCCTATTTTTTAGGTTTACGTCTAACAGATACAGGTTGTATGAAAACAAAAGTTAGTGGACGCTAAAGAGATACCAATTTTTTTCAGTCTAGTTTTATATATCAAATTTTCTAATAATTGCCATTTATAGGTGTATATTTTACTGATAATCCTGCATCTCCACTCAAATGTTTTATATCTAATTGTAATTGGATGACCTTTTTAGTGTACCTGTCATCAGCAATGCCATGCTCATCTTTTCCTTTCTTCTAAGTGCCTTTTCTTAGCATTTATGGTTCACGAACGTGACTGTGAATCTTTCTTCCTTGGGAGATTAGCATAGTCTATGAAAAAAGCCTCATTTTTTATGGATTACAAGAAGCGCCGCATTAGTCAGCAGCTGATTTCTGCAAATTCATCAGTTCAAATGACTTTTATCACCCATGCTTTATTAAAGACGATTGATCCCTTCAGAACTCTTCCTTGTAGAAATAAATGTCTCAGTTACTCACATAGTTGTGTGGGGTTTGTTGCTGTTTTTGGTTGTTATTTTTTTTTTTTAAAATATTGCAAAAAACTTCTATAAAGAAAGTGTGTGGATTGTCCAGGTGCAAGGACAGGTGATGGTCAGATGGAAGGAGTTGGTTTTCTGTATGCTTGGGGAAGACAGAGGCCAGAGCACCACCTCCACGGCCTCCTTGCCCGGCCTCTGGACAGTGGACATTCACAATAGCTGATGCGGCCCCTGTTGCTATCTCTCAGCCCTGCATCCCCATTGCTTCCTATCTATTTTTCCTTCACTATTGTGCAGGTTACTGTCTGTGTGGAGAACCAGTTCAAGATCCTTAAGAAAATGGCATAGCTTGTATAGGGCATCTCTGGTGGCCAGGACCCCCTGCGAAGCCCTCGTATGCACTGATTGCTGATGGAGAACCTGGCTGGCTAGTTAGGGCCAGGATCTGCTTGCTCACAAGAGGGTTGTCCGCACAAGAGGAACAAAAACAATAGGTAAATCTTCCCAGCTGTGAACCTCACACAACTCATTTCTGCTTCCTTCTTTGTTAGCCATATATGGAGAGAACTTTGCTTCCTGGAAAAGCTTAAAGGGAATGAATAATTTTCTCGCAATTTGTAAGATCTCCAGCAATGCTATAAATTTAGACTTGAAGTTAGAGTATTAGAAAATAAAAACAAAACCAGAGAAGCTGTTGGCATTTTCAGTGGCAAGTTGAGCAGCATAGTAGCTTTTAGCCCTTTTCCCGCCCAGAGACAGAGTAGTGTTAAACTTACTTACAAAATAAGAAGGCTCTGAACCTCTGGGAGACTAGTACAGTGTCTTCTAAGAAAAGAATCTAAGGGCTAATCTACATTCTCCCCAAAATAACATGTTTTCAAATAGTTTCAAAACCAATTTAGTCCCCTGTGTTCCTCTTCATGGCACCAGTAGCTAAAAATTATCCTACTTATGAAAATTGCAGATAATTCTTTTCTTCATGCAATCTTACATAATTTTTAGTCCATTTTGACCTGGTCGAACGTTTTATCATGAGCAACTACATTTTAAGTGCTCTGTCTTTTTTGTTTCTACTCTAAAATTGGTTCCATAAGGAGTAAAAGAGCAGACCACTGGGATTTTATTTTTGAACACTTAAATTATATAACCAGTGATCTGTTAGAGTTGTTATCCAGCCTACAGTGGCCCCAT
Organism: Chinchilla lanigera; assembly: GCF_000276665.1. Lineage (NCBI taxonomy): Eukaryota > Metazoa > Chordata > Mammalia > Rodentia > Chinchillidae > Chinchilla > Chinchilla lanigera. The sequence goes on from NW_004955448.1 coordinate 10,400,743, forward strand.
AGTCTGACCCAAATATCCTTTAAAAGAATATCTCATTCTAGAACAACTTTAGGAAGCAATAATTTTTAGACATTTTGAAACCTTACTTTCTAATGGAATAGTGATTTTAAAGATCAGATTTATTTTTCTTGTGTTTTATGCAGAAACTCTCAACAAAGCAGATACACAGTTATGTTTATACCAACACACAAGTAAAACCCCTGCAGAAATTCCATTGTGCTGGGAGCCACATTATTGATAAACAATCAGAGTGAAATCAGAATATTAGATCAAAGGGACTCCAGGGCGAGGGTAGCAAGCTCAGATGCTCCCAGAGGCCATGAAGATAAATCAGAGAGAGGCATGGGCCAGGTGAGGGGAACCCTGGTGAGCTGCAGAGCATGTTCTGAGACAAAGGAGTGGCTGCTGTTTGTAGCTGACTGATTAAGTGCCATGCCAGAACATGGTGTCAGCATTCTGATATATCAGGAGAAAGCAAGACCCAAGTTTGTATGAGAAATATTTTGACTGTTAAATATTGGCAAGTAATGTTACACACAGACAACTGTGACTCTCATAAACAGATCTGTGCTTTAGAAAATGACTTCTGGTCTACCAGTTCTCCCTCTCACTAACTTAACCCAACAGTCTCACTTTGCAGATAAGGAATCCGAGACCCAAAGAGGTTAAATGATTTATGTGATATGGGCTTGAGGTGGGGAAAGGTTTGCTAAGATATCAGGTAAGATTTTAGAAATGAGAGGTCTTCAAGAAAGAAAACCCATGAAGTAGTACTGTTCTTTTGTATTGACCCAGTAGCTATTTTCTCTCTGTTCAGTGGTTGAAATAATTAAAAATAATAGCATCAAGAGGCAAGAAACAGGAGATACTACACATCTCGCTCTGTTTCATTTCATGTTTATAGACAGCCCATTACTTAGCATTTACTTTTCTCTTTCATCTTCAAAGCAGTCCAGAAATTGATTTCGTTATTTGGATTCAGGGAAATGTATCATAATTTATTTTTAATTATTTATGAATAATGAAAAGGGAAAACTCTTTAAGAACAGATTATCTTAAATGTAAACACATACAATCACACATTTCAGGGTACGTAGTGACATTAGTTTTTTATCTCCTAGAATCTCATCTGAGACCATTTAATTCCAAGGGCTGGTACTGGTAAGCGTTGATAAAATTTCTTTTCACACAGAAAATCTATTGGGACTTCCATATTGCTGAATCATGTTGAGGTTTTATTTAGTGCAACTATTACTACTATCATATGGAGGGGGACCTGTTCAAATTATAGAGATTGGAGCTTTAGTTTCCTTATTAAAATGATTAGCTTTAAATAAAAGTCAATATAGATTTCAAACAAATAATCTAGAAAAAATAGGAAACATTCTTTCTTATGAACTTTCTTAAAAACTGTTAATGTTGGAATAATGTTAGATTTACATAAAAGTTGCGAAGGTAACACAGAAAGTGGCCAAACAAGCTTCACCAACTTCCCCTAATGCTGACCTTTCGTATAACTATGGTACATTTGTCCAAACCAGCAAATGGACATAGCACAATATTGGACCTAAATTACAGAGTTTATTTGGATTTATATTAGCTTTTAAACTTAAAAATTTGTCTTAAAATTATTCAACACGTGCATAAATAATATGTGCTTATGGCTATCTTGAGGAGGGAAAAGAGAGTTAGGTCCCTCCCTATCCTACACTGCCATACCCTACAAAGTCCTAAGCATGGGATCCATGCAGGTTCTGCTACTGTATACACTTACAAATGTATTTTTGCTTTGTTTCAGTTTGTTTCTGAGGTAGTGAGGATTAACCCCAGTGATTCTTTCCCACTGAACTACATTCCCAGTATCTCACACTTCTTTTAAACATTTTTACTTTGAGATAGCACCTCATTAAGTTGCCTGGACTAGCCTGGAACTTGTGATCCTCTTGCCTCAGCTTCTAGAGTAGTTGGGATTACAGGTGGACATCACTGTATCCAGCTATATTTGTATTTTTTGTTTATTTATTTCACTAAACCCACTGCATGGTTCATATAGTTTATGCTGGCTACAAACTCTCCATCCTGTTGACCCAAGCTCCCACGTGCTGGGATTACAGGCACGTCCAGCCACACCAGGCTTATACATTCATTTTGAAGACAGTGTCCTGGCCCCTCTTCCACCAGATTGCCTTGCCTAGACCTCTCCCTATGGGGAGCTCCGCAGCTGTCTCTGTGGAGAGGCCAGCTTTGGTCACGAAGGAGCAAAAGAGAAGTGTAGATAAAGAGAAAAGCGCACAGCCTGAGCATATGGTAAAGCTCCTCTAGTCAGGATGGAGGGAGTGGGGGCTTCCTTGTGAGTCCCCGAGTGTAGAGACAGTCTGCATGCCGACAGTCAGCTTCCCAAGTGGGCTGCGGATAGCTGCAGATTGTCTCTGTTCTTTGCCTCTCTGACACCAAATTTTTATTGTTTAACTAGGAAACAGCTCCTCAGCTTGGGAGTTTACTTCTTCTAAGTTAAATTTCTGATGGGATTGTGAAGGCTCTGTGAGTGTGGGGGGTGAACTTCCTGGCAGAGGAAGTAAATTACAGCTGACTAACAGAGAGGGAAGCAGCCTGTGGAGCAAATGACCCTCATGATGTGAAAGGACTGGGTTACTCAGGAATATGGAGCTTCACAGATTGGAAATAGTACAGAAAGAATTGGAGATGCTTGCAGGAGTAGGAGGAGAAAGATACACTGGCACATCAGGGTTTTCAACATTTGTTGACTGACAAGATGATTAGAATTCTTTCAACTAAACTATGAATGGGCTGCAGGCGTAGTTCATCACCAGGAGGACGTCCCCGTGACTCAGTGAATTCTCATGAGAGTTTCCTGGTTATTCATTCAGGCTTTGACTGACTAAATCAGTGATTCCTTTCTAAGACTTGTTAAAATTCTTTTCCTAATTACATGTTGATGTTGTAGATTATGATAGTACTAACTCAACATTTCTTTCAGCAAAACTGAGTGTTTTCTAGGCCAAAACGTTTTGAATGGGTGCTTCAGATTGTGTACTCTTTGAAGTTCTTGAGATCCTCTGCTCAGGGATAAGACGCCCTGGCATTGCCAATAGTCTGAGGCTCTTCCTTCGATAGCAGCTCCGTTGGGGTCTGGGGCCCAGCATGAGTTACCAATAGCTTCCAGTTTCATCTTCTGTGTGCTTTTTGTTGGGAGGGTGATTACAAATGGCCAATTCGTGTTCGAGAGCTCCATCCCTAGTTGTTCCTCCCCTGACTTCCTGTGAGATTCTCAGGACAGTCAGAGGTTCTGCGGAATCCATGCCTTGAGGGACTGTGACTATGGCCTCTTTCCCACTCCTGCCCCTACCTGGGTTCCTGCTTGTTTCTGAGGTACTGCTCCACTGCCCACCTCCTGTGAGTTCTGTGGCTTTATGTCAGTCATGTTGGCTTTATTGTTTACAGGTCAGGAACCCTGATTACAGCAGCAGTCTCTGGACATAGGACTCAAGTTCTGTTTTGTTTTGTTTTTCTTCCAGTACCAGGAATCGAACTCACGACCTTGCGCTTGCCAGGCAGGCGCTGTGCTGCTGAGCTAAATCCCCAGCCCCTCAAGTTCAAATCATGACAGCTGCGCAGCCCGTATCACTGAATAGGAATTTTTCACTGCGTCATTGATGGGAAGCTCTGATGGACTTTGGAGCCCAGCTGGCCCAATCTCCTTCACTTTAAAAGTGAGGAAATAAACACACATCGTGAAGGAGATGTGTAAGGTGTCCTAAATCAAACATGCCACATTGACACCCTACACATATATCTCAGAGTTCATCTGCCCCAAGGCAACTTGTCCACACACCCTTGCTCTATTCTGCGTGCTCTCTGACCTCTGGTTCCTATTTTTGAGGTGACTGGGCAGAACTAATGCTGGCAGCATGACCTTGGAAAGGATCAAAGGTAATTGGACCACACAGGGATTCAAGCTGAAGCTTGGTGATATCGGTGCTAAGATTCACATAGATGGCTGAACCATCGGTAGTTTGCTGAAGTCACAGGAGTACCCTGTGCTCTCCGCTGGCCTCCAGACGGGGCCTCTGGGTGCACTGGGACTTTGTATAAGGAAGGGGTTGTTAGCAGGCTCCGGAACCAGACAACACCCCTCGCGAGTGAAAACAACTAGTCTATAGTATACAGCTCATACTTTTCATCTGAATTAAAGATTACTTTCTACCCATTTCTAATTTTGTGGAAGTGTGTGTGTGCGCATGTGTGTGTATTCTAAGCATAACAAGGCCCTAAATTCTGAAAGGATAAGCATTCTGAATCCATTTTGGAGCAAGAGTTATATTTTTAAATTGTTTATTTGAATCTGTTTAGCAAACCGTAGTTCACAAAATGACATCTGCCAAGAATTTCTTTCGTGTGTCATAAGTCTTTCTTCATGGCTGCATTCAATTCATAAATATATATTGAATGCCTATTAGTGTTAGATGTGGAGGACAGACATGAGCAGAAGCTGCTGTGGAGCTGTCACGTCCAGTAGCTTCTTGCCCTCGAGGAGCTTACAGTCCCACTGTGAAGATGGTAAACCACATAAGCAAGCACACAGATGTGGTGGCATTGCCGAAGAGGGGATGGTTCTGTGAAATTCTCACCAAGAAATTGCTTCCCATCACAGAATTCTCTGCAGCACAGGCCTAGCTACTCTTCACCAACCTTCCCTCTAATTACTTGCTGTTTTTCATTTATTGTGCCTAAATGCTCATGTTGGAGCAGGTGGATACTATTAATCTCATTTTACAAATGTGTTAGTCAGCCTTCTGTCACTATGACAAAGTTCCTGACATCCATTACTTAAAGGAGGAGAGGTTTATTTTGGCTCACAATTTCTGAGGTTTCAGTCCATGGCCACCCAGCTGCACTGCTTTTAGGCCTGTGGCCAGACAGAAACATCATGGCAGCAGAGCACGCTGGAGAAAAGCTCCTCACTTCATGGCAGCGAGAAAGCAGAGGAAAAAGGAAAGATCCTGGCAGACAGGAAGGGGCCAGGAACCAAGGATAGTCCCCAAGGTAATGTCCCGTGATCCACTCCCTGCAGCTGAGTTCTACCTCCTGTTTCTGTCACCTCTTAATAATATCATCAAATTTTGTTCCCGTCAGTGGATTAAAGCCCTCATGACCTGCTCATTTCTCTAAGCTCCACCACCTCTGAACATTGCTGCACTGTGTATCAACCCCTCAATATGTGAGCATTTGGAGAACACTTCATATTTAGAACACAATAATAGATAATAAAACTCACATTTATGATGAAACCACAGAGATAATGTAGGTTCTTCTGGCTGCAAAGGTCATGTGTTTTCCATTTTGAGGCACAGGGTACTACTGTGAGTATGAAGATGTGAAGTTGTATGAAAATGTGGGAGCTAGCCTCTTTGACCTGCATCACACAATAACCGTTCTTTACTGATAGCTGTATCTGAATGTCTGTGCTCTCTTGATAAACAGTACCTTATAATACCTATATGCTTCTATATGAGACTCTGAATAAATAAAATGGTCCATCATTAACCAAATATTTATTTGAACATAAGTATATGACTTCACATTCTTTCTGTTTTAAAGATCTCCACTACCACCTCTGAGCTCACTTAAATGTCAAAAAAATTGTTTTCTGTATATTGACCTGAAGGGAGTGAAATGATCCTTAGGTTTAGCGGAGGCTCAGAGAGGTCAACTGGTGCATTCAAAGTGGCCCTGAGTGTTGCTCGCTTGACACTCAGTCCAGAGCTAGCTGCTGCTTGCATGAGATTATGTGCAGCCCCGAGTGGAAGGGGCGTGCCTGGTGAGCCCTGGCCGCTGATGGAGTGCAGACCTGGAGAGCTGTCCTCCCAGAAGCCCTGAACCGCCTTCAGCAGTGGCAGTGGTTGTGACAGTAGGTCTAGGACGCTAAAAAAAAGCAAACACCTCTCCCCTGAAGGATGAGGAAGAAAAACTAGGTCGGAAAGGGTAAAACCAGGGGTACGTGGCGTTCATGCTATTGCTGAACTCACTACTTCTGTGATTTTTCCTGCAATAACTCGGTAGCTGCACTGTCCGACACTAGGGAGGCGAGCTATTAGCTGTGTCCAGGTGGCACCTGCTTTGATGAGGGAGATGAACGGTAATCAGTTCCTCTTTTGGTCATGTAATATCTGGATAGGCGCTGTGCCGGGGAGGTTCAGGATGCTGTGGAGACTGACTGGGCCACCTGCAGAGGCAGCGCTCAGAGGAGGCCGGTTGAATGGAGGCCTGAGGCGCCTCTGGGAGCCAGGTGAAGAGGCAAGAAACACCTGGAACAGAGGGAATTTGAAAAGGGTTGTGGACACTGAAGCCAGGGGGACCCTGGCCAAAATCGCTCTTTCCAGACATGTGCCCCTCATATATAGAACATTCTAATACTCCTAAATGCCATCTTGCACACAGCAGAATAACTGCAGTTTTCCTATGGTTGAAAACTTTATGCTTCAGAAAGCTCAGTTATAGGCCTACTTCTGGAAATGCCATTACTTTATGCCAGAAAAAGTGCGGTGGAGTGGGGAATAGAGCCTTTCAGGGAACTACATGGGAAGAAGCTATTTTAATTCAGTTGTGAATTAGCGTTGAACTTCTCAGGCTCCAGAAACATCTTGAATACTTTGGCTTAGAGGAGTTGGCTGTACATTCATGAAGTTTTCTATCAGGTCTCGATGTCATGAGCCGGGAACATGTTAAAACAGAAGCTCTCCTGAAGTCACCTGAAGCTTTAGGCACGCCAACCCAGCATGGGGCATAGATGCTGGCATGCCAGGAAGTCACAGATCAAGCAAAGAAGGTCAGGCTTGCTAATGCCAGCCGTGTGAGCATGGCTGTCCATAGACTTGCACCTGGAACCCCTCAGTGCTTTGTAGGCAGGTCCAAGGAGATTAGAAACACTGCTCCCCTGCCCCAGACCATCGGATTTGTGACGATAGGACCGGGGAGTCTGGGTTAGGAGCAAAGGGTAATTACTGTGCTATGTCAGATCATAGCCAGTGAGTTATAACAAGCTGAGGTAACGCTTAATACTCCCTTCTCCCAGCTCGCAATGAAAAGCTGTTGAATGTCAAATGTGATTTGCAACTTTGAAGTCAAAGTGTTTCCTGTCACATGTCATCCGGTTGAGCAAGTCCACACCTGTTCATCTGGTCATTGGTTAGAAGGAATGCAAGAAAAGCTACGGGCCTTTGAGCTACAGCAGTTTCGTATTTACTACCCTGATTCCCTTTCCAGCTTGCACCTTCTCTGCAGTTTCCCTTTCATCTTAGCACTGTAAGTAATGCGTGAGCCCCTCCCTATGGAACATCGAGATCTCTTTTAAATGACAAAATCATCTCCAGCTCGCTAACTGGCTTGTAAGAAGAGCTATTTGCAGTACTGGAAACATGAACTATTTCGTCAGGTGTGATTCTAGGGACCGAGGGTAAGGCCGTTCCCTTTGCTGTTTATTTCCCTTTAACCAACAGCTTGTGTTCTTTTACTTAGAGTATAGAATAAATGGAAAAGTAAATGGCCTTATTGCACCATGCCAGACCAGAGAAAATTATTTACAAATCTCTACCAAAAACAAAACTGTGAAAGCTCTATTATCAAGTAAAAGTTGAAGAGCTGTTCTGAATTCTCTGGTTAGTGTGGCTGCTTTGCTTCGTAAACTAGAGATTGAATAGGGGCTGGAGTTAGGAACTAGAGAAGGATTCTGGGGGGATCTGCAAGCATCTTTATAGATAAATAAATGGCTGAAGGGTGACTCCAGAGTTCTGTAATACTTTTTTAAAAATCACGTTAACTATTATTACTTGTTGTATACACCTACAATGACAGTGTACTTAAAATGCCGTATCAGAATAGTTGTATGCCTTCTCAACTTGGTTGCTGTTCTAAAAAGCATAACCATGCTTTTATAAATAAAGCAAAAGCTTTTTTCATATTAAAGGCGTGCTACTGGGAGATGGAATGTCTCCTTCTCCGTACATAACTGCACAGTGATTAAATATTGACTAAGAGCCAGCAGCTGACAGCCAGGGGCCTCACCTTGGTAAATGCTGATGTGTGAGGCTGAATGTAAATCCAGAGCCATCCCTGCGGGGCCGGGCTTTTCCTTGTGAAGTGGAGAGCACGCGCGTTGTGAGTTACGCTTGAGGTGTCAAATTCAAGTGCTGTAATAAGAGGGTGTAATTTGAAACAAGTCATTCCTCAAAAAGCAGCCCAACTCTGTCAAAAGAAAAACGTATTTTCCTAATCAGTCTGAATAGGGAAGATGTTAGTAGAAGTTTTAACAAAACACCCAGAGAGAGTACCCTCGGAACAGTGCTATTTGCGGAAATAAAAGAGCTGTCCATCACTGGGACCGCTTATACTCTCAGGGACAATGATTGTTTGCTTTATGTGAAATAAACTGGCTGAAACCATCAGATTTATTTCTGGGACATGAATATTTGATTGGAAAAGTTTCAATACTCTATTTTTGTTGTATGTATATTTTCCTTTTTGTTGCTGTTTTAACAGTCTGGCCATTTAAAATACACAATTGCTTGTTTCCTTCTATGGGAGAAAATTAGATGTTTTGCTTCGTTTCTGAAAGAAAAATCTCATTTTATTTTTTTCTGTTAATAAGATTCATTAGAAGATTTAATTATTTTTATTCCGAGACTTTTATACCCTGCAGCAAATACTCGAAAAACTAACTCAACAGTTGTTTCATCATGTTTGCAGTTATAATGAGGTAAAATCTGTTTATTCTTTATTGGTTAGAATGATTTAAACACAGGTCTCCTTTTCAGCGAGTATAATAATCATAAAAGTCTGTTTCTCATCCCAGCAAATTTTAATAGACTTTCCCAACTTACAGACTGTCTATGCTAGCTATATTATGGTAGTCACCTGAGCACCAACATTACCATCTTCAAACTAGAGTGAAATTAAAAGATACTTTTTAATATTATTGTATTTCTCAAATAACTCAGATTTAGCCAAAATGGATTTGTACAGATTTGTTAATCTCTATTAAAAGTATTGGTGTATATCCATTTAAAAACTTCAGTTTTTCTTAAATATCAGTGATTCTATTCTTCCTTGAAATGCAGTGGAAAGTAGATTTGGTTCGGCTAAACCTTACATGAGAAGGGATGGTGATAAACATTGTTTAGTTCCTCACCGATGGTCAGAAGCACGTAAGTGAATATGAGAGAGACCAATGAGTCAAAGTGTGCGGGTGCACAGGTGTGACTGTGTACATGTGTGCATGTGTGTGTTCTGTGGTGGGCGTAGAACATGCAGCGTGGGGCTGGGGATTTAGCTCAGCGGCAAAGCGCCTGCCTGGCAAGCACAAGGTCGTGAGTTCGGTTCCCGGTACCGGAGAAAAACCAAAAAAAAAAAAAAACAACATGCAGCGTGCAGCCTACCCCTTGACGAATTGGAATAATCCTTTCCTCTTTCAAAAAAGCCCAAAATTTCTATAAAAGTTGGATTAAAGTGGACATTGAGGAAGAGTTTTAAAGACAGAAAGGAATTCACGGGCAGGCATAGTCTGGAAACCGAGTGGGGGTCGGGTGTGACTGGTCAGACTGGGTTCTGACTGGTACAGAGAAGGCTTGGTGAAGGCTGACTCTGCCCGGGACCCCGTGCCAGAGGCTCGCCTGCGATACTGCCTTCGAGTCCACTATCCATGTATCCATTTTAGTACAGAGATGAGGCCAAGGAGACTCAGAGTTCAGTAACTCCCACATGGCTAGGGAGTGTTGATTGGAACTCCAAACAGAAAGTGACTTAAAGTTTATTTCCAACAAAGCAGCTCCCACATGGGCTGAGTGTAGGATGTGAGCCTCTACCTGACTTCAGCCTGGTTGGCTTTGCTCTGAGCTGTGTTTGGGAACACTAGAAGCTGCTGGGCCACCTTCCTCCTCTTTGTTCATCTCTTTTTATCCCATGGGCGCACATCCTTGGCTCAGGCCTTCATGTGTTTGAACTGGATGTTGACTGTCAGCTTTACATAAGCCACCCGCGAGTCTGCCCACTGCGGAGAGCTTAGTGATCTGAATGGACTCAGAGTGAAGTAATGGATCTCTTTCCTCATATTCATGGTTGTTTTTTTTTTTTTTAATTTTTATTTTTTGTCTTTTTGAGACAGGGTTTTGCTATGCAGTTCAGGCTGACCTTGAGCTCACTTTGTAGCCCAGGCTGGCCTCGAACTCACAACAATCCTCCTGCCTCAGCCTCCTGAATGCTGGGATTACAGGCATGTGCCACCACTTCCGGCCTCATGGTATTAATGTGATCAGACAGCAAATCCAACATATCAATTGCGGTATTTTCCTCCTACAAAAGCACACATTTCCAGTTAAATGGGGTTTTTTGTTTGTTCATTTTTACTTTTTAGGCAGAATCTCCCTTTGTAGTTCAGACTGGCCTTGAACTCGCTAAAACTGTGGCCATCCTCCTGCCTCAGCCTACCAAGTGCTGGGATTACAAGTATGCACCACCACATCCAGCTAAACAGAATCTTCACAGATTTAGCTTAAGGACTAACTACTATGTTGGAGCTGTGTCTGTAGAGCTCCTTCTGGCCCCTTTTGCCTTCATACTGTATTTGGACCAGTTCTCCACATCTGGGCCTGAATCTGGTCTACAGGCACTGAGAATCTGGCTTGGTCTCAGGAAAACTTGACTTAGGTTTAGGTAGGGGAATGAAGAAAATCAACCAAGGGGAGTTTTTATTTTTTTCAATTGCATAGGAAAGGAAAATTTACCATCCTGGAAGGTTCAAAGTAATCTAATCAGAAGTGACTTCTGACCCATTTTCAGCTGCGCTGGGACAGTCTCCGAACCGGAAGGAGGCAACCGGCCTCCACTGAGCCCGCGGTGTGGAAGCTGTGAATTCTTAGGAAAGCACATTCTTTAGATTAATGTATCTAGAAAAGTCACACAAGTACACAACATTTAAGGCTAAATTTCCCACCTCACTCTTTTTCAGAAGAACAATGCACTGATAAAAATCTGCTCTAAAAGCTCACTGTAGATACAAACAGAAAGACCCAGTCACTGCAACAGCGGCACTTAAAACAGTGGGGCCTGCGGATGGGAACAAAGCTTAAGAATAGCCTGCTGGGTCCTGAGCATTCTTACACCGGTAGGAAAGTAAACACAGAAACACTCCGCACAATTCCTGGATGTGACTTCCTGTGGGTTCATCTATACACTCTGGAAGATTCCTGAGGCGGGCTTTATTGCCTGCTGAAATTGAGTGGAGGGACTTGGCTGTTCTCCAAGAACCCTTCTCAGGGTCAAAATGTCTACTTCCCTTTCTCTGTAAATTTACCACAATTACTCATTCAGCACACATCAACAGGGAGCTCACCTAATGATAAGCATATAGTGCTGGGGGGAAAAGCCACGTAGTATTCCATTCACAATGTAGGACACATCATTAAACTTACAGATTCCTGCATCCCCCATATTAGTCAAAGTTCTCCAGCAAAACAGAACCAGTCACGTGTGTACCGAGAAACAGGCCTGGAGAGGTTAATGTTTTTTGTTTTTTGTTTTTTTTGTTTTTGTTTTTGTTTTTGTTTTTTGGTTTTTCTCCGGTACCAGGAACCGAACTCACGACCTTGCGCTTGCCAGGCAGGCGCTTTTGCCGCTGAGCTAAATCCCCAGCCCCTGGAGAGGTTAATGTTAAGGAGTTGCCAGCAGACTGGAAGTTCCAGCAAGAGTTCATGTTGCACTTTGGAGTCCAAAGCTGTCAGGAGGAAAATTGAGAGACTCCTCTCTTGTCTCTGAAGGTGCTCAAGGGATGGGGCAAGCCTGGCTCGTTTTCTGGAAAGTTATCTGTTCAGGTCAAAGTCAGCTGAGTCACATGTTAATTATATGTGAAACATACCTTCACAGCGACAGCTAGGCCGGTGTTTGACCACACAGTGCGACATCTTGGCCTAGTGAAGATGACACCTAACATTAGCCATCACGCGCCACCCTGTAGCCCTACCTTCAAATAACCAGGACATGAAAATGTAATAGCTCTACGACATGAGTAGGCATCCGAATCCCCTGGAACACCTTGTTAAAACACAGTTTACTGGGGCTCCCCTCCCTGGAGGAGTCTGGGGTTAGGTCCAAGCACAGGTGCTACTAGCCTGGGACCATACTTTTGAGAACCACTCAACTATGTAATCCAGGATCTGCCTCGTGGCATCAGGGCTCAGAAAATTATCTTGTGATCTCAAGACAGTTTTATTTCTCAAAGATGGACACAAATAAACCAAGATTATACAGTGCGAAATATCAATGTCAGTTTGCTGATTTTTCATAACTAAAGTCACCATAGTGACTAGAATGATCATATCGACTTAGGAGGAAGAGTTCGTCCTGTGGGGAACTCTGGGAAGTTGAGCAATCACCATAAGGAGTTAACATTTTAATGTTTGCTGCAACCACCTCCCCGACAAGGATAGTCTTCTTCTCAGGGTTCACCACCCAAGCCCCCCTCTCCCTGGACTTTGTAATTGGATTAAGGTATTAAAACAGAGACATTGCTTGGGGAGTAGATGCTTTAAGTACTGAGCTTCAGAAAGGATGTTCCTTGCTGCTGTGTAGCTGCTCCGCAAGGGATCTCAAAGTTCGCAAAGATAAGAAATAATGTTAATGAATCATTCAAATTTTAGTTGTTATAGAAACTTTTTATTAGAAGCAGCGTATACTGTGTTTATGAAAGCGGAGTTTGAGTGGCTTTAGAATGTGTGAATGTGTGTACTTTTATGTTGGATTGTCTTTCTTGGTTATGGTTTGTATGAAGTTGCACTCTCCCCTTAAAACTATTTCTATCTTAACCTGCACATAAGAAGGACATTGAAAAAAAATTTATACATGTATATTTTCAATGTCTATTTAAAAGTTGTTTTCCCCTTAAGCTCTGACTTTCTGCCTGTATGATGCTATTTTAAAAATTTACTTTAAGAATAGGATTCTTTTTTTTTAATAAAAGAAGAAAACCCTGAGCCAAATTGTGTCTCAAAAAGTCATATCTATATTTCTTATTTTAGTGTTCTGTGCTTAGATCCTGCAATCAGCTTCATCACCCTGAAAAATGTGGCCTTTTGGATATAGGTCTTTAATCCTGGCTCTGAGAAATCAGGTGTGGACTGAGCCTTCACTGACCTCTCGCACTTTAGCTGCTTTTCACTTGTGAGAGTTTCAGAGAGTGGATGTCATATGAGGAATTGGTCACACAAGTGAAGCAGGGCAGTCCAGAGGCTGCTGTAGTAATTGCTGGTGACTCTTAGCTGCCTCCTCTGGGCTGAAGGCAACAGAAGGCAAGAGGCTGACTAGAATCTTCTTTTTTTTTGGTTTTTCTCCGGTACCGGGAACCAAACTCACGACCTTGCCCTTGCCAGGCAGGCGCTTTGCCGCTGAGCTAAATCCCCAGCCCCTAGAATCTTCTTAAGATGCCTCAGGTAGCTCAAGCATAGTACTGTGGGAGAGGACACAAGAGGCACTGTCAGATCACAGAAGCGTGTCCCTGGGCTAGGCTCCCTGCCCTGGGCGAAGGACTCTGCCCCAGGATGGACCTCAGGAGGCACATACCTCCCTCTTCCCCAGGCCACCCTCCCTCTGCCTCCCGTGGGCAGGATCTAGCTGGGACCCATGTGCCAAAGGGAATGGGAGATGTCCTTCCTCAGTCTCAGCATCATAGAACAGAGGTCCTTGGCCTTTTTTGCTTCTTCGTCCTTCCTGTGTTGCTCTTTGCTATCAATTTTATTCATTTATCTGTATATAAAACTTTGTGTATCAAGTGAGGTTAGTGTTAGTGATTGAAAGAGCTCTTATTTATAAAGAACAAGTGAGAGAACCTGATTTTGATCAGTCCTGTATGTTCTTTTTTCAGTCATCAACAGTAAATCATTTTTCTGTTAATGGAAGAAACGAAAGCACTCAGCTTTACTTCTAAAATCCTAGAGAACAGAAGGCCGTGTAATATTGAAGTTTTTCAGAGATAGTGATGCTATAGAATATTCTCATTTCACTTCTGAGATTTTTGTTTTGCTTGAGTATGAACTGTGTCTTTACAATAACAATTCCTGTCTCTTGTGCCTAGAAAAGAAAGTGCCTCATTTTCTTTCAAAGATTAGAATTCTGTGGGCGTCTCTTTTTGCTACAGTTGCTTTGTTTGTTCATTTCTAGAGATGACGGGGTTGGTCCTGGTGGCGCCCTCCTTGGACTGCATTCAGCTCTGTTCAGTAAGCCTTTGTGAAGGACACGTCAGATGCCACACCGTACCTTAAACCCTGGAGGCCAAGCAGACCCAGAGGAACATGGCTTCGGCCATTTGACAGACTTAGCCTTGAGTTCCAGCAGTGCCCCGTACGTTTCTTAGCCTGTCCCTACCTCTGTGATGTGCAGGTAACCCTGTAGCGGGGCTACTACAACTCTTTGTGTGGTAAAGCAGCTGACATCAGTGTGGAAACAATGACTGCTCCAGCAATGTTATTATTTTGTTAATCATTCACAGTCTCATACAGACCTTTTCATGTACTATGAAGTTTAATAGTGGAATTTTCATTTGCTTGGATCTTTGTACTTCATTCATATAATTAGTCAGCATTTTAACTGCTTATTAGTTTTCAGTCATTGGCCTAGAAAGGAGTATTTATTATAAAATTGTGAGTTTGCTTAGGATGTATTCAGTTTTCTTGGTCACCTCTAGATAGGATTTGAGATGAGTAGATTGCCATTTACAAGATTAGTAAGGGAATTTAAAATAACTCAAGTGCTTTAACCATTTTTCAGGCCTTTTGTTTTCATGTTTACTTACAAGTTGACAGTTTATTAATCAGAAGAGAGGTTTGCTGTGAAGTTGCGGGGAAGGACACACTGTGTACCAGTGACTAGAATAGTGAGTTGAGGGCCGGGGAGATAGCTCAGTGGCATAAGTGCCTGCCTAGCAAGTGCATCTTCCTGAGTTCAATTCCCAGTACCAAAAAAAAAAAAAAAATAGAATAGTGAATTGAAACTTTAGAAAGAATTTGGATACTAATTTTAACCAAGTCAGAAATGTGTCCATAACCCTAGTCAGTCTATTGTAGTTCATTTGTTTGTTTTCTTTGCCATCTCCTTCATTCTCAAAGGTCTTAGCTGATGAGAATGTTTACAAGTAGCATATATTTACCATGTATGAATGGGCTATGTACAAACCATGACTTAGCCTAGTTTTGTTAGTGTAGGGTATGGTTCTTAGCCCTTCCTGTGTGTCATAATCCTTGAATGTCTTTAACATATTCAGGTCCAAGGTATCACATGCCCCACCCTAGTATTCTGATTCATGGGACCTTAGTATTTGTGTAAGTGGTACACCTACCTGTATCTGTTTAAGCTTCCAGCTGGCTCCAACATGCAACCAGCCTGAAAATCACCTTTATAAAATGTCCGGTAAAGCTAAACAGTGTGCTTAGGTCTTTCTCTTATATTGTATGTGTTGGTCGTTTCATCGCTTACTAGATGTGGGTAAATGTGTTAGTTTCCTCTTGCAACAACAATAAATTGCCATAAACTTGTAGCTTAAAATAACAGTTTTTCA
The DNA here is from genome assembly GCF_000276665.1 of Chinchilla lanigera. NCBI lineage: Eukaryota > Metazoa > Chordata > Mammalia > Rodentia > Chinchillidae > Chinchilla > Chinchilla lanigera. The sequence continues at coordinate 10,416,359 of NW_004955448.1, forward strand.
CTGTTCTATATTTCTGGAGGCCAGAAGTTTGCAGTGATCTTATAGGGCTGACATCAAGGTGTTGGCTGGGCTGGTTTCTTCCAGAAGAGAGAGTCTGTTCTCTTGCCTTTTCCTACTTTTATAGGATGTCTGCCTTCAGTAGACACCATTCTGACCTCCACATCAGTCCCTATATCTCCTTGTCTCTCCTCCTCCCTCCTATAGGGATCCTTGTATTTCCTTGGGACCAACCAGATAAACCAGGATAATCATCTCAATTTAACTACACTTAGAAAGTCTCTTCTTTGTGTAAGGTAACATAATCACAGGTTCTGGGAGTTAGGACATAGATATATTGGGGGAAGGTATTGCTCTGCTTAGCAAAGCAAGAATATGTTTCAGATTCCCCCCCTATTCTCTAACCCTCCGAGTCAGCCATGGCTTCCTTTCCCACACTTCCTGACAGGCAGCAGCAGAACATTTTGCAAAGTGATAAATACCACATTCAGAATTTTAATTTTATTGATTTTTTTTAAAAGGCTACCAATTTTTAAATTTTCAAGTGCCCTATGTACTTGTTTCAGGAATAGATTGCATAACATTTGAATCTCGTTAGAAATCTCATTAGCTCTGCAATTAATATACTTTCCGTAAATTTCCCTCAGGGAGGACACTTTTTTGCCAATAAAACAATGAATCTCAACAGGGGAGTCTTGGACGTATTTGTCCAACAAGCATTGACTGAGCACCAATTATATGTTAGGGCCCAAGACACAAAGGATCCCTAATCTCAAGGCCAGGGACAAAGAAGTCACCCCTATCGGTAACTGTATTTTAGTATAATCGGTTTTCTTTATAATCCTGTTTTTTGCAATATACATGTAAAAACATCATCCTGAGAAGGGGTCCTCCACTTCACAAATACAATTAAGAACTTCCGTGATGACCCAGCAAATAGAACTTTAATAAGATGGTAGGTCTTACCAAAAGGGTGATCAGAATATACAGGAAGCTGCCCACGACAGGGGAGAGGCTCTCGCAACAGCTTTCAATTCCACCTACTTATTGGGATGATGGGGATGGTAACTTTTTAACAGTCATACCAACCCCTGGGACCTAACCTCAGAGATTTTGTTTTAATTAATTTGGGGAGGACTCGTATCTATCACAGAAGAAGCAATGTTGGGTTCAGTCTTGTGGAAGGGAAGTAGAAGGGGAAGATTTAAGAAAGTTTGCCCAGAGATCAAGGTCTCAGAGTTGCAAACAGTTCTATAGAGCTAGGATTTAAATGTGGCCAGTAAGTCCCTCCAACCCCAGTTCTTTGCCCAGATTCTGTGTGCAGAAGGCTGTAAACTTTCAGCTGGGAAGAACCAAACTTGGCGACTCAGCTAACTCTTGTTCCTCTAAACCGACTCATCTCCTAGTGGAGAAGGTGGTAAGAATGTGATCATAAACCAGACTGCTTGGGAGCTCATCTCAGTTCTCTGGATTGTTATTTAATCTCTCTACCTAAGTTTCTACGTTAGTGACAGCTTCCTAGGACAGTAACCATAGCTGAACGGGACAGGTCGTTTTGCTGGCTCCGTTACAGGTGAGACTTACAGATGCTAAATAATTTGCCCAAAATGTTACAGCTGGTTAGCAGGCAGAGCCGGGATTAGAGACCATGTCTTTGTTTACCAGAAAGGAATGCCTAGAGTGCAGACAGTCTCAGGGATGGGTGATAGATGTGATAAAAATGAGCTCTTAGCACGGTGGTGGATTGAAGAAAGGATTCCCTTTATTTGAGTAGGTTGGAGGAGAATCAGGAGTTGGGTCTTGAAAAGTAGAATTTTCCAGCAGTTTGTGGAAGAAAGCCTTCTAGGCGGAGGGAACAGCACTTGTAAAATTACGGAAACAGGAAAAGCAGGATGCCTGGGGGCCCCATGGCCCTGGAGAATGACGGGGGTGGGGAGGTCAGTAGTAAGAGGGAGGCTGTGGAACAGTTTCTTCGGGGTTTCACTGTATCAGATATGTATTGGAAGTTTTGATGTGCAAATTCTGGACCTCACCCCAGTCACAGTGAATCAAAATCACTGACGTCAGTGCCTGGAAATCTAGATGTTTTATGTTTTGTTTTAGTTTTTCTGTTTTCATTTTGAGATGGGGTCTCACATGCAGTCCAGGCTGGTCTTGAACCCACTGTGTATCCCAGGCTGGCCTTGAAGTCAAAATCCTACTGCCTCAGCCTCCTGAGTGTGCTGGGATTATAGACGCCCAGTGAAATCTACATTTTTAAGAAAGCAAGCCACTTGAATGTGAAGTCTACAGACACAAGAATGTCGGCAAAAGGCAAATTACAGGCCTGTGTGGCATGCTGAGGTTTTAGATTAGGCAAGGCCCCTGAAAGTCAGATTGGGGTTTTCAGAAAGATCTCTCTTGATAGTGCAGAAAATGGGATGAAGGGGATTTTCAAGGATACGAACAGGGTCTGGTTGTGGTGAGTGTATATTCTAGCAGGGAGAGGATATACATCCTAAGTAAAGCTACTCTTAAACTAAGAGAGTGAGTGGCGGTGGAAAGGAGGATGATAGCAATACCAGTCATAAAACGTGGGATCATCAGAACCTCGTGAGAGGTGGTCTCTGTGTGAAAGTGGGTTGGAGGAGTGTTTAGGAATCAGAGAGGAGTGTGCAGTTTTGCACTGGCAGGAAGAACTGGTTGGAACTCTTGGTGAGCTGTCCTATGAGGGAGAGTTGCCAAGAAGTGGTCGTATACCACCCATCTTTCCAGATCCCCCAGAGGAAAGCAGGGATGTAAACACAGCGTAACAGGGGCCACAACATCTACAGATAATGAGGCGAACATGGCTATGACCCCCTCTTGTGTAACACTTGTTAGGTAATGATTCTAACAGAAGACAGACATTTGGAATGTAAGTTGCAATGCAGAGAATTGAGAAGTATTGTACTAAAGCAAAGTACTGATCTATTAAGTACTTTGGTGATAAAGAAGCCTTACTGGATTATGGAGAAATGAAATAAAAATCTTAGTATTAAGGCCAAAAGTCATTCAAGGAAGATAAAAATTAAAACTCTACACTGTGTCTATCAGCTAGGGAAGTGGCTGGAAGTTTCTGGACAAGCACCACAGTGTCTTTCTTCCACATGATGTCATTTAGTTAGAACAAGGTCTTCAATAGTCAGCTACTGAATTATTCCAGTTTTCTATGACTGACTGACATTTACTATTGTATTTGGTCTTGGCCTCTCTGTTGCCCTAGAGATTGATATCTACTTGTTCAACCTCAAACCCTTTACAATTACTCTTAGCAAGAAGGGTTTCTTTTCTTTTCCTTTCTTTTTAAAGTTGCCTATGAGTAAGTGGGAGTCAGTGATTCCACTCATTTGTGCATGCTGGTGTTGGTAAATTGATAAGGTCTCTGCATGTTTTTGAACCTGAGCGTTTCTTTTCTCCCCATGTTGTTAACAGTATTCAGCACGACATAGCAAGACTTCATTTTATTAGCTGTCCTTCGGAGAGACTCTTGCGCTCCTAGGTTAAAATGTGGAACTTCTATAGTGACTTGTAATTTCTTAACCTTGCCTTCAGATTTTTACTCCAAGGGATTTTTCTTTGTTCCTTCCATTGTTACTTTGAAAGGAACTAAGCATAATGTCAACTTTGTAAAAAAATTTTTCTGTTGTAAACAACACACTTATAAGATACAAATTAGTATTGAAATGTTACTAACTACTTAACAGGTTACCTGGAGTGTCACTGGGGCAGTGTGTTTGTTTACAGGTGTCATTTCAGCCAGTCAGTGCTTGTATTGAATAAATTTGATCAAATGTCACTTTTATATTTCCTCTTACATTATCATATAAAAAGTAACAAAAAATATGCAAATTTTGGCCATCCTGTATTTAAATAATTGGAGTGGTAAGTGGTTAAACTAATTCTGTGTTACTTTTTAAAGTGAATTCTTTTGCAAAAATATAAATGCAATGATTAAAAAGTATCATTTATATTTGTATCACACAAACTAGAAAGTTGGCATTGCATTGTAAATAAAAGCAGGTTTTGAAACCAGCTATGCTGGGTTCTAATCCTGTTGGCCCCTTTTACCTGTCTGATTTTGAGCAAAATACTTGACTTCTTTGTGCTCTGATTTCTACATATATAAAATGAAGATATAATAATAAGCTTATTATGATAATTAGTGTTGTGTATCCCTGGTCCATAATTAATGTTAGTTATTTTACTTCATCTTTATCATCATTTACTCTGTTTTTATAACAGTCAAACAAGCCTTATTTTTTCAGAGACCTGCTAGTTTTCTGTACCTGGTTGGCTGTGAATAAATTAATAAATCAGACATTTTGAACTAGAATGGTCATGAGCTAAAACAGAAAATGGTTTTCGGGCCTAGGGATGTGGTTCAGTGGTAGAACTCTTGCCTTGCATGCACAGGGCCCTGGATTTGATCCCCAGCACCACCACACACACACACACACACACACACACACACACACACAAATGATTTTAAAATCCTTTCCTTGGTTTTGAGCTTTTGTTTTTAGTGACAGTCGCAAAGCTTCTGGAATTTTCCATCTCCCACTTTGGCCTTCCGAATGCAAATGAGAACCATTGGGTAATCGAAGGAGACACTGGGCAGGACATTATTTGACCTACATTCCTTTAGCCTGCTGTTCAAGAGGCTTTATTCATATTTGGGTGTGCAGTCCTGAGTCGCTGCTGGCAAACTCCATCTCCTCAGGCAGTCTTTCTTCCCACTTCCTGGATGCAGCACTTCGAAGGGCACTCAGGCTGGCACAGGCGCGCTGCTGCCTTGGGTGCTATGAGGGGAAAGAAAGGAAAAGGGCTAGCATGCGGCGCAGTGCAAAGAAAGCAGATTCTGGGGTTCACAAATCCTAACCCTAAGCAAATTATGTAACCTCTCGAAGCCTCACTTTCTCATTTATGAAATCCTAGACTGGAGGATTGCAAAACACATGGCATTCAACTTGGCACAAAATCAAGTATGTTTAACCAGTAAAAGTTTCTCTGCGGTCTCCTTAAGGAAGGTGCTGGGGATCCAAGTAACTGAGGCCACAAGCAGACAAGCCTGACAGTTAATGGGCTGACAGAGAGTCCGACAGGTGCTGCAAATAAGCATGGCCAGCCCAGCATGAAGGAGCAAAGCATGGTGATGAGAACACGCTGGAGACGTAGGCTGAGATCTAATGGGTGGGGCAGAAGTTTTCCACAGAGTTGGGTGGGAAATGAGAAGGAGAGAGCTGGGCACATAGGGAAGCTTGGGTGAGGAGAGATGGGCTGGGACCAGATCGAAAGGGCATTTTCAAACAAAGTAGAAATCTTGGAATTAAAGCTAAGAAAAATGAGAAACTTACGGTAGCATTTGAAGTGAAATGGTATTACAGATTTTAAGCCTAGAAAGAGCAGTCAGGGCAGAGATTGAATCCAAGGAAAAGACACCCCAAATCCTGGGGTTCACCTGGGGTGTGCAGTTGAAATCCTCTAGGTAAGAGACAGTGGAGGCTCCCTCTTTGAAAGAGGCAGGCTCTTAAGAGAATGGTGCTCTGATTCATTCATTCCACACATACTATTGAGCACCCGTTATGTGCCATGCACTGTTTTAACTGCCAAAGATACAATAATGAATAAAGTCCCCACCTCAGTGGAGCTACATTCAGCATACAATAGAATGAACCCACGAATGAATGAATATAAATGAAACACATTGTATGAGTCACCTTCCTATTGTGGGACAAGATGCCTGACATACACACTGTAAAGGAGGAGAGATTTATTTTGGCTTAGAGTTTCCCAGGTTTCAGTCTACGGTTAGCTGGCTCCAAGGCAGAAACGCCATGGCAGAGGAGACTGGCAGAGAAGAGCTGCCCACCTTAGTGGTATCCAGGAAGCAGAGAGCAAGGGGGAGGCAGAGGAAGGGGCCAGGGACCAGATCTAGTCCCCAGGTCACACCTCCATGACGCACCCAGACATGTCCAAAAGTGTGCCACGCTAGTCCCCTAGGTGTCTCTGAAGCCAGTCAAGTTGGCAGTCAACATTAATCATCACACAGATAATGCAATGATTTTATGATGGAGTTGATGCCCCCGTCCCTGAGCCCACTTTCAAAATAAGACATCAAGTGTAGGTGAGCAGATGTTTCTCAGGCCCGCCTCTTTAAGGCATGGGGCTTCTGGGCATATCTCTGACCTGATGACGTCATGCCTGCATCCCAATTGCTAGAGTCTTTGGATGTGTCCTAGAAGCCCCTCTTGGGGACATGCCTGCCCTCAGTAAGAGATGCAAAAAAGGACTGATTCAAAACTACTGAGAGCCAGGGTCACCAACTCAAACACTTACAGGGAGAGAATATCATTATGAGTTTTATGTTGCACAGATGGTACCCGATGCTAGAAGGTGAACTTAGCAATGAGACCATTGGGTCTGAGGAGCTCCAGCCTCTCTAGCAGTTGCTACTTGTGGCTATATGACTGTGACACTCCACATGTGGCTTTTGCCAACTGGTGGGCTGTGGGAGTTCCCAGTGACAGAAGGGAAACTAAACCATGCCAGATCTTTGTTTTGTGATGAGGGCTCGTGACATGCAGTTACAATGACTTTCATTCTAACACAAGGAGGAATATGTGCAACTTTCAGTGATCTGATTTTTGACAAAGGGGCCAAAAACATGCTGTAGGGAAGATAGCTTCTTTAACAAATGGTGGGAAAACTGGCCATCCACATGCAGAAAATTGAAGCTAGACCCGTATCTCTCTTTTTGTGCTAAACTAAAATCAAAATAGATCAAAAATCTAAATATTAAAACAGAAACACAGCCTGCTGCAAGATAAAATAGGTAACTCTTCATGTCATAGGTATAGGCAAGGACTTTCTAAAGAGAACCCCAGTTGCACAAGAAATAACATCAAGAGTTAACAAATGAGATCATATCAAATTAAAAACCTTCCACACAGCAAAGAAAACAACTAACAGAGTGAAGAGATAGCCTACAGAATGGGAAAAAATTTGCCAGCTGTTCCTTGCACAAAGAACTAATATCTAGAATATATAAAGAACCAAAAAAAGCTAGACCCTCCCCAAATAAAAGAACCAATTAAAAATGGGCCAGTGAAATGAATAGATACTTCTCAGAGGAAGTACAAATGGCCAGTAAATACATGAAAAAAGTTCAGTATCACTGGCCATTAAGAGAAATGTACATTAAAACAACAGTGAGGCTCCACATTACTCCAGAAAGAACGGCTGTCATCAAGAAATCACAGTGCTGGGAGGCTGGGGGTGGGGTGGGGAGAAACTCTTCTACATCCTTCATAGGAATGTAAACTAATAAAAACACTATGGAAATCAGTATGGAAATTACTCAAAAAAAAGTAAAAATAGAAATTCCGTTTGATCCAGACCATCCCTTCCTTGTATATTTCCAGAAGAGTTAAAGGACATCATATTACAGTGATATATGCATAGCTGTGTTTATAGCAGTACAACTTACAATAGCCAAATCTTGAAGCACAAAAATTGCTCTTCAATGAAATAACAGGAACTAGTAGTATAAATGTAACATATTAGCATATATATATATTTTTGAAACAGCAGAATAGATATTTGGAGAATTATTTGAAATTCTCTCTACTTCCTCTTTATCTGTCTTCTGTGATCTGTTTGTTTCTGCTTTGTAAGAGAAAATCTTTTCTTGTCTCTGCCCTGACTCCAAGGAACTACTTTGAAGATAATGATATATAGCATATTAACTATTGTTATTCTCTTATTATTCTGTCATGAAATTTCATTTATGTTTTCTTTTTTTTTGTTTGTTTGTTTTGTTTTGTTTTTTGTTTTTTTCCGGTACCGGGAACCGAACTCACAACCTTGCGCTTGCCAGGCAGGTGCTTTGCCACTGAGCTAAATCCCCAGCCCTCATTTATGTTTTCATAAACTTCTTTTTTAAAATCTTGGAAGCAGCCTATAGGTCTGTCCCAGACGAGCAGATAAAGAAAATGTACTTACACACAATAGAATAGTAGTCTCCCATAAAGAAGGATAAACTTGAGTCATTTGTAGGACAATTGAGACCATAATATTAACTGAAATAAATCAGACACATATGCTTTAATATTACATGGTTTCTCTTACATGAGGAACACAAAGTATAAATACATTAAAAAGAAAAAGAAAACATACATAATATGAAACAAGGAAAGGGAAAACTTCAACCAAGAGATGGAGGAGGCGGGGGAAGGGGATGATAACTAATTAAGCTGTGTCATGTACCTGAACCGACTCTCCCGGTGGAATGTAATCATTATGTACTGCAAAGATGTACTAATGAAAGTAAAACTTTAAAAAAGAGTGTGTACAGGCTCCGACACCCTAACTTCATATGTGCAAATTCATAGCCATTAAATGCAGGGCAGGCAGCGCCGTAAACACAGGCAGCTCTTGTACATGGAGAGCAGCAGCGGGCTCATCGAGGGGACCTGGCGAGCGCTGTGCATGACCAGCTGTTTGTGGCTGTGCTGAAAATGCAGATTGTGCAATTTTTATGTGAAAAATGCCTATTTTTTAATCTGATCAACAAAGTCCAGTTTTAAACATGCGTGTTCTAATCCTCTGTGAACTGGATAGTTGCTTCACCTCTTTTCAAGGTTGCTCTGCAAAAAACCTCTGCTTTTGACATCTGGGTTTTTATGTTTTCATCTCTAAATCATAAGTACTTTACTCTTTCATATCCAGTAAATGAACAGAAATTGGCCAGAGTTTTCTTGCATTTATGGAAAAGTTACATACAAAAGTGAGCTTATGTATACAGTTACATAAGGAAGAATTTTCAGTTGGGGTGATGAGTCATGATATTATAAGTAAGATACTATTGTAAATGTTTCTCTAAAAGGAGAAACTTCTGAATTCCAGTCAACTTACAAACACATGTTCTAGAAGTAAACATTTATAAGTTGTTATGGTTGATACATTGTGTCACTTTGAGGAGTCTAGAAGCTTAACCAAGTAACTCAGCAATTCTACATCCCAGGGTGAAAAGGACACACCTTTACAATCTAGAGTGTTGTTCATTGTGTCAACTTGAGAAGTTTAAAAGTTCAACTTAGTGATTCAGCAGTGGGCCAGGGTCCATCCTTTGTAAACATCCTCAGTTTGTGGAAGAGGAGGGCAGGGAGATGGTGCGGGCATGGGCGGATATACAATATAAGGAAGAAAAAGAGGCTTGTTCTGCCCTGTGCTCTTGTTCTTTTTGCTGTCTTCCACCACCATGAACTGTTGCCCTCTGCCATGCCACCCTGCCTTGGAGCCAGCTGATTCCGGACTGAAACTTCCACAAACTGTGAGCTAAAGAAACCTCTCCTTCCTTAATTTTGGGTGTCAAGTATTCTGTGCCAGCCATGACGGAAAAGTAACCAAGACACAAGTAAAAGAGAGAAAGTATATACAAATGTAATACATACATATTTATATAGCACACATGAGTATTTGGTAGATTTTTCTTAAGAATTGTCAGATACTTATCTTTTCCTGATCAAATGATAAAGAGTATTTAAAGTAAATAAAATAAAACCAATATAGTCTGCATGGATATTTCATTGTCACTTTTATGGTAAACAATTTAATACATATTTTGGCATGATAAGGTTTTAGGTTACATCTGAAATTAAATACAGGTCCTTAAAAAGAAACATTTTTAACCTCTTACTATGGCTTGACTCTTGTGCTATCTAAAATTTGGAGTATTTTCTTTCAAAAGAAATTATCCAATCAATAATAATTCTATATATATAATACGTGTACTATCTTATTATTTTATACATTACTGTTATGTTTGCTGTCTTTCCCACTTATTTTTATTTACAACCTTAAAAACATCTGTAGAAGGTAAAAAAAAAAAACATAGTTTTTAATAAAACAAAGAAAATAAAGGACTTGGTGCAGTGTCTGATACCTGATAATCGTACAGCATATCAGTAAATATTATTACTACAATTAATAATATCACTGTTGTTATAAGTCTGATTGACAGTTGAAGAAAGTTTTTAGTAATTAAGGCTACTCTGGTTATAACAATATGGTCAATTTTAGGGGCTAAGACTTAGCAAAATGCCATTCTGCTGACATAAAATCCATAGCCTTTCATTTGTACCAATTTAAAAAAAATGAACAAAACAGACCTTTTGTTAATAAAACACCTGCTCTGTTGAAAGTAGTGCACATATTGACTTCTGTTTTCACAAGCACCATATGAGATTTCATTTTTATAGATCAGTGATGACGAACCTTTTAGAGTTTTCAATGATACAAGCAGCCAGCTGCGGCACACATGGGCTTTGCCACCACTGTTAGAGATGGAAAAAGTAGGAAATAATGGGATAAGTTACTTGCCAAGGGCGCACTGCAAGTCAGTGACAAAGCCCGGAAGTGTTCCTAGGTTTGACTGCAGAAGCTGCCGACCTTCCTCTAGAATACGTTGTGTGTCTAATTGATGCTTGCAAGGAGCAGTTATTTTACTTTTAATTGATAGTAGGCTTTTCAGAGATTTGGGTTGCTTGCAAATAAAGAAAATACTCTTAGCTTTATGAAATGTTCAGCCAAAGAGAAGAAAGCAATCATTTTGGGTAGTGTTTTCTGTGAAATAAACAAAGGGTTTTTGTGCCCCTTAAAAAAAAAATCTCTATTCTTTCCATGTCTGAGGGGTGACCTTTCTGATGTTGTACTCTGGGTGAAATTCATCCTGTAGAATGTGAGTGGGATTTGCAGAGTGTGGTAGGAATGACTGATGAATCTGCCCTGTTCGTAAATAGTGCGGCGTGTTAAAAAACAATGTGGTATTGGTGTCCCAGATGAATGGGAAAAACACAAATAAACAATGGATATAGCAAAGTATCGTGAGACTAGCTGTGAGTGACATAAAATTCAAAATACCAGTGCTGCAAACAAGATAAGATTTTATTTCTCATGCATGTGAAGGAAATGTAGAGGACAGGAGTCTAAGGCAACTTCAAGATGACCAAAGTTTTATTTTTTCTGTTTTGTTTTTTGTTTTGTATTGTATTCCTTCTCAATCTTAGTATAAAACTTTCTGCCTCAGAGCCCAAACTGGCTGCTTGAACACCTTACTATCGTGTTGTAACCCAGCCTGTAGAAAGAAGGCAGGAAGAGGAAAATGCATCTCCCTTTCCTTAGGGACACTGTGCGGTAATCACATATTATACCTATGCCTAGATGCAGTTTGCCGAAATTTAGTCGTGCGGCTGTGACCCCACACACCGACTTGCAAAAGATGCTGGAAAATGTACTCTTATCTCAGCCTCAACATGCCTAGCTAAAATGTGTGTGTGTGTTGGGATAGGGAATTCAGTCAATTAGGAAGAAATGAGAAAACAGATATTGGGGGAGACTAGTAAAGCTTACTGTGGAAAGAATGAACAGGAGTGAACCTTTCAGTGTAGAAAGAGTGCCTCTGTTCCAGGATATCCTGTGTGTCCTTTGCTTGGACAGCAACCCCAGAACAGGTATGTTGATGAAGGTCCTAAACATTGCCTCTGAGCACCTGATTGGATTGAATGGCAAAAATCTTTAGGAGACGGGATCGTCATGATCTTCATTTTTTTAGAAGCTCTTTACACACTCCTTCACTACAAGTAAGACCTACCCAAAGAATGAGGTCAGCATGAGTCACTCCAGCCCTGCAGTTACTTTCAGAAGCTGCGACTTCCTTTTGAAAGTCTGAGCTCCCCACATGGAGAGGCTGCGTAAGGGAAATGAATTGCGAAGTCCTTGCAGCCTGTTTTCATCAGCACACACCCAGGGAATCTAGGCGCAGATGGGAAGTAAATATAGACATCGGGGATGTTCAGGGAGCTGGCTGCTTCTCCGCTGTCTTCAGTCACGGTGCTCTTGTCTCCCAGAGGATATCGAAATGGTGATCTCAGCAACTATTTTTTAATGCCAAACCATTACCTACGTTGTTACGCTTAATCTTGAAAGCAACATGGAAGGAAGGCTGCAGCCATTCCTATTTTAAAGATGTTGGAGATCAGAGATGAAGTCACATGATGAGTAAGCGGAGTTGCCAGCGTTTGAACTAAGGCCTGATGGACTCCAAAATCCATTTCCTTTATCAGTACAGCCTCACATAAAATACAAGAAAGTCCCAGGGCCTTTTCTGCGTTCCTTTTTGACTAGTGACCTAAGGAAAATAGGAGGTGGAATAAACGTTTCCTGTCATGCCTAGGGTTGTATGTTCCTCTGGGACCCTTGGGGGACTGCTTCCAAGACTCCTGGCAGATTCCAAGTTGCACAGGTGCTCAAGGTGTAGTGTGTACATGAAACCTATCCATATCATCACACACACCTTATTTTTTATTATAATCTCATGTACTTTAAATCATCTCTTAATTACTTAATTACTAATACAATGCAAATGCTATGAAAATAGTTATACTATATTGCTTAGGGAATAATGACAAGAGAAATTCTGTACATGGTCAATATTGGTGCGATTTCATTTTAAATATTTTTGGTCTGCAGTTGGTTGAATCTGTGGATGCAGAACTCACTGGTCGGGAGGGCCAGCTGTATTCGGGTTCCTTTAACCCTCTGATCGCTTCTTGGTTACAGGTTACACCCCATTCTAGTGAGCTAAAGGAAATGCTGCTGTTTAGCTCTAAGGGAACTTAGAGACTGCTCAGGGCTAAGCAGGTGCGGGAGGTAGGTAGCAAAGAGCTGGAACGGGAGGTCTGTTCTCTCCTTCTTCATTGCTTTTCAGAGGTTGGGCCAGGTGCAGGTCCCTGCAGTGTCGAGGAATATAATCATTCATTTTTAAAAGAATCGATACATTTCAAATAGATTTTTAAAAATATACCATCAATATATTTCAAAAATATCTCTACTACTGAGGTTATGGGAAGAAAATGGAACTAATTTACTAGAAAGGACATAATCGCCCAACAGAAAAAGAGAGAGGCCTTGGAAATACGTCTTTTTCACCCCATTCTTTGCAATCAGGGTTCTGGATCTGTAAGTCTCTTAATTATTTGCTGAGGAGCTTTGGTATCTGCAGCACGGGTGAGCTGGCCTGAAACTTAAGAAGCGCGAGCTTGTAGATCGCTTGCATTACCTTTGGCAAAACTTGACTGTACTTCCTGTCTGTCCGCTCCGTGTGTCACGTAGGATGCCTTCATACACCAGCAAGCAAAACAAACTCAGCCTGGCCTTGCAGGAATGAGGTCTGTTGGCTTTTTCAGTGTGGAATCTGGTTAGCAAAAGCTTCAGGAGATAGGCTCATAGCTCAGTAGTATAATTTGTGCTTAGCCTGCACAAGGCCCTTAGTTCAATCCCCAGCATCTCCCCCTGAGACAGAGAGGAGAGACAGACAGACAGACAGACTTCAGAATTTGTTTGCTTCTTTTACCCAATAGGACTTAACTAGAAAACTTACTGTGTTTTTCAAACCTCTCTGCTCCATTTCTTGCAGTCAGTTTCATTTTATAGCCCTTCTCCCTGCACCCTGCCGTGCTTGGTGGTTGCCAGATAAGTATGTCCAGAGGTTTGAGCTCCTTCATCCCACTCAGGGAGACATAGTCACTTCCAGGAGCTCTCTCAGAAGAGCCTGTAATGCTTAGCAAATCTCACTTCAATTTTATTTGCCCAAATAGGGCCACGTGTTTACCCTTAAATCAATATGTGGGGCTGGGGTAGAAAAATGCAAATTAAGTCGGGCCACTGGACAAGTCCTGCTTCCAGCTCAGCTTCCCCAAGCACCTGGGCTTTGCAGGAGGCGTGGAGGATGCCCAAATAGAAGTTAAAGTGGTACCAAATGCAAAGAAGTGGGGTTAGGAAAGCAAGTACAGTACTGATTAGATTCCTTGTTCTGAGAATCGGCCCCAGCAGCATCCCCAAATATGGGCATCTTGGCTTGGCTCACAACTTTTGGAGGGCTGCTGACCCCTAGTGTCTTGAGTAAAGCATTGGATCGAAAATCCAGAGACAGGCTTATTTCCTCTCTCCTAAAAATCACAGTAGCCACGCCACCTTCTAAAATGCAGAGGTGGGGGTCTGGAGCAAAATAAACCTTCCATGAGCACTTTAATGTGTAATGAATTTAATACAAAGCCTGCCAAAGACGCTTCAAGACCCAGCGTACAGGACTTCCCTGACCTCATAAACCAGCATCCTAAGAGTAACCCTTACTACACCTGTATACCATCATCCAGAGTATATTTCCTCTCAAGTGTGGGGAAGGCCTATGTGCAAAATACTCAGCTCCTCACACTGGGCACCTACAGGCTTAATGAATACTTACATGAGTGAATGAAGAGCCCAGCTGCTGCTCAACCCCCTCCTTGCTTTTGCTTATAAATATCAGACCTACTCACAGTAAGAAAACTAAGCAACCAGTTGTGTTTTGAGATTACATATTATACATATATTCCTGCAACACAAAATACAGGTTTAAACAGTTGTTTTCCTGTTGTGTTATAGCCATGACATGGTGCCTCAGTTACTTTTCTCTCATTGCTGAGACAAAATTCCTGATGCCCAAATTTAAGGAAGGAAAGGTTTACTTAGCTCACAGTTTGTGGAGGTTTCAGTCTATACTCGGCTGGTTCCAAGGCACGGTGGCACATGGCAGAGGGCAACAGTTCCTGGCGGCAGAAGACAGCAAAAGCAACAAGAGCACAAGGGAGCAGTGGCATTGGGGAGACAAAGCCTCTTTCCCTCCCTTATATCGACACAGGCTACCTGCCCCAGGGCAGGTGTTGCACTCATACCCATAATCCCAGCATTGGACCCTGGATCAATCAGAGACTCTAGAAGCCCACCCCATGACTGCATGAGGCTTTGGGGGACATCCAGACACAAACCATAACACATGGTCAGATAGCAAAGAAAGTACTCGCTGTGCAGGGAGTTTTCCTATAGTCACTTCAGCAAGCATTGCCACTGTGAGCTTTGCTTTTTGAGTACAGAGGACCTGAGTTAGATGGAGTCCTTATTTAGTCTGCATGTGTGGGTGACAGCACTTTAGCTGTGCTCCAGGATTTGAGTTATGGGAAGAGAAGAGAGGTGGGGATGTGATAATTATCATATAGGGTGACTGTCAAGATAAGAGAATCTGATTTTCTTTTGTTTGGTTTTAACTGACTTCTAATTCAAGTGTGAAGTAAGACAAATCTCAGGTTAGGAGAAAATTTGGACAAAGCCAGGATAGAAATTAACTACCATTCATTAGGGAGGACGTGGAAGGACAAACAGGATTTCTCAATCTGGGGTCTGAGCAAGCTCTGGGAAAGAAGGGCAGCCACAGCTGTACAGGTCCTGGCAGTTGCTGTGTTTTGGCCGGGCGAGCTGTTGCTGCTGCTGAAGACAGCTGTGCTGCTCCCTACTGCAGCCCTCCCCGCAGGCACCCTGTGAGATCACCCCTCACCCCTTCCTATCCTCTTTTTACAGGGAGAGGAAAATGAACCAGTAGGTTGCATAGTGATCAGACGGGTCATGAGAGGGAAGAGAATTAAATCACTGATACAGAATGGCCGGAAAAGAGAAATTGTAATGTTGTGTCCTAAAACACTGTGTTCATTTTGCCAGTCTGCTCTTTTCTCTTACCTAGATAAACTAAATGCTGTTTATTGCTGAGATTGCCATCATTACAATGTTGATATTTTACAGACAGTGAAGATAGAGCGCAAATATTTGTTCTACTTTTAAGTTGGCAAATTTCACAGTTTTGCTTTACAGTCCTCTGAGATGCGTAGCTTTCTTGCAAAAAGATGAATTTTATTCACTTAATGTTAACCAAGACTTTTAAGACTCCATGACAGTGGCAAACCACTAAAAAGTTGAAATCCACCAGAACTGGTCAGTTTGAATAGTATCTTATTTTCGGCAATATTTGGGCATCTGGAAGACAGTGATGGATTAGTCAAACTAATGTATGAAGAGCCAGCAAGTGTACACATCCTGGGGTTCCTGCTAGCCGACAACCCTTTTTTTTTTTTTTTTGGTATCAGGAATCAAACTCAGGACCTCACACTTGCAAGGCAGGTGCTGTGCCACTGAGCTAAATCCCCAGCCCCAGCCGACCACCCTGACACCTGCTTTCACAAACGTGTGGCATAGCCCTCAGCTACTGCAGTGTGCCAAGTGCATAGACTGGGTTGGCGTGCTGTTCTAAGTGCTCGCTCTGATTTTGTAAAAGAATCAACTGTGAGAAAGATTATAACACTTTAGGTACAAAAGTACAGAGTGTTATAAATTTTTCTTTGCCTTCATTTTTTCTTTGCTTCTTTCTCTTGTTTTGCTTTCCCTTTCCCCAGATTAGAGAGAGAGAGAGAGTGTGTGTGTGTGTGTGTGTGTGTGTGTGTGTGTGTTGAATGAGATAATCTCTAATTAGGAATTCTCTTGAGAATAATCAGCTTGGGAAATGTGGGAAAACTATGGCTAGACAGCTGTTTACTTTGGCAAAGAAGAGCACTCCTCCGTCATTGCTGGTGTGTGCAGCCATGTCACGCTTGTGTGTGTGCAGTTCGCGTTGTGAAGGAGGTGCTGTCACTAACGCACAGCAAGTGCCTCACACCTGCTGTCTGATTAAGTCCACTGAACAGCCCCATGAGGCAGGTGGCATTATGCTCTTTGCACAGATGAGGAATTGGAGGCTTAGCTAAATTATGAAATTTACCCAAGGCGTACACAGTGACTGAAGCGTGTAGCCAAGTTTAGAAATCCAGACATTCCTCACTCAAGAATCCTACTCTTTCTACTATACCAAATGTCCTAGGCCTCAATTTGGTTTTTTGTTTGTTTGTTTTTGTTTTGGGGACAAGGTCTCACTGTAGTTTAGGCTGGCCTTGAACTCACTATGTAGTCCAGGCTGCTCTCAAACTTGAAGCGATCCTCCTGTATCAGCCTCCCGAGTGCTGGGATTACAGGTGTATACCATCACACCCAGCAAATTTTTGTCCCTAGGAATAAAAATATGAATAACTATGAGTATTTGTCCCACTTCCATATAGCTTTTCCAAAGCTCTTGTTTTCACCAACAATGTAATTGTTTTTAATTTTCATTTTAATAAGAAACCATTAGTAATAAGCATGCTCTGGTCCTTTGCCTTATAAGTACTGTAGTATGACATAAATAGTGCCATTTCTATTGTGTGTACATTAACAAAAGAAATATTTTTTTCAGAGACTGTGAGCTGTTTTACCCAATATCCACTTTTCCTTTCAGTCCTACTAATGAACCCCTGATTTCGCTGGAGGCAGAAATATGTCCTTACATTTCCCAGACTCCCTTGCAGTTAAGAATGGTCATGTAAGAATCACTGGGTGGAACTTCATAGAAATATCCATACCATCACTGGGTTAATAGACCAATGTATTATTTCTTATGTTCTACCAAGGAGATGCACCATTTCTGAAGGTACGAGATCACGTCAGTGTGTGAAGTGGCTGAAGCAACTCCTATCCCACCTCCTTGCTCTAAAAATCCATTTAGTGTATTGTCCTCAGATAGAAGACATATTAGATATTAATCTGATAAAAGCAGATAGTGCCCTTGATCTAATCCAAAAGGCCAAGAAGCAATGGTCAGTGTCTTTTTTTGCTCTCTACTCTTTCTCCTCTGTTAGCTAAGAAAGATCTAGTTGGACGGAACTTGAGATATAACCATGAGCTCAAAAACACATGTTAGGGACAGCTGGGCCAAAGACAGAAAGGTCAGGTCTGTAATGACCACAAAAAACTCCTTTATGCCTAGTCTGGACTTGGCCGTCTACCTACACATTTTCCTCATTATGTGGGAAAAATAAGTTTTTAAATTTTTAATAACTTTATTCAGGTATAATTACACACCATAAAATTCTTGTGCTTCAAGTGATTTTTAGTGAGTTTGTAGGATTTTGCAAACACCATACAAACACCATGCAACACCAAATTTAGAATATTTCTATTAGAATTTAGAATATTTCTATTTCTATTTAGAATATTTCTATTCCCTCAGCCTTAGGCAATCGCTGACCTGCTCTCTGTCTCTATAGATTCATGTTTTCTGAACATTTCATATAAATGAGATTACATAGAATTTAATCTTTTGCATTTGTCTGTGTTCACTTATCCTTTTATTTTTTATATTCATCCATGCTGTAGTATATGTCAGTAGTTTGTTGCTTCTAAATGGTAAGTGATAGTTCACTGCATGGCTATACCACATTTTGTTTATCCATTTACCAGTTGATGGAAACGTGAATTGTTTTCACTTTTTAGACATTATGAATAATGTTGTTTTGAATATATATACATATATATACACACATATATACATATATTTATATAATATGTATACATATATAATATACATATACACATATGTATGTGTA
This sequence comes from Chinchilla lanigera, assembly GCF_000276665.1. Taxonomy (NCBI): domain Eukaryota; kingdom Metazoa; phylum Chordata; class Mammalia; order Rodentia; family Chinchillidae; genus Chinchilla; species Chinchilla lanigera. Next base: position 10,434,751 of record NW_004955448.1, read on the forward strand.
TATATATATATATATACACACATATATAGATACTTAAGAGAAAAATTGTATGGTCATGTGATAAATTTATGTTTAATTTTTAAAGAAATAGTCAAATTGTGAATACCCCATGTTACATTCCCACCAGCAGTGTATGACACTCCAGTTTTCCGTATGCTTACCAATAATATTTTGTCTTTTTGAGCCTATTGTAGTGAGTATGAAGTAGCATCTCATTTTAAATTTGCATTTCTCTTCTGACTAATGATGTTGAACATCTTTTCATGTGCTTTTAGTAATTCAAATTTATTCCTTGGTGAACTATCTTTTCAACTGTTGCTCATTTTGAATTGAGTTGTTTTATTATTAACTTGAAGAGGGTCTTGCATATCCTGGGTACAAATCTTTTATCAGAAATATTTATGTATATTTTCTCCTAGATGGTGGCTTACTTTTCTTTCTTTAATAAATGTTTTTTGAAACACAAAAGGCACAAACCTTTGGGTTTTGATGAAGTCCATTTTCTTCAAATTTTTTTTCATGGGCCATGCTTTTCATGTGGGGCTTAAGAACTCTCTAACCAAAGATTACAGATACCTGTCTTGTTTTCTTCCTGAAGCATTAGGCCTATGCGTAATTTTTAGTTCATTTTTTAATACGGTGTGAAGTTCCCAATCTATCTTTTTGCATACAGATAGCCAGTTGTCCTATATGATCTTTTGAAAAGGTTTTACTGTGCCCTATAGCATCACCTCTGCACCTTCTTCAAGACTATAGCTGTGAAGGTTATTTCTGGGATCACAGTTCTACTCTGTTGATTTATTTGTCTTCCCTTATTCTGATTCCATACTATTTTAATTAAAGTAACTTTACAATAAATTTTGAAATCATGAAGGGTAGGCTTTCCCTTTTTTCTTTTTCAGATTCTCTTGGCTTTCCTAGGGTCTTTATATTTTCATATACATTTTAGGATCAGTTTTTTTCAACTTCTGCTCAAAGACCTGCCTCCCACAGTTGTTGATCTGCTGTGCAAAGTTGTTGATTCCCAGTGCTCCCCTTAAGAAATGTCCTACTTTTTAATCTCTACCTTGAGAGCTGGCTTCTTGTGCCCCGTGATCTATGAGATTTCAGGGCATCAGAAACAAAGGGCTACAGGCAAGAATTATTCTATTCTCATGGTGTCAGGAGAATAAATAGAGTATTATTGTATAGAGGATAGAAAAGCAGGGGTCAGTGGTGGGAGACTAAAGTAGGGGGAGATGTCAGCCTTGATGGAAACACCCCAGAACGTTCTAGCTGGTCCACATGCTGGTCTACGTATTGCTGAGTAGGAATGTTGAAAATGACCCCAACATTCTCTTTGTAAAGTGAATGTGTAGCCCAGATTCAGCCTTGATCTATGATATGTATTGTTCCCTTTGAGATCCTGTGATTGGGGCTTTGAAGCTGCAGCGGGAAAACTTGATTTTAGATCTCCCTTGCCAACTTTGGGGCTGTGTGATTTTTCAAGTTTCTGTTTATCATTTGAAAAATAGGTGTTTTGAAGATTCAAATATTTTAATTTCAGCGCTTGTATCTTTCAGAGAAAGGCTCTCAAGCTTTTAGACTGGGCAGACACACAGGTGTCCAATGCACATACTCTCCGCTGGCTGATCGTGGCCCAGTGCTACGTTCAGACATATATGGCTGCCCTGGAGGGATGGACCAGCGGGTTGAAAAGGGTGCTGAGGTGTGTGTGGGCCACGTGAACAAGGGTGCGAGGAAGAATTAGTGATGACCTTCCCTGAGAGCATTTGCCACTGTTCCTTTAAACCCTGAATTCAACTGAGGCACTCCTTTCATTTTTGAAGACAGAGAATAAACCATGCAAACTGTGTTAAGTGCACTGTTTTCAAAACTCATCATCACCTTTGCCCCTAACTTCTCTATGCCGGTGCTCTAACTGTGATAACATCGGCGGCTCTAGGCACATCCCCATGATTGCTCCCTGGTCTTCATTTCCCATAATTAATTTCACCTTCTCAATCGACCTCAAATCAATCTTCCCCATTCTATACATACTAGCACATCTCTCAACCGCCATAACTTCTCCCACCTAGTCTCTCTACTGTGTGGTCCTGCACCCTTTAAACTCTTCCACAATCTACCTACCCAATCAAGTGTGTCTTGTCTCAGACCCTTTAATGACTTCTTCAATGTAAAGCCTAAACTACATTTGGTGTTAGAGGCGTACTGTGTCAGGCCTCTACTTACCTCTGGTCTCACGCTTTGCCACTTTCTTATGCTGCAATAAAAGCAATCTGCAGAACTGCCTGACTCGTGCTATTCTTAGCTTTGTTGCCCTAGCTGTGCCCTCAGTCTGAAAGGCTTTCTCCACCCTCTCCTTTCCTTGTCCAGTTGACTCCTACTCATGACTGAAGTCCTCTTCCTCCTCTACCTGCCCACATGGGACGGGCCTCTTAGGCAGGTGACCTTTGCAGGCTTTTGGTTTAATGCTCTGCTATTAAAATTGATTTTAAATTGCTGTTAAAATGATCTTGAAAATCTTTTTTTTTCTTTTTAAGGCCCTGGAGTTGGAACCCAGGGCCTCGTGCTTACTAAGTACATGCCTTACCACTGACGTATCCACCCATCCTGAAATTCCTAACATTTTTTGAATAAGGGGTTACCCATTTGTATTTTGCTCAGGGCCCTACAAAGTATATAGCCAACCCTATACCCATTTCATACCCTAAAAAACAAACAACTGATAGAACATATCCATCGGGCAGTCAGGTCATTTGATTTATCATCCCATTCACATGTCAGCATTTTTGTGATGAAAGGTATTTTGAAAATAATGAAAAATACCTTGTGTCCTTTGTAAATAAGAAAATAATCAAACGCATCTAAAGTCTTATGAATGCCCCAATTTTTAATCATAATTTTTTCAGCATGAAGAACTAGTGTCACTTTCAGAAGGATTCCTCATTTATTGTCATTACCCCCATGTATTAGTAAGTTGAAAATGTGAAAGTTATTCTTAGCATCAAGCAAAGCATGACCAGATTATCATTCATGCTAAACAGAGCTTGGATCTTCCCCGGAGAGCACGTCCTACTGGATGCAGAACCCTCCCATTTTCCACAAGAGAGATCCACCTCCTCTAGCGTACACATCAAGAGCTTTGGGGTTAGGAAGGAGATAACATGGTTCGGGCTCATCAGGCAGGCGTTCCAGACTGACCATCATTTCTGCAAACAGCACAGTGGCCTTGCTGCACTCACTCTCTGGGAAAAACTAAGTCCTTACAAAGGCGTAGCCATGAAACTCAGATTAAGGTGACTAATGCTGAATGAAGAGTCCACAAGGCTTCCTACATTCCACCCTGCCAAACTGGTTCTCTCTGCACTCTTGACCTGGAGCCAGGATTAATTTATCACCAAGTCAGGGCGAGGAGATGCCTGGAATACTACTGAAACTTGAGTAGTTCTTGAGTGTGGAAACCAGTCAGTGATGATGCTATGATATAAAGCACCGTAAATATTTCCTAGAGAGAGTGAGCGTTTGAATTAGAAACACTCAAGCCATTTCTCCTTCAGACATTAGTTATGGAAGCCCACAGCCTAAATTTTAGATTATTTCCTGTTTTTAGTGGTCAGTTTTGTTTGCTCGTTTTCCTCTAAGACAGCAAATACATTCTTCCTCCTGTCTTTCTTTCCCCTTTTGCTCCAGACTGTGCTTCTGTGCAGGCAAACTTGAAAGTGGCGGTCTTTTACAAACTCAGTTTATCTTCCTTGCTTGTCACTTAGCATCCTATTCTTTTAGTTAGAAAAATAGTTGGGAGACTCTATCATTCCGTAAATACAAGAATCCTGACCTTGTGCACTTATCAGTAAGCTTTTGCGGGTACAGAAATTGGCAAATCAAACTGTTTGCTTATTTTGCCAGCCTATCCCCTGGAACTAAAAACTTATCACCTAAGGTGGCAAACTGAGAAGGGAGAAAAACACACTAGGCTGTTACCTTTCTGCTTACTAATTTGACATTAAATTGGGCGCGGCCCTCTAGTCACCGCAGTTTGGCAGAGTTTGCTTTACCTGGAGAGCTTTCATTTTGCCCTCAGGCCCGGCTGGCACAGTCAGTCCTGCTCCTGTGATAAATCTGCAAAGTTAGGGGCCCCTTTGAGCCTGCCAAAGCCACAGCTCACGTGAAGAAGGTGTGCCCACAGGGCCTTGCCGGCTTAGCTCGCAAGCTGGCGGTCAGCCAGCTGGCACCTAGGTATTTTAAGACGAGCAAGTGGCCATTTGACCAGTTTAGCCATAGTGGTTGACTGAATTAATAACAGCTGGTCACAGGCACGTTACTTCCCTAAAATCCAAGACCCTGAAGCGCGGGAACTTTTTGAGAATTCCATTTATTCATCCATTCATTCATTCATTCATTCAAATATTTATAAGGGACCCACTGTATACCTGGCTCTGTGCAAGCCCTCACTTGTTTATTTACAGTTAGGGGATAAAAAAGAGCTGCAACCTTAATCCACAGAAGTGTCTCAAGTGAGGGGGACGAGTGGCTAGGTGGAGAAACAGCACCCTAGCGGGACTGAGTTTAACTTTTCCAGAAAATTCAAAGGCTGCCAGTGGCCTTGTGCTTAGGGAGCAGGATTTGAAGAGACGAGGAAGACCAGAAGGTTGATCAGTAGCAGTGCTTTGGATGTAGTATTTCCTCCACGTTGTGAGGAACTACCAAGGAGATTTAAACCAAGAAGTAAACTATCTGATCATGTTTTTACAAGTATTTTTAATTCATAAAGAATAAGACTACAAGCCCTTCATTTTTTATAACACTTGGGGAACTAAATCAAGGAACATGAAATCATCCAAATTATCAAATCAAGTACCCAGTATTTTATAAATTCGTGTCACCTAAAATTTGGGCCACAAGACTGATTGCTTCAGTCTTAGTGACAACTCTGCTAAAGAGATCACTTCTATCCTTTGAAAAATAAATTTGGTTTTTCAAAACCTCAAAATAAAGCACCAGTAACTTGTACACCACATCAGTAGAAGTTTCCACTGCCATATGCAAGGCAGACGTGCCTTTGCAGCTGGGCATGGTAGCCGCAGTTATGCCGAGTGTCAGAGATACCAAGAGGAAGAAGGAACGTGTAGGTTTTGGGCATAATGGCTGGTGCTCATTTTTCACTTTTTTTTTTTTATATGATTGTCAGAGTGAAAACAAACCGGCCATGTGGTTCTTTATCATCATCTCCGTGAGGATAGGGGAGAAAGACTGGTTTGTGTACACAGCACTAGGTCTCAAAGGACTGCTAATTTCTATCTTGGCAATCTTTGTAAATGATGAAAAAGCCTGAGTACTTTGCAATAAGGGTATGTTTTGTGGGCCCAGGTTCTGTGCCTGAAAGAGGCTGCATTTGCTATTTCACAAGGAAAAACTGGTTTAGAGTTTTGAAAAAGTTGAGACTAATGTAGAAATTAACTTTACAGGTTACAAATAATCCATGACAGATTCAGCTTTCTTTGTGGGTTCACCCTTCACTACTGTTCGGAATAGTATCATTTTCTAACCAGTATGTTTATATCCTGAAAAGAGTTTCTCTTTGAAAAGAAGAGAAGCTTTCTTAATTCAGTAGCTTTAAGATAACACAAGTTAATTAGATCATTAAAATTTTTTCTTCTTGTTATACTTCAGAAAGCTTTTTAGACCAGGATTTTTTCTTTTGGAAATACAAAACATCTGAACATCTCTTCTAAGGAGGTGAGAATAAGAACAATCATAAAAGTAGTCCATATTTGTGCTTAACTTGTCCTGGAAAAGCTGATTAGAGAATGTGCTGTTAGGTACTAAATAGCTAATAGCATTTCAACAGTACTTCTCTATGATTAACGATGATTTGTAAGTTTTTGTGGTTTCTTAGAGACTTTGTTAACAGTTTAACCATAAAGTATTGTGCTCCCATCCATGAAATATTACCTCCCATTCTATTTATGCCCATGAAAATATATCATGCAATAATAAGCAAATAGTTTTCTGAAAAAATGTACTACATAAATTGTTTCTTTCTTCATCATTATTTTACTTTACCCTATGAAATAAATCTTTTAAAAACAGTAACTGTGATTTTTATAATAATATAAATTTTATAATGAACAAATGATCCGGTATATTTATTTTTTGAAATGTTTTCCATAATCAATGTAAAAAGTTTTTTAAAACTCATCACCTTTGCCTTCGTTAAGTTTCTATAAGGAAGGCCTTCAATTGAAATCTAGTATTTTTTGCTGATTTACCCAATGCTACATATAATACATACTATAACATTAATTTTTTTATTGCTGATTTGGAAAACTCACAATATAAAATGAACTTGATTTAAAAAGATAATTATCTGCTTGAAAGGGAAATAGTTTATAAATCAACCAATTTTATAGGTTAGGAAATGAAGGCTTATAGATATGAAGAAGTTGCACAAGAAAACACAACAAATAAAATGTATAGTGAAACCCAGAACTAGATCTTTGATTCTTTGTCCAAGGTCCTATCAAGTCCAGATCAAAAATGGTGTGTGTAACTTTGGATATATCAATGTAACCTTTATGTTTCTTTGCTAATGTAACTGAAGATTTACGTATGTATATCACTATTGTTATTTAAAATACCATTGAAATGTCATTTTAAAATGGATCATACCTTTCACATTACTTTTGTCTCATTCCTAGTTTAAACTGGTTTTGAAAACACAACTGTCCACTAGAGGTCACTTTTCTTCAATATGCAGGTCAGACCCTTTTCCTAATCTTTATTGCCCTGATCTTAATCAAACACCACCACCTCAGAGGAGCAAATTACTTTTAATATTGTCAGGGCTTTCTTGTACTGCTTTATCTAAGTGCACTCACAGTGGCAGACAGACTTGCTGAGCCTATGTAAAGACCTGGAAGGTTAAAGGGGAAGCGTGTCCATCGCTTGCCCCTTTTAGCGCGCGCGCGCACATACACACACACACACACACACACACACACACACACAGAGCTACTTTGGGCTTGGCCCTCTTGGAAAACTAGCTTAATTTCATTTGGAAAGTCTTATGTTAGCTTTGTCAGATTTATACTAGTTTTCACTTTTTCCCCACTGCTTTCTCTGACTCCAAAGACTGGGAAATGAAGACTAAAAAATACAGTCCTTAAACATGGACATAAATTTGGGATGAAACCATCGAGATTTCAACCAGATTTACCTATGCATTAGATGCTAATTTTCTACAGCACCGCTTTGCATTGGGCAGAAAATACAACGTGGAGAGGCATAGGGCTGTGGGCAATAAACAAGTACTTCAGCAGATTCCGTGGAAATACAACCCCGCTCATTATTCTGTAGGGAGATTAAGGCTACTGCTGTACCGCTGCCTAATGCAATAAGTTTCAAACTGTGTCTGCAGAAACCCAGGGTGGCGGGAGGTATTTTTAGAAACTAATTTGCACCTATTAAAATGAGCTGCTTAAATACTTCATCCTCAATCCCCCAAAAAATAAAGTTGGAAATTAAAGAGTTCTGAAATGTAAAAATAATTCAGAATACATCTACAAATGAGATTGTCTATTGGACTTGGGAGAAAAGGTGTCCTAAAAAACTGTGGTAAGAATATAACATTTCGTATTATAGGAATTTCATCCCCTTATGATCTGTGCACATTATTTCTCCCAGCTCCTTTTTTGACATAAACATACTTAATTTATCCTGCTAGCTAAAAGAGTCTTTTATGTCCTCAAAACCATGGAACTTATCAGTGTGCCACTGACTATAAAGATAGTAGCTCTGTACTTGCCTTTTGGAAAAACTCATGCCTGTGCGTGTCCAGCTAAGAAAAATTACCTGAGTTGCCCAAGAGGCCCAGCCGGGCTCAGCGCCAGGTTAGGGTCAGGCACATCTGTTCAGCACGGGCTCTCATCAGGCTTAATAGTAGGTTGTGCAATGATAAGCGAATCCCCAGTACATCAAATGGGAAGGTCTTATTATAGATTAATGCCCTGTTGTAAGGGTGGGTATTTTCTTTCCTTCTCTTGTTTATAATAAGAAATATGAGCTTAATAATAATAAATTTCTGACCGCCTTCCTTGTAGCCTGTACATATGTTTAATGAAGAATATCTGCAGATTGCATCATAAGCTATTAAAAAGAACTATTATCATTTATGATGACTTATCTGGATTCTTTTGACCTGGCTAAACCAAACAAAATACAGAAATAAATGTAAAATTACAGTTGAAATAAGACTGTAACTGACCAGTAAATTCTAATTTCAAGTATTTGTCTAGAACAAAAAGAATATGTTCTCATGGAGGGATCCAATAGGAAAATATAAATTTAAACTCAGAATAATTTGATCCTGATAAAAACTTTCTTATCATTTTGAATATAGGTTTTAATTTTAAAACACATTCTAGTACTTGAAAAAAGAAAAAGTAACCACCATTGATTTATAGCAATAATTTTCTCAGGAAACTATTTTTTAATATAACCTGCAATAATAATAAATGATTATTCTAATTCGATTAGAATAACCAAATTTCTGGGTAAATTAATTTATAGAGTTTATAAGGTTTGTTTCTTAGACTTTAATTATACAGATTAAAAAGTATAACCTACCTGACATTTATTTTTCAGTTCTCATTTCTGGGCCTCATTTTTGCTGGAAGAAGTATAGAAATATGCTGATCCCAAATGTCCTCTTTGGAGCATCTGCTCCACATCTGTGACATAGAGATAACCTTGATGCAATAGTCACCTCCAGTTCCACTACTGGGTACTCTATCCCAGAAGTCACAGGGCAAATTAACACGCTCCGATCATATAGTTCATTAAATCTACTTGAAACATAAAGCAAGAAGCGAGCAGAGAGATGTGTTAAGCTGACATATTTAGGATGTGTGGAGGGACCACACAACCTGCTGCTTGGGTTAGAAACTGTTTACATGTCCAGACTCACTGCCGCAGCAACCCTCCCTGTGGATGATACCTGTGAAACAGGGTTGAGGTTTAAGAAATGGCTCCCAATTAGGTGATGTCTCTGGTGACACACAGCTTGTATTACTGGAGACGCAGCAGAAGGTCCCTCTGGCTTCCTCCGTAGCTCACTGCTTAGCCTGATGAGAAGCTGAGGACTGAATTTACAGGTTTTGGGCAAAGGACACATAGGGCCAGAATGAATCATCACGGGCAGTCAGTGTGCAATCTATTGAATATTGAGTGTTTCGTGTGCTTTGAGTTATTTAGCATGTCATGAATATTGGATGCTTCTTTAGTTTTGGCATTTGTTTGTGTGCTTAGTGCTCACACACACACACACACACACACACACACACTTGAACTAGTCTAACTCATCCAGGTCACTAATTTATAAATATTTCACGAATTCTGATATATCTACTTGCTTATTAGCTAAATCTAACTCATCTGATGGTTTTCACCTATTTGATAAGCCACTGCATATTCATAATACTTAACAGATTTTAAGAGTTTCATTCATCCTGTTTGTTTTTCTTGTTCTTCTGTAGCAGAATTGAATGCAGCATTCCCAAGGAACAGATAAAACCCCTAGAAAAGCTTTTGGAAAAGCTTCTCCCATACTGACCCAGCCTCTCCGTCCTACCACAGCCAGCCTCCTCGCCCTCGGGATCTGAACCTCTCACTGCTTCTCTAAGGACCAGGTCAGGCCACTCACCCATCTGCTCGTCTGTGCTCCCGCATCTTCCCCCGCCTCTTCCCCCGCCTCCAACAGGGCATCTTCCTTACTCAACACTTTTTTTGTAACTTGACGCATCATGAGTTCTGTTTCAAAGACAGAATGAACACCTGCCCGATGTTCTTGATCCAGTTCTCCCAGCACTTGGCCCTTTTGGTTATTTTCCCCATCACGATCGCTTTCTCCCCTCTGCCTGGCTGCTTCTCTGCTGCTTACCCCTTGGACACAACCACATCATCAACCTCTCTGATTCTGTTGTGTATTCAGGCTACCTTCCTAATCTTCCGATTCATCAGCAGACTTCTTCAACTCGGCCCGCAGTTCCTTAACCCCAACCACCTGGCTACCTCCTTTAACACACTACTCCCGAAATTATTCCCTGAGGGTAGCTCCTGACTCTTCAAAGTCAAAAGGTCCTGGTTGTTTTCCTCCTCCTCTTCCCTGCAGCATTTGAAGCAGTCAGACTGGGTCAGCCTCTCTCTCTCCTTGACCCCCTGCTATATTAGTTTTCATCTCCCTCTCACCCTGTTGACTACGTCTCCTTTCCATTTTCTCACCCTCAAAATGTGAACTTGCAACCAAGTATTAGTTTTCTATTTCTGCGATGACAAATTGTTCCAAATTTAGTGGCTTAAATCAACACAAAAGTTATTATATGACAGTTCTGGTAGTCAGAAGTCTGAACTGAATCTCCCTGGGTTCAAGGTGTCAGCTGGGCCGCATTCCTAGTGTCATAATCTTTTGTTTTGTTTTTTATTTTAAAGAGGAAAAAGATAACCAAACAATGAAACCAGGTTTCAAAACAGGTTAGTAGGACAGTTACAATCGTTGATACATTGTGTGTTGTTGTCTTCCTAGTGGTTAATCAGAGTACAAGATACAGGCATGATATCTCGCTAAACAGTTTTAGCACAAAATATTCTTCCCAAGGAACTAAGAGAAGCTGGCTGCATAAGTGTCTTCACTATCTTGTGTATACATGGTTTTTCTTTTTCCTTTTCCTCCTTTCCCCTGCATTCCTGCAGGACACAGGAAAACCACACCTCCTTGCCTCTCCCATCTTCTAGCGGCCACCCCTCTCTTGGCGGGTGACCTCCCCTTCTATCCCGAGCCCGCAGTATTGGACTGGTCTCTCTCATACTCATAGCTGTCTCGTTCTTCTTGCAGCTTCTTTTTTTACCTTGTGAGAAAGTATTACATTGAGCTCTCCTGAGGAGCCCAGGCTGCTTTCCCCACCTCAGGGTCAGCTGGTTACAACCTTACACCTCCTTGCCACCTGGGGATTAGGATGTGGATATTGGTCAGGGAAGGCAGGAGGAGCATTAGTGTGTCCACCACAGTGATGGTGTGTGTTTCTCTTTCATTCTGTCTTTACAATTCTTCCTTCAATTTTCCATTTCTACAGAACCGACTGCCTTCTTTGCACAAAAGATTCCCAGATTCTTTCAACCTGACTTTTCTGTTACCTCAATTTCTCCTTGGACCTTAGATTGAGAACCTATGGTGAAAAGTTTAAAACCTCCTTACTTCCTCTCAACTGTTCAGAATCAGCTCCTCCTCCAGCTCCCCTATTACTTTTGACGGTACCAGTGTTACACCGATGGTGGTCTTGACGCTTCAGCTCCTTCTCTGGTTCACCCTCATGCTGTGTCACTCTCTCGGTATCTTTCCAGCATCTTGAAATGACCCCTTCGGTCCTTTCCTTTCCATCCCCATGGTCACTTCCATCCCTTGGGCCTCTCTGGTCCTTAGATAGTTGCTGTTGCCCTTAATTAGGGGAGGGAAAAATCTATTTCTGTTCCTTTTTCCTGAATACCTATGAGCTATTTTAGATGTAACCAAGAATAAACATCCTTAGTGTGTAGATGAGGAAAATGAGGCAGAGAGAAATGAGGTAACTCTCTGAAGACGATGTTAATTTATTCACTCATTTAAAATATTTATTGAGCCTGTTGTCTGCCAGGGACTATTTCAGATGCTGGGGACGTAGCACAGAATAAACCAACAAAGACCCAAGTTCTAAGGAAACTTTGCGAATCCAGTCCTAGAAAAGACAGACGTTAAAGAAGTGAGCAACCCCAGGAATGGTAGAGTATCGTGGTCTCCCGCTTCACCATGACTGAGTTCTTTTCCTCTGCTCCATTCCCAGTGAGCAAACACACAAAACCCCCTCAGAGCCACTTCAGTCATTCTTCATGTTGTGTAGTCCTTTGTGTACTGCCTTAGTTGTCCACCAAACTCCCTGAGAGCAGAAACACTACTTCCCATGGTACATCAGAACTTGTTTCAACTAATTCTTATTCCTGATTCTTAGGTTACAAGCATCAAGGGAGATGCCGGGGAAAGTACTGTAAATTATGAAGTATTTTCAAAGATTTGTTGTTATAGACAATATCAAGTGTGTTGGTGGCAACAATAGTGATAACTCGTTGTTTCGGAGTTTTCTTCAATAGTCACTACGTATTTCTCACGATTCCTTCTCTGGCATTGAGTTACAGAGATGCACAACCTAAAAATGAATACCTGCTTTCTCCAATTTCCTAAAGAAAAGCTTAAAAGTTACTGAGTATGATAGTGACTTCCTTATTCAACTTCCCTGTCCCTAGTCCTTCGGTTTTTCCTACACTGTGAATATTTTCAAATGGAAATTTTTTTTCACAAATGCCAATTAACACACCAGCTAGATTCTACAATTGATGTTTTACTGAACTTGCCCTGTGATAGCTTTCTATCGATCTGTCCTCTACCCATCCGTCAATTCATCTCATTGATTTGGTGCGTCTCGCAGCAAATTGCAAATATCAGTAAATGTCCCTCTACATACTTTAGCCTGCATATCATTAATGAGGGTTCAAAGATTGATACCTAGTCCTTTTTATCTTTAGAGATAAATTTTATATATAGTGACATGTGCAAATTTTAAGTAAAATTCAAAAGTCTTAAAATTAAATACATTAATTGTGACGCGCATATACTTATGTAAGCCAAACACATGCTCAGTTCATGCAGCTTATGCAGGAAGGTTTCCTATGCCTCTTCTAGGTTAATCTCTGATCCACATGATTCACTTTGGAAATCTTTGCTGAGAACATGCTAATTGTCATAATTGAAACAATCTTTTCTGGATTTAAAGACACAATAGTTTATATGGTGCAGAAACAGGAGCTATATCCCAGTCAGGAAATACTCTCATTTTTTCCTTTAAAACTTACCTTGAATTCACATTTAGATACATGCACACTGCAGCTTCACTCTTACTTTTTGATAGATTTTGGTTGGAGCTTACTACAGGCACGAGGAGTGATTTCAAGTCTGGTGGGCCCTCCTTTAGCATTTATCTTAGTCTACTTATGCTGCTAAAACAAAATGCTGTAGCCTAGGTGGCTTACAAATAACACCAAATTTATTGCTTACAGTTCTGGAAGCTGGGAAATCACAGAGGAAAGCACCTGCACATCCGTTGCCTAGTGAGATTCCTGGTTCATATATGTCATCTCACTATAGTGATAGAGGACCAGGCAACTCTCTTCTGTCTCTTTTATAAGGACATGAATCATATTCACAGAGGCTCTGCCTTCATGACTTAATCACCGCCCAGCAGCCACATCTCCTACTACCATCACACTGGGGATTAGCTTTCAGTATAAAAATTTTGAGGGGAGAGTCAAACAATAGCAGCACTGTTTGGTTTTTGTTTGTTTGACATATAAGTTCTCACTGTGTTGTCCAGGCTGGGCTCAAGCTCTCAGTCCTCCTGCCTCAGCTTCCTGAATAGCTGAGATTACATGTATGCACCACCATGCCTGGCTATGAGCAGCATTATTTTATATGGAGCACGTTCACTTGTTCAGTGGGTATGAACCTAGAAAATCATGCCTGTTTCCTTATATTTCTTACTTGGATCCTTTTCTGTTGGTGATGGATATGCCACAGTGTTCTTAGGCCTTAGTTTCCATATCTGGAAAACAACAGTGTTGGATGAAATCATCCCTTGAGGTCCCATCTAAATATAAAACTCAATACTTTCCATGAAGACTTGAGATGAAAAGAATCTCTGTGATACATGGACTGTGTTTAAAACAAAAAGTTCGTTGATATTTTTAGTCAAAAATAAATATGAATGTAGTTGGGCAAGTTGTTCTCACTTAAATGTTCTTGGGACAGCTGGTTTTTGTTTAAAGTTTTTTGCACTGGCAAATCAAAATTTAAATTATAACACGAAGTCCTGGCCAATGAATTACTATAAAGAGAAACCTGCTTGATCTAGTCCTCTTCTTATCTTGTTTATATCTCTAGGGAGGGTTTTTTGACAGGATTTGGGATACAACTGTCAGAAGTGTGTTCTCCCCAGAGCCACTTCTGAGTCACTTCCGCTATTTATGGAACAGCAACTGTGAAGAGTGGGATCATGTTTAGACTTTTTTTTAAACAATACATGATAAATGCCTTTATGAGCTTATGTAATACATCCCAGGTCCCTCCGTTTTTAGAAGAGAACAGAGCTGGACGTAGTTTGTTAAGGTTTGTACATCTTGGAAGAGTGTCTCTGAGTGTTCGTCTTTGTAGTGTGGGGAACGTGAGACAGTAGATTGTCAAGGTGGTCACTTGAATTCCAACAGTCTTCGAAGTTAGAGCTGTTCAGCTTGGACACTAGGATAGTGCCTTCTCTACTAAACATGAGGCTCCCATTTCATCTTATCTGCTAGTTGGCAAAAGGAAGTTTCCCTTTTGCCCACACCCACCTTTCCTTACTCGTACTTAGGACTCCAGAACCTTTGCTTGGTGATCGTGTATACGGCAAGGCAGTCCACACAGAAGTCTCTGTACCACGTGGATTAGCCAGTAGGCAAGCCTGGAGCTTTAGGTGGAAATATATTGGTTCCCTTCCCTGAAACATTTCTATCTTCTTTCCCACATCCTGTATTAAGCTCACTGCTTATGTGCCCCGGGCTTCTGCTTCATTCATTGAGGTGTCATTGTGAAGGCAGCCAAGGAGCAGCCTATAAAGTCCTGCTCTTGGGACATGGCCCACCGTTCTCCAGGACTCAGAAGGGCTGCGCGCTTCTGCAGGGAACATCGCCACAGTGCTTTTCCATGTACCTGTTGCCGAATACAAACACCAAGGCTTGAGCCGTCCCTCACACCTTTAGTCCTCTAACAGGAGGTCTGAAATTCATGTGCATGTGAATGCATCTGTGACTTCAGTTAAGGGAGTGGGCTTTTCTTCTGTTTGAGTCTCATATAACAAAAACCTAATGATAATTATAAAAGTAGTACTTTTCTCTTTGCAGCAAATGGAAATGTTGTTATAAAGTTAAAAATACACTACCAAATATTCATAGCACAAACTCAGTCCTCCTTAAGAGAGGGCTTGATATGAAAACTTTTCAAATATGTTGGTTTCATTTCTCAGGCAAAAGTAGTTGTTTTTCTCTGTGAGGAGCGTAACGAAGAGTGATTATTGGTAATAGGGAGAGCTTTTGAAAAGATAGATGTTGAAATAGCTTAAAATATTATCACTACTGACTTTTTAAAATCTGGTAGCTTAGATTCAGTCACATTTTTATGGAATACCATTTATGTGCTCAGAGACATTTTGTTAAGAAACAACCAAACCAATTGTCTTTGACAATTATTATAGATAAGGAAATATTATTCTTTCAGGGTTTTCCCCCTTTAATTTTCCGTCATTAAGTTACCTTGAAGAGTATCTCCTAGAATGGCCCTTGAAGCCACTCAGAAATTGACCCCTAACTTTTTCCCCCAGAACCATACATGGTGCAGCTTGTATTTCCTCTAATTATCATCTGCAAGTCTAGAACTCTTTCCTTCGCTGTCTCTGAGGTAGGATTGTTTGTTTCAAGGGTCATTTGTGCTGTACTGGTGGTACTTATATAGTAAAGTCACAGCATTAATTTATAGGTAAAGGGCCTTAACTGTTTTTAAAAAATTGCAAATTAGAATCCAAATTTAGTTTTCATGAAAATGAATAAATTATTCTGTTTAATATTTTAATAAGCTCTCTCTTTAAAAAAAACCTATAGGAATAGTTATTCTATCTTATTTCTGTTTGGCTTAAAAGCAGCTAAGAGCCAAAAATACGTGGAGGTTCTAAAAAAAATTACAAAATAATATTTTGTAATGAGTGAAGACCTTTCTTTTAAATTACAAACTTGACAAATACTTCAAAACACCTAGCACTGGAAACAGCCGTTCATTATCAGTATTCAGAATGGATTCTTCCCCTTTAGGGTGCTAAAAGTTCGGAGATGATCTTTAAGGCCTCGTTTTTCGAATAAGCAGCCTTAGTGGGCAGGAAGGAAGATGCCGGAGGTTAGAAATGTTCAAATGCAACATTGATTTGTGTCTGTCTCTCCCCCTCTCCCTCGCTGGCCTTTTTCTCGTTAATGAGGACTAGAATGTTTCCACATCAGTTAACTGCCTTCATAAAGCACCAGAAGGTCACACCAGCCCCAGACTGATCCTTTTCTTTGTGCCTATAATATAATTGGCTGATTGTGCGGGTGATGAGCCCGCCCCCTCCCCCAGCCGGTCCTGGCTCCCCGTGCCGAGCCTGCCTCACTGGTTTCCGAGGAGCCGAGCTGCTCGGCCGCTGCGCTCTCCGGCACAGGCAGTGCACTGCGCAGGTTGATCGCGAGCAGCATCCATTTTAATCTGCGGGGAGCCCCTGCCTAACCGGGGCGTTCTCTGCCCGCCCGTGGATGCGCCGCGCTCTCGCTCCGCAGCCGCGCTCAGCAGTCCAGCCCTGGGGTCTGCGCCCTAGGATGCTCTGAGATGGTGCATCAGGAGAACTGCTCGTACCAGGTAAGCCTTGAAGGCTGGGCTTGCGGCCGGCATCCTCTGGGAGAGGCCTTCCTCTTCCCAAGCAGCAGGTTGCCTCTTTCCGGATTTTCAAGGGATTTTTTGCCGTCCCCAGCGCGGTTTCGGCCTTCCCTGCGTACGGTGGCTGAATTGTAATTAGGCTTTCTGGGGAGTAATGGGGCAGAAAAGCTCTGCTTCCTTGGCCTTTAAAGCATTTCTGGAATCCATGGAGGTGGTCTGTGCTGTGGACATTCGGTGTGTCTGTGCGACAAGAGGAACTGCTTTGAACTGTAATTGAATTTAAGGGGATTCAGAAAAAATCTGGTCAGAATTTCACATCGTTGGCGTTGAGAAATGGGGGTTTTGCTCATTGCACAGCATGTGACTTACTTTTCTTCTGGTTTTTAGGATAGTCTTTAAGGAAATTATGGAAATAGACAGTCATAATTGTTGATCTTAGAAATTTTTGAAATGTCAGCCAGCATGCACTTGACGTTTGAAGTTGCACTTGTATGTCTTGTATGTCTTCATGAACTTATTTTTAGCAGTATGTGGTTTAAAAAGCTTAGTAAAAATATGCGTTAAGGCACCACAGAGAAAAAATTTAATAAGACGTGCTCAACTGTGTGCTAATTTAGTATCCGGAGTTATGAATTAAACACTGAGACAGCTTCGAATGATCACTTCCAGGGTGTGTAATAATTCTTAGGACTTGGGCTGTTGAGGCAGCTCTGAGAGCATCCTCATTGTAAACAGCTAGCAGGAATATTCTCCGAGAAATTGTTCTTTGCAGCCGCAGTTGTAGACTAGCCCAGGTGCTGGCTAGTTAGTATTGGGCTATTACTCAGCTGGCCAAGTTTAGAGGCTCTAAGGAACCAATTCTGTAATTAACAATGCCTCTTCCTGTGTGAGGCGGTTACCTGAGACAAGCAGGTGTTTCTCATAAGGTCAGATTTCACAGTGCTAAGGATATGCAGGGCAGAATGGTACATTTCACCAGACTCAAGGCAGCGGCTTCTAGTTAAGTACCACACGCCTGTAAAATACATTTATATGCTTTTTCTCTGCCTAGTAATGGGAATTGTATAATTATAGGGGTGTTTTATAGTATTCTCATTTTATAGGACATTTAGGTACGTAGATCCTAAATATCAAGATTTGTGCTTCCATGGGGATTCTTTCCATGAGAAAGAGTCAGAGATACTGAGAAAACAACCCACATTACTCAGACATAATACAGTGTTTAAGGGTGGGGAACGTTAAACACCATGGGGACCCTAATCTGTGGCTACCCCTGCAGTTGATTAAATTACTAAAATAATTAAAATAACTTCCTTCTCTTGTCAGAGAAGCTATCTAATTTATGTTTGAAGGGCAAGCTAATACAAAATGATTCCCTGTATCTTTTCATTAGGCTGAACATGAAATTGTTTTTGGAGGGTAAAAAATGGGTCAAACATAAAGTTAATCTGGAAAAGAAGGGTTAGGTTGGCCTAGTCCTTCTTCCAAAGGAAGATAGCTTGTTTTTATTTTATATAAACTGTAATATATAACAGTGACATTGTTTGTTCGATAGTTCTGAAGTACTTATTGCTTATTTCCACAGTAAAATTAAGTGTTTTTGGTGGATAATGATAGTTCATAGACTGCATCGCCCTGGAGCTTTGTAGTAGAACTACCTTCATGTATATGTTCCTTTGAAATGCTCTGCTTATCCACAGCTCAGCAAAAACAGAAACATTAACCTTGAAGCCAATTTTAATCCTACTTAGAAATCTTAGTTTTAGAACCCACCTGGTAGCACATGTGTTTGGATTCAGGAAAGGAGATTTCTCTAAATCTTTACTTTGATGTTGTCTCAGTCACTGGTGATATGGACAGTTTGATAAGATTTTCTCAAAACTGCCCCATTTTGACAGAGCCTTATTTATTTTTAAAGGATAATAATGCAGCAGTTAAGGCACATTCCTTAGATTAGTATTTTTAGTGATTTGACAGTTCATTTGCAGGACTGATTCTTTTCCTCTATAAATGATACATACTAAGATTTCAGAGAAATCTTTAATGGAGTGTCCATGAATGGGATATTAAAAGCCATCCCCTCTAAAAAAAATTATATGCACATCTTGGTCAGTATAGAGGTATGTATTATTTACTACAACTACTGTCATTATCACTATAGTAATAATGTCTTTCTAACTGGTTTACCCACCCTGCTTTGGCCCCCTGCTCCCTTCCATAGTCTACTTTTACGTGGTATCCAGAATACCGTGGTATTTTCCTCCAGCATTGGGAGCTGAACTAGGGGCTTTGCACTGAGCCGCATCCCCAGCCATTTTTAAGTTTTTGGTTTTGAGATGGGGTCTTGCTAAATCACTAAATTACCCAGGCTGGGCTCAAACTTGCAGTCATCCTGCCTCAGTCTCTGAGAGGGCTGGAATTACAGGCCTGCGCAAACAAGTCACCCAGAAGAGCTTTTAAGCCCTAAATCGGACCATGCCCCACATCTCCCTGCTCAAAGCACAAACCTAGGTCTATAGGGCCGGGACATCTCACATCAGTTCGCCCCTGTCTCCTCCCAGACTTTTCTCCTAGCTCTGCTTGCTTCATTCCCCAGCTATATGACACGGATGGCCCTGCCCCTACTGTTTCTTCCGCCTGGCCTGGCTCCTCCAACCCCCATCCGTGTAAGATGCCAGACTTAGTAAATATCCCTGTGTTTGGATATATTTCTGCTAAAAAAAGTTGTTGAGAGTTTATCTGAAAATCACAGTAAACTGCTGTACCACTGAGGTATATCCCCAGGCCTTATTGTTTATTTTTTATTTCAGACAGGGTCTCCCAAAGTTGCCCAGGCTGGCCTCAGAATTCTGATCCTCCATCAGCCTTCTGAGTAGCTGGGATTACAAGCATGCACCACTACACCTGGCTCCTAATTTGTCTTTATACTTAGCATTTATCACCATCTGTCATAGCATGTATTTTACTTAATTGTATGTCTCTTCTGCTTTCCTTGTTCCATGCTTCATGAAGGCAGGAGTTTTTATCTTGGTTCTCTCTGCTTTCCCAGTGGATGGATATACCTATTAAATACGAAGGTGACCAAGAAGAAAGGCACTGTAAACATGCAGTGGTCTGGTGGTTTCTTAGGGCTTTCAGTCCTACTCCTTCCCTCCCCCACATTAATCTGCACTCTTTTCATGAAGAGGCAGGTTATCCCCAGGTTTCTTGTTAATTTTCTCACCTGTGAAATAGGGGTTTTTCAGGTTAACATCCTGGCACGAGAGCTGGCAGGTCCACTGCCAGAGGCCATCTTCCTGCATAAACAAGCCAGTTACCATGCATCAAGAGTTATCGGCTTCCTGTCACCATTTCTTCTGAGCACATCAGGGCATCAGGGAGGATCTTGAAGCAGTACATCATTACATTTCAGAGTCGTTGCTGGCTAATGTGTAGAAATACAATTGATTCTTGTATATTTCTTTTCCAAATAGATGATTGTGTTGAAAAAAAAGAGTTTTGCTGCTCTGGGAGCGTGAATGTCCCTGTTTGAGCAAGTGTTTGGAAGCGTTGTGCTTGGAACAAGTTGGTTCAGGGAGGGGTGCAGTTTTTGTGGTGTTTTGTTTGTCTTCAGAGTTTCTCACATTGTTGTCGTCTTTATGTGCTTTTCTCCCTTACGGGAGTTAGATTAGCAAAGGTTACGGAGGCATGTGCTATCATTTTTGGTCATAGCCCTATTAAGAGAGAGAGCTATCGACCTCCATTTTCCACTCTTGGGAGGAAGCCAATCTCTTCAGGAAAGAACCTTGCCCACAGCTTCAGGCCTGGCAGCCTTCAAAAGGCCAGATTCCTCTAAATGCTCTCTGATAGACAGCTTAGAAATATTGTTAACTTGTAAGCACAAGTTTAGGTCAAAGGGCCCATTTTGCTTAAAAACTCCCAAAGATTTTCTCCCTTCTCCTGCAGTTTTGTTTTGGGATACATGCGTACATAAAAACAATGTGTGCTTTTATCCCTGTCTTGCCGTTGCTTAACTGACTGCCTCAGATATTGATCACACTCTCACATTCTTAGCTACGTGGGAATAGAGACTTGAAAGAGAAAAGGCAAAATGGTGTGTGAATAACTCTCATCTTTTCCCTCCCTCAGGAGAATAAAGAGTCCCTTCTTTGAACATACCCCTGGTCAGGAGAAGCACGGTCAGAAATCTTAAATGCTTCCCTGTGTTCCTTGGGACAAATCCCAGATACTTTGTATAACAGTCAAGGCCTAACCAAGATCTGAACCCTGCGCAGAAACATTCCTTCTTCCAGACTCTACGCTGCTGCCCCCACGTTCCCATCAGTTCTTTTTCTTTTGCTGTGAAACTTCCAACTAGGATGCCTCCCACCCACACACCACCTGCTTCCACGTAAGGCAGCTTTCAAAACCCAAATGTCACTGTGATGACTTGGGTCTCGATGTCCCCTGAATGGCTCATGCAGTCATAGGTGGGGCTTTTTCGTAGGTGGCTGAATCTGGAGTGTGTGATTGATTCATATTGCAGTGCTAGGACTAAGGGTGCTGGGATCAAGGGTGGATGATTACTAAATCGGTCCACTGGTTGGTTTGGCACCACCCTAATCTGAGTAGCCTGGGTACAATATAAGGGACAGAAAGAGGTTTGTCTCTGCTGTAGCTTGCTTTGCTACCTTCTGCCCACCATGAACTGTTTCTCCTCTGCAGTGCCTGTTCGCCATGCTACCCCGCTTTAGAGCCAGCCGATTATGCACTAAAACCTCTACAAATTGTGAGCTTTAGCTTTGGGTGTTGGATATTTTGTCTCAGTAACAAGAGAAAAGTAACTAAAAAGCCGTCTTCTGCAGGAAACCTTTGCCTCTTACCTCCCAGTCAAAATTCCTTCTTGTCAATGCACATTGTTTTTCCGCCTGTTAGAATCCCTTTACGCTACTTACATATAGGCATGTCTCTCCTATTAGACAAGGCTTCTTGAAGACAAGGCCTTACACATGGGGTATGTGTCCAGTAAAGGTTGTCGGATTGGTATCTGCCAGTAAGAGTCTCAGATCTATGCATGCAGCAGAGAGTTAGTGCAACGGACTCCAGAGTACAGCTTCATGGCATCTAAGCCTCAGGTGCCAGCGCTTGAGATATTCCATGCCCAGAATGGGAAACGCTGTGCAAGGTACCGAATGAATAAAAGAGATGCGTGCACATCCCAGACACAGTGCATTTGGAAGACACCTCCGTGCCTCCTGGTTTGTCTCCCAGAACTTTTCGAATCGGTGATTATCAAGGCATATACTCATCCCCAGGCTGCCTTTCTTAATATATTTACATTTGCAAGGTTTTACTGCATCCTTTTGCCCTACCAAGGGATGATTTTTAATGCTTTGTGGAACATTGAATTTTTCTGGGGGCAAAGTGTAGTTCTGGCCCAGTCGAAGAGTCAGTTAAATAAAAGATACCCTGTTGTAGTTTCATGTTGAAATTAGAGAGCATATCACTTTAAGTAGGACATCAAGATGTCCTAAAATTCTTACTGGAGAAAGTAGTAAACAGCCTTTCATGCCCAAATTCTAGTGGATCATTTAATGGTTAACAAAGGAAAGGAAATTTATTCCATCCCTGTTGACTTTAGGCCAAGTGAGAATTCATTCCCCAGTCGCTTCTTCCTGTGAATGAGAAAGCAAGGTATCAAATTTGAGTTCATTTGAGATTCTATGCAGTGTAAGCCTGGTTTCATCCACAGCAGGGAAAAATATGTCAGAATGATAAGGGAATTTCAAAAGCATCTTAGCATACTACTTTGAAACACACTTTTAAAGATAAGTTCAATACAGTAACTTTCTGTACTCTTCTGCAGATTTTTTTATTAGAGAAATACTTTTATAGTTAATAGTGACGAATTTTGAAATGAACTTTGTCTTCATTGTTTTTCCTGGTTAAAGTATAGTTGTATTCTGCCCTATTGAGATATAATTGTTTTTCTGAGGAGATGGTAATCATAAAAATTAAGAAAATAACTGTAAGTATAAATTCATCTATATTTGTTTTTTATCAAAAATATCTAAAAGCCTAATTTATGTTTTCCCACAAAAGAAGCACAGTGATAAGTAACCAAATAGAAAAGCAAACAATAACTGCAATTAAAAAAAAAACTTCAACAGGGCTGCATTATGAGCTTGATCTGAAGTAGAGGTTTTATACGAGCGTATCATCCCTGCTTAAAGGACCACCATCTGGCTCAAACTTTGTGATTCAGACTTAAGGTGATTTTAAGAAATTAAGCCAACAGCTTACTAGTACTTTCTTTTGTAGAGGATGGTGGTCATGGGGCATGGAAAGAAAATGGGGTATTTCTATGATACATATCACTGCATCAAAGAAAGCTTTTGGGAGAATGGAGACCCCCACAAAGAGAGAGAAAGAGTGTGTGTGTGTGTGTGTGTGTGTGTGTGTGTGTGTGGTGTAATCTTGGATAACTAATCAGAGTTTTATGGAGAGAAACATTAAGAGAGTTATGTCCCATTATTTATTTATATTCTCTCTACCAAAGGAAACTGTGAAATCTTGATGTACTTAATATTCCCTTGTGCGCTACATAGAAGCATCAGAAATCACTACACTCCCTGAGATAGAGAGTAATTTGACAAAACTGCTTGAATTCAAAAGAAAAAACTCCATCACAGCAGCCTGGTGACAATGTGGGAGAACATTCTGGGGAAAGAACATACAGAGAAACACAATGAGGGCATTAATATGGTCCCACCTGGAAGCCGCACCGTGGTCGGCAGAGTGACTCGGATGGATTTCTTATACTCGGGTTTCTTATTGGGCAGAAAGATTTCAACTCTGACCCTTAGTCTTTTTAATGTGGGGAAGCATTTGGCCCTGGCTACTTCCCACACTGTGACCTCCCCTACCCTGAGCTTTTAATGCCATCATTTTAATGTTTTAAGCTACAATGAAAAGTATCTGCAAATTTTTCATGGCTTTTCAAGCTATCAGGATACTTTAACTGAAAAGCAAGCCAAATTTAGATGAATTGTACGTAAAAGAAGAAAAGATTTGAAAAGAAATTACAAATCTAGCATATGGAATAGGGATGCTAAGGCTGAAGGAAGAAAGTGGGAGACTAAAGAGTTAATCAGGATGAAACAGTTTTCACCTATGGATAGGAAAATCTTTGACAGCGCATAAGTAATTTCCCAGCTATGTGGTCCATGTACTCGGAGTCAATAATTGCTACCAGCCGCCGATAATGATCATTTAAAAGCATTAGCTCACATGAACAGTGTGCCTTGCAATTTGGAGCATGGCTTACCCGGAAACTGAAGCCCTCAATTCCAGTCCTTGAACCTCAGGGCAGAGGGGTTGGAAGAAGTTCTTTTCACCTCAGGGATTCTAAGTGGCCAGAGCACATTTCCTAAGGGAGAGCATTAGCTTCGGGGCCCATCTTCTGCCAGGACAGTTTATTTTCGAGAAGGCAGCAGCGGAAGAAGGACGGGAGTAGCTGCTGTCCCTTGTTGGCGTAGCTACCACACAACCACCCCATGCGCCATGTAGCTCGTCCGCCGAGGTGCTGTTTGGTTACGTTTCATCCGTTCTTGTGTTCATTTGGACCTCTTGGAAGTAAATTTAATGGCAGTGTTGATTCCAAACATTGGAAGCCCGGCTCCTGCCACCCTCCTTGGAAATGCAGTCTGAAATAGATGGATAGTGGCTTTTCATGAATCTTTTTAATGTGCTAGAACAGTATCGCTAATAAAGTGCACTTTAAAACTCCAGAGATCTCTTTTTTAAAATTCGTTTTCTGATTTGGGAGGTCCAGAGTGGGTCCTGAGGGGGTCTCAGAGTGTTTTTCTAGAAAGTCCCAAGGTTCTGCTAATGCTCTGGACTGAGAGTATACTTTGAGTAGAAAAATTCCAGAGAGCGTCAAAGATCAGTCCTATCTATCACATGCGATAGGGAAGTACTGTATCAGATGTTTAAAGGTGGCAGAAGCCATCCTGACAGCAACGTCGCATCTCCATCTGCAGAGGGCTGAGGCTGCGAACCTTGTTTGGGGAGAGTCCCCGTAATTCACCCCTTTTAGAGACTGCCCTCCAAGCCCTTGCTTCAGGAGGAGATGTTCTCCTGCTTGTCTCTATTTGGTGCTTGCTAGGGAATCACTTCTGACAAAGGGGTAGGAGGTCAGGGAGTGGGGCCGTCTTTTCCTGTTTTCTTAGTACTGATTCTTGTTGCAGTTGTTTGGTTGGGAATTTCCACCTCGGACTTGAGGTGCCTGTCTTCACAAGATAATAGTATTAATGTGCATGTGTGTACATGGATATGTATGTATATAGTTAACTTATAATTCATGCACGCACATATATGCATACACATTTATATTGTGTGTATACGTTTACACATTTAAGAAAGTTCAATTTTTCTCATTTTAATGCTATCCCTAAGTCAGCCTGGTTAACATTAAAGTAAAAAGATGTTAGAATTCAGGTGTATAGCCCTATGTGTCATACTGAATCTTACGTTCTCTAAATTTTTGTTAATTTCACCCACGATAGTTACTGGCTGTAGGTTGCCAGGTGGACTGGGGTGCTAACCCAGGTCAGAGGCAGAAATGCATGTCGTGAACTCAAACTGTAGTGAGGTGGCTGCGAATCAGTACAGCAGCTTGCAGCTTTGCTGCTCAGTGAAAGAGCTATTTTTCACACCCGTAGGGCTCTTCAGGCTCTGAGCTGCAGGAGTCTGCAGGCTCCTGGGGCTTCGGTTCACATGGCCTCCCTAAGAAGCAGGCCTGAGGGGTGGACAAACAGGTGGAGGCAGACCCCTCTTCTTCCACGAGAGAACGCTTGTTTTTACCTTTTGAACATATGTGGGGTCCGCAAGATTTGGGCTGAAAAGCACTGATAGAAACTATTACTTGTTTCTCATTGTTGGCAGCATTCAGAGGAAACATTGTAAGCAACACATGCATTTCTCCTCGGTTCGCACACTTATTCAGCAGCTCGTCATTGTCCACTGTGTGCAAGGCAGTGTTCTAGAAGCTGTGGGGTAAATAAGATGAATAAATACAAATCCCTGTCCTCTTAGAAAAAGCCCAGAAAGCGTAATGACTGTTGGAAAGAAGCCATAATGGTGCTAAAAGCACCATGGTAAGTGGAAAGGAAAATGCACCGTACAGCGTGCTGGGTCATGAGTGCCGCAGCTTTCCTTTCATTTCTTGAGGCGTCGTCACAGGAGGTATGTGGCAGTACGTGCTGCTGTTCCAGATGTATGACTTATAAAACGTTTCCCCGTGTGATGCTGTTATATGGGAATGCTGCTGGATTTCTCTGTATCTCACTCTAGTTTTTTTTTTTTAAATTTCATTATTTTATTGTGCGTAGTTGTTTCTTTCTGAGGCAGCCAGTGAAGGAGGGCTGTCCAGCACACTCATTTACTGGCCTAACCATCGACTAACAGTCCTACCTTTGGCAAGGTACCCAACCCCACTAAGCTCTTTCATTCAGCCACAAAACACAGCTGTTCAATGTCTACTCCAAAGAGTAATGAGAGGATTAAAGACATGCAGAAGGCACATATAAAATGCACATAGCAACTCCTTAATAAAGGGTGGGTACTGTTAGGTTGTCATATTCATGTAAGAAGATACACAGCACTTCCTTCATTTTAATCAATCTCCTTTGGCAGGATTTAAGATACGCGGGGATCTTCAAAGTAGAGCATTTATTATACCCCAAAGCGGTAGGCTTAGTGAATCCTTCTGCATTGCAAACACCTGCTGCGGGTGTGTGTTCAGTGGCCAGCATTGCTCCACAGCCACGGGAAGCATTCTGGGACACTTCCTGCCTGCGACATCTGGGGTAAATCTAGACATCCTGACTTCTCTGTCTACACTGAGAGTTCTAGGATCTGGAGGAGGGTAAGACAGGGAGATCTCTGAGGCAGAGAAGGCCTACACAGTCGCAAGTGTGGCTCTGACGTGCAGCTTGTCATTGTCATGGGTGACAGACACGTGATTCATCCTTAGGAACTGAGGTGAGGGGTGAGGATAGAGTAAAGGGAGGAGATGGCTGTAGGTTGAGGCTGCAAAGGAAGGTACTTGCTTTGTAGAAGGAGGATTCCTGTAAACTACATTGAGACACGTTTAGACCATAAACCTTCCACAAACCGAATTTTTAAAAACATTTATAGAGAGAAATAAGTAGGCAACTGAAAAGGAGGGCACTTCTGTAGAGGGCCAGGCACCAGAGGCTGTGTTGAGTGGCAGTTTTGCTCTTAGAACTGCTTGTTTTATTACATTTGTGATATGTGATGAATACATTTATCATAGGGAGTTGGTGCGTGTACATATCACGTCTTAATCTGTTCTACTTCCTTTCCCCCCTCCCATCCTTCGTCCCTCTATCTCTAGATCTCCTTCTCATCTGTAGAAAGTCTACTTCCCTATAATCTACCTTCCTATAATCTACTGTTTATCTTCAAATGATTTATACTTTGGGCTTCTCATGTAAGATAAACCATGAAATAGTTAAGCTGTGTCTGAATTATTTCACTTAGCATTATTGTCTCAATTAAACGCATCCATTTTTCTACAGATGACTCAAATTTATCCTTTTTTATGACTTAGTAGTGTTCCATTGCACATATAGATAGATAGATATAGAGAAGGAGAGAGAGAGAAAAATCACATTTTATGTATTCATTTGTTGGTGGACATATAGGCTACTAATGATATTGCAGTTGCTCAAAAATCTGTTGAAAAGGTAGTACCTAGTACATTTGCTGCTTTCTAGGTAAGCATGCCAACATGTTGGACTGTGTTCCTAAGTGGAGGCCCGGCCTTTGAATTGCTTTCTGACCCCTGTCTCCTGAAAACTTTATATTTTTTTAAATAAATAATGGGTTTTTTCTTTTTGGTTTATGGCAGTAGTAATTTGATAATGATGACCGTGTGTGCGCACACGCACTTCTGTTTGCCTCTTGCACCAAAACACCCTCCAGCTGTGGGCCTTTTTCCCCACTGTATGTAAAGCCCGTAAACAAAACCAGAAGCCATGGGAAAAGGGTAAAGAGAGCAACAGAAAAGGACTTTCGCTTTTGTCAAAAAGCCCGCCACTGGCTGAATTTTAAAGAAAAGTTGACGGATCTTTTTCTCTTGCCTGTATTAATAGAACAAAGCCGTGCTCCCGGGGCAGGGGGGTCCTCCTGTGAGTTGGAAAGCGACTGCAGTCCTGTGCCCGGACTCGCACCAGATAATAAAACTTTTACACATGCGTTTAACAAAGTTATGGGAATTTTTTTTAAATCTGTTTTACTGTTTTTCTTTTGTTGTGGGATACTCACTCATGAAGCTTGCAAAGCTGCAAGTCGTTGCTGCTGTGTTTATACTGCAGTCTACCCGATTCGGAAGAAGATTGCTAGTTTTCCTCACAGAGCTCCAGCTCACACTCAGCCCTGGACTGGGGACTTGTCAGCCTGTGGAAGCCTAGTTCCTCTCTTGTCTTTTATCGGGAACTGGAAAGGTGCTGCAGAGAGGAATCGGATAGGATCACTGGGGGAAGGTGACAGCAGGTGGTGGGAACGCTGGACTCTGATCGAGCTGAGTGTCAGGAGGAGAGTGAGCCTCAGAAAAAGCAGCTGCCCAGGACCAGAGCGAGGAACACGCCAGGGTGGCCACGTGGGGCCGTATCTCTGGGACCGGGGGGTGAGGGGGGTGCAAGGACACCTACGGCCAGGCACGGACGCTCAGCTGGCTCTCCTGTCAGCATGAGCAGTAACTGGGGCACTGGGCAGCTGGCCCTGCAGCCTGTCAGAATTCATGGAAGATTATTTCTTAAGTAAAATTCTAAAAAGTTAAACGATGAATTTGGACAGTGATGGAATGGATGACATCATCAGTCAAGAATCCCCAGTGGATGTGGAGGGGAATTATAAAAAGGTAAGGGCGGGGGGGGGGGGCAAAACTCCTGTTTATAAACAATTGGACTATTTTTCTAACTGGGAGAAAGATCGCCCTTGAGGAGTGGCCAGATTCCACACTGAGTGGCCATTGCCATAATATAGTCAGGAAAACTAAATGCAAGAATGAAATGCATGAAGTTAGGAATGGTCTTTCTCTAGCTTATATTCATTAATCTATGGTAGCAGTAACAAAAGTATACATGTTGTTATTCTGAAGTTGAAAATTTTATTATGCATTTCGTTACTGGGCAAGCCTCACCTATAAAGGAGTATTTTTTAAAAATTACTGGCCTGTGTTAACAGTTTATGTAGAATAATTACTGGAATGGTATCTATGACATTTTTAACTTTAGGAAAAAAAGTTTTGGCTTTTTAAATTTTGACACAGTCTCTGTTCTGTACTTCCTTTTGAAAGTTGGTTTATATGTTTTGGGAATGTTTTATATGGTAATTGTCTAGTAATAACAGGTCCCACTAAAAATAGCTTTAGTTATATGGGTGAGGTCATGAAATCATACCACAAGTATATGCTTGTCTGTCCACAGAAGGCTAAATACGCACTATGTCCTTCCTCTCTTATTACTTACGGAAAGTCAACTGGGGTTCACAGCACAGCATACTGTGAGGAAGAAGGGTCCTGCCATCATGGACTGGAATTGAAGTTTCTTTTCCCTTAGCCAAATATCAGTTAATGTAGCTGATAGAACAGTAACACTTGAAGCTTATTTTTTTATTGGATCAAGTATGTCATTAGCCTTTTTTTCCCAGAGTAAGATATAGGAAAACGCTTCTGTAACATTAGCTCTTCGAGAATAGTGATGTAAAATATGGCAACTTGTACCTTAAATATAATTGTGTGAGTATCTTTTAAGTATATGTTTCATTCTTAGAGTAATTCACAATAGTTTGTGCACTTTCTCCAGAAGGTGAAACCTGAATATGTGAAAGAGGCCTGGGACACCTGCAGTGTTGCCCTGTACCTTCTTTGTCCCTTGTGATACCAGGAAGGGAATGAGTCCCCAGGATGATAAGTCTGTAGAGGCCTGAAACCCTGACACTTTGCAGCTGTCCCCTTTGGAAGCCAGTGTATAAAAGACACTTATGACACTGCCATCAGTCACGTCACTTATCCAGCCTTGCAGAGCAAGCGTGCAGTTCAGAATTCCTCTATTTTCTGTGCCAAAGAACTGGTCACAGTTTTCTTTGTCAATCAGTTTTTCAGATGGAAAAGTGTAGGTCACTTCACATGGAGGAAGAATAAAAGATTTACCATTGTTAATACATCAGCAATAAAGTCATGACCACTGTAGTTTCACCCTACTTAGAAAGGGGGCAAGAACCCAGATGCCTGGAATGAGTAAGAAATGGTATGCCAACAAGGAAGACCGAGATGACTACAGTTCCAAACATGTAAGGCTCAGGGAACTTTAAAACATGCGCAGCCACAAAGCAGAGTTGGCCTTGTGTAGTCCTTACCTAACGGAGATGGTAGAATGGCCTGTGTGATTCAGGAGAAACAGTACCTGGTAGGTTAGTACAAAGACCACTAGACGAAAGTTCCGGACGCATGGAACACTCAGAGATCAGTAAACTGCATTGGACACTTGTTCTGTAGTCTGGCAAGCGCTTTCAAATATGTACATATCATGTGTCATGGTTACTATGAAAAATTCATTACGGTTAGAAAAAACTGATTTGAAATTGCCTTAAGATTTATTAAAAAGGAGTAAGAAGGCTTTTTTCTTTAAAAAAAAAAAAAAAAAGACAAAGATTAGGAAAACCAGTTATCTAGTATAAAAATCACTTTTCCTTTTTAGACTCTTTCTTAAGATTTTTTTTTTCTCTAATGTTTTTGTTCTTTGGTTGGCTAAATAGAAAATTAAATTAAATGCCATCAAATAGTATTCTGTAGGCATTTTGACCTTGCAACCATCAGTAAAATATATTAGATTCTGTGCCTCTAATATACTTATATTTTATTCAGAAATTACACTTGTTTACTGCTGTAAAAATGTATATGTATAAAACATATACACAAGTAGAGAGTTTAATGAATGAAGTTTTTATAAATAGAAGTTCCAATAGTTGTCTCACCCTACTTTCAGAGCAGTGGTCAAAAACAATTGGAAAATTGGTATACCCTGCTCAGGTGTTGCAGAATTCCCTGAACCAGTTGCGCTAATAAATATCACATGTCTGTAGGGATTGTTTGGCTTTAAAGTCCGACAAACAGCCTTTGGGGGAAGACTCACTTTCCAGTGACTAAAATTAGATTCCACCAAGGCAGAGGACGGAAGAGATTACGTATCTGTTCCTTTTCCTTGGGGAAGATCCTGCTTGTTAAAAAGAAATGTTTCATTAAGGACCTCTGGTTTATTCAATAACAGCGGCGAAACCGTACACAACAGAAAACAGATCCTAGTATTTAGGAAAGAAAGGGGCGACCTTGGCAACATGTGCTGTGTTTGTTCAGCTCATGACTTCCCCGCCTGCTAGGAGCAACTTCTGAGTCCTTGGTAAAGAGCCACACAGCTGGCTGATTACAGGACCTGAGCGGCCCTCAGCAGAGGAGCCAGTGCCCCCGGTCACTCATGATCATTTCCCAAGAGCCTCCCTTGTTCCTGGCATTCTGCACGGTGCCAGGACACAGAAAGGAGACTGCGCTTTCCCTCCCGGGGCTTCCAGCCCACACGGGGAGGCACAGAAGCAAACCTGCTGCATGGAGTTACTGGTGCTTGCAAGACCGTTGAGATAGCCAGTGTGGACTTCCAAAGCGGGCAGGGTCTGCTGTCGCGGGATGGGGGAATATCCAAATGACGCTAATGGAGAGCGAGAAGAGGAAATCAATACATTTAACATACTGTGTGGTATCATGGCGTAAGACGGGCTCCAACTCTGGCCCAGCGCAAACTCGGGGAAGCCAGTTTTCCTTGTTCCCCTGCTGCCGTGGCGGGACGAGGTTGCCGCGGTGGGGAGGCCTGCGGTCCCGGGACTGTGCAAGCCTGCTTGCCTGGCTTTGTTCTGCCGAGGTACTGTCTCTGGTGTCACGCATCCAATTACAGTGAAAGATTAGGGAGGACCCCGTGAAAAAATTAAAAGGCTGGAAGGAACAATATTTAAAGTGAAGCCGCAGCTGCGCCTCATGTTTTTTTTAAAAGGTGAATGGAAATGACTGCTTGAGATAAACTGTAATAAACAGGAACACAGAATGCCAGCTGCCATTCCAGACAAGCGCTCAGGCCTCCCCACACAATTACGGAGGAAAAGCAGCCTTCGACCTCCATTAACCCTCACGTCTTCCTGTCTGTGAGGGAAGAATGCATTTGAAGAACCCTGTGAAGTTACCCAGCTTGGGATCTAGCCCCACCTCAACCACCTGGAGAGAGTCTCTTCTGCTTTCTGGGCCCGAATCTCCTTTTCCTCAAAGGGGGAATAGGCCCAGTCCGTCTGAGGTACTAGAAACACGAAGCCTCCTGGCCCCTAGCTCAGCTAGCCCGCCTGGCCACGGGGCTGGGTGTCTCAGAAACTGGGTTTCCCTGTTACATGCCAAGCCCTCCCCAGCTCCCCGGCCATGCCCTGGTTACCTTCCTCGGCTTCTGCTCCGCTTTGTCTACCCTACCCGCCAGTTCTCCGAGACTCCTGGCTCCCACATTTTTGTGTGCCCGTGTGACTTGTTAAACTGAGATACAGCTCACGTACATAAAATTCATTTTGAAGTACGTGCGTTGATGATTTTTAGTACGTTGTATTTACAAGATTGTGGAAGGCACTATCTAATTCCAGAACGTTTTATCCCTGCAAAAAGAAGCCCGTTACCCACTAGTTACCCCACATTCCCTCCCTGTCAGCCTCCGACAGCTGCTAACTTGCTGTCGTTATTAACTCTGAGTTCCAGGCACTGCTGGTTCTTCTTGTCTCTTTTTCTTTACTCTCTTAGCACCTTCCGTTTAGTAATAGCACCAGCTACCTTTAATAAATTAGCCCTTTGTGCCAGTGTCCCAAGTACCCATCTGCTTTCTGTATAGTATTTCATGTAAAAGATTTATATGCCTTCTTTTAGAAAAAAGAAAACAGCTCAAGTAGTTTCAATAACTTTTGACACTGCTGTGAAAGTCAAAACGTTATCTTGGGTCTTCTCAGCTCGGAACCCCCTGCCCCCAACTGCTGCGCTGCCCTACCTCTTGTCAGTTACACGCTTGTGCCAGTCCTGGCAGACCTTAAGTCTAGCCTGACGTGGGAAGTTGAGGACAGCAGCTTCCGGGCAGCTGATGAAGGCTTGGCTGTTACATAACCATGCAGTGTTTTGGACCTTTGTGTTCCTGACAGTGATACCGAGTGACTCTGATGGCCTTGTAGGCTCCTGAAATGGCACCTGTTAAAAATAGAATTGCCAGATAACGCTGGCCTGCGTTAAAAAGTAGTCTCTGCAGGCAGTCATCTGAGAACTAGAAATAAGCTCAGCGTGCTCCCAGTGGTTTGGATTTTGGATTTGCTGTACCTAGGACAGGAAAACCGTTTGTTCTCCAGTGTATCCTTTTAGGATTTAATGTTGGAATACTTCCACTGTAGTAGTTATCTTTGTGGATTGTGCGTGTGGGTTCCAAAGTTCCCATTCTGAGTAGCTCCTGAACTTTCACCCTAGGTGTTTGCTGAATAATTTGCTCCAGTCCTGAAGGGTGGGAAAGTTCCAGGGATACGGATTCTGCGCAGCCGCACTTCTTGTTGCCTGCTTCTGTTTATATAGCATGAGAAGGGTGCAGTCAGCAATCAGCAAAACCACCCTCACAGCTGCACTGATGCAAACAGACATCTCCACCCTTTGGACTGGCATCTCAGCCCTTTTGATGTCCCCCAGTTCTCAGGGTAACAGGGAAGCCAGATAGTTCTTCCCCTTGGGTGGTCCTGCTGGACCTTAGGTATCCCTAGCCAGCTGTCTTCTGAGGCCTGTCCTGAGCCAAGTTGCACCCCAAAGCTTGATACCTCACCCACAGATACTTATCTGGGCAAATTGGCTTTGACCAAAATAATTTGGTTTTGATGGCAACATTAGAAATTTTTGTAGCATACTAGGAAGCCTGTATTTGGTGCCCCAGAATATCTGGGATATCTAATGTAAATCTGCAATGTCAGAAATTTTTAAAAAAAGCACTCAGACATAATATTCATTTCGTGATACAGTGGGAAGATACTATGTCATGTAACTGTTACTTCTAGTAATTGAAAAGCACTTCCACATGGAATAAAATAAGATTCAAGAACTTGAAATAATTTGCTTGGTGTAAATATGTCCTTGATAATCAAAAGCACACAGTTTATCTTCCCGTGGAATGCTGTTTTTGTATTTGGATCTTATGGCAAATCCATGATTTCTCTCATTGAGAAAACAATTAGCACCATTGTATTTCGGTTTTCTTTTGGCTTTTTATTTAAAGAAAATGAAAATGTATTTAATGAACAAATAAGTTCTATACTTATGGTTCACAGTGCTTAGAAGCCTCAGGCTGCTCCGCACCGGAGCGCTGCCTGCAGCTGTTAGAGGAAAGCAGTCCTCCAAGCAAGGAGAAGAAACAAGAGTGATCCGCATTTCCCTAACAGAAGAGCACTTCTCCCACGGGAGCTCCAGAGCCGCACTTCATTCCCTGGCAGCCGCTGCCAGTGGTGATGATGCTGGGTATCACTAGGCACGGGAGCGTGCTGAGGCAAGGGGGTCATTAAGTGGTTCAAAACAGGCATCCCGGCAAGGCCATGACTGAGGCCGGACCGCCACAGATGAAATGCACCTGGCTGCAGAGGCTGGATGTGTTGTACAAAACAGACGTGTCTCACGGAAAGAAGACCCAGCTCTGTGCTTGAATCAGCAGAAGGGAATGGTTAGAAATGGCCATTCTCAGCCCCAACTCAGGCCTTCTGAAACAGGAAAGGTCTGTTTTTATAAGCCTCCTAGGCGGTGGTCTTGCATAGTTAGGTTTGAGAACTACTAGCTTAAAGAAATCTATGATAGAAGGCGTGCGTGCATGGGTGTGTGTGTCCATGTGCAATTCTCCACTTGGCCGACTGGCATCCTAGCCACCCTTGGCATCCTGCGTTCCTTTCAGGACTGTGGTAAAGCTGTGCCTTCCTCAGCTTCTGGGATGATGTAGCCCATAGTCCTTAGGAAGTTTTCCTCCATGGTACCTTGTTTTCCTTTTCACCATTGGTGGAAGGTAAAGTCATACGGCGATACCTATAGGGCATTGCTTCCAGGACTGCCCTCAAATGTCAAAATCTGTGAAGGTTCAAGTCTCTTACATAAAGTACTGTAGCATTTGCGTAGGAATTACACACTTCCTCTGGTATAATTTAAATCATCTCCACGTTACTTATAATACAGTGTGAATACTCTCTACGTAGTTGTTATATTTATTGGGTGTGGAATGCGGATAGGAGGAAAAGTCTCTGTGTTCTGTGCAGATACAGTTTTTTCTTAGTATTCTGAACTCTGTTGGTTGAGTCTGGAGATGTGAAACCTGCAGGGATGGAGTGTAAATACTGTGTTTACTGTTTTAACCAGCAATTCCTAGGATCTGTGTAGGAGATAGAGAAGGAGCAGTCAAGGCCCATGAGACTCCTCAGTCTTGGTGGGACCTCCTATGACACCTCTTGTCCCTAGCAATTCCTGGGCTTTTAAAAAAATGCGTTCTCAGGCCTTGCCTGTGAGTCAGAATCTGTCCTGCCAACATGCTCAGCCGATTCCTATGCACGTAAGTCTGAAAATCACTGACTTGGGTAACAAGTTAGCAGTGCAGTCAAAGGGCTTCTAGAAGTGTATCTGAAAGGGTTTGTAGGGAATTGAGTACGAAGACAGCATTGTAAATGCAGTGCGTTCAGTCATTTTAAAATCAATTTAAAACTCCCCAGGATGAATGGGTAAATTAGGAAATAAATGAAGCTGGGGAGAGCAGGAAGCTCAATGCAAGAAAAAATGAAAGGCAGGAAATTGGGGGCTGACTTTTTCCTTTCTCCCACTCCCCTTTCCCACAGCACAATGCTGTCCAGCCCAAGACTGTTCCTCTCTAAATATTATGTCTGCTTTTACTCCCACGGTACGTCTGTGCCATTTTCCTCAGCTGGGGTACTGATTGTCTAAGCCAAGCCTCTTCACATACATGCATCCTCAGGAGAGTTTAAGGAGCTCCTTCCCCTTCGTGCAGCAGCCCTTTCCAGCTGTGTGTGTGTATCGTCTGCACAGGAGTCAGAAGGAAGCAGGTGCTGGTAGTATCTTGAGAATCGGTTGGCTTTTAGGTTCAGATGTAGGATGTTGTTTCCCAAAGCATGTTCCCAAGAACCCTAGAGGTCCCACAGATGTCAGACCCACAAAAACAGTGTATCAAATAAATTGTGGAAATGCAGAGAATCTAAACTCTTCCACTTGTAAATTACATGCAGGTTAGCAATGTTAAAGGAGGTGGCCCTGCTTCAGAGACACCAGATTACCAGATGCTGCCGGCGAGGGGAGGTGGGCCAGGGCATGAAGTCAGCCTGAAAAAGGGATGCAGGAATTCTACTGGTGTGGCAGGGCTGGGCATACACTGTATCCTGAAAAGAGTAGGGAAAAAGACTTGGGGATAAAATTTGGACTTAGACAATATCTACCCAAGCACATTTTGCTTCTTACTTCTTTTACGAAATA
Source organism: Chinchilla lanigera (assembly GCF_000276665.1). Classification (NCBI taxonomy): domain Eukaryota; kingdom Metazoa; phylum Chordata; class Mammalia; order Rodentia; family Chinchillidae; genus Chinchilla; species Chinchilla lanigera. The sequence continues at coordinate 10,470,936 of NW_004955448.1, forward strand.
CCCCTTTGTTCTTATCAAGTTTGGGAATTACACTGGATCTGCAGCGCTGCAGGAAAAGCTGAGCTTTGGTGTTTAGAGGCTAAGCGCCTTCGGGGGCCGTGTTCTGAGATCTTGCTTGTGTGGTACCTCCGAAGGCATTGTGAACCTTATCAGCTTAAGCACAGGGAGTGGCAACAGGGAATTCAGCAACAATGACAGACAGCACAGAACGACCTGCAGCTGAATGAGGGTCAGTTCCTAAGCACAATTTTTACTCTCATCTTGGCCTTCAACAGCCTTTCTCTCTCCACAATTGGCCACTACTCCCCAGTTGTCTTTCTGCTAGAAATACCAACGTTAGACATTTAACTTTTATTTTATGAGAATATTTCCCAGGGCTGTTTTAGGAGTGGACATGCATCCAGTGTCACTTGGGGTATGCTTCTCCCTTTGCCTGTATCCCTCCTCGCCTAGTTGCTCCTTGCTTTAAAGCATCTCTGGGCTTTGGGGGTTGAAAGACTTAATTAACCTGCACATCTGATTCCTTAAAGCGCAAAAAATTTTTGAAACCACACACAAACACACACACACACACACACACACACACACACACACACACACAGAGGCAACTGAAAGGAAAGTAGTTGCAGTTGTTGCATTTTACTCATCAACTGAATCATAATTAACTTGAAACATTAGGAATTACATGTATTTCAAGGAAAGAGTAAACAGTGGTAATGGAGTCTCTCTGATGAAAAGATACTTGTATATAAATATTTGTGGTTACTATTAGTCTGTATTATTTATCCTTCACAGTCAAGTGTTTTGTCCTTTTCTGAAAAAACATCACATCCCTCTCAGGGAAGAAGTAGATCCATATCTCTTCAGTGCTACATTATATCTCCATCATGGTGTCCACCATTATTAATAGTCTGAACACCTTACTTTTAATGTGGAAGACCAGAAAAAAAATAGAGTGAGAAAGTGTGGATTTGCACCCTATCTCCTCTGCCTAACAGTAGGACAACCTTTCATCACTCTCAGGTTCCTCATTTTTAAAGCAGATATTATTACAAGATTATTCATAATGCTAGAATTACGGTAGACGTACATTGCCATGAGCAGGTACACTCACTGCTGAGTAATGTACATAAATTCTCTCATTTAAGCCTCCAACATCAAACGAGAACCTTTTATCTTTGAGCCGAGATGAGCTTTCCAAGCACAGAAGCCTTCAGAGACCTGACAGAAGAAATAAGCTGTTGACTTAACCACAGAACACAGTTAAAACTCAAGAGGATAAATACCCTTAATATAAAACTGTTTAAACTCCTACACCTCTATAGAAAAATACGCAAAACTAGAGATGAGGCATTCATAGAAAAGAAAGTACAATAGCTAAAACCACTTAAATATTTACTGTCGCCAATAAAGAACTGAAGTAAAAAGCATGCCACTTTGTCCTGTCAAATTAAAAACAACAGCATTTTTTAAATGAAAGTGTCTAAGGCAGCCAGAATGTCGTGAAAGCGGCCCCTTTACGCTGCTGGTGGGCATGTGAATCGGAACAGCTTTTCTCTAGAGCAATGTGACAAAATGTGTCAAGAGCCTCAACAAATGTTCGCGCACAGCTGATCTGGCAATTCCACTTCCAGAAACTTATCCTGAGGAAATCATCAGGCGTGTGGGCGGGGATGTATGTAAAGATGCTAACTTCCATGTTATTTTTGATTTCACACAACCCAAATGGCTAACTGTAGAGGAAAACCCCACAGGATGGAATGATAGGCCATTGTGCTTTTAAAAAATATGAAGTGATATGAGAAAATGTCAAAATATAACAGAATATGATGTCATCTTCATAAAGTGAAAAAAATCCATAAGTAAGATGAGAAACTAAGAAGAAATATATCAAATGTTAGCAGTGATCTCTACAGGGTGGGATTATGGGGAGATTTACATTTTTATATGCTTTTCTCAATTTGTTTGGTGGGATCCAGAGTAGGAAGAAGTGTTGGTCTAACAGTATTCTTTAAATTATTAATGAAATGTTTGAGGGTAAAAAAATTGTGATTAATGTAAATAAAAATATGTTTAGGGTTTCCCCAATATCTGTAGCGTAGTGGATAAGGAAATCAAAGAGACAGACATAGAATCACAGGTATATTGACACAGCGCTGCTAGGCTGGATATCTTTTAGACAGATCTCCTTTCAAACCCAGGCTAATGTTAAACATCACTCATTAACTCTAATGTTATCTACTAGTTTTATTTTTGGATTTCAGTTCTTCCCTGCAGTTTTATGACTATTTGAGGGGCTTGGATGAGAATCTTTTTTTTTTACTATTACATGGATTGGAAAATGGGTTCACTGCTACTAAAATAAATTTATTTAAAGTAAAGATGTCAAGCAATGTGCTTCTGATTGGTCTGAACTATTGAAAGTACCAACCCTGCATGGGAGGGTGCTTTGCTTTGATTAAGGTTCCTAGTGTACAGTTGTAAGTAGTTATGGAAATGAAAATGAAAGGTATGCTTGCTTCCCCTAACAACTTTATGATTATTTTCTTCGAGGTCAGAATTGTGCTAGTCCAGAAAAAAAAAATTAGCATCACATCTGTAAAAAAAGCAACCTATCACTTTGTGGCTGTCTCTCTCTCTCTCTCTCTCTCTCTCTCTCTCTCTCTCTCTCTC
>NW_004955448.1:10474663-10501380 GCF_000276665.1 Chinchilla lanigera
TTGGTTTTTCTCCGGTACCGGGAACCGAACTCACAACCTTGCGCTTGCCAGGCAGGCGCTTTTGCCGCTGAGCTAAATCCCCAGCCCCCAGCATGGTGCATTTTTATTGGGATTTTATGAAAAGTCAAGTATTGTGAACATATCCAAAGGATCACAGTGGTATAATTTACCAAATCTTTTTCCCACGCATGCTAACCTAGCTTCTCTTCAAAATATCAAACAGATTCGCCCAGTTTCAATTCTCCAGCTATTCCAGACTTTACCTTTAGAGTTTCTCACATTTTAGCCCTGGTGAGAGGAGGCTAACTCCTGAACAGAAACACCAGTCCCAGGACCGTGAGGTTGGTGCAGGCAGGTGCTGTGACTCTGGCCCTGGGCTCAGTTTGAACACCATCGTGTAGCATCTACCAGCTCCCAGGCGCCACTGGACATCAGTCAGATGAGTTCATCTTCTTGCCACAGAAGGACATATAAAGAAGAGATGGACAAGATCTAGGAGAAAACCACATCTGAGATCAGAGTGATGGCATTTAGGAGAAGGTGCTGGCCTTCCATGTCTTTACCCTGCCATCTCTAGGGGGTGAGAAAAAAGACTGCGGTGCTAAGTACTCTAGTTCTATCCCTGTAACGATTGTTTGACACCAGGATGATCGATACCTAGACTGCAGATCTCTGAGGAATTGAAATTAGAGCCAGAAAAGACGGGTTCGATGTCAGCTTTCAATAATTCAGATGCTCATGGGCTGCAGCCCATCTATTTATTTTTCATCTAAGGTTACAATTCTAAGAAACTTAGCGAGTTGGACTGCCTATGGTTGTGGTGTATCTGCCCACTTATCAGCATTTTTTTTTTAATTTTCTTGAAATTTTAGGCACAGAAAAATGAGAGAGAGTCTATCAGACAGAAGTTGGCACTTGGAAGCTTCTTTGATGATGGCCCAGGAATTTATACCAGCTGTAGCAAAAGTGGGAAGCCAAGCCTCTCCTCGCGGTGAGTGTTCTTTTGCATTGATTTTCTGATATGTGCCTAAGTGGATTTTGTCACCTGACTATACGTCTAACAAAAATACCCTCTAATTCCTCAGGTAGTTATCTCTCCACAATACTATCATCTTTGTCTAAGTTTTAGACTGTTCTTCACCTATCGGTTTATTAGTTGTTGGTTGTGGCTCACTGCCCAGCTACTTGGGTCAGATTTTCATGTTTCACTTCTCATTAGACATCATATTGATTTTGCAGACTGATGGAGGAATCAAGCCACACTTCTAAAACAAGCTGACTGACGCTTTAGACGGGTTGCAGACTACCAGATTTCCCATTAAGCAGTCCCAAAGCACCCAGAATCACCCCGATATCTTTAGTTGCAGTGAATGCCAGTAACCGAGAAGTACAGTTCCCACTTGGATTACTCAGTGTTTGTTACGCTACTTAGCCTGTCCTCCAGGTGGTTTTCCTTTGTCTTAATTTATTTCAGGGTATCACCCACTTATCCTAATGTCTTTCAGAATATTACTGGTAATTTGCATAATTTTAAATTCTTAATAAAACCTATTTAGATTATAATTTTACCTAGAAAACAGACCAGAGATCCTCAGACTTTGGCATGCTTATGACTCATCTAGAGATTTTGTTAAAGTAAAGATTCTGACCAGGCCTGGTGGCCCACACCTGTAATCCTAGCTCTCGGGGTGGCTGAAGCAGGAGGATCATAAGTTCAACCTCAACCTGGGCAACTTGGCAAGTTAACAACTTAGTAAGACTGTCTAAAAAAAAAGGGCTGAGAATGTAGCTCAGTGTAAAGGTTCATTTCCCCAGTATGGGTTCAGTCTGAAGTTCTGGAAGAAGAAAGGGGAGAAAAAGAAGAAGAAACTTTGATTTAGTAGGAGTGGGTAGGGCTAAAGATTCTGCATTTCTAAGAAGTTCCTTGCTGCCATTCCACGGGAACCTTCATTAAAGAAGGTAGAGACAATCTGCAGATTGTTCTAAGCATGGGCGCTGCAAGTGGTGAAGTACACTGACGATTGTTTTCAGGAAAATAGTAGCATTCCAACTTGTGAGTGGTGTGTGTGTGTGTGTGTGTGTGTGTGTGTGTGTGTGTGTGTGTTTACCCTTGTCTCACTCTCCAGAAGCACCAACTTTTCATCCTTTGGTTGTCCCTTCTGCTATTTACGTATATATCCTTAAATAAAATGTTTTATCTTCTTAGTTTTTATTTTAAATAACCATCTATTGACTGTCACCTATAGCAAATTGGAGTTTATCTGGGGTTTTTTTACAGCTCTCCCACAAACATATCTATATATTCCATCTCTTATTCTCCTTTTATTACATCACAATTTAGGCTCAAATAACTAATGTTACATCAGTAAGAACACACATTATTCTTTCCATACCATGTTTAAAAAAATCACTTACTTAAGAAATTTTATTTTTTCTCATTAAATTAGGATTGCTTCCTTTTTCATTTGCCAGTTTTGACTGCTACATTATATTTTACTAAGCAAATGCACCACAGTTTTGCCACTTTTTTGATGATGGACATTGTGTCGTTCCAAAGGGTTTTCTCCCATAAACAGTGCTGCTTATGAATGTTTGAAGTGTACATAAGAGTGAACTCACTAGAAAAATACATGAACGTTCAGACTTACTAGACAGTGGCACCTGTTTTCCAACATTGTTACACCAAGTTATACTCCTGTCAGCAATACCTCAGAGATCTGTGGATCCATAGCCTTTCCAGGACCTGAATTTGCCAATTTCTTTTGAAATTTGTATTAATTGAAGGAGTTTAAATGGTATTTTGTTGTGTCTGTTAGCCTTATTTATTTTCCCTTCTGTTAAATGTCTTTTTGGATTTTATGACCAAGTTTCTGTTGCTGTCCGTGTGTTTCCTACTGTCTTATCAAAGTCCTGTAGACATAATACTAGTCTTTAATAGAGTATACATATTGCAGATACCTTTTCTCAGGCAGTAACTTGTCTGTACTTTATTAATGGGTGGTTTATAACCATAAGTTCTTGACTTTAATATAATAAACTTTATCAAACCTTTCTTTTTAAAATATAGTGAACTTTATCAAATCTGTCTTTTCTAGTCAGTGTTGTCTGTATCTTATATAAGAAATCTTCCTGTATCCCAAGACTTAATAGACATTTGAGATTTCCTAACAGGAGCTAAAAGTATTGGTTTTTGAAAGTCTATAATCCATCAGGAGCTGATTCCTTGATATAAGATAGAAATCTAATTTCATCTCTTTCCTCACAGATGACCTTTTCTCCATTATATTTATAAAATAATCTCTTTCTTCACTCACTCATCTGATAGACTACTCTGTAGATTCTGTACATTGATAGGAGTACATTCTATAAGATTTGTTACTATTTCTATCCCTGCACCAAAACTATAGTCTTAATTACTATAGCTTGAAAATAAGTTCTGATACCTAGACAGGGAAGTCTTTGTCCTTACACTTTTTCTTTGGGAAGAAAGGAAATTAATGCTTTCAATGAAATGAAAAAATATAATCTTGTTCTTCCATTGTTCCATATAAATTTTAAATTATCTAATTACATGTAGCAAACCACTTTCTTGAAATTTTTTACTGGATCATATTGAGGGATTAAAAGCCTGGCTATCAGTGTTTTAAGACCATAGCAGGGGAATGAATAAAAGTTTAGCATGTAGAATTTCACTCTCTTTTCTAGATTTTAGTAAAGCATGTCTTTGCCACCTCAGTTGTGCCTGCGTGTCCTTCCAGTCCAGGGGCCCTCTGATTAATCAGTAAAGTTCCTGATTCTGCCAGGCCTCGATTGGGTAGGGCAGATAGCCAGTCTAGGCGGCCTTTTAGGCATTCAGTCTTTCTTTGTGTTCCTGCTCCATTCCCGCCCTTCAGGTGTATCTAAGTATTTCCAGGACTCCGCTGTGCAAACCCCTGTGCTTCGTCCACCAGCTGCTCCTATGGGCCCCTGCAGACTAAGGTAGTTAAGTCAGAGATCTCTCAGGCATCTGCATTTTATCTTCCAAATTTTTTCAACCTCCCTTGTGTGCTGTTTTCATTCCTTTTTCTTTATCCATGTCTTTCTTCCTTTACCATTATAGTAGGATTTCAGAAGAGTGGATACCTGCCTTCAGTATGCCGTGGTTGAGTCTCATGCACATTTTCAATGTCTATTCCTCAAGTAGAAATACCTTCTCAATAAAAACCCACCTGTAACACAAAATAGTCCTCTGGTTCAGGAGAATGAGGAGCGGGATTAGACTACCCGGAATACCACTGCCTAGAAAATGTCTCCCCCAGACCTTCTCCCCGCTGTCCCTTCCCATGCCCCCTTTGGTACCTCTCTCCAGCTCTTCCCTGAAAGTCCCCAAAGCCCACCTAACACTTGTGGCAGAGAAAAACTTGGAAGTCACTGAGTCATTTACTCCCTTCGGAGACATAGAGAACTGAACACATGCATTTCACAGTAGCTCTTAACAAGCTACACTTACTGAATTGCCATAAGGAAGATTATTTATATCCTGTTCTTTCAGATGTTTTTATCTCCACATTCTGCGATGAGCTCATCCTCTGTGAGAACACGATGACTTTTTGGATCCCCCTCAGGATGGTGGTTAATGAGACTAAATGTTTCTAAGAAATATCACTTTATCTTTGTAAATTGCAAATCTGCAAAGGTTGACTGTCATCCTTCTCATCAGTAATTACGTGGGAGAAAAACCTTTAGGAAAGTTCAGTTGCCAATGTATAACTTTTTTCTAAAGAATTACAGCCCCTAAATAAGTATTGCGCTTTGGATCCATTTAAAAGTTGTCGGTATCTTGAGTTATGGAGTATGGTGCTCCAAAATGCGTCAGAGCACGTGTATTGAGTTAGCTAAATAACTGAACCAGGTAAGCCTTGTATGAATTTACTACTTTGAAGAGCTCGGTATTTAATCTTAAGCAAAGGTGAGGACTTGATATTAATCAGCCAAGTCACAGATTTTAATGTTTTGAGCTTATTTTTTTAAGGTGGGTCCTGCCTATTGAAGTAAATGAAGCCTTTGGCAAACTAATGGAGTTCTGTTTGTGCTTTTTAAAGGATGTCATTTACCTGTAAAGCTTACCTGCATATTCAGTATATGAGATGCTCTAAAGGGGCCTGCGGGGCCAGCAAGCCTGGCATTTAAGCTGTGCCTGCAAGTTTGAGTTCTCCGTTTCAGCTGCTGGATTTTCTGGATATGCTATCTCCTCGAGCACTTTTTGAAAGAGTGACAAATTGAAAGCTAGGCTTACAATAATCCCATAAAGACATTTCATGCCTAATACTACAGCAAAAGAATGTTTGATATTACTTTATAACTCAACTAATTAAAAGTTGACTTCTACTTGAATGGCAAATATAAGAAGTATCTTTTTTTTTTCAAAATATGCTAATCCATGCATAATCAGCTTTCTCAAACTGAGACTATAATTTTTGCTGTATTTTTAAGAAAAATATTATGGTAAAAAGATTTTAAAAGCTTAAGAGAAAATATGAAAAGTAAATTACCTATTTTTGAAATAAGGTTCCTAAGAAATACTAGGTTTAGTCATGTTCTTAGAAAATTATTTTTTCTTTTATTACTAGGATAATACTTCCCTATACAAATTATCAGCCAAGTTAATCCCCAGCATTCTGTTTCACATTCCAAGTCTATATATACCCAGCTCAATGTTATTAAGGAGGTAGGAACTGGCCTAGCTGCTGCGGAAACACATGAAACCGTGGGGACTGGTAGTAGATATCTAGGAAGTCTTTGATTTTTCAAACATTGCAGCCTGATCTGACATTGTAGGGAAAACCTTCCCTGTCTTTTCCACTCTCCTTTCTTAGAACAAGCACAAAGTAAATCTCCTTCTCACTTCTCTTCTTACCCTACCCCAAGATAGACTTTATCTCCCTGCATGTAGGTATAAATACAATGTGATATACTCTTTATAAAGTAAGCAATGGGGTGGTATAACATAGACTAGGATATACCCTTCTCTCCAGCATTATGAATCTTAGGAAAAACAAAAATTCCCCAGAGATCTTTTTTGAGCAGCAGCATGAATAATGATTACTGGTTTTTTTGTATCTCAACCATCCCAACATCCCCAATCAAAATTCATTTCTTTCTTGAGCCTTATTGGTGAGTGACCGAGACAAGACCAATAATAAACACCTGCCACTTTCTTCCGTGTTTGGACAGGAGGGTCAGAAGCAGGGGCTATAGAACCCCAGGGAGTTGTTACCAACTAGACCAGCAACATGGAATGGAGAGAGACTTTAAAAATAGGGTTCACAGGGGCTTTGAGTAAGAGGAACTGAAAATCTGTATGTATAATATGCGACAAAATCAGAGGTCAAGCCAGCATCCTTCTTCCAGGAAAGTGAATCATCCTCTTGTCTCTAATAGTAATAATTTTTGCATAATTTCCTGGAAGAAGTAAGCAGATATATTCATATCTGTCCAGCATGGGTGAGGAACGAGGTTGACCTGTTTCAAATTCACTCTCTGTGACATCTTTCTTGAAGTAAAAGGTTCATACTAAGGCAGCCTGGGTATAACATGCACCATATATTTAAAACTTTATATTATCTCTCGTATGTGTGTAATAATTCGCTTAGAAAACTCTCCATATAAGTAGCGCCAGATACATGTCACTGCAAACTGTAGCTTATAAATTGCTCACACTTTTGGAAAAGTCATTGGGTAATCTACAGGAAGAGTATCTTTTTAATGCTGTCCTCCAAGGCCTACCTTCTAGTATTCTAAAACGTTACACAATTTCAAAAAATGAGGCAAGATTTAAAGTGGACCTTTTAAGGAGCAATAAGATTAAAATGGCACAACAAATTTAATTATGTAAGCAATTCTTCTCCTTCGTAAACCTCAAAGAAAAGCAAATTGGTACTTGTGAAATTTTCTTTGTCTAATAAATAGCCTCACTTTACAATAATGCCAATGACCCCAGTTTAATTAGGTGCAATTAATTTTGTGCAAGCTGAATTTGGCACCTTGCTAGAGGCATAACCAGCTGTACCCCGTCTTATGAATTTTTTTTATCACCAGTGAGAATTCAGTTGCCTAAGCTATTGCAAAAGGCGTGAGAGGCATGGGGAAAAAAGGCCACGGGGCTACATTTTGTATTTAAAAATGGCTCCAGCGGACAGCTGAATGTTTAATTAAAAGAGCTTCTAGGAATTATTTTTCATTGGGGCATCATCTTTGACAAGTTGTCATGACTTTATCACGGCGACGTGCACACCCTTCGGGCAGTGGTTGCACACAGAGCCCACGGAAAGACCAAGCTCCTTTGAAAGTGCATGGAAGCGTCTTCTGCTACTAAAAACACCCTTGCTGATCATGGTCCTCCTGTTCAATCTTCCTTTTCCTTTCTTCCTTTCTTTGTTCCTTTCTCTCTGTGTGTGTGTGTGTGTGTGTGTGTGTGTGTGTGTGTCGGAGGATTGAACCGAGGACCTTCACACTCAGTCACATCCTGGTCCTTTATTGGGGGGCAGGGTTTTGTGATCTTCCAAGAGCGCTGCAATCAGAGTCACGTTCCGCCGCATCCAGCCTTCTGTTTAATCTGGCAAAATCTCCTGTGCCCCTCATAGTGTTCTCATTCAGATTGGCCATCCTGCACATTAAAAACCGTGGAAGATGTTTCTACTTTGGACAGAAACCTTTACATATTGCTGTTTGCAACACATCAGAAAGGGGAGGAAAGCTCCAAGGGCCACGCTGTGTACACAGTGGATAGAATATTTACGCATGGCTTTTGAAACGGCAAACGGTATCATTAACAGCTAAACAGCTCACCTTCCAACCTTATCCCCCATCCCTCAGCCTTCCAGCTCCTCTCGCCGGAGACCGCCACTGCCCCCAGATGTTGTCTCCCACCACACTCCGTTCCCTGAGGTGCTTTTGCACCCGCACCACACTCCCAAGCTTTTCTCCAAATCAGCTCGTTAGAAAGGCAGTGAAGTACAGTGGGTACAACAGGGTCTTACGAGCCAGAGGGCCGGGCGTGGAACCCTCACCGGTACCAGGGCCTCTCACTAATGACGTGACTGGCTCGGTTTCTTTATCTTTAGAATGCGGTAGTAATTGTGCCCACTTCCTGGGGCTTCTATGAGGAGGACAGGTGCAGGGTTCTGGAGACCCGGACCAGGGTCAGGTTGTGTCAGTGTTATTGTTATTATTACCCTCAGTCACCACTGATTATAAGACAAATAGTTCTTTTATGGACCACCTCCAAAAACAGAAAAGAAAAGCTACTGCCAGGGAAACGGTGGCACATACCTTCTTTGCACTGGGAATGTTTCAGTTATTGAAAGAGTCTTTTTAGACGTGTTTAGATACCACTTTCTCATCTGTATCTTTTGTGAATGGAAAGGAAGAAGAAAAGGTGAATATTTTGGTGAGGGTTGTCCTGAAGCTTTTCACATCAGAGTCCAGCTCTCCATGTAGCCATTTTTCCAGAGTTGTCAGCATCTCCGTTTTCCCTGATGTCACCCTTGGTACCATAAGAGGCTCGGTGGATGACCTTCCAAGCCACTGTCCTGACGTTCTTATCAGAAGGCATCCACAGACAAGGCCCCGCCTCTTCAGAGACCCTGACCTGATTCACTGCTAGGGTTGTGGTTAAGTAATACGGTAATGCCACCAGCTGCCTGCAGACCGGTGACTGTGAAATACATCCTGATTTTAAAGATTATAATATATGAATGACCGTGCCTCATAGAATCAGTGCGGTTCAAGTCAGAAGTGGTAGTACACTACCGGGATGTGCCTGTATTCCAGGACTCCGGGAGGCTGAGACGGAAGGATCACAAGTTCATGCCTCGCCAGAGTTTAATGAATTAGTAAAACTCTGTCTCAAATTTAAAAATAAAGAGGGGCTGGGGAAGTTAGTCAGTGCAGAGATCCTGAGTTCAAGCCCCAATATTGAAAAATATAAAACTAAAAAGAATCAATGCCATTCAGTAGGTTTACCGTGTTTTTAAATCACTACTTAAAATTCAATGGTCAGAAAGAGAATATTTTTGAGATAAAATTTACTATGGATCCTACAGTATTTTAAAACTTGAACATAAGAAGTGATAAAAAGCAGTGCTTCAGCGTTGAAGAGAGGAAAAGAATTTGAGTTAAGTTTCTCACCTAGAGCTTGAGGGTGTAGCTCAGTGTAGAGCACAGGCTTAGCATGTGTGAGGCCCTTACGTTCGGTCCCCGGCATGCACACACAGAAAGAATTCGCGACCATTCCCCTCAAAAATACACAGGCATTCACTGCACTGCTGTGTTCACTCCAGCCACATGAGCGTAATCAAAGGTCTGCATGGGAATAAGCATCTCTGCTCCAGCCTGCATGGCTCCAGCCGCTGCAGCTCAGTAGGTAGGACAGATAGAAATTTAAACTCGGGCTGAGCAGAATAAACAGGCAAGCTGACTTCAAAAACACAAACGGTTAAGTTTATAGCAATTCCTTTAGGATCTGTAATTTACGGCCCATCCAAGGAAGATCGCATGGAGACTGGGAACGGATGTCAAGAGTTAAATCAGAGTCCATCCACAAACTGTTCACTTAGAAGGAAATATGTTTCTTGCTGCCCACGGATCTCCCACCACCCTCAGTACCCTGCCAAAAACGAAAGCTCGGCCTGACTCATCGGTGAGTCACGGTGCCCGCATCGGCATGGTCTGAGTCAGACGCATAGCCCCGCTCTTCCAGCTGTCAACATTGGACCTACTCACCTTGTCTCCAACACACAGTTAATCATCAGCTCTGCTCTTCTCGCCTTTTCCCTTTTTATTTCTTGTTAATGCCCACACTTGGCAACTCAGAGGCATGCAGAAGAGAAAAAGCCAAAGCCAAGTGAGTCTCCTCCACTAAAAGTTATTTGGAGATATTTTCTGCCATTTTTCCTATCCATAATATATCTATGTTTTGATTGGAACCGTAGCGTAGCAACTACTTTTGGGCATATTCTTCACTCAGTATATCAGTAGCATTCATCCATGTATAACAGTTCTTCTGTTACGTACGTTTTTTACCAGTTGCATAATAGCCCATTGTGTATTTAACCCTCTTATAATTAATCTTTTACTGTTAGTCATTTGTTTGCAGCTTTTTTTTCATTTTTGGTTGTGTTTTTGCTTTTTTTTAATCCTTCCCTCTCTTTTTTCCCATTCATGAGTTTATTTGTTCCTTCTTAAAGTGTCGTAGTTCCTCAAGACAGACTCTCCTGGAATAAGGTACCAGCATGGTAACCTTGTGTAACTTAACCTGTCTGATCTTTTGTTTTCTCAAATGTGAAATGAGACTTGCAATTTTTGCTTTATGGGTATCCAAGGGTTAGGGGTAAGGTATGTAAAGTGCCCGGCACATTACAGATGCTCAAAAATAGTAACTCTATTTATTTCAGAATATAGGTTGCTTGGAAATGTTCTAGCCTTGATTAAAATGAAGAAAGACCACATTTGGCATCCAGGAGAGATGGCTGTTTTATTCCTAGTATCCATTCATGCTAGAGAATATTTCTGTTGAAAATGCATTTTCCCAACATTAAGATCCTATAATTCCAAATTCAATTACATGAAAGTGGTCATTAGTGACGGAAATGGACACCGATGTGAAATGAGAACCAACAGCTGTCTGAGGAATGCAAGTATTTATAGCTCTCTGGAGATTTGGATTAGGCTACAGGAGCTGACAGGGCTGAAAGAAAAGCTAGTAAAGGAGGTTCCCCTTCTCTGTCAGCTGCTTTGCCAGTTAGAAGACTCTGTGGCCACAAGGGGTGCGGTGCCCGTGAGCCACCTTCTGAACATGTACGGAAGGAAACGTCCAGAACTAGCCTTAGGAGAGCAAGCAGAAAAGGGAGTATGTGTAAGATGAGGAGAGGAATACCCAGAGAGGGCCTCTCACTCACCCGCCCGCTGCTGGGCAGCTAAAGGCTGAGTCCGGTAAGGTGTAGGGTCAGGACAGGACAGAGAGAGACGGGATGCTCCCCCTGTCGGTCCTCTCTTGGGCACATAATTAGAAACAGTCCTCTTTGGGGCTGGAGATTTAGCTCAGTGGCACAGCACTCGCCTGGCAAGTGCGAAGTCCTGAGTTTGATTCCCGGTACCGGAAAAAAAAAAAAGAAATAGCCCTCTTTGGACGGACGCATAATTGCTGGAGGGTTGGCTTTCCCGTCTCTCTTCTGCATTCAGACCCACCCTGAAACAAGCCTTAATTCATTCGCTAAAACCCTTGTCTTCTGTAGTTCCCCACTCTTTCCCTTTTCTCGGTTAACACCTTGTGTCGTCAGTGCCCAGGTAGCGAGGGTTTGGGTTCTCCTGTATGCGTTAGGGGTGCTGCTGTTATTGTTGTTCCTGTCTAGTGCTCTCAATAATCCACATTTGTATTCGTACATTTTTATTTATGATCCAAGTGGTAGGTACCTGGTTTTTTTCCTGTGTTAACTACTATGCATCCACTTACTTTAGTGGCCAGCAAAAAATACAGATGAGTGAAGTGGCCCAGATAAAAATCAACAGAAAGCAGTGAGAACTGTACCAAGCTAAGTGTTTTTCCTGGCGGAAAGAGACAGCAGCTCCTCAGCAGCTGGCTGCCGGTGCCATGGAGTTTATAGAGCTCTTACTGCCTGATCATTAAATGAATGAACAGTTGGACAACCCTCTCCTGTACCTTACATAGTTATAAAAATGATTTACTTCAGCACTTTCGTGTGATGGAGATATATTTTGGACCTGTAATAGTTGAAGCTGTTATACAAATAGCAGTCTTTCTTTAAAATCCAAGAAAGTGACCATCCTATTACATTACACGCCTGTTAGCGAAAGGAAGTGAACACAATCCCAGTAAAATAAAGGTACAACCTTGTATTTTCAGAGTAAACCTCGGGAAGTGGAAACTTATCTTTTTAAATGTAGGAGGCTTCTGTAACTCTCATGATAATATCAATATGGAGCAGTCCATAGGGAAAAGCAGTTTGGGGGATGAAAGAAGTGTTTTACGGTTCCTTGTGGAATAGCAATTCCTTGTTCTGACCCACCTCAACATGCTCTATGAGGACACCGTCACACATACAATGTATCTGCAATTGTTCCCACATTTTTCTTCAGAAAAGTGAAATGTGTTTATACCGACCCTTGGGTAGTTAAAGTCCATATTTTAAGCTTGGGGCCAGGGATATAGCTCAGTGACTCAGCACCTGCCTGGCAAGTGCAAGCTCCTGAGTTCAACTCCTGGTACAAAAAAACCAAAAAAACTAAAAATCACCCAGTCTCCCAACAGAAACTGGAGAGGAGGAAGCTGCCTTGCCCAGTAAGCAACCAGACCCCTATGTCTGCTTACATATTTCAAGTTTGGTTGCCTTTGAAATTTTCATGAAAGAGAAAAGGATACCGTATAACAATATGGGTGATTATTCATTATGCGGAAAACTCTTTGAATAATGCATCCCAGATCCATTAAATTAAGTGGAAATAGTAAATTTTAACAGCGTGGCCACAGACTGGTTGGGGATGTTGTGTAGGGAAAGGCACGGCAGAGCTGATGGCTTACGAGCCACACCGACCATGGGCGTAGAAGTGCACGCATCAAGTCCATGGACGCATGGGAAGCTCCCTCTTCTTCGGCTTCCTACGAGAAACCATACTATAAGCAAACACAGGAGGTAGATGCCCTGTAAAATTATACTGCCAGACCAGGCAGAACCTAATACTATAAATCCAAATCTGAGGTTAAGTATCTGATGGGGGATGGATTCAAAGACGTTAGACTAAAATCTCTTGCTTTATAACCTTGTGCTGTTTACCTGTTGCCACAGTGATCATGCAACGAAAGCATACAAGGATAAGCATTTGTTTTCGCTTAAGAGCTTATTGGTTGGCTGGGCGGTTCCGCTGATAAGAGCTGGGCACGGATGGCTTGCTCACGTGTCTGCAGTGAAGCGGAGGTCAGCAAAGTACCTTCACTGCTTTTAGCTGAGCTCTCCTGCGTCGGGGGCTTCTGTTGGGACAACTGTAGGACTGAGCTCTGCTGTGAAACACTCAGCCTCCAGCAGCCGAGCCTGGACTCGTGCAGAGGGTGCCGGCTGCAGCAGTCCTTGAGGAGAAGACGTGGAGCTGGAACATTGCCACTGCACTGCTTTGTGATGGTCGCAAGAAGTCACAGAGCCAGTCCAGGGTAGAAAGATAGACTCTTCGATGGGGGCAGCTGCAGAGTCACACTACAGGAAGGATAGATGCAAGGAGGGGATGAACCGGGACCATTTGTGTCAGGCTGTCACAGTCTGGGGTGTGTTGCTTGATGTCTCTGAGATCTTGCTTGCGAACTACTGGTGATTATGTAGCCCAAGGAACAGATGCCAGCGAACATACTGTTAAACCGAAATTCAGCCCCGAGTTCAGGCGACATGAACTCTGAGTCCTGGTAGACTGGCGGAAGATAAAATGTTACCAAGGACTCTTAAATATTCGTATATCAGTGCTTGTGGTCAAAGCTGGTGCAAAAGACTCCCATTTCTAAAAGCAGAATACCGTGAATAGTTCTGGGCTTCAGAGCTGGCTTCAGACCAGCCCTTCTTTACCACAGCCCGGACCAAGGACAAAGAGAGCCCTGATTCACAGTAGCTCCTGCCCCGCTGAAAGCCAACAGCAAACTTCAGGACCATTGCATTGTTTCTTTCAGGGAGCAAACTGGTCCTGTCAGAGTATTTTGAAAGAAATGTTACTCTTATACCAAATTGTGTCAGCACTTGGCTGTGCTTGTGAGATTTCTTTTGTAGTTAAGAACTTTTCTTCTCTGCCATCTCTCAGTTCCATGCATACTTCAGTAATATCCCTGGTAACTGCAGCTGGAACTCAGCGCAGCTGTTTTCTGAGTAACAGTCTGCTCTGTAAATGTCGGGCAGACGGGGTACAGAACAGCCTCACCCCTAAGTTCTCCCCCACTCCTGGTGGATTCGTACTGTCACACAGGGAGCTGCTGCGGTCCACACTGAACCATCAGCAGATACACTTAGGCTTCTGTCTCTTCAAGTTCTGCGCCTTCTCCATCAAGAATACCCTTCAGCAGACCCTGGTGCCCTGTCAGTAGCTCTGCGCGGCACTGTCATTTGTAGTTGCTGCACGGCGTATAAAGGAGAAGAGGTTTCCTGGGTAATCAGGACCCAGGCCTTTCAGATAGAAAATCACCTGGCAAGGCAGACTTCAGCGGCATTCCGCATGCTCTGCTCTGCCAAATGCCACTCAAAACGTCAAGTAACCCTGAATGAAATACCTTGAAATCTGATCTAGAATTAACAAGATGAAGATCTTGTTTGGTTTTCACTTCAGACGGTGCTGGAGAGATCCAGGCAAATTAGACTCCCTGCAGCCTCAATTTTGCAAGGCTGGTTACAGGTGAGGCCGGATACTGGGGTGTCAGGGCCGGGAGCCTAGGGAGCTTCTTTGTCAGAAGTGAGGCTCAAAAACTGCTACGCGTGCGGAGCAGGGGTTACCTGCTTCTGACCCTGTTGCACAGAGGCCTTCACTGAGCTGGGTGGCCCCCCACACCCCACAGCCAGAGCACTGCTTGGGAACTGTGGCTAAGCTTCACCCCAAGCCACCTTCCTATTAAAACCTGCTTAGAGGCTCAAGGCAAACAAATCCTTCTTAAAACCTGAACCCATTTTAAGATGTCTTTACTAAAATCCCCTCTGAACCATTAGCTATAATGTCATATCATTTCCTTTTCTGGGAGTTACATTCCCGGTGATTACCGCTGCAAGGAATTATAAGTCTCGCCCTTTAAGAAGCTCTGTTCGGTTTCCCGCAGTGATAATGTGGCTAAGGCGATTTTCTGAATTTCTACCTGAGGCGTTTTTTCCTTTCTCCCCAACTGTTAAATCTCTCGCCTTGCCTTTCCTGAGTTACAAATGCTGTGTGGGATACTCTTTAGGTCTGGGTTGGGCCTTGTTAGCACGATCAGTTCAGGGCAGAACAACAGAATATACAACTCTTTTTCTGAGTGAAATGATAGATCTTTGGGCGTTTTAAACTCTGTTTTGTTGTGGTGCTATCAGGCCGTTGTATATTTTTCAGTATATATACAGTGACCAGATACTACTTTGCAAGATTTTGTTCAACAAATCAAAAAAAGCTACATAACCCTAGATTTGTAATTATGCTAGTCTTGCAAGGAGCTGTTTTCAACTTGTAAAGTTTTCTTTCACATCATCTTCTTGAGTTTTATTATTAAAAACGGATTGATTTTGTTTTCCAGACCAACTACAGATATTGAAAGTTGAAAATTTAATCGCTTCTCAGCCTTTTGGCTAAGATCAAGTGTGCAAGTTGAAAATTTAATTTATATGGATCAAAGGAAAACTTTAACATATTAGATTTCTGGAGGTGGGGGGTGGTCCAATAAAAGAAAGTCAAAAGGAGGTAAATCCCAGCCCAGTAAAGGGCCAAGCTGCCTAGTAGTTAGGGACAACTTGAGTACACTCTGTCAGCGAGGTAATTTTGAATCAGAGATTGCTGTGACTAGACAAGAGGTACAAGGGTGGGTGATTTTAAAGGTCCCTTCACAAAGTCAAGTCACCTTTGTCTGGGTTTCCAGTCAGAAGGGAGGACAGAGCCCAAGCCAAGCTCTGAATGAGCTCCTTCAATACTCCCTGGAATACACAGAAGAGTGCATTATTCACTCCATTTTACAGATGAGGAAATTGTAGTTCATAGAATTTTGGTAATGTGTCTGGAGAAAGAAGGAAGAATTTGAAACGAAGTCCAGCTGAGCACCCTGAGCCCATCACATTAGAGTCTGCAGCCTTCCATCCACCCTGGGCCCCTGGGCCTAGCCCTTCTCTCCTATGCCTTAAGGAGGGAAAGGGTAAAGTACTGGACATCGTAGGGGAGTGCTGTTATGCTTTTTAAAGGGGGAAGTAGAAGTAGGCCTTTGAGTAATTATAGAATTTAACAATAGGTGGCAGTACATACCCATAACAGTTGTGCTGCCTGCTAAATCAAGCGTTTTGTTTTTTGGTTTTACCTGGGTGCTGGGTTCTGGGTTACTTTCAATCAAAGAAGCATTTTAAATGCCAGCAAAGCATCTATACCATCAGAATCTGCCTCTCCCCCCCGCAATCCAATACAAATGTCAGCTATCAGATAAGTTTTTCTTCGCATTTCTCACTCTGGCAATAATAATGCCAGAGCAAATCCAGTGTCCTGTGCCCTGTAGCTGCCTAAGATCAGCATCCTACGATCTCTTATTGCCTTAGGAGCCTGCTTTTGCCTATTCTTTATCTATGCTTGCACAGAGATTGGGACTACTAGAGATTCTAAGAAAATTCTTCAAAAACTCTTGTGGGGGATATAGCTCAGCAGCGCGGTGCCTGCCTGGCAAACGCAAGGTCACCGAGTTCAATTCCCAGAACCAAAAAAATAGAATAAGATAAAAACTCTTTAGCTGAGCATGGTGGCGCACGCCTGTAATCCCAGCATTCAGGAGGCTGAGGCAGGAGGATTGCCATGAGTTCAGGGCCAGCCTGGGCTACCGAGTGAGTTCAAGGCCAACCTAAACTACACAGCAAGACCTTCTCTCAAAAGAAATTTTTTAAGTAATTAATTAACTAAAAAATAAAATTATTGCCAAACAGTACTGAAATGTTCGCAAAAAAGTTAGGACAGAGTGGAATCTGAGGCATAGCAGATACTCCCTCCTGCAGTTTCAGGGTTCACCACAAATATAATGAGCTCCCCAGAGATCTGTGACTCTGACTCTGTGTGCAGGAAGCAGTCTCAAAACCTTGCTGTGTTCTGAGGCCTCCCTCCTGACCGAGCTTCGGGTTTCCTTCCATTTCTTTAGGGTGAACCTGTGGTATTTTTCTCTCTTGGTAACATAGGGTGAGCTCCTTCAATTGGTTTTTGGCAGTTGCCCTAAGTAAAGGTTTCCTTCAAACAGCCTGAGGCTGTTGGGAGAAAAATAATTCTTTTTTCAGAAATCTTTAGCCTTGAGGTGATAGCTGTAATATAACCCTCTCTAGGTTGTCCCCTGAGAGAGGACCCTAGACGATACCAGGTAGCCTTATTTGGCCAAGGACCCCATTCATCTTGATTAGACAGAATTGTAAACTCAGCAGCTGAGAACATGTGTCTGGAATTGCACTGGGTCCTGTAACATATGGCCTTGAATTATTTTTCACTTATCATGAAACTGTTATGAAACAATTAATAGAATATTAGGAAGTCCTCTGGTAAAATCATTTTTAAGTGGAGAATAATATTGGTCACTCATTTCTCCCCTGTGAAGGATACATAAAACTTTCTGTTAGCAAAATCAGACAGTTCTATTGGCTGTGGCCAAATAACATAAACAGCTACTAGAGTTCATACCCTGTTGATTTCTACCTAGACTGCAGAGCGGGATGAACCTGCAGATATGCTTTGTCAATGACAGCGGCAGCGATAAGGACAGTGATGCGGACGACAGTAAGACTGAAACCAGCCTGGACACTCCCTTGTCCCCCATGGTAAGTCCAGACTCCCGCTGGCTAGAGCATCGTGTTGTGTCTTCCTGAGCACTTAGTTTCTTCTGGGGCTGGGGATTTAGCTCAGTAGCACAGTGCCTGCCTGGCAAGCACAAAGTCGTGAGTTCAATTCCCGGTACCAGGGGAAAAAAAAAAAAGTTTCGTCCATGTGGGTCAGGAGCAAACTTCCCAGATGATCAAAACCAAAAAGTCTCTTGGAATCACATACTTTTAAGAACTGACAACAATTAATTGAAAAATCAAAGTTGTAATGACGGTAAAGATACATCAACTTTATGAAAGTTTATGATTGCTTTCATAAACTAAGAGATATAAGATATGTTTTTAAAATTATAAGAAGAAAACTGCTAAGAATCATTTTGGGCTTAGAAATTGAGTTAATTTCTGTCCCACCTGTTACAGAAGTTGGCTGAATAACGATAAATGCTTGCTTCCGGGTGTTTTTACTGTCTCTGAAGTCTGTCCTTTCCTTTTTTACTGAAGACCAAAGAGTAGGAAATGTGCTGGTCACTGAGTCCAGTGCAGTGTCAGAACACCAGTGGCTCTCTGAGATCCTCGCTCCTCTGAGCACAAACACAAGGCCTTAGCTCTGGGTTAAATGTGTTGTTAATATTTTCGCTGTTACTAATTACTCTGCTCTTTTTACTGAAAATAGACCTTTTTATGTTACTTAAGATTGGTGTACAGCCAGTCAATCGAGCAGGTTCGGGGCGGACAGAGGGAACGTCAAGCTTCCCTGAGAGCAGACTCAGGGTACACCATTCCTCGACATTAATCACGTGTTAGCCAGTGTCGAAGCTCAGGCTGCTCTTTCTTCCTTGCAGAGCAAACAGAGTTCTTCCTATTCTGATAGAGACACCACTGAAGAAGAGTCTGAATCCTTGGACGACATGGACTTTCTCACAAGGCAAAAGAAACTGCAAGCTGAAGCCAAGATGGCCCTTGCCATGGCCAAACCAATGGCCAAAATGCAAGTAGAAGTGGAAAAACAGAACAGGAAAAAGTCTCCCGTCGCTGATCTTGTAAGCAGCAAAGGCTGAAACACCGGGGTTTGGTGGCTGTGAATGGTTGACACCCTCTTGCGAGATTATGCAAACTTGGGCTTCTCCAAGGGAGTTTGTGAAAAGTACTGTCATTGAAAAATTGTTTCTTTTTCCTTTCTGTTGTCATGCTAAAAGATACGTAAGCAATATGTAAGCAGTAGATTACTTTCACAAAAGTAAATTCTCCTCTTGATTCAATCTACTGTCTTTCTGAGAGGCAATATTGGTTGTCATAGGAATATTTAAATTCCTTTAAAGAAATTTTGAGTGTGGTAGACCTCAGTATTGCTATAATTTGCATTCCTACCTTTCAAGGGAGGTTAAATGTGTTGTTAATATTTTCGCTGTTGCTAATTACTCTGCTCTTTTTACTGAAAATAGACCTTTTTATGTTACTTAAGATTGGTGTACAGCCAATCAATCTAGCAGTGATGGGGTGGATAGAGGGAACGTCAGACTTCTCTGAGAGCAGACTCAGGGTACACCATTCCTCAACATTGAACTTCAGAATTATCTAACTAACTCCTACACGTATTCTAGCCAAGGGACCTAAGTCTCAGTTTTCTGATCTGTAAAATGGGTATGACACCAATATATGAGCACAGTTATGAGGATTCAGGGAGACAAAGCTTTCAAAGCACATTGCACAGTGCTTGTAGCATGGTATAAATTATTAAATAGTAGCTGATGTTATTAATTTCATCTATATCATATAAACTTTTGTATCCTGGTAATTCATTTGTGTTAAAGACCAATAAAGCTTTTGATACTGGCAGTGTAACATTTTGGTGCAGGCAGCGTCGCAGGCATGTGTAGATGGGAACCCGCGCTGGGAAGGTCAGAGACTGAGAAAGCTTCCAAGCACAGCATCTGAGCTGGGGGGGGTGAAGGAGGGTGGGTCCCGGAAAGGAAACTGGGTGTCCTTCCCAGAAAGTGGGCGCCTGTAGCTCTGTTCACATCTCTGCTCCCCTCCTTTGTCCTCAGCTGCCACACATGCCTCATATAAGTGAATGTTTGATGAAAAGGAGTTTAAAGCCCACCGACCTGAGAGACATGACCATTGGGCAGCTACAAGTGATCGTCAACGACCTGCATTCCCAGATCGAAAGTAAGTGTACGGCGCGCTTAGAAGTGCGTCTGAGCCGCAAGGCACGCCGGGACAGCGCTGCTTTCTTCATTTGGTTCTTTTGTGTGATTTTTTTCCCTGGGTTCTATCTGTGTGTGTGCAAGAAAAGGACTCACAAGACTCTTTTTTTGTCTTTGTTGTGTTTCTAACTATAAAATGTGAGAAGCTTTATGTATTTTTCAAGGTTCAGCATGGTACGACTCCTTTTTATTTGTCTTAAATGCCCTGTGCATATATTTAACTCAAAACATCTGTTCTCGTGGACAATGCAGTGGCTACAAGGCGCCTGTTATGCGAGCATACCTTCTACTTTACTGGTACCTACATTTGTTTTGGGTGTTAGCATCAGTCAAATCACATCGTTCATATTTTGTGGGATTCTGCAGAGTGAAAGTGTACATTACCAATGAGTGAAAATTACAGAACGACAAAGTATGGGCCTTTTCCCCCAGAATAAAGACCTCTAACAGAAGTACCCAGAGGGGATGGCGAGTGGGTGGTTAGTGGCATTACCTGGTGGTGGTTGGTCATACAGAGAACGTGCACGGCTTGGCCTGTTGAGAGACCGTCCTCACAAAGGCACAGTGGTCCGCTGGATAAATTCACGATCTCTGCAGCCTCTGGACTCTGTGGTTCTGTAAAATCCTACCGGACTTACAGATTAAAAGGAATTCAAGAGAGAAACCAGCCAAAGGGACGTTCACGCCAGCCAACTATAAAAAAGCACTTCTAAGCCAAGCAGAAAAATTTGAACAATAACTGAATGAGCATTCGGTTATTGAAGATTTGTTTTTTTATTTTACATATTATAAAGGTAATCGTGGCATGTGCATAGTTTTTAAAAGCCCTCTGTCTTTTTAGAGATACCTACTGAGGTGGTCATGGATGAAATAATGTAGCAGCTAGAATTGCTTTAAAATGACGCAGTAGGAGCAGAGGAGAGAGAAAATTTAAGATCGGCCGTGAGCTGTGCATTATCGAAACTGGTTGGATATGTAGGGATTTATTAACTGTCTTACTACTGCTGTATCTGTTTGAAATTTTCCATAGTAGCTTAAAACAATATTAGAAAAAATATTTGTATGTACTAAGGGCTCAGAAATGCAGGCACTCTGCTGAGTGATCGATGTAGAAAGCTACCCCAGGAGCACACTAGAATAAATAAAATTTTTCACTAGTTCCAAATAAAAAGTAGTTTATTCAGTGTCATGTTAATACATTCAGTATTATTTTAAAATCAAAAGAAATGATTCAAGATTTTAAGAAACCATAGATTTACAAGTTTTTTTAAAAAAAAAAAATTCTAGAACTGTATTTTAATTTCAGCTGAGAATTACTAGAACTGTTACCCATTCCAGGACTGCAGAGCCTTTCTAGTCTTTTACCACTGAAAGATCTTTTTTAGACTCTTAAATAATAAAATTTCAATCTAGTCCTTTTTGGTAGGTAGTAGATGGAATTTTATACACTGCCATATGAGTTTCTCTGTTTTTAAAATTTGAAACTAGTCTGAACTAAAGGAAGAAAATACACCATTGAAGTCAGAAACAATATGCAGTCTAACAACCATTGCTGAATTCCTACCATCTCGTTTAATGAAGCTCTGTATCATTTCTGATGTTTTTTATTACTTGTTATCGTCTTTAATGTCTGATCCATCTTGCATTTTTACATCTGATAATCTGAGCAACTTCACTGAAGATAACAATGTATAAATATAACAACCACTGTTAATTTCTGTCATCTTGTTTTGAAATCCTGTATCATTTTTATTGTTTTTGTATTGTTTTGTTTTTGTCTTCATTGTTGTTATTTTGTTACTGTTCTTTCTTCTCTTTAGAATAAAAAAAATAACAGTATGGGAGGGAGGGCTTCAGAGCACCTCCACCCTTCCTTTTGTTCCATGCCCAGGGCTCGCATCAGGGAGTCCCGTGTCTGCACCCAGCTGCTTGGGCTTCTCTGAGGGAGAGCAGCGAGAGGGAGCCCTGTGCTTTTTCATAATGGTCGTGGACAAGAGTCAATTAACTCAGTGCATGGATTTGTGTGGGATTAGAAATGTTTCTATCTAAATACGTATATTTTATTCCCAGAAGAAGACTAAGGAATGTTTTCCTTGACATCCTGCTTTCCAGAGACTTTAGGGATTGCTTCTTCAGGTTTTACACATCTGATTATTCAAGAAATCTGATTTTCCAATATTTTCCTTCGAACAACTTCCTGGGGCCACATGAAGGCGTGAAGCATTCATGGCATACCTGCCTCTCCAGCTGGGCGTCTGACGTAGCCCGTCAGGTGCCGAGAGGGTCTTCTGACTGCCGGTGTGGCCAGGAGCAGCCTGAAAACGAAGGAGAGACACTGAACATGCTCGTTTCTTCAAAACAAACTCCAATTTTTCAGACAAGCTAATTCGTGGCAACTAACAAGTTCTTTTTTTGTTTTTGTTTTTGTTTTTCTCCAGTACCGGGAACCGAACTCACGACCTGCGCTTGCCAGGCAGGCGCTTTGCCGCTGAGCTAAATCCCCAGCCCCACAAGTTCTTTTTCTATGTAACATAAATGTAACTGAATGTATAGGTTGAGCATTCTCATATTTAAAATCTCACATGCTCTGAAATGCTCAGAAAGTTTCAAAGTTTGGAACATTTCAGATTTGGGACTTGGGGGTAGTATCAATTCAAATATTCCAGAACTACTAAACCAGCAAAATCTGAAACGTTTGTAGCCCCAAGCATTCTCAGTAAAGGGTACTCCATCCACCTTTCTCCCTTTTCCCCAGTACCTCTAAAATAAGTAAACTGGTCATATTTCCCCATGATGGCTTCTCCTGGGCTTTGAGAAGCTAAAATGAGAAGTCTAAATTTTTAGAAAAACATCTTTACTGTGGTGTCTAGCTGTTTACATGTGTGTATGTGTCTAGATACATAGAAACGGTCCACGCAGAGTTAGAAGTTGTGACTTGGCTGCAGTTTTATTTCTAAGCGCTCCTTTCTTTGCCCCAGGCTTGAATGAAGAGTTGGTCCAGCTGCTTCTCATCCGGGATGAGCTGCACACAGAGCAGGATGCCATGCTGGTAGACATCGAAGACTTGACCAGGTCAGTCTGCAAAGGAGGAAAGAAGCCCGGATGGTCTGAAATTGGAAATTAGGGCAAGAACTAGCTCTGGAGAGCTGCACCCTCCGCTTCCACATGCAGCTCACCTGCAGTGAACAGTAGAGGGGAGAGGAAGCAGCCGGAACGCCTCCTTACAAAATGCGTTGTTTTTAACAGCCCTCCTCCTCCTAAGATAAATGTCAGTGCTTACGACTTTTACATTTTCACCAAAGTCAGGGAAACAGTTCTGGCGTAGGAGGACGGTCCTGAAGGACTGTCCACTGCGGAGCTGGCCCTCAGCCATCCCACGATGGCATGTTCGCAGCCCGTGAGCAGCAGTGCACTGGGTGTCACAGAGAGACACTGGCTGTCGTGTGACCTAGCTCTTGATCGTCTCTGCCATGTCCAAAAGGCAGGGACCCTGACATCTCTCTTTCCCCAGCCCCAGTGCCGTCACATTGTTCCCACTACGGGGAAACTCCAGGACTTGAATTTCTAGCTGGGCTTTCAACCAGCTGCCTCTCCGTAGAGATAACAAGTGTGCCCTTCCCCAGGGACGAGAAAGTAGGCCAGTGATAGAGAACCTTGCAGAGAGCGAGTGCAACCCAAAACCCACTTATTTATTGCAAAGTGCCAACACTGCAATTAAACCTGAATACTGAGGCTTTAGTTTAGAAAAACAACTCACACGCTTGGCTCGTGTGCTGACAGAGAGGGCTCTGTGTGCCCGCTCTGGTGCACGTGCCATAGGTTCGCCACCACTCAGCTAGGCTAGTGCTGGTCAAGATCTTCCATTTCTCAGTATTTTCCTGATAGAAAGGCGTGTCATATATTACATATTGTGGCTATGCCATGTATATGAAGTCCATTAAATAGTATAAATATTGCTGCGATTTCAACTGCGGCACCTTTTCTGAGACAGTCCGCATGAAGTCTTTAAGCCAGGAGACATCACTTGCTATTAATCTCAAAAATGTAATTCAGAGAGCCAAAGGCTCCCGAGAAAGAGCACTGCTTGTCATAATAACATAAGGAATTAACCACATGATCCAGAACCATCCCTGAGAAGTGGAAAAACATACGTACTGATACTGCTCTAGCTCCTACCATAGGATCTCATCTCAGTAGGTAATGCTAGATAACATAATTTTATAATGATGTAACATTTAATGTGATGTTTTGGTAGCAAAATAAGTGTTACGAAACTGTGTAAGATATTTTTAAGGCATATGGGCTGCACTCCCCATTGTGTGCTTTAAATATGATACTGCCAAAATCAGTAGGAATTGTCATACTCTTGAGTATTTTCATACTCACCTGCATCTGAAGTAGCACAGGAACTCTCCAGCAATATTACTGCCACCTACAGATGTATCCAGGCACTACACCAACAACTGTAAAACAGACCCCTTTTGTCAGTCTAAGCATTTGCCTGCGAGTATTGAGATTGTGGGAAATGCGTGGCGAAGCACACAACCAGGACCTACAATTTTTGATGAGAGGGTGTCTTTTCACACATTTTTTGTGTTGAGGGTGGTATGGCCGTAGGCAAGGAGCCACATTTTCTGAAAAGCATCTGAGCTGTTCCATAAAGTATGATTTTCTGTGACGGAAAAGACCTCTCCACCTCTGAACGGTGTTGTCGTCCTTGTTGAGGAGGCCTAGCGAGGCTTCTCCCTACCTTGCAGTGTCTGTTTTTAGACTTTTCATATGATGGGATCATGGAAGCAGGGCGGGTGATGGTGTGGGCAGAAAGGAGAGGAGTTACTGATTGAAGAGGTACTGATGGACCCTTTAAGTTAGAGCAGCCCTGCAGCATGGGGGGACACGGTGTCCTTCACAGTCGTCCACTTGCGGAGAGAAAGCTATACACCTGTTCCCAGCTGCAGAAAAGTAACTTTGCTTCCAGCGAACCCCCTGAAGACAACGGGCACAGCGTCCTGCCGCAAAATAAGAGCGCACATGGATAAGAGTGAGGCTGGCGGGACTGGGAGGAAATTTTCTTCACCTACTTCCTTCCCCTGTCCCACTCCTGCCATGCTAGATCTCGGCTCATACTGGTGATTCTCAACGTTGGCTGCTCATTCGAGCCTTACGAACTACTGGCGCGTGGGTCTTACTCTGAGATTCCGACTTTGTTACTGTATGGGGTGGCCTGAGCGTCAGGATTTTCTTAAGCTCCCAAGCCATTCATAGCACAGCAAAATTTGAGAACCACTGGTTTAGAGGACGCCTCTTCGGAGAAGCCCTCCCTGCCCCGCAAAGGCTTGGTTTTTTAATAGTCATGGTCGTTTTGTGATGGATCGTCACCGCTGCCTAAGTCAGGGCAACACTTCTGGCCTAGGGTAGGCTCCCTAGAATTTGCCCAGGGTCATTCCTTGCTGTCATGATTCCAGCGTATGTGCAGCCACATGGTGGGTATCAAGAAGTGTTACTACCACTCACATGGTCTGGTTCCTGATCACCAAGACCGTGTACTCCCATCCCACCTGTCTCAGGTGGAGCGTATTTGCTGTTATGTTTGTCTGTCATCCCTTCCCACCTGACTATAAACACCCTTCTCTTTAGCAGAGGTGACGTTTTCATTTAGAGCCATATCCTCAGAGCCTAACAGAGGGCCTGTAGAACATACAGTCCTCAGTAATGATGGCTTATAAAAAAGAGTCTTAGTGGGTTATGGGTGACAAACCTTTAAAAATACTTTTAACGTAATTTGTCAATGAAAACCTTTTAGTTTTATAGACTTAAACCCTTTGCCTTGCTTTAAAATTTTAATGACATTCACCTTTGTATGTATGTCTCAGAAGAGCATCCAACTTTCAAGGTGTCCCAAGGCCGTCTACTGTCTGCCCTTCCGTCCTTCTCAGAAAACCCCTCAACGTATGCTTCTGCTTGTGCCCATGCATGCACACGTATAGAACAAAGCAGCTGCTGTAAGAACTACAGTTAAATTAGCTAAAGTGGAGTCTTAGCTCATTGAGTATTAAAATATTTCCTTTTTTTTTTTTTTTTTTGTTTTTTTTTCGGTACCAGGAATTGAACTCACGACCTTGCGCTTACCAGGCAGGCACTGTGCCGCTGAGCTAAATCCCCAGCCCCTAAAATATTTCTTGAGTTGAATTTAAGAGACATGAGCTAATTTTAAAAGAATGATCAGACAATGGTCGACTGTAAAGGATGGTCTTTTCAAGGAACGGAGCAGCGATGGTGTCTTTGCCCCGAGTTCCTTTATTGTTACAGGAGTGTCGCCGTTTATTTGTGGGCTGTTGAATGTGGAAAGAATGGTGTTCTCACTTCCCTATTTCTGAAAGTATCTGTGGTTTGTCTGCACCATAGGTATGGGACATTCTGCATGAAACTAGAGTTCAACTTGACGTCACTGACTACCCAAGTCCAAGCAGCACACATAAACTGTTCCTAAACCCTTGCATACAGCGGGAAACCACGACCTTGGGTCCTTTTCTCTTGCCAAAATTATCATTTCCTTAAACCATCCTTCAAAACCACTATCTTCTGCAGCCTTCAGATCCTCCCATTCACTGAGAAGTGCCCGTTCCAGTAGTATGAACAGCTTGGCGGTTTGTCCCCCTCTGCCTCCATAGTCCAGCTGATGCCCTGGCCTAACTTTGGGCTTACAGGTCATAAAAGAGCTTGATAAATAAGAAGACTCAGCTGCCCTCTGTGAGGCCTGCCCTCGCTACTGTATGGTCCTCTTCGGGTTAACTGAGGGAAAAACCTGATGGTAAACCTTTACACCATAAAGGCATAGCATTTGTTAGACATTAGCTTTTGGAAAAGCAAACTAGATTATTAGCTCCAGGTTTCTTTTTTCTCTCCTCCTCCTCCTCCTCCTCCTCTTCCTCCTCCTCCTCTTCCTTCTCCTCTTCCTTCTTCTCCTTCTCCTTCTCCT
>NW_004955448.1:10501497-10512068 GCF_000276665.1 Chinchilla lanigera
CTTCTCCTTCTCCTTCTCCTCCTTCTCCTTCTCCTTCTCCTTCTCCTTCTTCTTTTTTTTTTTTCTTTTTGGTTTGGCTCCAGAATTCTGAGGAGTTTTCATTAATACCTGCATCCATGCCTTCATACAGGCGTTCACATAAAGTTGCCACTCAGTTACTCTCACTTACAACACCGTTTTTGGACTTTTTGTTTAACATTTATTTTCTATCTTCTGTTTCTTTATTTGCTGATTGCTCCTGTCTCGTCTCTTCACTGGAGCACATTCCCAGAAGGAACAAAGGCCTCGTTGTCTTGCTCACCACCAGATCCCCAGCTCGGGAGCCGTGCCTGGCATGAAGAAGGCACATTTTAAGTATTTATTAATAAAAGTATCCCACATACTTGCCTCTTTTCATTCCCAAACATGGCATTTTTCTTCTCCAAGGCAATAATGTCTGTAGGTCTTGAGTTAATCCAGTGGTTTAAAAATAAAAAGAATCATAATCAAATATAAAAATTAAAGAGGCCAAACAAGTTTGAGTAAGGTCCTTTTCTTTGATTCTCATGTATTTCACCCTGAGTAACTTTGAACCTCACTTTGGAGCATGTTTTAGCTGTTGATTGATTAACAATTTGGATCTTTCTAGGTAGACTAAATAACTGTTTTATTAATTTTACAGACATGCTGAAAGTCAGCAGAAGCACATGGCAGAGAAAATGCCTGCCAAGTGAAAAGAAGCCATCCAACCAGCGGACAAGCTAGAATTTATTTTGCTTCTGTGGTTGTAAAAATGCTGTTGCTAAAAGGTGGCGCAGAAACAAATAAATATCAGTGTTAGTCATTGATAATGTCTGAAGCTTAATGTCCAGTGATTGGCCTTTGCTTCTTAATTTATTTTAATTTTTTACTTGTGCCACTTAATATCAGGCATTTTAATAAAATATTGTTACAAAAATGTACAGTACTTACACCATCACAAATCATGGTTAATCAAAGAGGGTAGTTTTAACTTTATTTTTGTTTGTTTAGAGATTTTAAGTTGGAGCAGTATTTGCCATTGACTACTTCCATTCTTCACTGTAGTTTTAAAGAACTGTAAATGACGGTGCTATACAAGTCAAAAAATACATGCCTGCCTCGTAGTGAAGTTGTAGCTCTCCGTAATATGTATATTTTAATCAGTTTTCAACATTTTGTGAATGTTGACTACCTGAAGTTCATTTTTAGATGTGCTATTAACATTCTGTTGGATTCAGAGGGTTCCTTGAAAGTTTTATGTATAAATATGTAAAATAAAAATTAAAACTTTGTTTCATATGATATGTCTTCTTGCTCAGTAGCAGAAACTGGCTATTTCCTTACTCTTCACCCCTTCACAACTAAATTCCCCACCAAGAAGCTTTTACTGATGAGAAAATACAGAGGACAAGCCTGACAGCAAACTACCAGGAAAATTGTGAGAAAGTATGAGTGAGGGTTAAGGCCAAAGTTCAGTGACAAGAGCAAGCATTTCTGCTGTTGCTTACAGTTATGAATCTAGAATGTGAGCGCTTTACTCTTTCATAGCTTCTGGTCTTGTTACAACCTGGTAGTGCATTGAACTCCATTTACCAAATTCATCATATGAACAGATGGTGCTTGTGTTTACTCTTTTCCCAAGGCCAGTTGTTTCTATTTTTACAAAGTTTAACCTTTATATACTCAAAGTAGATTAAAGTAGATTACAGACTCTTTTCCAATAAGTAGAGTTTCAGAAAATAGATTTAATTAGCTAATGTCCACGCAAGGATTAGTGAACCATAAACTAAAGCACAGATGGGCAATTCAGCATTCCAGAACCACTCCCAGACCACCTAGTTTACAGGTGAGGTGTGTGATATAATCTGAAGATAGGACTTTATAAATCCACCTCCAGTCTTCTTTCTCAGAAGTGCTCAGGTCAGCATTCTGAGTAATGAAAGGAGTTGCCAGTTTCCAGACAGTCCTCTAGCAAAATGGATAATCTTAAATTGTAACACTAATCACTTCGTGTTGTAGCAGAAAATGCCCCCCACCAAGCCAGTATACTTCAGTTTGTTAGTTGCCCAGGTAACAGTTCCTGTGCCAGGTCCGGTTGCTTCTGTCTCTTAGAAACA
Organism: Chinchilla lanigera; assembly: GCF_000276665.1. Taxonomy (NCBI): domain Eukaryota; kingdom Metazoa; phylum Chordata; class Mammalia; order Rodentia; family Chinchillidae; genus Chinchilla; species Chinchilla lanigera. The sequence goes on from NW_004955448.1 coordinate 10,503,615, forward strand.
GCTGGTCGAGGGGCTGGGGATTTGGCACAGTGCCTGCCTGGCAAGCGCAAGATCGTGAGTTCAATTCCCGGTACCAGAAAAAAAAAAAAGAAAAGAAACAGCTGGTCTCTCTGATGTATAGCTGGTCACAATGATGCACATTTTATAAACCAATCCCCAGTTGACAGGCCATTCTGCCTCTGTACTTCCTGCTTGCTTGTGCAATATAAGCCCTAGATCACCAGGGATCAGGGCTTAATATTCTGGGAATGATCCCGATCAATGCCCCTCAAGGTAAATAAATCTGCCTCCAAATCCTGGGTGTCATTTCAGTGTTTCTGCTTACCATTGCAACTGGTGTGTTGGCCAGAAAGACTGAGTGTGCTGACCTCTTTGGTCACTGGTTGTGGCCTTCATGGACAGAGCAAGGACCTCTCCGGGTCCCAACAGGAAGGCACACCCTCCAGATTTCTCAAGTTCCCTTGGAGGTCTGGAGGAGGATTCCTGGTTCCCGATTTGAACAACTCACATCAGACTCCAAAAGGAGCAATCTGTCTGTCTGCCTGCTTTCCTGATTCCAATAAGAGCACCAGGGGCACCCCAGTTAGTCTGTTGGTCCTGCTCAGTTTGAGTAGAATAAGAGCTTGATCAATTCTTCTTAGTCAAGACCACCCTCAAGGGAAGCGGGATTGGAACGTTTAACCTCTGAGTGCCTGCCAAGTGAATGTGCAAGTGCGTGGAGTGGACAGCGGAAGCAATAGGCTGCTCCACCTGTGCACCAAGACTGGGAAGCACTGGTCTTGGTGGCAGATTGGGCCGTCACCTCGGGTTCCATGGCAATCAACATATATCATAATGGACGCCTTGAACCCTCCTTAGCCAAATCACGCCTAAATTCCCATGAGGGGCATGGCCAGGTGGGCATCTGAATGGTCTCTCTCTGTGGGGCACCCACCCTTTGTCTGTTGCACCATTGTTCAAGGGTATAAAACATACTCCATAGGGAGACAGAATGGGAGCTAATTAGTTAAAACCATCCCCGACTACAGGAAAAAGGCCTTTATGAAGTTGAAAATGAAACTAAACCCCTCCCTGCATCTCAAAGAAAAAAAGAGGAAGCAAGGCTCTTTCCTCCAGAGAGTTCCTCCTTGGCATCCTCACCAGCTGCTGTAGTTCCTGCCAACACCTATAGCTTCGTTCCCCACTCCCAACTCATCTACTTACAGCCAACTGAACCAACTCTAGTTCATTGCCTGCATTCGGCCACGGAGGCCAAGACATGCCTATCCTGGTCAGATGGTGTCATCTATCGCCCACCCGAGGTGACTCAGCAATTCCGAGTTCCACATTTGGACTGAGAAAAAATTGGACTGTCAGCCCTGACAAGTGAATTGCACCACTGGCCCTGAATAGATAGGACAGACCAAACCCTAACAAATGGGGCCTCCAACAGCCCATGGTCATTCCGGAGAAACCTGTGACTTTCTTGGTAGACAATCTCCCTTCAAAAGTTCCCTCTGTCAAAAAGTTACCATGGGATTCCTGCCTCTCACCCCTTCTGCCAGACACAAGCTTACAGCCTGGGAGGACATGTGCTTCACACCCAGCCAGTCAGCCTCGCTCTCATTTAACCCTGCACATTCAACTTTGACTGTTCCCCAAGATGAAAATGACACCTGCATCAGCCTGAGACAGATAACTGCCATCCTAAAGTTGTGAGAGGTATAGACTAAAGACTGGACTCTGGGCCTGGACATCAACCATGCCACCTCACCATGACCCCCACTGCTATCAGAATTCACAGAAAGCACAAACAGGCATCCAGCCACACATCAGCCTGATAAACTGTTAATCACCCTGGGAAAGATCCCCGTGCTGTCAACAAGGCAGGAAAGACGCTTTCCTCTGCTTGTCAGTTGCTCCCATAAACCCCTTCAACTAGGAAAATCCTGAGGTAAAAGGGAGGCCAGCTCACTGGGACTCAGCTGCCATAAGGAGCTAAAAACTCCCCCACCTTGGCTCCGCACCTGGGTGATGCATGACAGAAAGCCATCCTACTCATCAAAACAAACCCACAGGACCATCTGAGAGGCTCTCAGAGTCAGCCCAAGCCAGAAAAACTTTATCCTGTTCTGCTTGAGGACCCCAAGTCCAAACTGCCTCCTCCTTCTATTCATCAACCCCAAGCTGCTCAGCCGTCTGTGATGCCACCATTGCCAGTTCTGTCTCCTGCACCACAGCCTCCTGCTAATACTGAAGAACACTGCCGCGTTTTATTTTGTTTTGGTTTTGTTTTTTTGTTTTTCTTCCGGTACCAGGAATCAAACTCACGATCTTGTGCTTGCCAGGCAGGTGCTGCGCCACTGAGCTAAATCCCCAGCCCCCACTGCCACATTGTAGATGGGGCCCAAGCCTGGTTAAAGTCAAAAGTCCCTGCCACTGTGGTTGATCCTGATGCTTGTGTGAGCACAATCCATTCAAACTGGGTGTGTCCAAACTAGAACTGTAATGCAGCAGAGGGCCGTGAAGCCTTAGGTCAGTACTGCACTGCTCTCCTGGCAGACCTCAAGGAAGGAGGCAAGAAGCCAACAAACATGTCTAAAGTTACTGAAGTTACCCCCTGGAGCCCCCAATCAAAAGAAATTCTGCCAAAGCAGATCCTGTGAGATTGATGGACACTTTATCAAACATGAATTCCTATACATGCCTGGGTGCCCCATACCTCTCCTGGGATATGACCAGCCTCCCTCACACTCAGGTCTACTGTCCCAGACTTGATATTGACTCTGACTGTACCCTAGAAGGAAAAATAGCACCTACATCAGCCTGAAATGCCTGATAAGCATAACCCTGAAATTTTGAGGACTCATTTCCAGAAGTATGGACAAAGGACTCACCCTGGGGCTTGCTATCAATCATGCCCCTTTGGTGATCAAGCTCTGTCTCAAGGCGACCCCCACCTGCCTGTAAAGCCAGTTCAGGAGCTCCAAGCTGCCAACGCTGCTGCAATTGCCCTCCGTATATGTTGCCTCAGTCTTCTGCCACCCATAGCCTGCTGGTACACCTGCCTGGACCTAACGGTGCCTTCTTTGGAGAAGCCCTCCAAAGAAGGCTGGGAAACTAGTCAGGTCAGCTGTTTCTGTCCTTCTGATCAAAAAAGCTCACAAGCTCAGCTTAGGCCAAGACCTAACTGTCCAGGTGCCACATGCTGTGCTGGACCTTACCCAGCACCAAGGAATCTTATGCAAAAATCTACACCTGACCCTTGTGGCAATAAAATCACTCAATCCTACCATTTATCTGCCCACAGAGCTGGGCCTTGACTCCCTACAACTGTCTAATAAACTGTTTTTGAGCCAATCAGACTTAAAAAAATAAACCTCCCTGACAGATGCTGAGTACACCCTGTTTATGGATGGAAGTAGCTCTGTTAGAACAAGCTAGCTGTGCTGTGGTCACCTTGGACAAAGCTATTTTGGCCACAGCTTTCCTGCTATTGCTTCCTGCTGTTGTTTGGAAACCTGCTGCCAATGACACAGAAGCAGACCTGCCCCCATCATATGTTCTGCAAGCTCAAGCTGCTGCGCTGGCACCCATAGCACTGCAGCCAGCTCAGGCTTCAGAGTCTGTGTCGCTGACCCCAACCTCAGGCATTATGGTGGACTTTCCCCACTTAAAGATATATAGATAGATTACACAGAAATAAAACATAGAACTACATACAGCTTGTAACCAGTTAAAAGATTAGCTATATTTGTAGACATTCTTGCACACACAATCACCCCAGTTTTTATAACTGCCTCTACAAGTTTCAGAAATCTGGACTTAGATCTGCTAAAAAATTTACCTGGACAGCTCCTTTAAAGCTCACTGTGAAGAGACAATGCACGCTGACCTGCCCACATGGCTGAAGCCTGAGTTCATCATTCACGGGGTTGCTTCATACCTATTTGCTTTGATTTTCATGTCTTTTCTGGCTACTTACCTCAGTCCTTGCTTCCCTGCCCCCTGTTTGCTATGTTTTTTTGCCTTAAACTGTATGGATGGTTGCCCAAAGAAAATAGAACAAGAAAACACTTAAGCAAATTTGACAAGCATCCAGGACGCATTGGACCCTCTCCTAGATCACATAACTCCCCCACTACCTTGCCAGAGTAATGTTACAGAACAGGCAGGCCTGAATTCTAGTTGGTCCTTGTCTCAGAAGATCACATGTAGTATGCCCAGCAAAGACTTGCCAGGGAAGCTAAAAGAGGAGGGAAAAGTAACAGAAAATGCCTCCCCAGCCAGCATACTTTGGTTAGTTAGTTGCCCAGGTAACAGTTCCTGTTCCAGATCCAGTTGCTCCTGTCTCTTACAAACAACCCATCACTGTGAAGCATAGCTGGTCAATATGATGCACATTGGGTAAGCCAACCCCCAATTGACAAACTTATATTATACAAAACAAGCTCTAGGCCACCAAAGATCAGGGCCTGATATTCTGGGAGCAATGCCAATCAGCGCCCATCGATGTAAATAAATCTGCCTCCAAGTCCTGGTTATCATTTCAGTGTCTCTGCTTGCCATTGCATCGTGAGTCTGTGTTACTGTGTATTGAACACAGGGCCTCATGCACACTAGGCAAGTACTCTGCCACTGACCCACATCTTCAGCCTCCTTCTAGTTTCCCTTTGTAACAGGGTTGCCCAGGCTGGGCTCAAATTTGCCATCCTTCTGCCTCGGGCTCCCAATAGCTGGTATTGCGGGGATGCACCACCATGGCTAGCACTAATTGCTTTTTATTGGCTTCAGTCAAAGTTACTTCCATTCAAAATAGAAAACAATGTAGGTATAAACGTACTTTGGTTTTTGTGAGTTGGCTATTGGACAGGGCAGATAGGCTCACCATTGAGAGAAAGGCTAGGATGCTAAATCCTCTTGGCCTAAAGGTCGTGACCTGGGCCCCAAAGTCTCACACCAGCCGTCAAAACTCTCCTGGGTGTGAGTTCAGCACTGAGAATCCATGGACACCTGTGGGGCGAGGATTCTGGCCACTGAGTCCCTGGTTCTTGTCTTTAGCCACAGTGGAGTGACCTAGGTGCTTCAGGCACCACAGCTGCTGGGTCCCACCCCCGTGGATACTGACACAATTGCCCCAGATACAGGCTTGGCACCTGTTAAAGCTCCTGCAGATGATGCTAATGTTGAGAACCACTGCCATAGCCTTTCTTCTTTTTCAATTTTTTTAAAGCTACGTTTTTCAGCACCTTGCTCTTTTCTAATTAAAAAATACATTCCTATTAGTTTGGAACTTTTTAGGAGAGCAAATTAAGAAAAGCTCTATGAAGAGCACATATGCCCAAGCAAGAGAAGGGAGCATGGCCTTGTAACTCTCCTGTGCTGACATCCACACCTGGAGCCTTAACTCTAGAACTCAGCCTCCAAGAAAGACTGTCTTTAAAATCTTTGCCAGAATTGCCAATTCTAGTAAAAATTAAAAAATGAGTTTTCTCTATGTTGTAAGCAGTGCAGCCTCTTAACTGGAAATACATGTTCTGAAGAAAATCCATGACATCTAATTCTCTAAAGCCTATAATTACCACAGAAGAGCTCCTAACTCCAGAGAAAAAAATGAGATTGCACCTAGAAAGTGCAATAAAAGCACCCCTGAGGTCAAAGCTTAGCTAATTGTAAAGCAGTTTTTCCCACCACCCCCAAAAGCCTGAAAGGACAATAACATTCAGATGACTGCTGTCCTTTTTACACTTCTCTGCCCCTAGTGGAAATATCATCAAGTGACTCATCTCCAACAGGATTCTTTCAGGACTGAGTCTCTCTAGTCCATCTGCCAGGGACTGGCATTATTGTCAGCCAAGACTGGGGTTCTTCTCTACAGGATTTTAACTGGCACTAGTTCACCCTTCCACACATAAACTGGGACCTTTACTAGTTAACCAGGCTTAGAATTCTAGACTGACTCAAAAATAAGGTACCACATCTGTTCCTCATTTTAAGAGAGTGAGGTGTAGTAGAGAGCAAGTACTCAGGTTCTGAGGTCAGAAGGACTGACCACAAAGGCTCTATGACCTTCCCTGGAAAAGGTACTAAAGCTCTCTTTGTCTCATTTTATCACCTGTTAATACTATCACCTGGGATTATTGTAAAGATTGGATAAAATCGTGTGCATGAAAACCTCTGACATCTATGAAATACTCAGGAAGTAATTTCTGAATGAAGAAGTAAATGATCAGTGATTGGGTGGTGGGAGCAATTTTTTTTTCTTTGTTAATATTCTTTTTTTTAATTAGTGCATTTTTGCAGAGCACAATGATCACATTCATGATGGGAGAGTTGAGCATGTACTTAACACATTGTAATTCTTTTTTTTTCCCTTTCCCCTCCCTCACTTTCTTCCCCTTCCCATTTACAAATCACTATTTCCATTTTTTTCCTTCTTTTATTTTCATTTGAATCCCTTTTCCCTGCCTTCCCTCCTCCCCTCCCCAGTCTCTTGTTCCCCTTCCCATTTAAAAAAGTTCTTCCTACTTCATAATATCTATCTTCCATTTTGCTTCTTACTTATACTTTGTGTTTCTCACACAAGAGAAATTATGTGATATTTAAACTTCATGTCTGATTTATATCATTTAAGATTATGGTCTCCAGTGCATCCATTTACCTAAAAATGTCTGCAGTTCATCTTTCTTTTTGGTAGAGTAGTACTCCTTTATATGTAAATACTCCATTTTCTTTATCCATTCATCTATTGATAGGCATAATGGACTGTTTCTAAGATTTAGCTATTAAAAATTGTGCTCCTATAAACACGGGTATGCATGGGTCACTATGGTGTGATGACTTTTAATTCTTTCCAGAAGATAACTACAAAGGAAATAGCTGGGTCAAATGGAACCTCCAATTTTAGTTTTTCTAAGGAATCTCCATACTGCTTTGCATAGTAGTTGTACTCATACATATTCCCACCAACAATGGAGAAGGGTTCCTCCCCCTCCCCCACAACCCCACCTTCATTATTGGTTGATTTCCTGATGATAGCTATTCTTTCTGAAGTGAGACAGAACCTCAATGTTGTTTTAGTTTGCATTTCTCAATGGCCAGTGATGTTGAGTATTTTTTTCATGTACTTAATGACTATTTTAATTTCTTCATATGAGAAGTATCTATTCATTTCAGATGCCCATTTTTGGATTGGGTCTTTAAATGCAAGTTGTCTAACTTTTTGAGTTATTTATATATGCTAGATATTAGTCCTCTGTTTGAGGAGTAGCTGGCAAAATTCAACCCATTCTACAGATTGTCTTTTCACACTGTTGATGGTTCCCTTTGCTGTGCAGAAGATTTTTAATTTGATGTGATTCCATTTGTGTATTGTGCAACCAGGGTTTTGTTCTAAAGTCTTTATCTATCCCTTCACTTTCAAGAGTTTTACCTCTATCTTCCATTAGATTAAATGTTTCTGTTTTAATAATTAGATCTTTGATCCATTTCAATTTTAGATTAGTGCATGGTAATACATATGGGTCTATATTTAGTCATCAGTATATGGAAAGCCAGTTTGCCTAAAACCATTTGTTAAGGTTTTCTTCCTCCAGGGAAGGTGTCTGGCCCTTTATTAAAGAATAGGTAGCTTAGAGTGCCTAGAGCTATTTCTCCATCTTCTGTTCTTTCCATTGATTCACAAGTCTATTTTTTCTAGTACCATGCTGTTTTTACCACTGTACCTTTACAGTATCACTTGAAGTCAGGGATTGTGATGCCCCCTGTCTTGCCCTTGTTGCCCAGAAATGCTTTAGATAATCTAGGTCTCTTCTGATTCCATATAAATTTTAGGATTATTTTCTCTAGCTTTTGTGAGGAGAGCTATTGGTATTTTGGTTGGGAATGCATTAAATCCATATCACAGTTTTATAAGTATGGCCATTTTGAGCTCTGCCTATCTAGAAATAGGGATACCTTTCCGTTTTCTGATAGCCTTTGGGATCTCATTTTTCAGAGTACTATAGTTTTCATTGTAGAGGGCTTTCACTTCCTTGGTTAGGTTAATGCCTAAGTATTTCATCCTGCTAGATGCTATTGTGAAAGGCGTTGTTTCCCTAATTTCTCTTTTGGTGAGTTTGTTATTGGTGCACAGGAACACTGATACTGTATGTAGACGACCCCCAAAACTCCAGCTAAAGTCTTCTAGAATTAATAATCAAATTCAGTAGTGTACCAACATGCAAAGTCAACACTCAAAAAGCATTCTGTATTTTACCACTTTCTAAGATTTAACACATCTTTGTTAGTTTTTTCTTACACATTATTAATTTACAAAATAGAAATGCTTAAAGTAAAAATTAACAATCATTTAATTCTTCAAGTGCCCCTCTTTCTTTTAAATATCAACCACAGTTTTATTCTTACTAAGTTTATTGGTATAATTTAGATATACATAATTATGACATTTATTATAGGGGGTTTCTATCCATACCT
>NW_004955448.1:10512168-10576585 GCF_000276665.1 Chinchilla lanigera
TTTTTTTTGGTTTTTCTCTGGTACCAGGAACCGAACTCACGACCTTGTGCTTTCCAGGCAGGTGCTTTTGCCGCTGAGCTAAATCCCCAGGCCCTGATTCCCCTTTTTTTTTCCCAATCCCCTACCCTCCCTCCAGCCTCTCTTCCACTCCTTATTTACAAAGCTTTGCTTCCATTTATCCTTCTCTTATTATTTTTTCCTTTTCCTTTCTTCCTTTCCTCCTCCCCCCTCCATAGTTCCTCTTTCTTTTGAACAATTTCTTCTGTCTCACAATACTTTTTATGCACTTTGGTCCTTATTTATACTTTCAGTATCTCAAACCAGAGAAACAATGTGATATTTACAAGAGTGTCCGATTTACTTCATTTAAGAGCATGGTCTCAGGATGCATCCATTTATCTAGAAATGTCTTGTTTATTTTACCTTATGGCTAAGTAGTGCTGCATTGTATTTTAAAAAAAAAAAAAAACACACTTTTTTATCCATTCATCAGTTGATGGGCATCTGGATTGTTTCCAAGATTTAGCTATCACAAACTGTGCTGCTATAAACATGAGTGTGCATATATCACTGTAGTATGATGTTTTTCATTCTTCTGGGAAGATACCCAGAACTAGGTCAAGTGGGACTTCTAATCCTAGTTTTTTGAGGAATCTCCACACTGATTTCCACAGTGGCTTCACCAATCTACACTCCCACCAGCGGTGGAGTAGGGTTCCTTTCTCCCCACAGCCACTCCAGCATTTCTTATGGATTGATTTTTTAAAAATAGTCATTCTTTTTGGGGTGAGATAGAATCCCAGTATAGTTTTAGTTTGCATTTCTTGAGTGACCAGTAATGGTGAACATTTTTTCATGTATTTATTTGTGTTTGTATTTCTTCCTCTGAGAAGTGTATAGTCATCTCAGGTGCCCATTTTTTGATTGGGTCTTTAAATTTTTATGGGGGGTCTAATTTTTTCCAATTCTTCATATGTTCCAGATAGTAGTCCTTTGTCTGGGGGACAATTGGCTAAAATTTTTTCTCACCCTGTGAGCTGTATTTTCACTCTGCTGATAATTTCTTTTGCTATGCAAAAGCATTTTAATAAATAGGATGAGATCCCTGTTGTTGATTCTTTGTAGTATTTCCCATGTGATCAGGATTTTGTTCATGAAATCTTTGCCTATGCTTATGTTTTCAAGAGTTCTACTTATTCAATCTTCCAGCAAATTTAATGTTTCCCTTTTAATATTAAGATTTTTTATCCATTTCAATTTTAGTTTAGTTCATGATGAGAGATTCATTTGGAACCAGAAAAGACCTAGAATAGCAAAAGCAATCCTAGGCAACAAAGGCAAGTCAGGAGCACAATCTCTGACTTGAAATTATACTACAAAATTACTGTCATAAAAACAGCATGATACTGGCAAAAAACAGACCTGAGTATCAGTGGAACAGATTAGAAGATACAGAAACAACTCCAAATACACTCAACTATCTTTTCTTTGACAAAGGGGCCAAGCACATTCACTGGAAGAAAGATAGCCTTTTTAATAAATGGTTCTTGAAATACTGGATTTCCAAAAACTAAAACTAAACATAGACTATATTTCACACACCACTCTGTATGCTTATACAAACATATAAATATGCATAGGTTTTGTATTTCAGTGTTTTTACAAAGGTGGGATCACATAAGACACAGTGCTTTGTGACTTGCTATACCTGTGGGCCTCCCTCTGATGAGAATATACATATCTAAGTCAGTCTTTCTTAGAAGCTATTGGTAATTCCATTTATGGAGCATATTTTATTCAATCATTCCCTTTAAAGATCAATATTAAGGATCTTTCCAGACTATGCCACTAAAAATTATGATGCAATAATCATGCTTATACTTAACATGTACTTGTGGGTTTCATTCTGTGATTGCCTCATTTTTTCTTTAGCCATTGCTTAGTAATATGTTTAGATATCTCAGACTACAGAGAGTTAATTAGAGTATGGAAGACTAATGGAAGTATGGAAGATCAGTGCAGAGAAGTTTGATTCTTTGCATCAAAATTGAACCAAACCCCCATGCCTAACAAACATCTAACTCATTTCTGTCTTTAAACATTCAGCTTGAGTGTCACTAACTTGATTAACTCTCTGTCTCTCTGTCTCTCTGTCTCTCTGTCTCTCTCTCTCTCCCTCTCTCTCTCTCTCTCTCTCACACACACACACACACACACACACAAACAGAGCCACCAAGGACTCCTCTGCCTCATGAATACAGACGTTTATTTATTTTCTGTTTGCGGGTAGGAGTAAACCTCAGCTTCCTCTGTAACCACAGTTCCCTGTACAGACCTAACAGTGCTGATTGCTGACTGGCCCATGAGTGATCACTAGGACACATCCTTTTGACACATTAACCTGGCACTGTCCCCTTCCTGATGTATGACTCCACTCCTCCTGGCTATGGGATGAGCCCCCAAAACTGATTTTTACTTAGATTTTGTCTCTGTTGTCAAATTTAATCCCCATGACCGATTGCTTTTTTCCTTAAGTCCTTCACCTCCGCAGATCTCGATATTTCCTTCCACTGAATTTGTCATCTCTGGTAAGCAGTCCTATCACGTATAATACTTAGCCATCTACTAAAACGTATGCCTCTCCACCATGTTCATGGTTATAGAATTGGCACTGGGAAGTGGCTAAACAGACAAGGACACTCCCAGCCTCCAGCACACTTGCATGTCATGTGACCCCATGACTGACTGTCACCAATGAAATGTCAGTGTTATAGTGTGTTTGAACTCCAGCCAAGGCTTTGAGGAGGGGTGTGCCTCAGGATGTGCTACTGGTGAAGCCACAGGATGGAAGGGATCAGAGTACCCGAGTCACTCGGTGGTGAGAGCTGCCTGTCATCCAATAAGATTTACTTCAGACTGTTACAGAAGTGAGAAATAAACTATGATAGCTTTTGAGTCATCATGCTTTTGAATCTCTTTGTTGCAACAGCTAGCATTATATTAATGAATGCAAATCCTTAGCAAGGCAGCTACAGCCCCTTAAGAAAAAGCCAAACACAGCCCCAGGTCTCTGAAGACAAACCCTGTGTTCTGAATCAACACGCCACAGTGTCTCTTTCCTCTAGAAAATCTGTGTCAATGACTTGCCCTTTCTCAGTTCATGGACCTTATCAGTTTACTTTAAATCCCTACTACCATGCCATAGCCATGGGTACAGAAATGAAAATGTCAAAACGAGATCTTTCATGAAAATGAATTCTTACTATAAACAAGAATGTGGATTTTGTGATGGTACCAGAAGCAAAAATATTTTTCAAGTAACCACAGCACCCCTTTTTGAGATCTAGAAAACCTTGGGCTTCTACCATCCTCAAGGCAACACTTTGATTATTGCAACCTCCACCGAATTCTGACACTTATAAAATGCAATTACCTTTCACACTGGCATTCATTTATTTTTCCTAAATAAGATGTGACACATTCATTATGAGATAGATTGATGGGTAATGAGTTTTTCAAGATATTTTAATTGAAGCTTACAGTGGTTAGCATAAATTAATATTGTATTAAATAATTTATGAATTAATGGTCTGGCTATGCAAAATGAGTGTCCTTCTGATTTCTGAGTGAGAATGTAAAAGGCCTCTCATTTTAGTAGTTTTGGTAGACAACAACTCACCAAGAATAATCGGTTGTTATAAATTCTTTCCTGTAGCACACTTCCATTTTTACGTTTCTCTGTTCTAGAATAACGCTCAGCCCATGGTTGTAATGCAGCCTTTGCTTTGAAAACTATTAAATCCACTTTCCTACATCAAAGTCTAAAAGCACAAAGTAGAAAAGTGATACTTATGGGGAAAGTAATTCTATTTTCAGCCTTTAGACTGGAGATTCAAATTTTCTCATTTATAAGATCCTTTCTCATTTTATATTCAGTCAATACCTTATTTGTTTTTTTGACTTTTCAGAAAATAGCGGTATGTGTCCTAACTCTGGTAAGGCAAAGACAAGGTTGGAAGTGGGTTCTTTAATTTTCTGCTTCATAAAGTTACTTCCTTTCCCCCGTCTGTTAGTTCTTAGGAGAATTACAGCCAGTACTGACGTGCATTCTCACCTGGCAAGGGGCTTTTTAGGTCACAGAACATCCTCATATGTGAGAGACAGCGTTTGAAAGAGTCAGAAACCCATCCTTCACCTTGTGAGCAATGTAACTGAGAGCTCAAGGTGAAAGCACCAAGGACACTTCCAGGCAAGGTGAGAAAGGGCTTTCCTATTTGTCATAAAGCATCCGTTTCCTCTTTCCAGTGAACCGAAGAACGGTTGTCCCTGCTTTCAAGAAGGCTGATTTTAAAATGTGTCACCATCTCAGATGCAAATTAGATTGAGAACAGAGCACCTGGCAACTTCGTTGGGCTAAGTAATTTTTAAAGGAAGTAATGAATGCCTCTGGAAGAACAAGTAGGTGTGGGGATATTTGTATGGGAGTAATAAATCCATCTTTCTGCAATTCTGACTAAATCAAGAGTGGGAGTGAAAGAGTGCAGACCTTTCTGGAGTTCCCAACCTTCTTATCACACTTCTAGTGAGAGTTCTGGTGTTTAGGAAGATGGCAGCTTCAACTGCCTGGACGTGGCCAAGAGCGGGAAAGGAAACCTGGTGAAAGATGAGGACTGCGGAGAAGGGAAGAGCTGCTCCATGTGAGGCCTGACCTGCATGGCGCCCCCAGACCTGGGCAGTTTGACTGCAGGCCTTGCCAAGACTGTCTCCTCCAGGCACACATTGGTGCCTGGCACCTACTGGCTAAATAATCACCTGCTGAGAGTTTCCTCCTGCAGAGTTAGAACCAGAGAACTCCCAGCCTCCTTGTCACCGGACTTGCCAGGAAGTTGGTCTTCCATCACACAGTAGGACTCATGAACAGGGCCCAACCCCAGGAGTGCTGAGGCCTAGAGATTTATCAAAGGCAGCCTTAAAAGGCTGAATGGTTGTAGTTTTATGCATTTTGTAGCCAGTATGTAAACAGACACTTTACTCTGGTGATAAAACACTTGCTTAGAATATGTGAGGTCTGTGGATTCGCTCCCCAGCACTGCAAGAAAACAAACAAAAAACCTGTTTCGAGTCTCCTTTACTTCCCAAACTGATCTTGGAGGCTACCTCCTCCCAAACACTGAGGTAAAACTCCCCTAAGAAATGTAAACTTACATGATTTGTAGGGAAGGGGTGAAGCCAGCAATAACAAATGAAACAAGATTTTGAATGATACCCTTTCTGGTCACACTTGAAGTTTGTTGTCCTTTGCCCTGATAAGAGAGTCCTTGCTCAGAGCGATTTTGTGGTTCACTGAATCATTTCTGTTTTCAGGGACTGTGATTCAACTGAATGCCAGCGTGGTGGTCAGAGAAGCCACAGAAGACTTCAGGTTTGGGTAGAAGAAAATGGCCCGAACCAAGCAGACTGCTCCTAAGGCCACTGGTGAGAAAGCCCCTCAAAACAGCTGGCCACTAACACTGCCAGGAAAAGCGCTCCCTCGGCCAGCAGGGTGAAGAAACCTCAACCCTACAGGCCTGGTGCAGAAATCTACAGAGCTTTTCATTCAGATGCTGCCTTTCCAGAAGTTGCCCAGCATTTCAAATCTGACTTGAAGTTTCACAGTGCAGCCATTGGTGCCCTTCAGGAGGCTGGTGATGCATACCTGGGGGCTTATTTGGAGATACTAATCTGTGTGCTATCCACACTGAGAGTCACCACCATGCCCAAAGGCTTCCACCTGGCCCTCCAGATACAGGGAGAGAGCATAAGTGAAGGCAATTTTAATGGCATTTTGTAGTAAATTCTGTAAAATAAAAAAATTTTTAAAGAGTCCTTGGTAAATCATCTTAGTTTTGAATTGAAATCGTATTTATGTCTTATTTTCTCTCTCTTGTTTCCTTTGTCATCAGCTCAGCCCCCTGATTTGCATAGCTGGTGTGCCAATATTGTACTGGGAATGTTTTCCCTAATGTAGTAAAATAAAAAGTCAAAATGCCCACTTCCTTTTTTATCAAATATACACATGTGTATCACTTCCTAAATTGTACTCATTGTCAAGAAATCAGGGCTACAGAATTGTCTAAGAATTGGTTAGTGTCTGAGGCAGTTAACAGCTTTTTTAAAACATTACCATTGCCTTGACTTCACATCTTAGGATGCCTGGGACTTACAAGCTGAAGTCAAATGTTCTCACTCATCTTTCTTAGAATGTTGAATGTCAAAAAAAAAAAAAAAAGTAACAGATTCACATACAAATGACTCTGCAATGCTTGCATGGATATTTCTCTACTACCAATTAACTGAACAACCAACATTACTTTCATATCATACCAGAAAGTGAAATGAAATATCAGAAAATTAAAGCCAAATCTAGAGCAGCTTCAGATTTCTCACATAAGTGCTTACAGTCATTCCCAATTCAAAGTTTGAGCTCAGTCTCCCTGGCTCAAGAGGAAAGCATTTTCCTTGGGAATTCCTTTGGCTTCACTTTCCAGGCTAGTCATGCAAACCATCCAAAAACATGTACTGTTTGCACCCTATGGGTTCTCCAACTTCAGGAATACAGTGGCTTTTACCTTCCAGGTCCTGAGACCAAGAGCAAGAGAGAGTGAATATGAAGAGAAAATGGAAATAATATTTGATAAAAATTAGTATCAGGGGCAAGTGAGAAGAAGAAAAGAAGATATCAGAATGTATTACTATGCAGGTTGAAACACATAAAGCAGGAAAAGTTGAATCAAGCATTACACAAGCCACTCCAGGGATCACAGGTGCAAATGCATTTAGGGACCAGAGTGATAACACAAATAACTGAAGCAAGTTGGGTATAAGACCATAAGGAATGGTAAGGAGCACAGGTCCTGACTACAGGGATTCACTGCTATGTAAATACTACTTCCTTATCTGGCTTGGGCTGACCTGGTTTCTGTAAGATTTTTCTATGATTTCATGATATTCGGAATTTATTTTACAAAGTAAACTTCCTTTACTAACCAATGTTTTAGCTAGATAACATTGGTCATCACTGAAAGTCATTTTAAGAAAGAGATCCACAGAATTTATGCTTATCAACAGACTGATATTTACTACATTGTATAATGACAACTTCATGAGTCCTGGGGAGGTAGTCCTTTCAGATGTTGGTACCAATAATACTCTAGTTTCTCTGACATTCATTGTAAATTTTTTAATCATTTGTCCTCTTTGTGTTGCTTTTCAGGAAGCAAGAAAGTAAATTTACAATCCACCTATGACAAATTGGGTAACAGGCTTGTGTAATGTAACTCAATTTGCTGTTCTAGCCCTCTAAGTTGCCTCCAATTCTTTTGCAGAACCAGGAAAGTTATAATAACTATATCTTTTTTCTTTTTATTTATACATTTATCTCTAGATAGTAGTTAGGCATTTCTGGCTACTGACATTTGCAATCTTCTCCCAGGGCTGCATTCAAGAAGATGCCAAAGGCAGAAATCTACTTGTAGTGAATAAAAACCAAGTCTTGATATGAATTACAACTCCTCGTACATCTTTTGTCTGTCATATTTTCACTATCATATTACAATCAAATTCTGTTCTATGGTTGGTAGCATTTACAGTTATTATATTCCCAGTGCACGTTCTTATTTTTGTTGTTTCTTTGGGGACTGCTTCCCAGTTTCTTATAGGTGGATTGCAAACTTACTTCTTGCTTTCTTCCCAACTCTTTGTCATTCCGTGCAACTGTCAGACTTGGCACCTTGCCTCCTCTGCCGTAGGAGTGACCTAAGCAATTTTTTCAGAACACTATTACTACACTTTCCTTAATAATTGGTTCATTAATGTACATCTGATCCTGCAAGGTCAATCAGAAGCTGCTCTGGAATTGGTATATGCACTGAGATTGCTCAGTTGAGCAAATAAGAGGTGATCAGCCACTATGTGAAGAGAGAATTTGTATCAGAAGCCAAAGAGAGCAGCAGAGCTGAGAGGTGGGGGGCAAAGCAAAGGGCCCTGGAGATACCTGTGAGTTCTTGGATTTACCCTGAAGCCCGTTCCTCTCCAAAACATTTTTGTTGAAATAGTCAATATGCCCCATTTTTTAAACTAGTTTAAGCAGAGCTCCTGTTAGGACTGAAAGCATCCTGACTACACTCCTGTCTGGAATGTCACGGCCCTGTCCCATCACCACAACCCATCCTCCACATAGCTGTCGGTTTAGTTATGTAATGTTTTTTATAAACATCTTCGCCTGGTAGGGCTTTGCTCTGTTTCCTAAAAGCCTGTGACCCAAAAGATAAAACATTAACTCTTCCCCTAATATTGAAGACCTGCTATATGTTTCTTTCCTTCTTGCCCAACCTTCTTATAGTTACTTTCCCTTCTAGACTTAGAGTAAGCGCCGCTTGGGCTCCTGTTGAACCCAAGTTTTCCCTGGCCTTCAGGTCTATGTTCACGACATTCTTTACTCCTGAAATTCCCTCTTCTGCTTTGGGTTCGGGTGCCTTCTCTGCTGGGAAGTCTTCCTTTGCTTCCTTTGGTAGACTTTGCTATTTATTTTCCTCTACTTGCATCTAAGTTATCCTCCTTTCTCTAATTATGTATGTTATCATTATTCACACCTTTCTACAACCAAAATGGAAGCTCCCTGAGAGCACAAAGGGTCGTTTGTCTTTGTTTCTTCATTTCCAGCCCAGGAAAATGGTACTTAGTAGCTAAATAAACATGGTTGAATGGGTGAATGAATGAATGTTCAATATCTTCTTATAGATAAATCCTACACTTAGCTTCACCCCACCCAGTCTCCTCATCATGTATTTCTCCACAAGTCCTTTCCAGGATGGCAGGTCTCAAAGTCCTCATTTGGCATTCAATGTCCTCACGAGGTCTGTAAGGTCAATTCTGAAACATATTAAGCCTGCTGGATATCAGAATCTAATATACTTTATAGTTTACAAAATAATGAACATTTTTAGTGGGGAAAGGAATTGAATAAAGACCAATGGAAGGTGATCTAACAAGCAAAAAGGGACTCATGCAGTGGGAGCTGATCATCCTCAGTTACCCAAAGAGATATAACAGTGACAGTGGTCAGAACTTTGGTCAAGATTCTCTGGACTAAGACAAATGTGCCCCTACACTCATTTGGCAATGGAGTTTAAGCTTGCTGGCTCCCCTATTGAGTAATCTATAGTTTCTCTTACTGAACACCAACGTGGAACCCTGGACTTAGCACTGAAGTAGAGTTAGACCCCTTCTCTCTCACCCTTTGGTGCAGAGATGCAGAGACTAACCGTATGATGTTGGATTGCTTCGTGATGTTCCAATGACCGAATCAAAGTTGGGGAAAATGGGGAGCCAAGGTAAAGCAGAGGTAGTAATGAGAACATCTTTCATTTCTATTATTTGAGGAACTAATCAGGATCCTGTTAACCTAAAAAAAAAGTTAGTGAAACTTCCCAGAGGTGTTCAATTTCCCCCAGGAAACAAGTTATGCCTTTTTACATTATTTCATTATCTCATACGATCTCGGAATTTTCCTGAGAATAAGGAAAAGCAATCTGATGTAATCTTCATTTTGTAGAAAGGAAAATGGATGCAGAGGGGCTAAAAGGGGCATTTCCCAAGGCTTAATTGTAATTTTGGAGACAGGGTTAGAATGCCATACTTGTAATATTAGCCCAAGACTCTTCAAACTTTGCTGCTTGCAAAGCCCTCCAAGAATCTTTAAAACTGTATAGTCCTGGATAGGTCTGGTGGCACACACCCATAATCTCAACACTCGGGAAGCTGAGGCAGGAGTATTGCTGTGAGTTCAAAGCCAGCCTGGGCTACAAAGTGAGTTCCAGTTTGGCCTGAACTGTATAGTGAAACCTTGTGTGAAAAAGACAAGAAGAAGAAAGAAGGAAGGAGAAGGAGAAGGAGAAGGAGAAGGAGAAGGAGAAGGAGAAGGAGAAGGAGAAGGAGAAGGAGAAGGAAGAAGAAGAAGAAGAAGAAGAAGAAGAAGAAGAAGAAGAAGAAGAAGAAGAAGAAGAAGAAGAAGAAGAAGAAAGAGGAGGAGGAGGAGGAGGAGAAGGAGATAGGAATGGAAGAATTATTTTCAGTGATCTCTCAGATGACAAGTCCATTAAATTCTAGTTGAACTTTATTGACAATTCACAATTAGAAACCACCTGACTTCCACGACTGTGTTAGACAATCAGTAGAGCCATTTACTGTCTCAAAGCTGTGCCTACCTCCAAAATTTTCTCCTCAGGTTCTTCCACCACCAGGAAGGAGCACCTCAGTAAGACTAGAGAGAAAACCTCTCCTTGTTGGATGAGAGGAGATCAAATGTATTGGGAAAAATTGAAAGTACCCAGCCAGACCAGTTTCTCAGTGCACTGTCAGTCAGGTCATCTTTGGGAAATGGTTCATACTGAAGTTGAGGATCTGGAAATTGGCCCTCTAAAGACTACCCATACCCAGTCCCATGAAAGTCTACAAACTCTTTGGGGATAAGCAATTAGCAGACCATTGCTTTAACTCATTCTTCCACCACCTTCAAATATATATTTAAACTTGTGCTATTACTATGCAATGTACACATCACCACCAAGGAGTAGGGCACTTTTCTAAGTGCTGGAGACATAGCAGTGAATTAAAAGAGTCAAAATTTCTGCCCTCCACACCAACTGAGGATATAGACAATAAATTTTACATTGAGCGAACTAGGACATGACCAGAAATAGAAAGCTCAGAAATAGAAAGCTCAGGCCACTGTTTTCCCTTGAAAATGTCTGTCTGGTCCCCCAACAGCCTGCAAGGGTAGGGTACCATGACCTTATTCCTGTTTCCCTAGCACCAAGAAGCCTCTGAGGCACGCAATAGGCTCCCCATACATATTTGTCTAATTAACTGAAATTGCAAGTCAGTAAATCTGTATTCATCTCTTTAAAGTATCTGTTGCAATTCTCCTTTAAATGAGGATTACTGTAAAGCCATTCATAAAATTATAGCATTTTTAGATCCTTAATGAAAGGAACTTAGTAACCGCATGATCCCATTTCTCCTTTCTTAAAGAAAAATGAAGCCTGGAAAGATCATACGACTTGACAAGGTCACAAAGCTGACACCATACTTGTGACTGGAGGACGTATCTAGATATCTTTAAACCGAGTAAATTGGGCATCAAATCCGCTTTGCCATACCCTAGTCTGACAGCTGCCATTGAGATAAGCTCCCTGTCCCAGACTCACATAACCTCTCAATGAGCCTTGGTATCTGCACAAAAATAAAAATAAAAATAAAAATGTTTCTTTCTCTTGCTGTTTCATGAATTCCTTGGAATTCACAGGAAATACATCCGAATAGAAACAATTGGTCAGTTGAGTCATTGAGACTGGATGAGTCTACAGCTCAGTGTGTTTCCTGTTTTCTGCTCAGACTGTATGAATGGAGTCTTTAATAAATAGGAATCTTCCACAGTTTCACTGTGAATTTGATCTCTGTAATAGGACCTAGATGCCAAATTTCCCAGAATGGGTTAGCTGGAGATTGTCAGGAAGATGTTTTTGGCAGAAAAGTAACAGTTGAAGTAGAGAAACAGTTGCTTCTGCTCTGAGGTCTCTGGGGTAAGTCCTTGGGGTGGCTGCTGCTCTTGCAGAGGGAAGTCCCTGTGGTCAGATAAAGAGGTTCCCCATAAAAGAAAGACAGCTGTTTAATTACACTCACACAAATGGAAACCACGTGAGTGCATACAGAAAGCGCCTCTGGGAGGCAGATTTGGTTTGGTTTCTGAGTCTGCCCCCAGTCATTCTGTGGCATTTGGTTGGGGTGGCATGCCATGAGAAGTTGTTGCTCATGGCCTTCGAATAAGAAACCCTGGAAACCACTAAGGGGTAGAAGCCAAAGGAACCCAAAAAAAGAGGTCATTTCCCAGTTGCCCTTCAACCTCTGCTAATGACTCTCAGATGTTTGGCTCCATTGCTGAGCAACGCTGTGTCCTAAGCCTGGATTTCCCACTGGCCTCTAGAAGTTTCTGTTTAAAAGTTCCAAAGATATTTCATGTCTACTCCCATAATCTCTGCTCCTTTTCTGTTTCCTCTTGCTCAGAAATAGCCCAGCTATTTATGCAGGTATCCTAATCTGAAACTCAGGGCTTATACTGGACTCCTTTTTGGCCTGGACCACTTCAAATTCATTTACCACCATTCATTTGTCCTCCTATGGGAGGGTGATCGATTGAAGGGTGATCTATTGGAGGGTGAGGATGATATAGTGTTCACAGGGTAAATAAAACTTCCTCTAATGGTTTAAGGCTGAAAATTCAATTCTTTCCCAATCCAGGAAAATCTAGAAGTGAATACCTTCAGACAAGTGACAGCCTCATATGGATTGTATATAATTACAATTCTGAAATAGATTTGTGGGGCAGAAACAGATTATTGTTTTGAGACTGACATTCTATTCTAAGCAATGTCACAACTTCAGTGCTTTTCTTAGATCCAGAGAGGAATCTCTTTATTAATATACAAAGAAGGCAGTACAAAATAGCAAGCACATATTAGCTTGGTGCTCAGGGTCTGGAACCAAACTCCCTCATATTGAATTCTTCCCCACTCCCACATGATGCATGACCTGCGGTAATTTTCTTCAGCTCTTTTTAACTTGCTGACGCATTCACAGGCTGAGAAGAGGATAATATTAATAATACTTGCCTGAAAGGGTTGGTACATGTGAAAGGTCCTAGAATTATGCCTGACCCATAATATGAGCTCAGTAAATGTTAGTTCTTATTCATATTTTAAACATCATTGTTTCTAAAGTTCCCCAGAGTATCTCAATAGTGAGGAACTATTGGCTAGGAAATCCTCTTCCCAGCTGCAGGAATCCATCAGGGGATTGAAACCAGCAGATTGAGAGTAATGCTGCTTTCAGATGCAGAATTGTGCCCTCTGAAATGGAATGAACCAGTTCTGGGTTGGGTCCATCTTTGGGAGCTCCTCAGGGCCATCTCACCTCCACCTCTAGCTATTGTGCCTTAGGCCTACTGATCAAGCACCATTTTCCTCCATGTGGGTATCTAAGAATCAGGTGCCCCTTGATGTAGATTCTTCTTGGCCTTCCCTTCAACTCTTGCAGCCAGGTGCCTGCCTCCAAGCCTGTAGCTCAACCTGGCTCCAGATGATGGTCAACATTCCCTCAGATGACAATTGGGAGCCCCATCACCTTGCCAATACCATATAAATCTGCCTTTCTGATCATTTGAACTAACCAACCACTAGTTTAGAAAAGACAAATGCAGTGAAAATATATGTGCCATATTTTTGATATAGGTCCAAATTACAATTATTCCAGAATTAGACTTCAGTTCTTGATTCAGGCTGGATAAAATGCCACAGATTAGGGCTGGATAGGATGCCAAAGGTTAGTTTTTAAATTCCTTATTTCTTAGAAATATAGCCCATCCTCATTTGAAGAACTCAATATTGAACATGGAAACAGACTTTATTACATTTTCATGCCATCTAACATAAATTCAAATGCATATTATATTCATATAAATGAGAAAATCCAAGTTAAAACAACCAAACTAAAACAAAACAAAACAAAACAAAACAAAGCACTAAAAGGGCAGTGACAGCCTAGATTGAAACACATGCTCTTCTACCAGGGAGCCAGCTGTATCAACTTGGACAAACTAACTAATCCCACTGAGCCTTGCTCCTTCATCTGGAAAACAGGTATTATAGTAGTGCTTGCCTCATAGGGTTGTTTAAGGACCTAATCTGTGTAGCACATTTAGAACAGTGCCTGACACATTATTGGTGCTTAAATAGATTACCTATTGTGCTGCTTTTTCTGATTACATTATATTACTTGTCAGGTGAATCATGTCCTAACCGGTGATCCACAGAACTCAAAGAGACCACAGCCTATCACCAAATGGGCTTCCTCTTTAAGACATAGCTTAGGGCTGGGGGTTTAGATCAGCGGCACAGCACCTGCTTGGCAAGCGTGACGTCATGAGTTCGACTTCCGGTATGGGGGCGGGGGAGGGGGGCACAAAAGCTTACATTGTTTTTAATCACTAAGATAAATTACTTGGTAAGCTGAAGTTTTCAATACAGTTTGTGTTCTCAGAAATAAAAGGAAAAAAAGACTTCAAATGTATTACTGTTTATTAGAAATTTTAATAATGTCATCAGTATCTTCATAATATTAATAGTTGGTGAAGGAAAGTCTTCATGTTTTGTCTTCATGTTTTCCTGATCTATGCTATGCTTGTGCTGGGAGAGGCTACGGGAGGACTAAGCTCTGAGAAGGCATCCGCTGCACTCCTTTTCTCCCCATGTGAACTTACATATGGTACATGACTGACTGTCCCCGAACACATTTGGTGTCAATAACTGCATTAAATTAACTAGAAAGCAATATTTCAAACCATGTGCTAAATATATGTGAAACACAAAAACAGAGGTATCATATTTATAATATCTAAAACATCTTACTGACCTATTAGCTAATTAACAATACAATTTGTAAATGTGAAAAGAATGAATAAGCAATATGAATGACTACATGCTATAAAAAGATATTTAATCTCACTAACAGCAAATGAAATGTAAACTAGACAATATTATCTTAACACACTGACAAAAGGAAAGAATAAATAATTGATAATGCCCAGGATTAGTGACAGTTTAGGGGCCGTGGGAACTGTTGTAGTCAATAGTAATAATTCTATGATTTCTTCCTGAGACATGCTTGCCTCAAAATCCCATCAAGTTCCTGGGTTCTGACTGGGTCATACACCCCCCCACAAATCAATCCCTGTGACCACAGAATACAGTACTCTGATTGGCTCAGACTGAGTCAGAGTTGGAGCCTCAGCCAATGGAAACAAAAATTAGGAGTCTTCAGCATTTAAAGCCACAGAAATGAGCAGGATTGCCCAGGGCTAGAAACATAGGGAAAAGTCTCAGTAGGCAAGCTCTGGAACACTGTAGATCTTATGTATATCTTTTATTCTTTGTTTATGCTTTTGTGTTTGCATTTATGTATGTTATGTTTTAATATGTGGAGGTATGTATATGAAGGATTGGCTCACGTCTATTGTGCTTATTCATTTGCTTGATTCACTGGTCAATAGGTCCTTGAAAGTTCACACATCTCAAATTTCCAAAGTTGGAGCCTCTCTGGCTTGTTTCTCTGGAGAATTAACTCTTGAGCATAGCCAAGAAAGAAGTAAAGGTACTCTGCTCCTTCAACACACAGCCTTCCTCATCTCTACCTTTCTCAGGAATCAGTACATTTATTTCCTGAAACTTATCAGAACTTTTCACTGCTTATTTTTTTAAGTGTCATTTCTGGAATTAATTTCCTGATTTGATCACTTTGGGGATATTACGCTATTTTTGGCTCAATGAGACTTGTGTAAATCATACAGTAGTCACATATGTATGTATGTGCTATTAGTCAGCTTTCCATTACTGTAACAAAATATTTGAGGTAATCAAATTAAAAGAGGAAAGGTTTATTTTGGTTCACAGTTTTGGAGGGTTCAGTCCCTTGTTGTTTGGCACTGTTTCTGGGGTTGTGTGGTGAGGCAGCATGTCATGGCAGGGAGTGTATGGTGGAACAAGCTTCTCACCTTATGGGATCTGGGAAGCAAAGAGAGAGAGAAAGACTGGCATCTCACATTCTCCTCGAGGGGCACATTCCCAGTGACCCAAAACCTCCTAGTAGGCCTCACTACTGAAAAGTTTCTATCACCTTCCAATAACAGCGAGTTGAAGACCAGTGCTCTAACACATGGGCTTCTAGGGGACATTCCAGATCCAAACTATACCACGAAAACAAATCTAAGCACATATAATAAGTACACACATGCAAACATGTACATATAGAAATAACACATGCATCTATTTTCATATAATCCTCTTTAAAGTTAATAAATGTTCTGTATGTTTAGAAGTAAAACAAGAGCTTTCTATAATATATATTTCTCCATTTAAAAAAGTTTTGAATTAGTATTATTTTCACTGGAATACATATTTTTAAAACTCAGTAAAAGATTTTTTAATTTTAAAAGAAAATACATGATTATTGAAGATATCAAAAATTCAAGAAGAAAACTAGTAAGTTTTAAGATGTTCATAAAAACTTTCATAAATTACATATTTATAAGGGACTTAGAGTACAATATATTTTAAAACTATTCCAACTCAACAGCAAAAAACCCAAGGAAAATTTGTAAGTTTTAAGACTTTCATAAAATTTTTATAAATTGCATGTTTATGAGAAAGTTACAGTAAAATATATTTTTATTTTTAATTAAGTTTATTGGAACAATTAGATATGCATAATGATCACATTCATCACAGGGAACTTGTACTTGTGTATGATACATCTTAGCTCCTCTTTTCCCCCCATCCCCCTCCTCTCTCTTCAACCGCCTTCCCCTCCTTATTAAAGTATTGCAATTCCACAGTTAAAAAAAAAATTAAAACAGGGCAAAGTATCTGAATAGTCTTCATATAAAAAACAAATGGCCGATTGGAGGGAGGAGAGAGGAAGAGGAAGGAAAAAGAATCAAGATGTGAGATGTATATGTACCAAGTTCTCCACAATGAATGTATTTCACAATAACATGCTAATACAAAATTGAAAAAAGAGTTACACCAAAAGGAATAGCCAATAACTACATGAAAAGATGTTCATCATTATTACCCACTAAGGAAATATAAATTAAAGCCACAATGAAATACTACCTCAAACCCAGTAGAATGGCTGTAATGAAAAGATCAAATAATAAGAATTGTTGGTGAGAATATGGAGACATGAGAGCCCTGATATGTTAATCATGGCAGTGTAGAACAGCCTGGCACTGCCTCAGTTACCATATGATCCAGCAATTGTACCTTAGGTATCCAAGAAAGATACATGAAAATATACACCCACATAAAAATATGAATGTGTGAATGTTTGCAATAATAGCATTATTCACACTAGTCAAAAGACAGAAAAATCTAACAGTTTACACAGTGATGAATGGACAAATAAAATGTAATATATCTATATAATTTATTATTTGGCAATAAAATGATTTGACAACAGCTTTATGTATACGATGCAAAGCACAGATGCCAAACGAAGGAAAAGATAAAATGACACTCATCAAATTTAAAAATTTTGATGCATCAGTAAAAGTGAAAAGAAAATGGACTGACTGGGCTAAAATATCTGTAAATAACATATTTGATAAGAGACTAGTAGTACAGAATATATAAACTCCTAGTACAATAGCAAAAATGTATTTCTCCAAAGATGGCCAATAGAGTTCTAAGATATTAGTAACCAACAAGCACATAAAAAATTCTTAACATCGGTATGCAAATCAAAACACAGTTAGATACCACATTACACCTACTATGATGACTATAACTTTTTTAAATACATAGAAAATACGAAGTAGTGACAAGGATGTGAGCAGCTTGTACTCTGAGTACATTCCTAATACAAATACAAAATGGCGTGACCACTCTAGACAATAATTTGGTGTTTTTTCAAAAGACTAAACATAGAATTACCATGTGACCCAGCGATTCAGTTTTAATGATTTAAAGAACTGAAAAAAGAACATCAAGATTCTTGGACACCAATATCATAGCAACATTATTCATAATAGCCAAAGATGGAAACAACCCAAGTCTCTATCAACAAATGAATGACTAAACAAAACATGGTTATACATACAGTGGAATATTATTCAGCAAAAAGATGAATGGTAAGTTAATGTATGCTACAGGTGCATGGACCTTGTAAGCATGATGCTTTGTGAAATAAACCTGTCACAGAAGAACAAATAATTCATGACTCTACTTATTTGAGGTATCTAGGATAGACAAATTTGTAGAGACAAAAGTAGAATAGATACTACCTGGGGCTGGCAGAGTTACTACTTAATGGATACACACTTTTTTTGAAGTATAATGAAAGTTTTTCATATAGATAATAGTGACAGCGACAGAACATTTTGAATGCACTGGATTCCACTGAATTGTACACTTATGAATGGTTGAAATGGTAAATATTATGTATATTTCACTACAATAAGAAAAGAAATACTGATACATGTTACAATATGAATGAACCTTGAAAATATGCCAAGTGCAAGAAGCCAGATAAAAGGCCACATATAATATGATTCCAGAAGAGGCAAGCATGTAGACACCAAAAGCAGATAAATGGGTTTTTAAGGCTCAGAGAAAGAGACTGAGGATTGACAGTGAGAGTATAGCATTTCTTTATGGGCTGATGAAATGTTCTAAAATTGATTATGGTGATGGCTGCACCACTTTTTAAATATACTAAAAGTTATTGCATTTTAAAGTCAAAATGGATGCACTGTAAGACATATGAATGCTGTCTTAACAAGGCTACTACAAATCCAAAAAGAAATTTATTGAAAAAAATTTCAAATTATTTAAAAATAAGAAAAATAGAGCAAAAATGGAAGAAGAGAATGCAAAGGAGGTGAGCAGGGAGAGGTAGACAGAGAAGGCAGAATAAAAGTATTTGTTTATGCTATAACTAACCACATAGAGAAGTTAATTTTTTCAGACAAACTCTCCAGATGTTGCTGAATTCAGTGTTAGAATACCAGAGTCAATAGCAGTTTACAGTAGGCTGAATAATGTGTTCCCAAGGTATCAGGCCCTAGTCCTTGGATCCTACTAAATGTTACCTTATTTTGAAACAGTCTTTGCAGGTCTGATTAAGTTAAAAAGACTGAGATGAAGGGACTATCCTGACCTCTCTGGGTAAACTTTAAATAAAATCTTATGTATCATTACTGATGGAGGGAGATTTGACACACACATAAAAGGAATATGAAGATGGAGCAGGAGGAGATTTAAAGATGCTGCCTGTCTTGGTTGCTATAACAGAATATCATACACTGGAACCTGGAGATCTAGATCAGGATGCAAACATACATTCTGGTGAGGCTGAAGATTGCCAGCTCCTCACTGCAACCCCACATAGCTGACAGTGGGCAAGAAAGCTCTCTGGGGTCCCTTTTTGAAAGGCACTGATCCTATTTGTCAGGGCTCCACTCTCATGACCCAAAGGCCCCACTGCCACACATCATCATGCTGAGGGCTAGGATTTCAACATAAGAATTCTGAAAAGATGAAAATACTCAGTTTATTGCACTGATCTTGAAAACTGAAGAGATGCTGCCACAAGCCAAGGAGTGCTGTCAGCTGGAAGAGGCAAGGAACAGACCCTCCCCTGGGAGCATTAGAGGGAGTGCGCTCTGCCAAGTCCTTGACTTTGTTCCACTGATGCTGAGATTTGCGTTTATGGCACCCAGAACTATTAGAAGATAATTTCTGTAGTCTTACACCACAAAGGTTTGGAAACTTATTACAACTATGAGGAATTAATAAATAATCATATACTACCCACCAAAAGAAATCAAATAAAAAACAATGAAGAAAAGTTTCTGCTCTCAATAGCAATGCAAACTTTATGATACCAGCACCATGCAGCAGTAACACAATGCACACTGGATTTCCTGGTGTGTGTGCCTACGCCTTGCTTCCCCACTAGACTAAAAGTTCCTTGAGATTAGAGATCACATCTTTATTTGTGAATATGTATCAAGTTCCTTCTATGAACTGGTTAGTTCACCAGGTATTAGCTTTTTAGAAATAAGCAGAAGTACAGATACTGTCCTCAGAGTAGACAGATGAAAACAGTAAAACACAATATGTATTTCAGTTGTAGTATAAACAGACTTCTGCAGGAGTTGGCAAAGAGTAGGAACAACTCAGCCCACCTTGAAAAGTATGGCTTCACAGAGAAGACAGTGCCTGAGCTGACTCTTCAGACTTCCAGGGGAGAAGAGGTGGGAGAGTCCAAGTGGGTAGAATAGAATAGTCCAAAGCAGGTAGAATAACGCAAAGCAGATAGAATAATAGCGCAAAGACAAGGAAGTGTCAGGAAAGAATGTGACCTGTTCAGGGAATGGCAAAAAGTACACGGTGATTATCACAGTGTAGCCGCTATTCTACAGTCTATATTCTGTATTCCAGAAGAAAATAGCCAGAGATGTCAGAAAAGCTGAGGTCAAAATCAACTGATCAATCAATAAACCAGTGTAGCAAGCCATACAAAAGCATTCTTTATATATAGAGCTAGAAAAAAGTTTGACTGTGGAGCAGATTTGGCTCTTTCCTTTGTTAACTCTGGTGGAAAGTTGTGGCAGAGTGGTATCAGAGAAGCAGCACAGGTAGGAGGGGATGAGAACTTAAGGATAGCAATAGGATGGGTGGGAGAGGGCAGGGCAGAGGGATGTTAGCCATTAAGGACATGGAGACCAACTAACTATGGGGGTGCAGGGGTGGGAGCAATCCTCCAGGATGGTAACTCCATGAGGGTAGAGAAGGTCTGTTTTGTACTCTGCTGTATCCTGGGTATTAATATGAATCCTTGGTACATACTAAGTGCTAAAAAAAAAAAAAAACCTACCTAATGAATATGTGCAGTATGATTTCCAGTTTCTAGCTCAGAAGACTGATCCAATGACATGAATATCGAAGGAAAAATTAATTTATGTATAGAAGCTGTATGCTTCATTTGAGTCCTGTTGGTTTACATAACGATAACTGGGGAAGGGTTCGAAACCATGGGGGGTAGAGTTTGGAACCATGGGAAGTAGATGAAATTTCCCAAGCAAAAGCAAAAGAACAAGAGGGGTTGTAATCAAGGATGAACCCTGCCCTTTA
Organism: Chinchilla lanigera; assembly: GCF_000276665.1. Lineage (NCBI taxonomy): Eukaryota > Metazoa > Chordata > Mammalia > Rodentia > Chinchillidae > Chinchilla > Chinchilla lanigera. Next base: position 10,532,955 of record NW_004955448.1, read on the forward strand.
CATTCCTTTCTATCCCCCACCCCTACAAAAATACACACCAGATTTCTGCTGACTTCCCAGAAATAGACACTGAAGACACTGCCAGCAACAGAAACTCAGAAGCAACTGGAGCTTTAGGAGAACTTGGGTTCTTTGTTTCATCTGTTTCTGGTACTGGAATTGAGCTCAAGTCCTCACACATGCTAGGCAAGTGCCTTACTATTGAGCTACATCCCCACCTTACAAAAGAATGTTCCACTGGTGCCACAGGATGGGAGATAATAGTAGAGACTGTCTTTCTCTCCACAGGCTGCAAAGAGCCAGGCAGGATTAGGACCACTTATAAGGTTTGGCAATTAGAAGATTATATTATTCTGTTCAGGCTATCACAACAAAGTACAATAGACTGGATGCTTAAACAACCACTTTTTCCTCACTGCTCTGAAAGCTGGAAGTCCAAAATCAGGATGCCAGCACAGTAAGGTTCTGGTCCGATCCTTCTTTCAGGGCCTTTTGGTGTATCCTCACATGGGGGAGTGAGCAAGTTCTGTAGTGTCGCTTTTTATGAGGGCACTAATTCTTCATGGTGGCCCCACCCTCATAACCTCATCTAAACAATTATCTCCAAGGTTGCATCTTCAAATACCATCACATTGCAGGTTAGGGCTTCCACATATGAGACAACTCAGTCCATAGCAGAAATTGCCACTGGAAGATGGGAAGGCAGAAGCAGATGCTAATGCCAAAGTGTGTGGGAGTAGCCTTCTCTATTGAAGCCCTTTGTTCCTGGAATACAGCAAGAGTTTAATAGAATTCTTTGAACTTTCACCCTACCCCATAGCCTAATAGTTACACCTTGAGTTTTTCCTGTGCCCTACCTTTAAGTCCTTTAGACTAACTTTGCTTTAGGTTTTACAGTTTTTCTAGTGAAAATGCCTGTTGACCACACCCCCATTGGAAAACAACCAACCCTGGTTCCTGAAACTGGACGTCATTCTGGGAAGATTAAGGCTGTGAAACACTATGCTAACATCCAAGGTCATGTATGTGGTGGTAGATCTCAAGTCCTAGCATGCTTTGGGCAGGACATTTCAGGAATTGTAAAGTCAAAGACCTTAAGAAGGTAGGCAGGTAAAGCAAGAGTAGAGCCAATTCACACACAAGACAAGAAGTGGTGGTGACTGTGTTGAACTGGGGAGTTTCCCAAGTTCTAAATGGAGCGTCCTCTAACCAGTTCCAGCCAGCTGTTACCATAAAGGATAATGATCCCAGAATTGCCAGGTGTTCCTATTTTCCAAGAGAAGCTACAGGAATAACTTCAGATTATTATGCCAAGCTTCCAATTGCTAATGCTGGCAACTAATTCAAATTAGTTGTGAGGGTTCATCAGAGCACACCTGCCGCCAGACATGAGCCACAGGAGACTCTCAAGTTGCCTATGGTGGTCCCTACCCAAGATCTTGCAAGAATCCATTAAAGATAAATGAAGAAAAGTTCTATTAATGCATAAGTAGTAAAATTAGGAACATCATTAATCTCTGGGGCATAATTCAGGTTGAGAATAGAAATAAGCTTCCCTAAAGTCTCACTGCATTCATGGAAAATATAATCAAAATTAGAGCTGCAGAGGGCACTCAGAGATGTCAGGCTGTCCCTAACCGCTCAAAAGGGCCAAGCAGGCTGATAACAACACAGTGTTTCATGTCCCCATACAGCATTGTTATGGTTTGGGTAATGTGTAAGCATATCCCCCAAAAGTTTGTGTGTAGGAAGCTTGGTCCCCAGGGTGGTGAAGTTAATTTTTAGGTTTGTTTTTGTTGTTTTGTTTTGTTTTGCTTTGCTTTGTTTTGTTTTTGAGACAGGTCTTGCTATGTAGTCCAGGCTGGCCTCAAACTCACTATGTAACCCAGGCTGGCCTGGAACTCACAGCAATCCTCTTGACTCATGCTCCCAAGTACTAGGATTACAGGCATCTGCCACCAGACCTGGATTTCTTTTAGGGTAGTGAAGTTAGGATGTGGTGAACCTTTAAAATGTGCCACTCAGTGGGAGGTAATTAGGGCCTTTAAGAGATGGAGCCCAGTAGGAGGAAATTAGGCCCCTGGGGCACTGACTTGGGAAAAGATTGGTGCTGGTCTTACAGAGTAGTTTTTGTGAGAGTGAATTGTTATAAAAGACAGAATTTGGTCCTTGAATCTCTTTTGCGGTTTGCTCAGCATCTCATTTCCCAGCATGAAGTTTCCCCACAATGCCCTCCAGCATGATGTTCTCACCAGGGGCTGAATCGACGTGGCTGCCTGATCCTGGCGCCTCCAAATCCATGAGCTAAATAAAGCTCTTTATTTCATAAACTTCTCAGCTTCAGGTATTTCGTTACAGCAATGGAAAAGAGACTAAATACAGTGAGGAAATATACCAAGGATCCCACTGGGAGCAGGGATGGGAGGGAAGTAAAGCACAGCTCTCAGGGGATGGCAGGAAAAAGTGAAGGGGTTCTATTTCCTTGACCTCTCCTGGTTCCAGTGTTCTCATGCAACAACAAAGCCACTGAGCCTGAACTGAGATGCTGTCTCAGGCCCTCCACGTGCAGTTTGCAGTGCGTGGTCTGAATTCATTTCTGTTTCCCTATGGTAACACGGTGTTTTTTTCTGATCAGCAGGAGCAAGCAATACCTTTTGGACTTGATAAAAAGCTATCGCCACAGGGCTCGATGACTCAGCACTCTGAACAGGCATCTTGGGAGGAAAACGGGATCAGAAATTTACCTTTACGAACTGTGAGAGAAGTTTGGCAAAGGAATAAAGATAAGATAAAGGGGATACATGGATTTTATTTTTCAGCTCAGCTCTTTTTTTCTTATTAAAATGAGAGAGAAAATGTAAGAAAATATTCCTGCTCTGGATTAAATCACACTCACTTATTCACTGAATCATTCACCCGACAAATACTGAACACCTCCATAGTCCACTGGGTGCTTGGCCGTGCAAGCTGAGGTGCCACAGGGAAGAGACCAGCGTGGAGATGTTCTTGCAGGACAGATATCATGTAAGTGAGCAAACTAAACTGAGCTCAGATTATAAAATTTTCATTTAATGACCGTGAAAGGAAGATGCAGGGTGCTACAATAAAGAATAATTTGAGAATGTATATGGTAAAGATTGCCCCTCTGAAAATGATATTTAAGCTGGGAAGTGGAAAAGAAGCAGGAAATAGAGAAGTATGTTCTCCTACTGAGAACATAACTACCCAGGGAAGGATGTCCTGGGAATAGGAACTGCCAAATGCAGAGGATTGAGTTAGAAAGAGTTTGGCAAGTTCTAGAACTGTCAGAAGGCCAGTTGGCCAGAGCCTGCTGGCAAGGGGGCAGTGGACTGAGGTTGAGATAGCTGGAGAGGAGGCTAGTGTGATATTATTCCAAGGACAGTGGGAGCTGTCAAAGGGGGCATAAAGTGTTCAGTGACATAATGTGACTTTTCTCAAAGAGCCCTCTGCCTTCTGTGTGGAGATTAGATCGGAAAGAGGAAGGAGAAGGCTGAGTGGGAGGCACACACATTATTAAGACCAGGGAGGATGGATATGGAGAGAAGTGAATAGACTCAGGTGACACCTTAGAAAACACACTGATGGATTGGGTGTAGGTGCTGCAGGAAAGAGGAGTCAAGGATGAGCCTACATTTTCAGATGCAGGCATTTGTGAAATGGGGAAGGCTAGAGGAATGGGTTCAAAGATCAAAAAATGCTTATAACCATAAATAAATGATTAGGCTTGGGAATCACTATCCTAGAGGAACCTGCTACACATGATACCCTGTGACAGAGTACCAATCTTGCCACTGCCCTGCCTAAAATATGTCTATTACTTCTCAATGCCATTGAGAAAAAATATAAATTACTTAGCACGGCATTTAAAGTGTTTTACGGACTGGGCCCTCTCTAATTCTCTAGCCTCATCTTCTTACTTTCTGCACACTTTACCCTCCTTCATTATTACTGTTGTTAGTTATGTCATTCCACATAATCTGCTGTTCCTTGAATATACCTTGCTCTCCTTAAACCTTTTAGTCGTCAGATATATTGTTTCCTTTCCCTAGAATAACCTTCCCTCTCCACTCATCCCAAAACGATACTGATATAGGGGAAAAAACTCACAACAGGAACGATATCTGGGATAAGTTCATGTTCTCTAAAATCAAAGAATGAATTTTAGGAACAATGGTGGTCAAGAGCAGAATATATTTATTGAGGGAAGGAAAGCTTCTGTCCAAGAGAGGGACAGAAGGGGGCCAGAGTGGGTTGCCCAGGGAACATGTCTTTTCCAAGGATTTTTATAGAGCAAAACCATGAGGTGAGGTGGGTCCAAGGTGGGGGGAAATGGGAAGTCACAAGGTGGGCATGAGGTAGGACAAAACTTCTGTCAGCCTATAAGAATCGTTCAGGTAAAATTGATTAAATTGGGATCAAATGAAGAAGTGAGTCACGTAGCAAGCGCGCATGAATACAGAACAGGGGTGTTTAATTGTGAATTGGGAGATGAAGGCTAGAAAGAAAAGGGGTTGGGTCAGTGACTCTTCAAGGTGATCCCCACCTATTTATAATATCAATCCCTGATGTACATCCCTAGGGAGGTATGTGGGTGCATTTGTTTAGTCTTTTGTCTTGAGGTCTGGCCCACAGCAAGTATATCTCCATTTGCAAGGTAACTTGTCTTCCTTATTGGCTCCTTCAAGGGCCTGGCCCTGTTTGACTGCCTGTAATATTTCTTTCTACCTCAGCTGCCTGTAACAATACCTCTTCTTGAAAGCCCTCCTTCTGATTCCCCAGTACAGAATTGGGGACCACCTGGATAGTCTTAATGTGGAACACAGACTCAGCTTACCCTGATTCCAGGCCTCACAACACCACTCAGCAAGCTGCGCGTTCCTCAAGGTCAGCAGCTATGCAATTCTTTACCACTCTAAAATGCCTGAGACTCAGCTTGGCATTCAAAGGATTGAGAATGAATTTACAGATGCATAAATGCTGCTTGCTGAGGGTTCTGTGAAGAGCATAAAAGGTGGTCTTTATCATTCATGCTTAGGGTCTCCAAATTGAGTTCTCAAATCCTCCCATAAACTGGGAGCGTACTCACCAGAGAAAGAGTCACTGCTGAATGCTCCACCTGAGAATTCCACTTTTTTTTTTTGGCTTTTTTCTGATACCAGGAATCGAACTCACAACCTTGCGCTTGCCAGGCAGGTGCTGTGCCCCTTAGCTAAATCCCCAGCCCCTTCCACTTATTAATTATACAGCCAGACTTATTTCTCTCAGATCCTTTTTTTCCTAATAAGAATTTCCATGCTGTGAACCCGGCATCTACCTTGCCTTAGTAACCTTGTTATCCACGTAAATGTCTCAACCGTACAGGGGCTGAGCCTTCTGTAGTGTTGATAGCTGTTGGCAATAGTTGTACACAGTAGTAGGTGGAATTCTGAGACACAATCCCCTCCATGCTACGTATGTTTTTCAGATTTCTTCTTTATTCAACCATCAAAAAAATCTCACATTAGTTGGGAGATTGGTGCAGAGTACCGGGAAACAGAAAGGAAAGAAAGATAGCAAGATCTTCAGTCCAAAGTTCTAGCTTCAACCGGTTACAGGAGATTGTGATCACTCTGAATCAAATATCTAAAATGGACACAAGGAAGGTTTCTGCCCTGTAGGAGTGTTCTGGATATGGGGAGGCACTTTGAAAACTAAAAATTTTCATGTAAAATTCATAAAAGTTGGATCCTGAGAGGCAATTTAGTGATATTCCTGTTTATTCATCCTCTCTACATTGTAGGAAGTGCTTTGAACTTTGTTGTCTAGCTTATCAAAGTTCGTACACTGACTTGGAATAGATGCTGCTTCACACAATACAACAGAGCAAGGCTGGATTCAAAGTCAGGTCTTGGGTTCTGAGTCTACTGGTTTTTCCATTTCACTGAACATCTGGCGTGCTGCTCAGCTGGAAACTAGCGCCACCACTCAGGGGACCAGGCCATTAGGACGTGAGGGGCTCCTCCACATACTCTTCCCAAGCTGTGGGTCTCCCAAACCCCAAGTTCCCCCTTTTTCATGGCTTCATGCCCCTCAAGACCACAGACCCATCTGTTAGGAGAGGAAATCTTCTCCTCTTCCTGAAAGCACTGGTACCTGAGCTGAGGTCCAGCCCTCAGCAATAGAAGGACCATCACTCACAACTTCCTAACTGTTCCCTAGACCTCCTCACAGGACCGATCACAGTGCCTTGCAGATTTCCTGAGTACCCACTGTGTCCTGGCATTTTCCAAGGCAGTTGGGGAATAACAGCATTGACCGGGGTATAGTCTTAATCCTTGAGAGCTACCAGTTGGTCACTACCAGAGTCAAGATTTGATCTGAGACAAATGATAAATTTTACATTGAAAGGTGCAGTGGTTGACTGATTATGTCAACTTGAGAAGTTTAGAAGCATAACTAAACTTGGCTCAGCAATTGGGCCAGCAATTCTACTCCCTAGGGTGTAGAGGAGCCACCCTAGGGTGGATCATCACCTAGATAATATAAAAGGGAAATGAGGAAGGACAGAGGTACTTCCATTCCTTTTGGAGGAGCTCCAGTCTTCTCCTTCAGCTTGGACTTCGTCTCCTGGCTTCCAGTGCAGACTCTTCGGCTTCCACCTTGGATCCTTCAGCCTTCAGTCGCAGACTCATCAGCCTCCTGGTACGGACTTGCGCGGAACTCTGCAGTGAACTCCAGACCCTGGACTGATTCCTTCGGTCTTCAGTGTGCAGACGCCCTCTGCACGCGTCCTCATACAACTCTCTGGCTGACTGCCATAAGCAAATCTTGTAATTTCTTATATTCTGTACATCCTGTGTTACATCTGTTTCTCCAGTAAAACCCTGACTGATACAAAAGGGTTCCTGGTGTTGCCTGAGCCCAACCCTCCCATTTTATAGATGAAACTATTGCTCAAGGATTCTAAATATTTATGGCATTTTAAAAATTTTATGAGATAAGTTCAAGGGAAGAAATGGAGACAAAAAACTTTTAAATGACTTGTCTCAGCTCACACAGGCAGTCGTATGCGGCCAAGCAGATTCCGACCAAGAGAGCCCAGCCTTCTGCTGACCCTCCCCCACCCCACTTCCGGGGTGAGGAGCAGGATCCAGGCCTAATGAGACCTGCCGGCCTCGGGCCCACGGTGGCTGGCCAGTCGTTTCCCACATACAGGCAGGACGCCCCACGCACAGGCCAGCAAAGGCCTGACCTTGAAGCAGATGAGCAGAGAGGACGTCAGCAGCAGACTAGGCAGAGAATAAGAGAAAAACTTGCTTTCTGCTGTGTTCTTTCTAGCCTTCACCTCCAACTCACAAAGAAAAGCCCTGGACTCACAATGTGGACCAAGAAAATAGCCCTTCTCTTTTAGCCCCTTCCACTCCGCTCTTCTCTCTCTCATCAAGTCCTGAGCCTCTTTTGCCCTTTATCTGACTTTCTGGGAACAAATCATCCATCTCCAATTAGGGCTGACATTTGGGTGGAAAAACTTCAACAGATGGGTTGAGACAGGTCTGCCGATCGGATCCAGGAGGCTCGTGAAATGTAGTGTCAACAGCTTCCTCCAGGGGCTCCCGGGCGAAGCACTGCAGCTGGCCTTGTGCGGGGCAGGTCCGGACAGAGGCCTCCCGCCTGCCAGCCCCAGCCTTTGCTGCAGGGACACTCTCCTCTCCTGGTCAGCACAGTTTTGCATCTATTTCTTGCTGTCAGAGAAACGCAGGCAGATTTCAGTCCCTTCCGCGCTCCTATTTCCAGGGCGTGAGCCATATCAGAATCAGCCCCTTCCACACAGCTGCACTATAAGAAACTAAAAAGCCTCTGACTCTGCGGCTGTCCCCAGGAACTCTCATGACAGGAGTGGACACTACGCGCAGTGGGAGGGGAAGGGTAGTGATGAACCGGGAGAAAGGAGACTCCGAGACAAGGGTGGATAAGATCGTAAAGATGAGCAAGAAGCTTGCGTGTTGGGGCAGCAGAAATCAGTCTTCGGTACCGTGGGAGCGAGGCGTGTCTGGGGAGCCCTCACTGTGCCATGGCTGCGACTCCAGCGTGCAAGTGAGCTGGCCTCAGGGCCGTGACACCTCCTCCCCAGAGGGCAGGAGGTAGGGGCAGAGCTTGGATATGAATGGAAGAGTGGGCTGGCCTGGGCTGCAGTTAAATTACTTGACCGGCTGTGTTTCTCAAGGGCCCTCAGCCGTGCTCCATGAGCGCACAAGTAAAGCCTCCCTCTTCTCAGCCCCTGGCTGAAGACAGTCGCACAAGCGCAGGGCCTGTGTGGCTCTCACACTACACCGAACACCAGAGGGAACCAAAGCCGGGCCTTTGAGGAGGAAGTTTCAAGGGAGCAGTGGGTGTTTCACAGAAAAGAGTGGACGGAAACTTTCGTTTTGTTTTGATGTCAGAACAGGTATGAGCAGCAATTCCAAAACACTGAGGCTTTTCGCCAGAAACAGCGTTACTTTCACAAACCACCCTGACGGGATCTCACTCCTCAGACTGAACGGTTTAAAAATCCCATGACTCAGCATAAATAGTGAGAGAAGCTCGCCCATGGGAGCTCACCCTGGGGGCTAAAGTATGGAGGAGATGTCCACACGGGTTGGCAGGAAAGCTGGCTACCTCACAAGGAGGAAGACCAAAAATCCCGCAAATGTGAATCGTGTGTCTGCGAGTGAGGCCATGGAGAGTAGGATTTCCTCTTGCTAGTTCTGGAGGCAGGTCTGCACACAAGACAGAAACACCAGCTGACTCGTCACCAGCACGCTCTCTTTCTTGCTCTCCATCCTCAGAGGGGCTTCAGAAAAAAACAAGGCCATGGTGTTGGAAGGTCCCTCTAGTCGCCCCCTTTGAAAAGCCACTTTAAAAAGGCTACTGAAACTCAGCAAGGTAAATATTAACTACATGTTTGAATTGTACAAACAAGAATTTCTCAAGCAGTTATTTTGCCGATGTGTGTTAAACCAAAACTCTGGATACTAAGAGAACACTGGCATAAACAGGTTTATTGAGCCATTACAGATGCAATCCAGAAAGAAAGGACCATTCAAGGCACAAGTTCCCACAACCCTCAGCAGCAAAACTAGGGAGCAGTTTGGAAAATGTCCACCCAGCTCTAAAATGTCAAAGTATGTTGCAATGAACATTTGGGGACAATGGCACAAATTACTCACACTGAACCTGCATTAGCTATGGCTAGAAGATTACACAAAACAGGAATCGCTATGGGACAAGAGGGTAGTTCAAAAGGAGAAAGCATTTGTTGCCTCTGCATTGGGTGGGGCTGTGAACAAAATGCAGAGGCATCTACAAGGACATGACAAGACTTGAATTCAAGTTTTAATATTCAAGAATGTGAAATGGTCATTTGTTCTTTTGGGGCTGAAGGAGACCGCTATGAAGTAGCCCCTAGCAGGACTTAAATTAACCAATTGGCTTTTTATGTTTACTTGTGAATCTGCCCAAAGCCCAGCCCACTTGTCTGGAAGTGGGCTACAGGACTCAGTAAGTGAACCTCTATGACTCACTGATCCCTACTAAAACCTGTAATGGTGGATGAAGCAGGAAAGCCTCAAAGGATAAGACAAGATCACAGCCAAGGACACCTGGATCCAACCTCAACTAGATAAAGACTATAACCTCAGCCATCTCACTCCTGGGTGGATTAACTTAATCCTTACACAGTATTAATTTAACCTTTTTAAGGATTAATTTAATACCTTACTTGGAGAAGTACTTGAGTAATTACACTCTTCTTGAGTATTCCCCTCCCTTCTTCTGGTAACCAAATAAATACTGGCCACCCAGAGAAGGTCTTGGTCTTAGCCCAGAGAGAAACTCGAATTCTGTGAGAGGGCTTTGATCCTCCTAGAGCCCTGAAATCATTCCATTTGCCTCTTTTTATTTAGCTTTTTCTGTACACTCGTTTGGGAGATTGTGGACCGGATCACTCCTTGATAACTAAGGGTTATTATTAACCTGGTAAGGGCTGTAACTTGTTAAGGATTAACCTCGCACATCTCCTCCCTTGCATCCTCTGGTCCTTATAATTACAGTTAAGATATCAGAAATTTCTCCTATAACAGACATGAAATACAAGTCATCCCATGGAAGTCCATCTTCTCATTTCCAAATACCACAACTCAAGCACCCACGCATAAGGTGTCCTGCCCCAAGCTCAGAGAGAAAACTATTTATTGGTGCAAGTGACACCTGCATGGCCAGCATTGATGAAAACTGGCTTCTAAAAATAAGCTCATAAACCAAGGGACTCTTGTGATCAATAAGAATGATAAATGGCCTGGGAAATTGACCATTGTGTGGGAAGGATACCAAAATTGAGTTCATTTTTCAATCTGGAGAAATAGGTTAAAAGGAAAAAGCTTTAGAAGCTGGCAGAGCTCTGGGGAGGAAAGCACTGGATAAGAGTCATGAAGATATAGAAAAAGTTATAGGAAAGATGGTGAACAAGATCCTTTCAAATCCACAGGGGACAAATGAGGAAATGCACTTAACCACTCAGTCCTCCAGCCCATTGTGCACCCTCCTTTCTCCCAGTTACTACCCTCCGCTCCAAATGTTATTTAGAGAACCTGAAGTTTGTGTTTTGAGACCACTGAAAATCACTCTGTGACTACCTCTGGGACTGTCCTTTTTCAAAATTCTGCCATATGACTAGTGATCCCTGCAAGGAAACATAAGATGATTAGTAAAATACAGGATTTCAGATGAGTAGATGCATATCTTAGCTAGCTCTTCCTTCCTGATGCAATATGTATAGATACCAATTCCCCACAATGCATATATTTAATGTGTATTGTAAACATATACTACTAAAAAATAAAAAGTTCGTTTACTAGCATGGCCAAAATCACCAGTGCCCTATTAAAATGCTGATAAATGAGCTTCATGAATTTAGAGAACTTTCTAGGCTTCTTGCACATCCTACTTGAAATCAAGCCCTGTCACTCTTGTCTGAATTCCTACGATGCCATTCTATACCTCTAAACTACAAGTTTCCACACAGCCTTTGCAGAATGACTCAGTTGTCCTGAGCTGATGATTTTGTTTCTTTTGTTTAAGCTTTCATTCATTTGCTGGGTCATCTTAGCTTTCATATTTTACAGCCTAGGGGTAAATCTCACTTATTACCCATCACCTGCCACAGCTCAGCTCCCTGAACAAGGCTCTTCTTCTCTGGGAGGAGACATTCGCAAGCACTGCCATCCAGAATACTAACATAAAATCAAGAAGACCAGGCCAATATCGCCCACAAGTCATGTTAGTATATTACCCAATAATCAGGATTTCAGCCAAATGTGGAAGCACATGCATATATTCCTAGCAACTACAGAGGCTTAAAACCTGTCTTAGTTACTTTTCTCTCATTGCTGGGACAAAATACCTGATGCCCAAATTTAAGGAAGGAAAGGTTTATTTAGCTTACAGTTTGTGGAGGTTTCAGTCCATACACAGCTGGCTCCAAGGCAGAGTGGCACATGGCAGAAGGCAAACACTCATGGTGGCAGAAAATAGCAAAAGCAACAAAAGCAAAAAGGAGGAGTGGTGGCAAGCAGCCTCTTTCTCTCCCTTACATATGCAAACTATCTGCCCTAGGGCAGTGCAGCACTCACAACCATAATCCAACATTGGACCATCAATCAAAAATCTAGAAGCCCACCCCATGACTGCATGAGGATTTGGACACAAACATGCAGACACAAAACATAACAAAAACCGCAAGGTAAAGACCAGTCTAGGCAACACAGTGAGACCTTGTCTCAACAACATCATATTTTATGATCGGCAGTAGAAATCCTGAGTCTATTGCTATCCCAGTGTCTATAACAGTGTCTGACATAAAACAAGGACATAATAAGCTCTGCTGTTTGAATCCATGAATTAAATATAAATCTGCTAGTGTCCATTAAAAATCTCTAAATTCTGTATCATTTTAATTGTTTTGTGTTGTTTTGTTTATGTCTTTGTTTTTGTTCATTTGGTTTGTTCTTTTCTCTTTAAAATAAAAAAATACCACATAAAAGGAACTGGGTGTAGTGGCACATGCCTGCAATCCCAGCACTCAGGAGGCTGAGGCAGAAAGATTGCCTCCAGTTTGAGGCCTGCCTGGACTACATAGTGAGTTCAAGTCCAGCCTGACCTATGTAGTAAGACTCTATCTCAAAAAACCAAATACAAAAAAAAAAAAAAAAATTGTAAAAGAATCTCTAACAGAGTGAAAATTTCCTCAAAACCTGCCCCAGAGATCCTGTCTTACTTTTCACTGAATAGCAGTTAGCGTCTCTTGGAGCATGGGTATGCAGAGGAACTTAGTTTGGGAAATGTTTACCCGGTTCCTTTACCCTCTCCAATGTCATTTATTCACTTTGTTGTAGCCAATCATATCTTTTGAGCCAAAGCTACTCAAACCTTTTAGAACTATTTTTATAATGAGGCATATTTTTCTCCAAATCATGACAGAGAGATTTCCTCCTGTGTGCTCAAATTTTCATGGAGTCCTCAAAAAATTAACTCAGAAGAGGATTGTTGGAGTCATATACTGAAGATCTCAGTTGTTCGGTTGGATCTCAAAAAATATACGCATTTGGAAGATATTTTTGTGTTGTTTTTTGGCCCCAAATACCTGATTTGAATAAAATTGAGTGTCCACAATTTTCAATATCAGTACATTTTTAATACAGTAGCTTTATTCTAAAGGGCCTTTATCATAGAAGCTTAAGTAGCAGATAACATCAAACATAGCTGTTTCTCAGGATTCCATGCATCCCCTGCCTGCCTGCTGTGAATACCAAAACAAACAAACAAAAAATGCAAAAACCATTAGAATCAAAAGCACCTAAAGCTTTTCATATCTCTTGTGCCCTATATGAATTCAAAATTATTTATAGTAATATCCAATCTCAGAATGGCCCAATTTTTAGGTTTTTTGCTTTGAAATCAATACACTTGATTTTTGCTTTGAAATCAATGCACTTTCCTCATTGCAATAACCCTTATACCCTTAGTCAGAGCCAATTTATTTTTACATCACACTTAATTCTGACAAGTTTAAGAATTTGTCTAAAAGATTAAGCACAAGTTTTAAATTCTAGTGATTAACAAAAAAGCCAAACAACACAAAAGCTTGGGGCTTCGCAGAATGAAGGGCAAATGTTCTTCTTGTGGTGATCTCTTGCCTTCCTGTCCAGGTGCCCTTGCTGTTCTGACAGCCACGATCTCTATCATTTTATATCTCTGAGTCTCAACTCTGGAAGCAGTATACCTTGGGAAGGACAAGCAGTAAAAGGACCTCTGGTCAGACTCTCAGTGACTCTGCATTATGCTGGGTTTTGAGTCCTGTTCTAACTGGAGAACACCAGTTGTCCATTCTCCAAACTCACCTATAGTCTCTCTGCCATATTCTGCAGGTACACCCCTGCCTTGTATCAGTCTGGTCCCCTACAAATTCAGTTTTGGACCAATCTTCTCTTAGGATATTCTAATTTTAAAAACTGATTTTTTTTTTTTTTGCTTTTGTATACATGTGCACATGTGTACTCACACTTGTGTCTGTGTGTGATGACTACATTTTTCAAAACTACAAATTAGGTCACAAAGTCCAATGATGAATCATTTTCTGACTTATGAGTCAGATTTAGTAACATATTTAGCAAACTGCTTTACTGAAGTGAAATCTCTGCAAAGAAATAAACTTAGCTATATATGTTCTATATAATCAACTATGCAATTTTTAAACATCAGAAATTTGAGTTTTTCTTTAAAAATACGTTCTGTGACAAACTCTGTGTTACGTTCCATATAACTATCAGTAGACACGCTTGCTGAAGTAGCTTCATTTCTGTATGTTATGAGGATATTTGTGCATATAAAAACTTGCTCAAGCATTTTGGCTTCTATGGCTCTAGAGGAAAAGTGAAATCTATTTTCTTTATATGAAAAAAAAGTAGTCCATTTCTATGCTGATGGGTACATGTCCGTCCTTCTGAAGAGGAAAACACTGTGGCTTCCTAGCCAAATCTAGCATGCTGGTTCAGCTAGAGACCTCCTATAGTCTGGAGATCTGGGCTTCTTTGGTCTCACCTGTAAAAATAAAGCACAGAACAAGGGCTACTGTCAGTTTGAAATGAGATAATGTATGGGCAAGTACTCTGAGAAAGCTTATGAAATTAAGGTATATTATTACCAGTGGGTTGAGGATTCCAGCTAAGTGCCATGATGCAAATGTAGTAAGCAGATGAAGGTAAAGACTCCTGGGAAACCCTGGAGGTCAGGCCACCCAGTTCTTTAAGATCCAGAGAGACGGAATTCACGGCAGACACCACCTACCTTCTTCTGCTGCTGGTCCTAGAACTGCTCACTGGACCACCTCCTGAGGGCAGAGAGTAAGGTTACACATATGTGTAGCCATGCACAGGAGCCCGGCTACATTAATGTTCATCCTTACCTGGGACAAACACTCTAGCTGTCGGTAATCCCTCAACTATGAAAACAATCCAACTTACAAATGATGGTGCATGGTAAGGAGATTTGTAGGGCTCCTCTAAATAAATACATAGAATTATATATATGATAAATACTCAACACACACAGCACTATTCAACGTGCATAACAGAAGTTTTGCACTGATATCAAGACAATCCTTTCACTGGCATCATGGGCATATTGTATTTCTGGGCTTCCTTTGATCTCTCTCTGTTGTTGAACTAACCAAAGTATCTGACTAGTTTTCTACTAGGGTGGTATACGTGGAGAGGAAATAATCTACCTGCAGCAATAATACATCTTAAGCCAAGACTAGCGCATCTTCTGTGCAAAATCTAACCCAAAGAACAAACAGCCTTTCTCCTGATTGTGGATCAGCAGATAAAGCTGCACACCCAGACACCCACACACTCACACACTTCTCCTTGCCTGTATTCTTTAGTCATGGCTTCTTTTATTCAACAAATATACATCAACCTCTTTCAGTGAATCAGATGTGCCTACATTTTTTCTTCCAAAAATCCCTTTTACCTTCTTTCTTCCACAGCCAGCCCAGAAAATCATCTCATCAGGTCAACTGTCTTTGTAAATCACTGTTTATCGCATGGATCAGATTACATTTACCTTCTCTCGTTCCTGGTTTTCTTATTAGACCAGGAGTATACTTAGGCAAGGCCCTGGTGTTGCTCATATTTTTATTCCCTGCTCTCATGGCTGCCACACAGTACACATGTAATAAAGGCTTGCTAATTTGAGTTCTCCGTGACAGATCCTGGTTCCAACTCTAAGGATGAAAAGATGAGTGAGACCATGGGCTTGCCTTCAAGTAGCTCACAGCAACCCACTCCCGTCATCTGATGCTCATTACCTAAATGGGAAAGTCTTCATTCATTGTTCTTCTTTTGCTTGGTCTTCCCAGCCCTGGATTAAACAGCAAGCAAGATAACACTTGTAGGGCACCAAGGATAAGGGCACCATGGTGTTCCTTCCCTTGACTCTCGGGCCTTAACACTTTCACTGATAGTCTGGGCTTCAGTCTAATATTTTTTTATAATTGTGCCTATCTGCCCTATTGTATTTTCATCTGCTTTGATTTAAAAAAAAACCACTTTTCTTTGTTAGGGTGAGAGACTAAGATTTAGAAGTTTGCTGCTGCCTGTAATCCCAGAACTTGGGAGGCTGAGGCAGGAGGATTGCCATGAGTTTGAAGCTAGCCTGGGCTACCTAGCAAGACCCTGTCTCAAAAAAAAATTTGGTGTAAAGGAGTCATCAGATACTCATTTGCTTCTCTGCCATCCAGTACAGGACAGCTGGGTCTGCCTAACTGAGGTGTGAAATAGACTCCTTGTTTTAAGCAATGGAAGGGCCAAGGGCACCACTATTGTACCATAGTCAAGGCATCAGTTGTCCTTAAATTAGTCTTCTTCCTTTCTCACTAAAAGGTTTTTGGAAGAACATAAAATGTCTTCATCCTAAAAAAAAGATATTTGAATTATCCGGGTTAGTATGCCAGCTCCCTGAAGTTTGTGTCTATGGTTTTTAAATTCAGGGCATGCAAACAGTGGATGCACAATAAATGAACGTTTTTAAAAATGCTCTGTAGATTTCTGATATTTATGAGGCTGTTCTTTCTTCTCATTCTACCCCTCCCCAAATCATAGGTCATTATTATCACACTTTAACCCAAATTCATGCAGACTCGGGTCTACTCTCAGTATCTCTTACACAGGGCAAGTCTATGGGATAGATGAAATTCTACTAAAGACGTTTATGGAAAGTTTAAACCTGGCTCCTTCACTTACAGGTCCTCTGAAGAACAATGGAGACTTTCTCTTCCTTGTTAATATAAAGTTCTCTCTTGTCACTCAACAACTGAGGGGAGGTCCCCTGGGAGAGGAACTGAGAAGGATCTCAACAAGGAAGTGTCACCATGTCAAATATGAACAGTCAGCAGATGTGAATCTTAGAGCCACAGACACAGACTCCTGCGGGATGGTAACAGTTTGCCGCTGTGTGCCTACCACCAGCCATCCAGCACGTGACAGCCACGCCATCACTGAACTATTAAAACTCTCCCATGCAAACAGTACTAGTATTATCCCTAGTTAACAGATGAGCAGGCCAAGGTTCAGACTACTTAAAAGTGTCAAATCTTACTTCAAAACTTGTTAACCCCATCAGTGTATCAGGTTGTGTTAGTCTTATCTAACAACTACTGAATCTCAGTCAAGAAAAGAAAATGAAGTAACTATGACCTGAGTGTTCTTTATGATCATGAATTGATTCTGATGTGGATTTTCCTAAAATAACTCCAATACATTTTAAAGTACTGTAGTTTCAAATGTTTGGGCTTGTTTTTGCAAGAGAGCTCTATGCGTCATAGGAGAAAAATATTATATGATCAGCATGATTTGACCAACACTGCAAGCCTTCTCAACCAGAGAGAAAAAGTAACTCACCCAATTGGGTAGAACAAAGCAGAGAGGTGATCCAGTGAGCAGTGCTGACCCCGCTGTGACCTAACCTTGACTTTTGAGTTCAAATTGCCTTGAATGAGAGCATGATGGGCAAAGGATATGAAAATAGCATCTGAGTATAACTCATTGGGCTGCTGGGAGGGTTGATTTGCAATTCAAGAAGGCTTTTGGTTCAGTATTCTAGAGCTGTTTTTGAAAGTCAAGTAATCTGTTAAATCAATTTAGTGACTAGGAATAAGAAAGAAAGAAAGAGAGAGAGAGAGATGGAAGGGGAAGGGAGGGGAGGGGGAGGGGGGGAGGGGAGAATGAGGAGGAGGCAAAGGCAGAAAAGAAGGAAGGGAGGGAGGGAGAGATGAAGGAAAGAAACAAAGAAAGATGGGAGGACAGATGAGAGGAGAAAGGGAAGGAGAGAAAACAGAGTACATTCCGTATAGAATGAGTATTGTTTTGTGAAACAATTTTGTCTTAGTTACTTTTCCCCTTGCTGGGTCAAAATACCTGACACCCAACATTAAAAGAGGAGAGGTTCATTTAGCTCACAGTTTGTAGAGGATTTAGTCCATCATCGCTGGCTCCAAGGCAGAGTAGGTGGCAGACAAGCATCACAGAGGAGACACGGTTCATAGTGGGCAGAAGATAGCAAAGCAACAAGGGATGACCACAGCTCTTTTTATCCCTTGTATCTTATCCAGGCTACTCTGGGTGGATAGCACTCACACCCTTAATCTTAGTGCCCTTGATCCTAGCATTGTTCCATGATCAATACTAGCACCACACACTCTAGATCCAGCCACCTCTGAAAAAGCCCCACCTATGACCACATGAGACTTTGGGGGGACATCTAAACACAAGCCATAACAAGTTTTCAATTGAAGTGATTTTTTTATATACAGCACATGTTTACTAGAGTATGACTTCAAAATTAATTTCTTACTATTGTCACAGTTTTAAAATGCTTGAGAAACACTAGCCTTGATCTTGGAAATGAAAAACTCCTTTACAATACAGCCAATTGACTCTCCAGAATCAGTGGGCTAGGTGGGAAACACTTGCAAAGTTTTCCTTCCCATAAGCCTAATCTAGGGGGCTGGGGATTTAGCTCAGCGGCAAAGCGCCTGCCTGGCATGCGCAAGGTCGTGAGTTCGGTTCCCGGTACCAGAGAAAAAAAAAAAAAAAAAAGCCTAATCTAGCTCACTGTAGAACTGTCAGAACAACTCCTCAGGTTTGTGTATTGTGTCTACTACGTTCCCTCCTGGTCCTGGATCTTTAGTCTGAGGAGTCAGAGAAAGCATGAGTGGCCATTTCCTGGCCCTGTTTCTCAATCACCTAAGAAGGCAGCAACTCTTAATTTTCTGATGATTTTCTGTGCTGAGAGCCCGGGCCGATGAGCAGTCCTGCTCTGCTCCCATCACGCCCTGACCGTGCAGAGTGGTCACATCCTCTTCATTGGTCTGTCACCAAATTGTGAGTCTCTTTTGCTTGTAATTATGTTTTCTATCCCTAGGTCCCACATCTCAATGCTTTGCATCTTAGTAGGACTTTCTAAATGTCCAACAAATAAAAAATGAGCAAATCTGCTATCATTTAACAGCTGCTAAGGAATGTAGCGTATGTAGGGCCAGGGATATAGTTCAGAGGCACAGCACCTGCCTGGAAAGCATGGGGTCCTGCGTTCAATTCCTGGTACAAAAAAAGAGAAAGTAGATATTTAGATTTGTGAAGACCTTTCATTAAGCAAGGAGCTAATCTGTCTGCTTCCACAGTAAATGGCTGGTTTTGAGCTCAGTTAGAATACCTCCTCCTCCAGTTACCAGGACTGAACAAAGGTTTCCAAGTTATAGTGAAACACCCAGATTTGCGTTCTGCCTCTTAAATGGTGGTCTCCAACAAGAGAGTTGCCCAGAGACCAGCTATTCACATGAAAAGGCAAAGAAACCGGAGTGGAAAATGGATTGTTTAGGGTAGAGACTCTTGAACAACAGTTAGGGAGCAAAGCCAAGCCCCCTTCTAGGAAAGAACCCTAGCAAGGGCAGGACAAAATCTAAAGGCAGAAGATTCTGGCATCGTGTACCGGAAGGCAAGTGAAGGTTGGTGAGGAGGGATATTTGTGGGAGTCAGCAGTTTGACGCCTCCCAGCTGTCCTCCAACTTTGTTCCAAGAGAGTTTAGTGCCAGTTCTGGGGGGAGGAGGGCATTAGAATTGATAACGTTCAGCACTCTTTCTGTGCTAATTCAGGAGCTACCATACTAAAGGAGGGGACCTGTCTCCCCTAGTCCAGAAGTGTAAACTTCCTCAATAAAAATGTTACTGCAGAGGCAGACTTAGGGGTCATTGATGGGGGAGGAGCCCTCGCTAGTAGCAGCTTCTGTTCAGTTTTTCCAACTGGAGTTGGGGATGGAGCCTAAGTTAGCCCCAGACTCCACTACTCCAACAGGCTCCAGAAGAATGATGGAGACCTCGAGGAAAGGAAAATAGTCCTATTCTGGTCCAGAGCATTGGAAAGCGGCTCAAAGCTAAAGTTAGCTTTGGTTCCTGTTACCACTGTCATAGTAGCCAGCGCTTTGTTTGACCTTTCCAATCTGATGTGGCTTGGCAGAAAACAGGCTACCCAACATTGTGGAAAATCCTGCAGCATAATTCAGTCTTTTTCCAGAGAATTCAGATATCTGCCAGCCCAGCCTTGGGGAGTTCATTCATGTTCAGGAAATGTGTTAGTGAGTCAGGCCCTGTAAGCATAATTTCATTATTAAAGAAATTTCCTATCCTATGAGGAACTATAGACCTAGACACTGTCCCATTTGGCTTAGTCTAATTTTAGGATGTGAGGCTCTGGGGTACAGAGCACAATTCTCTATGAAGCCGCAGAAATCCCTTGTGAAATTACAGCTGGGTAATACTCTTGTTTCTATTCTGTTATCACTTTAATTTATTGACCACTTGTACCAAAATATCTAGGAACTTTTTAGCCTTGTATAACATTTGGAAGAGACTTACACAAAACAATACCGTCATTGGCTCAGGATTTCCAGTAAGAAGGATAAAACCCAGACTTATTTCTTAAAAATAAGCTACCCATTGAAATGCCATCTACTTGCTATGTTAAAGACCTTTCGGGCCTTGTAGTGTATATGCCCTTGGGAGGTGGTGTCTGCCCTCCTGTTAGAACATTAGGCTTCAAGTGATTATGATTTTTAATTTCTATACTTCACGTTAGAAAGGAAAATTACCAAAACGAGCTATAGCAATAATTGCTGCTATTTGGTCTGCATCTATTTTGTGTCAAGAGTTTTATGTGAAACATCTTATTTCACCCTCAGAATGGGTGAATGGGCCTATGAGCAAAGCTGATACCCAGCTAGTGTGCAACAATAAGATTTTAAATAATGAAAATTTTTTTATTGGTTGGTATACAGTCACCGAGAGACAGCGTCCTGCTACCACACATACCATGCTATCCTTATCGTTCCTTTTCCAGAACTGCTCCATGACCAAAGACTGAGGTACTAACTTCAGAGGTGATGGGTAATACCAGTGATGGTGCCAGGGGTCACAGTGATTGGTTAGTGCTTAGTATCCTCCATAGCTTAATATTGCTAAAGTCACCCCTGCCTGAGAGGTCGACATAGTTATCCTCATTTGCAAATGAGGAGCCGGCAGCTTTCAAGTCTCTATTTGGGGACTCTGTTTTCAATACAGGCTCTTATAATATTTCTAGTCATATGTTCTTCAAGAAGTTCATCAGTCACTGGTCAAGAGGTGGAGTTTGTCTCCATTCCCTTAGAAACTGGGTAGGCCTATGTGTCTATCTCATGAAAAGAATGTGGCAAAAGTAATGTGTAATTCTGGGGCAAGGTTAGTAAAGGTGATGCATTTTCCACCTGGCTGTCTCCTGGAGCAGTTCCTGTTCAAATAAAACTGCTACAGAGAAGCAGCCCAGGCCTCATGAACAGAGCATGCTCAGACACCTTGGCTGACATCCACTGAGGGCCACCAGGAGCAGCTAGACGTGAAAGAATGCGGCGTCGATGACCTTAGCTTCCAAATGTTGAGGTACGGCCAGCCCTCTAGTCTTTAACCAGGGTCCTAGACGCTACGCAAAAGAGACAACAATACTATTTTGCCCTGTCTAAATTTCTGACCCTCAAAATGTATGTGCATACAACACAGGGACAACTTTGTTACATGGAAATACATAATCTAGCATAGAAGGTAAACAATTTGCCCACTGTAGTATAGCTAGTAAGTGGTAAAGCCAGAATTTCAACCTAAAATCACCTGACTCTGAAAGCTAGCCTGTTTTGTGTTTGTTTGTTTGTTTGTTTGTTTGTTTTTCTGGTACTGGGAATCGAACTGATGACCTAGCGCTTGCCAGGCAGGCACTGTGCCCCTGAGCTAAATCCCCAGCTGCTACCCTGTTTGTTTGCTTGTTTTGTTTGGTGGTGATGAGGATCAAGGTGTCAAAGCCAAGGCCTCAGGCATGCTGGGCTGGTGCTCCACCACCGAACCACCTCCCCAGCGATGACATTGTTGCTTTGGCTACAACACCAAGAGACAACATAGCCAGCCAGATCATCTTTCAGTTAGATACATGGGGCTGAAGGATGTGCCATACTGGTAACAGTCTTGTTATTAACCCAGGATCCTTTTACCCATGGATCTTCTGTGTATGCTTTTCTGTTCTCACTGTCATCTCCTGGTCCAAGATGGCTGCTGCAGTTCTACCCATCACATCTGCATTCTGGTTATTAGGATGAGGGAAAGAAAGAAACAGCAGGCACCTCTTCCTTTCAAGAAAACTTCCCGAATATACCAACATCCTGAAGTTAGTTACATGGTACATCTAATCTGCAAGCGACGTCGGGTGAGCATGCACCCAGCTAACACCTAGGAGCATGTTTCTCTAGATTCTGAAGTCTAAAAGAAGGTGCTTTGTACTAGGACAACTGGCCGCCTCAGCCGAAAACATGAAAGGTGACTGGATAGGAAATTAGTGATTTTCAATTTGGAATCAGGCTAATCTTTCACTTCCACTACTTCCCCCAACACTTAAAAAAATCATTTATTTATCATCTATTATTAAGTATCTTCCAGAGGATTTATACCGATCTTGCTGTAAGAGTTTTGGACACCCTGTATGCTCTAGCTGTGTTGCCAAGGTAGATTTCTCCTGAAAATAAGCTGGGTTCAATTTACTATGGCACATCACCCTCCAGCAAAACAGAAATGCTTATCAGACCAAGAATTTAAAAACCAAATTGGGGGCCCTGTTTAAGCATCGTGTCGTGGAAAACCATGCAGAAAACCTAGCTGAGAGAAAAAGATTGCAAGTGAACTTTCAGAAGGCCATTTCCAGTGACCAAGTTGTATGTTCTTCCCTCCTAAGTGTACATCTAGACTGCTGCAGACAGTGGCTGCTCAGCCAGCCATACCACAAACTGCTTTCATAGAGTACTCCCTGAAATTTACTCTCTCTTGCACATCTCAGAAACATTCCTGCCATGGACAACATTTGGATGGACAGGGACAGAAATCATAGATAGAGTCCCTTGGAACAAATGTATCATTTGAATTTCTCATCACAAGCCTGTAAGTTGTATACTTTTCCTTGCTTGTAGACTCAGTCACAAAGACTTAAAGAGACCTGAAATGCAATAACTCATTGAAGTGAGCTTTTAAAAAAAGGAAAATACTGGCATGCCAATACATGAATCTGGTTTTATATCATTTCAATGCCTGACCTGAACACTTACCTCCATGCAAATGAGTTAGATGGAAAGTCAAGTGTGGTTGAATGACAGAGAAGGAAGATCGAACATGAAATGCTATGTCAGCGCAAAAAATGAAGAACATGCTTTCTGAAGTGGAATCTCTCTGGCCTTAATAAACAATGTCTTCAGCTTGGGTCTATAAGAAAGGAGCTACAGCCTGTATGGAATATTCCAACCAGGTCATCTTGAGGTGCTCAGGAATGGGTATGTAATATTCCAGGCGTCCTTAGCTAGAATCCGATCCTAGAACACACCCGGGCAGAAGCTCTAACCTGCACTCAATGTAGGAAAAAGAGTGGGGCTTGAGTTCTGGCCAAAGGGAAGAAGGAACACTGTGTGAGTTACCTCAGAGATTTTCCTTGGCCTCACAGATAGCCCACTGAGTAAAGTAAAAGTCTCTTAAGTCTCTGTGTTAGCCTTCAGCACTGTGATGAAATGTCTGGGCATAACAATGTAGAAGAGTAGAGGTTTACTGCGGCTCACAGGATCGGAAGTTTCAATCTGTAGTTCGCCAGCTTCACTACCTTGCATCTGAGATAAGGCAGAACAGCATGCAGAGGGGCCTGGGGAAGCAAGCTTCTCATTCATGGCAGCCAGAAATCACAGGGGATGAGGAAACTCAAGAGGAAGGGACCAGGAGCAAGGAGAAGTCCCCACGGTGGCATCCCATGATCCACTCCCTTCAACTTGGGCCCTCCTCCTACTAGCCCATTCAGCTAGGAATTCCTCATGGATCGGCCCCCTCAGGCTCCTGCCATCTGGCCTTTAGAGGACACACTTTAGATCCAGGCTACATAGCATTTTGTGACATCCAAACAGGTGTTCAAAAAATAAGTTTAACCCTCTGTAAGATTCTTTGTACCTTATAGAGAAACAGCAAAGAATATTATTGTTTCTATTACTCTAATAAAGAAAACTTAAGTGTAGAATAGTCATGATTTTGTGTAGGCCATCAGCGACCAAGCAGTAAGCAAGCCAACTCTGATGCTAAATACATTATTTTCCTATGCTATGACCTCCCTACCACTTTCTCAGGAGTCCAGATTACAAATTACCTATCATATAAACATGGTGGTTTTAAAACATGTGTACAAATTCTTTCTTAAAAATGTGGAGCTAATTCCTCTTTCTCCAGTATGGAATGAACTTTGTAACTCTCATCTAACAAACAGAATAGGGTAAGAGTAACTAGGTCATAACTGTCATTGAGGCCTCCTTCCTGCTCTTGCATGGATCACTCAAACTGGAAAAGCCAGTGGCCATATTGTGAGGGTACTCAAGTAGCCCAGTACAGAGACCTAAACCCTTCCACCAGGCAGCAAGGAACTGAGGGCTGCTGCCAGCAACCTTCCGGTAATGCACCCTAGAAAAGGATGATCTACCAAGCCCTAGTTATGTCTTCAGACGATGGTGGCCTTGGCAAACATCTTGACTGCAACTTCATGAGAGACTTTGAGCCACAAATATCCAGCTAAGCTATTCCCAGACCCCTCACACATAGAAACCAATAATAAATATTTACTGCTTTAAAACTGTGACGTTTTAGGGTCATCTACGATACAGAAATAAATAACATATACTAACAGTAGAACGTTAATGCTGCCTATTCTCATTCTTGACTCCCACAGTGTATTCTTTCCACTACACTATCCTGCTCATCTTATTTGAGTCAGGAACTTAATATTAATGCATAAAATCCCTTTCAGATACTATGCTTTTATTTTAACAGGAAATTTCAATGTTGTAAACTAAAACAAAATTTTGACACAAGGCAGCGTAGGAGGGGGATTTTGGCCCTTGGAGGTCCCTAGAACTGTGCTCAGTGTTCTCTGGTCTTTTTCTCTATGTGGCCACACTACAGGTTGTACTTGTGGTTATGCAGGACACCAAGGGACCCAAACACTGAATATAAAAAAGGTCCAGTAAAGGAAGTAACTGAAAGATGAAAACTAAGAAGTTGAATCTGAAAATGCAACATGCGACGTGCTTCGTAATTCCAGCTCTATGACTTTCTGGAAAGGAAAAATATAGGGGCAGTAAAAAGCTCAGTGGAGCTGACCACGGGGGCTCATGCCTGGAATCCCAGCACTGTGTGAGACTGAGATAGGAAGATTTAAAGTTTGAGCCCACCCTGGGCAGCTTAGAGTCTTAGCAAGACCTTGCCTCAAAATTTCCAAACAGGTTTAAGTGGTAGGAGGGGGCTGGAAATAGCAAAATGCAAAGGCCTTGAGTTTAATCCCCAGTACCAAAAATTTTAAAAATTTTTAAAAATCAGTGGTTGCCAGTTAGGTGAGAACAAGGAATGAATATGCAGATCACAAAGGATTTAGAGAAAGGAAACTCTTCTGTATGTCCCTGCAACCATGGAAACATGTCATCCCACATTATACCCATGAAGTATGTACTACTGAGGGCAAACCCTAATCAATGTAAAATACAAAATTTAGGTGATGATGGTGGAAGCTGAACATTGTAAAAAGTACCCCTCTGGTGGGGAACATTCATGGGGGCACCGTGCATGTGTTACAGGGAGTTACGGGAAATTTCTATATCTGGCACGCAAATATTTCTGTGAACTTCAGCCATGTTTTACAAAGTTCATAAAAGCTTGAAACTATTTTTAATCCTAAAATTTTAAAAATCAGTCTAGACTCACAGGTTGTATTAATGAGAGGCAGACGACGACGGCGGCGGCCAGTTTCAAAGGAAGGCCTGTACCCGGCATCAGGTCTGTGGGTGCCCGTGCAGTGAGAAATCATACAGAGCGTCTTTTCAGCAGCATTTGCTTCTGAGCTGCTGATGTCCTTCTCGGCCTCCGGCCAGATACTAGAAATGAAGAAGTTGGAGATGCCTTTGGGATCTGCAGTCTATGTAAGGACACAACACGGCACACTGAAAAGGGGAGTGAGCAGAAGCACCTAACACACACAGCACCAGATAGTGTGAAGCGCTGAAACGTGAGATGGCTTGAGGGTAGGTGTGGGTTGGCTAATAAGGCAGGAGCATGGTAAGATAAGTGGTAGAATAGTGGGAGAATTATACAAGGTACAAAAGATAAAAGATGCAGAACTGGGTGGGAAAGTGGCTGTCTTGGTGGAGAGTCAAGTGTAAGTCTCCCAGAGAAGTTGGATTCTGAGTGATACTTTGGAGGAGCTGCTGAGCACAGACTTGCAAAGAACTGCAGTATATACTGGACCTCTACAGGCTCAGAAAAGGGGAAGAACCTCCAGGCGATGAAAATGGAAAATTAACGTGGTTATGCCTACGCGTGAACATCTACCTCGTGCTAAGTACAACCCAACCGTATTCTCTATGTCCAGCTCCTAGAAGCCTGTAGAACCAACCAACTGCTGCCAGGCAGGTGTTTCAGAAGCCAGTGAGGTACTAGCATGAGCCTGTGAGTCCGGAGTCCAGGACACTCAGACAAAGGCTGGATCAACAATCAGACCCTGCAATAGAAACGATGGGTCCAGGCAAAGAGCCATGAAGAAGGAGGCAAAGAAGAAGACAGTGGACGTGGAGAACTTCTGAGATGGGAATCCCGGAGCTGACAGCTTTTTGTAAAATATCGCTCTCGATGGGGAACGAGACTGCTAAGGTGCAGACTTTAAACTCTGCCTGTATTCCTATGTGTAAAATGTGGACACCAGTGGGGCTCGTCTCATAGGGTTGGTATGACAATTAGGTGAATTCCTATGTTATAAGCCTACTACTCTGCTTAGCACGTAGTAAATGCTGAGTGGGGATAAGTTACCACTGCTATTACTTCTAAATATGAAGAAGAGCAGCAGTCTCCTAGAAAGGAGGTGGCCAGAGGAATGCATATCACTTGGTGACAAATAAGCATCTTGACAGCATGACTGAAATGCTCAATAAGCATTAGGCTGAGCTGGTTACTTTTTGCTTTAAGGGATGATGCATTCTGGTCAAGCCCCCTGAGCCCTCCTAGCTGAAGTCTTGCCTTACCCATGTACAGAAGGCCATGGAGGCTGCTCTGAGGAATCAGGGCCTCCTGTTCTGTCCCAGGGTGCATATGAGAACCACTCCCAGCCATCCCCCTCAGCACGTGACTGACCAGGAAATATTGCTTTCTTCTTGCAGGGGGAGATGTGACCTGAGAAAATCAAGGTGCCATTATCTTAGCCACAGGCAACCCTGAAGTCTGCATCAATTCCCTCAGTTCACTGCAGAAGTGATTCCAAGGCTTATATTTAAGAACTCACACCCCAAATGCTCCAACAAGAAGAAAGTCTGACTAGATAGAAATGTGATCAAACTACCCTGCTCAAAATCATCACAGTCATAAGGGAAGGCCCTTGGCTTGTCAGTGGAATAGAAAAAGCACTGCTCAAAAAAATAGATGGACCCCAAGAACCTGAAACCTTTCATTTCCTCTTCCCTGAAGTAACTCTACTTTTTACCATCCTTGTTTTGTGTAGCAAAATGTGAAAGATTTGGAAATATTTTTTCCTTTCTTGAGGGAGTTTGTCTGCAATAATTCTTTACCGGTGTTTGTATTTTCACCCTCCGCTCAGTTCAGTTCTAAACTAGAAAACATCTAGCAGTGTTGGTCATTCATTCAGAAATATATATTGAGGACTTATCAGGTACAGGTACTGTGCCAGCCCCTGGATAAGATCAGTTATCTGCTCTTTAGGGTATCTGTCCACCTGCTGGGACACAAACATGAATGAAATGGCGAAGTAACAAGTTCTACTACTATAAAACTATATTGTAGAACACCACAGGGGTACATGATTGTCTAAAACCTGTAACTCACCACTTGATGAATAACCTGGAGTTTACCTCTATTTAAGAGGGTTGTATTTAAACATAAATACAATTCTAAGATGAAAAGGAATTAGTACTCTCTGGACCTGAAACTCCTTGCCAGTGAGAGGGATTTGGGAACAGAGGTTTTCCTTGACCCTTCCAATCATTTGAATCCATTCTTCTTTGAAGACAATCCCAGGACTCACGATTCTAACTCAAAGCCCCCCATACACATACTACGTGTCCTATCCAAAGAGACCACCCAATAGTAATAAGTTTCTCCATGGGGAAAGATTGTCTGCTGCTGAGAAAAGTGAGATTTTTCCTCTATCACTGCACCAAGGACATGATTTCTTCCAAGGAAGAGAAGATGTTAGGAGTAATTCACTAAAATATCATCATTTATTTGGTAAAGTGATGCTAACTTGGGTTCCTGGATGTGAAGGGGGGATTGTCATGGTCCTGTCCAGGAACATCATCTAGAATTAGACCTTAGCTCCATTGGCAGCATCTCCCTCCTCTGTGGAAAGCTATTATGGGAGGTAAGGGGATCTAGTTCTTGCCTTTTTACAACCAATTTCTTGTTAAGAATGACTTCACTGGATGATCTCAGCTTTAAGAAAGAGGGGAAGCACCCGATGTTTTTCAGGCACCCTGAAAAGAATATGCAAAGGACAAGCACTATGTAACGGGGTCCAGGCCAGAAACCCAGGTAAAATGGAGGACACGGAGTCTCACCCTGCACTCAGAGAGCTAGCAGCCTTCTTACAAATGCAGTCCACCACAGAGACTGACAACCACTGCTGCCCCAGGCCTTGGGAATGACTGTTATACTAAGAGCTGTAAAAGGGAAGAGGAGGGAGTGGAGAAAAAACAGTCCTGTGGCCTGGGGTGGTCAAAGAAAGCTTTCCAAAAGACATAGGACTTAAGCTGAGTCTGTGGAGGCCAGGAAAAGGAAACAAGGATAACTCAAATGACATTTTCTAGTACCTGAGTTGGGAATATAAATTGTACATATAAGGGGTATAGCACACTAGTTTACTGAAGCTTGAGTTGGCTCACCTATTTTTATTAAACTATTAATTAACACTAACTGTGAAAGACATGTTTTTATAAAATGACTGAATCAATTCAAGTGGAAGTAAACCAACATGTGTTTCCAATAGGACTGACCCAAATTACAGCAAAGACATCTGTTCATTTAACAAGCACTGTGTATCTGCCAGTGCCCTGCAATGTTCTATGGTTAGACCCTGGGACACAATGGAGAATAAGACATATAAGGTTTCTGCCTGTGGAACTTACAGTTTGTTATGGGAAAGACAGATAATAAGACAGACTAAATAAGTAAAAAATATCAGGAAGTGAAAAGATGAAAGTAAAAGCAAGTTACGTGCTGTCCAGACTGGGTGGTCAGGGAACGATTCTCTGGAGGAAGTCACATCGAACTAGAATCAGAAATGACCAGGAGCTGAAAAAGCAAAATGGGTGCCAGGGTCACTCCAGACAAAAGGATCAAGGGTGAAGGGCCTAAGAGAAAGATACAGTTTAATGTGTTCGAGACACAAAAAGGACCCAAGAGCTGAAAAGTGATGAGCTAGAGGAAAGGTGGTACAAAATTAATTAGGAGAACTGGATAGGACGTAGAAGGCTTGGAGACTCAGTTTAGTCCACAAAGGAAAAAGCAAAGTTGGAGAAAAGTAAGTGGCACTTAAATATTGTTGAAGTTAATTCTCTGCCTCAAACTTGACTGGACTAAGGGATCCCCTGATAGTTTGTAAAACATTATTTCAGGTGTGTCTTTGAGGGTGTTTCAAAAGACTGACTACAGAAGCTCCACTTTGACAACGTAGGTGGGCATCATTCAATCTGTTGAGGCCTACAGCAGAGGACAGACAGATGGGTGAATTTGTTTTTGTTTGACCTGGGGCATCCATCTTCTGACCTCAAATACTGATATTTCTTCTTCTCAGACTGGGACTTCTACCATACTCTCCACCGCCTTGTATTAGATCTATTCTTCTGGAAACCCCTCACTAATGTAATTAGGGATCCCTGGGGTCTCTGAGTTCTTCAGCAGGTCAGTCACCACTGTAAACCTGGCACTTCTTGTCTGGATGGGAAAAGAAAGGGTCATCCTTCCTCAGTTACCGCATGCACAGAATATTATGCAAGGTGCACAGAGTACTACTCAAGGTATGCAGATATTTTTAGAGGCATGTTATTATAATTATTATCCAGATGCCAACTGCATTTATAAAGCTTTATTTTCTTAATCAGTAGTCTCCATTTTGTAAGTTAGTTCAAACCAATCATTTAAACGCTACTTTTGTGCTAGGAAAAGGCTACAGAATAGACTAGCAAGCCCTGTGTGGGGCTATTTACAAAAGAATAAGACAGCCAAGGTTGTGTTCTTAATGCCCATTTTATATGCATGGCTTGAGTTGAGTCCTTTATGCATAATTCATATGGTCATTTGCAGGCTTTTACATGATTTCTCCATTAAGAGTTAACTAACAAAGAGGACACTATCAGCCATGGCAACCAGGATTTTATGCAAATCTTTCCACCTCTGAGCCAACAGAAAAGGGTGTGGGTTGATTAATTAAGAAGATAGAGAAGGAAAGGGAGTTCACATCCCTCTTTATGTTACTTGTCATTTGTTAATGTGATTTACTGAAAAGAATTTTGAAGGGGAAAAGCGTGTGCACATCACCTCTGGTTTGAGGGTACTGCTGAACCCTGTGCACAGCCATTTGAATGAATGAAAAATGTTTGATTTCCTTCATTTCATTTCCTCTACTCCTACAGAATAACAATGTTACCAGGTGGACTGTTGGAACTAATATCAGATGACATCAGGTTCCTGTCTCTTTATCTCATTTTACTGATGAAATCTCTTAACCTCTTGAAGTCTCCGTTTCATTGTATATACAATGCATATTACTCATGTTCCAGGAGACACTGAACCAACAGTTTATACTTTTAGAGATATGCAGGAGGAGATTTATGATGAGGACTGGCTCCTATGATCAGGGATGCCAAGAGGTCCCACAACTTCTCATCCACAACTTAGAGTCAGGGATTGGTTTAACTTAGTCTGAATCCAAAGGACTGAAAAGCGACAGGGGTTGGGGGCACTGCTGTAAGTCCTTGAATCTGAAAGCTTGAGAGTGAGAGCCTCTGTCACATCTAAGGGCAGGAGAAGATGCATGTCTCAGCTCGCGAAGTGAGAAAGAACTCACCCTTCCTTTGCCTTTGTGCTCTATTCCAGTGGACCCTCAATGGATTGGACGGCCTCTGCCCTTATTGGTGAGGCCATCTCCTTCTCTCAGGCAACGAATTCAAGTTATAATATCTTTTGGAAGCACCCTCAGAGACAGGCCCAGAAACAATGTTGTATCAGCTGTTTGGGCATCCTTTAGCCCAGCCAAGTTTACAGACACATAAAATTAATCATCATACAATGTAAATAAAAATACATATCCCTTATTTACCTTTGTGCACTATAAGGAAAAATACACAAATGCATGAATAGAAGGAGGCACGAATTACTGGGGACCGCATCCCAAACATGGGTTACCACAGTCCCGTCATTGCTAAGCCACTATATCAGCCCCAGACCATCTAGAGTTTGGCAGGGGAAAGAAATAATCCTCCAGCTTTCTTCTTATGCTACCATATTTAAGGTCTTTTTATAGCCATTTAATCTGCCGCATAACTAAATCACTGCCACACAAAATTAGAAAAACCAGCTGGAATCAGCTCACAAAGGAACCTGAAAACTAGATTAAAAATTTGAGCAAACCACTCAAGATGTGTGAATTGGGAAATAACTGTTTTCAGGAGATAAATTAGGCAGTAGCGATCACAGTGAGGAGAGACTAAGTCAAGATAATTCCAGGGGCCATGACCTGAACTAAAATAGTGACTGAGAGTTATAAGAAGAACCGGATGTGAGAGACAGTGAGGAAGAAGCACTCTCAGGACTCGAGCGGGGCCGGAGGTGTGAGTTAAAGGAAGCAGGAACTGGGAGTGGGGAATCTGAGGGACTGGGAAGACGTTTCAGTAACGTATGCACTTATGTTAAGAACTTTCTAGAAAAAATAATGTGTTTTCTAAAGGGACATCCCGTAGAAGGGCCATCAGGCAACAAAGGACAGGGAGGGAGGGAGCTTTGTCTAAGGCCAAGTTAAACCTACATGACTCCTTCAGATCCTGGCTCCATTAGACCACTGTTCCAATGACAGGGCCGGGATTTATCACTCGAGGAAGTGGTAAATGAAGTCACCGTATACGGTGCCATGGTCACACTGACCTCCTTCCTCCTTTGCCCTTCCACAGCGTACCCTGTCACCTGGCTTCTGGCTGCCAGCTTCCCCTGTGTCCTCCTTGAGTGGTCACCTCTTTGGGGCTACAAATCAGATGCCCCTCACTTCTGCAACACCCCAGGAAGCACAGGATCCAGAAGAGTAGGCAGCTAATAAACAGGTTGAAGACTCTATAGCATACGTGTAATAGAATTCTCTCATCCTTTGAAGTGAGTTAGTTTTGTGACCATTCTTTCCCACCATGAGCCTGATTCAGGACCAAGTACTGGAAAATGAGCACAGTCGTACATGACTGGAATCTCAGCTACTCGGGTGGCTGAGATAGGATCACAGATGTAAGGCCATCCTGAGAAACTTAACAAAACTTTCTGTCAAAATGAAAAAGGCGGGGATGTAGCTCAGTGTGAGGCCCTGGGTTCATTCCCCAGTATTGGGGATTTTATGCAGATATATAATGTGTAATGATCAGATTAGAGTAAATGGCATACCCATCACCTCCAACAATTATTTCTTTGTGTTGAGATCATTCAAAATCCTCTCTACCAGTTACTTTGAAATATACAATTAATTGTTAGCAAATGTAATTAGTCTGATGTGCTATGGAACATTAGAAGCTATTCCTCCTAGGCACCCGCACCCCTGCACTCATTAGCCACTGTGCCCCAGCCCTTTCCCTTCCCCAGCCTTTATTATCCACAGCATGGAGGCTTCATAGCTGGAGGAGAGGGGCTCAGTAACAGGAAGTGGAGGGGAGGTGGAGCTGGGAAGCAGCAAGAGATGTGGTGACCGGCAAGCTGAGGCCAGATTTTAAAGGGCCTAGGGCATTCTAAGAAGTTTTAACCTGTCCCACTGGCCTTATCCCAAAACCAGTGAAGCAGCCACAAACTGTAAGGATCCAAGTCTGGTGAATCAGGTGGGTAAACAAGCTTTTATTTATATGCCCACAAAATTCAGCTAACACGCCTGTAAAGTAGATTGATTTGGTGCATTGAAAGCCTCCTCAGAAAAGAGCCTCCCTGAAATGATTTAAGCAATTGTAAGGTTTTAAGGACAAAAGTAAGCTCCAAAGGACTGCGACCAATAACATGACTCTTTCAGGTGATATTATAAAAAGAAATTTTAGTTATTTACTATTTTAAAAATCAATTTTGTCACCTCGCCGGCACCTAACCAGGGTCCTGGGAGTGACAGGAAACTGGACGATGGGCAGTGTGGGGTCTGGTGGTTGGAACAGGATGAAAATGCAGAGTCATAGGGTTTTCCACAGCGAATTCAAGCCAGGATCCAAATCAGACCATCTTGTTGCACATTAGCTTTTTGTTTCGAGGATAAATGAACAGAAATCAAAGACGAATGATCACCAAGGCTTATCACTGGGCAGATACTTAGCTAACTCCGCCAGAACTGCTATTTACTGAACAGCTGGAATGAACCCTTCGATTTGCCAAAAGAGACTTTAAAATTTTCATTTCCAAAAGCTGAACCAGAAGCAATGATAGAATAAGACCTGTGAGTGGTTAAAGCAGTTAAACTATTTACCTTTTACTTGAAGAACAGATCAGATATTCCATCAGGCACAACTATAAAGCAAGACTGAGTCCAGAGAACAGAAAAAGAATCTCTCTCTCTCTCTCTCTCTCTCTCTCTCTCTCTCTCTCTCTCTCTCTCTCTCTTTCTCCTCTCTACTTATCTTTGTCTCTGTCTCTCCTTCCCTCTCTCTTTCATTGCTGACTGCTATAAGGTTCCTTGTGAGGAGAATCTTCTAAAGGGAAGGATTGAAGCTACTAAAGCTCTTTCTGAATTCCAGAAAAACATAAATGGTCCCAGGGGTAGCTTCAAAATAATGAATAACCGTCCCTAAGCAAGCAGAGATCCTGTGGATCAGACAGGGGTCACAATTCCCTGAAAGCTGCAGGATTTTTACCTTATTTGCTACATCCGGGAATGTACCCTAGGGGAGGGACAGGCACCAAAGCACTGGTGCGAGGGAGATTCAGTGAGAGGCGACTAGAGCAGAGGTGTCTGGCCTTTGAACTCTGAAAGCCTGAGTTATCGGTCCCCCGTTATTCCTGTTGCTACTGCTGCCTCTGACCTGCGTGCGGTGCTTTTGTATCACCCTGGCGCCTTTCTTGGTCTGTTATACTTTTGTTGACGTGGACTGGCCCTGCGCACAGCTTGCCATGATCTTCAATAAATGTAGTTGCTTACTCCTTGCTGCTGGCTGTACACTTGGCAATTCTTTCCTCATGGTACACAAGAACCTGCACGATTATTGGCCTGTTCAACTGTAACCTCTGGCGAGCCAGCCAGACGGACCTACCAAACCTCCGGAGACCTCACCGGGCCAAGAGCCAAGGGACTTTATTGCGCAGCAGTCCACAGGCTTCACCAGATATCAGAGGCACCAGCAACCCAGAGACCTTTGCAGACCTCAGCAGAAGTGGGCAGCCAGCAACCCAGCCACAAAAGAGGTCACTTCCATTTTTCCTCCTTTTCACAAGTGACCAAGACTGAGGGCGCAGGGTAAGCAGTGACCTGACCGCGTGGAAAGGACTGGATTGTGGGGCAAAAGGCTTCTCTGTCTGTAAGGGAGACAGGGGGACACCTGCCAGTCCGCTGGGCCTGTATTTTCTTGGTGAGCCACCTCATGCGGAAGGTTTCCTTGGAGGCTGCAACACAGGCCACAGCGGGATTGGACCGAAAAGCTGAGGCGAGAAGGCTGCCGCCCGGGAGACTGGTGCTGTGGGGTAGCCGGCCACAGCGGGGGACCGGGAGGCATGGAGCTGGCCTGCCGGAATTGCTTCTTTTCTCTGTGGAGAGCTCCGTAATTTGCCCTGGATTTGGGCAGGTCCTTGTTTAACACCAAGAGTGTTTATGCTTCCCCATGGGTCAGGAGCCCGTGTCTTCCTTTCCCACCCGCTCTCCTCCGCACGCTTTCAACTGTCAGCATGTTCAGTTCGTTTGCTCGTTGGTGCTGGGTGGCTGAGAAAGTAGAGTTAAGGGGTACAGTGTCTTCCCGCACGGCAAGGGAAAGTTTTGTGTGTTTTAAAAGTCCCTCCGCTGATGCTGCCCACAGCGCTGGCGGCAAGCAGCAGCAAGCTGGCTCCCGCTGACTCAGCTTCCTCTGGAGCTGAAAGCCTGCCTGGCGCTGTCTCTCCTCAGTTTATTAATATTGCTTTGCTCTTCTTTTTACTCAGTTTTGCTGTCGATGGAATAACTGTGGCTTTAAATTTAACGGATGTATATCCTGTATTTGTGGAATGAATTTACATAGTGTCTGACTTTTATTTCGAGAGTTTGTCACCAGACGTGTATACTTTGTGCTTTCGAGTTTTTCTAGGGACAGGTCTCAGTCCCTTTTTAGACAGTCAGTTAATAGAATACAATGTCATCTGGCAGAAATGCCTGCTTTCCCGCCAGAGGGACGGACAGCCACATCTCTGGGGAATCCTCTGAAGTTTGGGATTCCGTCGAGTGAAGCAATCGGTTCCCCTTCCAAAACAGGATATCAGGTGATTTCCAAACTGGCTGATACATAGCTAGTGAGGTATGCCGGTTCTGAACTTTGTGTATGGACTTCTTGTGGACGTAGGGGAGATTCTAAGGTTCCAAAGGGAAAGTGATGAGCACTCAGGCAGAGCTGGAGATGTCCAGCCCAAGGGAGTTCAGCTTTATCAGGGGAGGCTTTGATATAAGCTGAAAAGGGTTATAGAGGATCTAGAGGATGCCTCAAGTCCCCACGAACGGGGACTGACTCAGAGACAGACAGAGGATCACAAAACCTAGTTTCTACCTCTTTCATCTACAGAACTTTCATGGGAATTGCCTCATCTCTTTTTTTTTTAATTTCATCTTTGATCACTGGGAAGAGTTCCATCCTAAAGCCTTTCAAAGAGATCATCTTATATAACTGTGTAATAAAAATTGGCTTAAAAATTGGGGTATCTGGGGCTGGGGATTTAGCTCAGGGGCAAAGCGCCTGCCTGGCAAGCGCAAGGTCATGAGTTCAGTTCCTGGTACCGGAGAAAAACCAAAACCAAAACAAAAATTGGGGTACAGTGAGATGGCCCACTCCTTGGCAGACTGAAATATAATGCCATATTTCAATTAAATCTTTACTGTAAGGAGCAAGACAAATGGTCAGAGGTACCTTACACTCAAGCCTTTATGGCCCTCTGCTTGAGGCATGATCTGTACCCTAGAAGTCATCAGTCCTCTGTTGATGCTGCAGAGGGCTCCCTCCTGTCACCTCCTCCCTGTCAGGCTCCTCCTCAACAACCTGCTCAGTCAGTACCCTCAGGTGATAAAAGCCATCTCCTGAGTACACCCTACTAGGTCTGTGTCTACCTTCTGTAGGGCTCCAAATTCATATCCTAATGTAGACTCTGAGTCTAAAAAGGCTCAGATTGGGGCTGGGGATTTAGCTCAGCGGCAAAGCTCCTGCCTGGCAAGCACAAGGTCGTGAGTTTGGTTCCCGGTACCGGAGAAAAACCAAAAAAACAAATAAAAAGGCTCAGATTATTCTAAGAAGTACATCATCATTCAGTTACCTCTAGATATTTAGGAAAAGGCTCCAAAACCTCCAACTGGGCCCACAAACCAAAGTAAGCCAATGGTCACTGAAGCTTGTTCAGTGTTCAGTAACCATGATGAAGTAGAAGACAAGGGACTGGACTGGGAAAGGAGGCAGGCAAAAGCTCTGCTCGCCCTATTTCATAAGGCTCATGACAAAGCCCACAGTACTGGGGCAATCTGAGTTTAAATCAAAAGAGTGATAAAAACAAGTCAGAGGGCTTCAAGTCCAAACAAATTGGGCACCGGGCAAAGGAATGCCCTTGGGAACCACCTGGCCCTTGTCAGACCTGCCAGAACACAGACGAAGGCCCTTGGCATTGGAAGGGGGCTGCCCTCGTCTCAAAGAGGGATGAGATCATCCTCACTGTGGAGGCCAATGAAGAGTGCCCAGACAGTGAGTGTGCCAACACCAGAGTACTACGGTTAATTCACAGGAGCCTTGGGTAACTTCAGATACAGCAAACAAACAAATTACACTTCTCTACGATACTGGGGTGACTTATTCAGTGCTAGTTTCTTATTGGGGTGAGCTTTCATCTGATTCTAAAGTTGTGGACCTTGAGGCAGTTAACTGGGTAGTTTTCTCCACCCCCACTCTGAATTGCCCTTTGAAAGATTTCCTCTTCCAAGCTACCTTTATGATGATACCCAGAGCCCCACAGCAATGATTAAATGATATTCTCTTCTTGCTCAGGGTTACTCTGATACTCAAACCTTTGGTGACCTGTGTCCTAGTTGCTAGGGACTCAGCCAGCCTCACCCCATGGAGCCCAATGTCTCTGCCAGAAGTAGCTATAGAAGACAGAACTTCCTCCTTCAACTCCCCTCAAAGCTTTCAGGGAGCAGGGCTCTCCTCCTTCCAATATGATCCCCTTTTTCTAAAAAAGAATTCCCTACTATTCCCTCTGGAGTCCTCACTCTATGTAAAGAAACATCCCAAACCCCATTTCTGGTAGTACCATCTGACAAGATATTTGGAGCAACCACTAAAGAAGAGCTGAATTCATTTGCAAACCTTCTTTAAAGCCTCAGAAAAGGATAAGACAGTAAGGAGTTATAAAACGATGAAGAAAATAAAAGCTCAGTGAATTAAATGAGTAGAAAAGCTGCTGAGGACATTTGTTCATTCTGAAAAGATTAAACCTTGGTTTTGATGTCCTTGTGGGTAACGGGAATATTCATGGGTCCCAGCACTTGCACAGGTGGAGGGTCTAACAGCAGACACACAAACATCCCCCATAATAAGCTAGGACAGCAGGCTTGGAGTGAAGCTGAGCTGGTCTAGCCTGGGAACCTCAGTCCTTACAACTGATGTTCTGTGGCCCTTGATTATTAGTGGCCAAAAATGCTCAACAGAGGCAGAGAAAATTCCCTCTAGGGATTTATCCCACACCTTGAATTATTTTCACAAGTATTTTTTTTCAATTAAACCTTATGACAAGCATACAGTTGTAGCTAGCAGCTCTACAGCAGTAAAAACCAGGATAAACAAAGCATCACAGCTAGAATTTAGATCCTGAAACTATCATATAAAGGTAATAAAACAATTATTTTTATGATGTTAAAGTTATAAAAGATAATCTTAAAGATAGCTGCAGGAAACAGGAAATCATACGTGAACAAAATATATTTGTAAAAGAACAAAGTAGAACTTCACTAAAAATCACTAAATGCCATAGCATTAAACTCAGTGGATGAGAACAGACTTATCCTGCTTCCTGGTGGCAGCACACGTCTTCCTCAGGTGTTCAGATACAGCTGAAGAGAAAATTAGTGTGCTGGACTATAGATCAGAAAGAGTGTCCACAACGCAGCATAAAGAGACCTAAAAATGGAAATCAGAGAACAAGGTAAGAAACACGGGAGACAGGCACCATACATTTCATTGCTGTGAGAAGGATCTTCATATAAAAGGACAAAGAAAGATACTATTTGAAGCAGTGATGCCTAAGGATATTCCAGAATTGGTGAAATATACCGATCTACAGATTCAAGAATCACTGAATTCCCCCCAAAAGTCACTAAAAATGTTGGATACATCATAGTGAAAGTGAAGAAAAATGGGAGTCAATAACATTTTTAAGAGCATCCACAGAAGACAAGGAGAGAGTAGCTTCAGAGGAGAACCCATTAAACGGACACATAATTTCTTGACATCATAAAGGAAACCAGAAGCCAGTGATATCGCCAATTGCCGAAAGAAGATTACTGCCACCTAGAATTTTACACCCAACAAGTATCTCCTGCAGGAAAAAAGGCTAAATACATTTCAGACAAACAAAACCTACGAGATAACGCCATCATCTCTCCCATGTGAGAGCAATTCTACATATGCTTTTCACACCAACATGATTGTAAATACGAGTTCTGAGCTGTAAGACAAAATAGGAGCAAAGAAAGTCGTAGACGTGGAAAGCAAAATGAACAGGAGCACAGTGATGACGTCTTAGCGTTTTTAAGGTATTTAAAACTAGAATACATGATGGCAACAGCGTATAGCTAGGAAAACAGTAAATGAAATTAAGTATCGAATTTTTGTTTCAGTACTGGAGACTGAACCCAAGGCCTCACACATGCGAAGCAAGCACTTTACCACGGAGCACATCCCAGCCATTATTTTTAATTTTTATTTTGGAAACAGCGTTTCACTAAGTTTCCCAGGATATCTTTGAACTTATAATTACGCCTCAGCCTCCGTTGTAGCTGCGATAACAAGTGTGCCCCACTGCACCCAGCATTAAAATACCCTAAATCTTCAGTTGTCCTTGAGGAAAACAACACTAGGCTTTCACAGATTATGGATGCGGGTTACCATATGAAATGTGAAATATGATTTCCAAATGACCAGAGAGGAAAATGAAATTTTAAAAAAATATTTAATAACTTTGAAGAAAAGGAGGCAAATAAGTGCCCTGAAAGGCAGGATAGTAGTTAATTTTCAAGAAAGGGAGCTGATAAGGAGGGAACACACACAAAATACTTTCAGAATGCCAAAATTACACTCTTTCTTCAACAAGTTGGAAGTTACACAGCCATATGGTTTATAGTTGCTTGTTATACTGTACATACCAGGTTTGATACATTTTTTCTATGTATTGTATTTCACATTTTAAAATAAGAAAAATTTTAAAACTTTTATATACTGCCAGCCTTCAAGCAAAATACCCTCTCGGTCTCCTCGTCCTGGAGGCGCCCGGGCTCTGCCCACATCCATTCTCCGGTCAGGGCCTCGGTGCGGGTCCAAGAGCGGAACTCTTCGGCTGTCCGCTGAGGTCTGTGCCATCTGGTGGGCTGGCTTACTGTGCCGGACCACCTGGGCCACTCTCCTCACCCCCTGTCTTCTTGATTTCCACACCTTCCCACCCCTGCTCATTTATTTTGAAGATATCAGAATCTGACTCTCAGCTTTCTCTCTATTCTGACCCACCTCACATCATTATCCTGAGTGACTCCAGCACCCATGGACAAATTAGCTGACATCCCGGCCTTAAATCTCTGACACCCACCCGCATCACCGCTACCAACTTCAACCTTGTTCTGTCTGATTCAACAACCCATCTCCACGGTCATATCCTGAAACCTGAAATTCTTGTTAAAAATTCTTGTTATAGCACAAAAGCAATAATAGACTCCTTATAGGAAAAACAGTCTAAGTACTAATACCTTTTATTTTTCAAGAAGGGGGGAATAAAAAGAAAAACAGAATTGGCCATTATCACACCCTATAGAAATAATAGAGCCGGGTTGTGCATATAATCCCAGGAGTTAGGCTACCTGAGAAAGACCAGACCTGTCTCTCACAGGACTGGCATGTCCTGTCAACTAAGCACCATGTAAGAATGACTCACGCAGATGCGTTACAGACAGCAGGGTACTTTCCTGGGGAAGGCCTTGCCGAGCATGG
Source organism: Chinchilla lanigera (assembly GCF_000276665.1). NCBI lineage: Eukaryota > Metazoa > Chordata > Mammalia > Rodentia > Chinchillidae > Chinchilla > Chinchilla lanigera. Next base: position 10,573,321 of record NW_004955448.1, read on the forward strand.
GAAAGATCTCTGGTGGGACTCAGAAGGCCTGGATTCTGTTCTGTTGTCTCCTCTCTCTGGGATATATTTCTACTTCTGTTGAACAACAGGATTAGACTTGATCTCTAAGGACCCTTCCAATATAGAACATCCATAGCTTTCCAATAGCTGTAAAAGTAAAATTTAGAGAACAACTGGTATCAAAAAAACGTCTCCTAAAGAGACAGCCTCTGCAGCTGAGCTGTTTGTACCATGACAGCAAAAGTCTCGATCTGATTAACACTTTGTCATCCAGAAAGCCCACTGTAGAAATTCATGGCTCTGGTGTATTAAGTTGCATTTTTAATTAGCTGTTATTATGTTAACATTTCTCCACTTCTATTCTCAGTGTTCCTTTGACACTTCCATTTCCGTTTCCCAAAGAGGCGGAAATAGCTCATTTCACTTCAGATGTCAGTGTTTATTAACACCAGGGCGGGGAGGACACACATCTGAACTGGCAGAGATTAAATAATTGAGACGGACATAAAAGCTTTTCATGCTGGTGTTCTTGCATATCATTTCTAGACAGTCCAATCCTGTTTAATGCTTTCCAGTCCCATTTGGGGGTTGATCAGAAGCATGCTGGTCACAAGCCATTTTGCACCAATTCCTTGGCATGCAAATAAAATATCTTTGGAAGGAGGCAGGTCGGCTGTGACTGTATGGACAGAGTTTAGACTGTGAGTCTGTGTTTAGCATGGGGAGGGCCTTGACTTGGGTACTTGGTTCAGGCACAACGCGCAGGCTCCATGCCTGAGGGCAGTGTGATCATTGTCTCCCTCCTGGTCACTCAGCTTTCTTACTCAGCAGTCACGTGAATGATTGGCTAAGCCATGGAGGACCATGGTAAGTACGGGAGGTAGGCGCACTCCTTGGCTTCTGGGCACATGCATCAAAATCAGGCCTCATGACTGGTGAAGAGCTTCAGACAGAACACCATAATGAACAATAATGAAAGCAGTATTCACAGAGCACATTCATTCCAGAGGCAACTACATCTGTGCATAAGGACAGGTAACAGCTGTGAGAAATGCACAGTGTCGGGCCCCTGGAATATGTGTGCCTGTAATCAGAAAATAGCTGGCCCACACTAACACACCTGCACCAAAACATTTCATGTAAAAGTCTGTTCCAAAATGCTTGAGCCATCATTTTCATATTTGTGTTCAGATCCTACATTTATGAGATACTTGTTTTAAGACAAATGGTGAAAGTAATATCACCCTATTCCTAAATCTAAGAATTAAATGGTGAAAGCCACATAAATACAGTGCCTATTGTATATTAGACTGCAAGTAAGTCCTTTTTAAATTCTTATAAAAAGGACTACAGATTGAGTTAGATTCTTTGAATCTTCACCAGCAGCAGCAAACATGTTTATAAAATTAGTTCCAATACTTATGACCACAATGTGTTTATTTTAAAGGTAAGTTTCAATATATTTTTAATTCCACCTATCTGCATCATTATTTCATTTTCTCCTATGAGGTTAAATACAATTTTTTTGTGTGTTTTGTCATTGTACCTACTTCAAAGTCTTCATAGAAATTTACAGAACTTTACTCATTTCTTTAGTATTTCTGAAATAACTAGCAGACCATAATATGCTTCTTTTGAATGGTAACTTATTTTTTTAAGTATAAACTTGTACTGGGTGGTGCATCCCTATAATTCCAACACTTTGGGAGACTGAGACAGGAGAATCACAGGTTCAAGCCCAGCTAGATTACTCAAAGACTTAGTAAGAACCTGTCTCAAAAACAAAAAATAAAACTGGGCTGGAGATGTAACTCAGTGAAAGCCTTGGGCTCAATTCCCAGTACCACAAAAAGTGTAAATTTCTATACAAATATGAGAAGTTGTTTGTGGAGGACCACCTAGGCAACTCTCTTTGAAAGAGGATTCCAATAACTTTAATGGGATTACAAATGCAAACTTCCTGGGCCATGACTAGACCTGAGAAGGGCTCTTTATAGCTATTTTCAATAGAATCATCTTTTCTTTCAATTGTTCTGTGCATGCAAAGATTTAAGACCATAGCAGTAACACTCAGAGTTTGAAGGGGCTATCGGTGTTCAGACAGCCTGAAAGCCATGGTACCTTGTCAGTGCTTAACAGCACGTATCTTATCATTAACGTTCACTTCCTTCTAGAGTTCTGCATGCCTTGTTCAGAAGACATAGCAACCTATGGAAGTTGCTGTGCAAGCATTTTTTGTTTTGTTTTGTTTGTTTGTTTTTCTCCGGTACTGGGAATCGAACTCATGACCTTGTGCTTGCAAGGCAGGCACTGTGCTGCTGAGCTAAATCCCCAGCCCCCCAAAGCATTTGAATGTAGGTTCTCAGCGTTGTCTCGGAGGTCTTCCCGCCACAAACGCACTGGAGCTGGAGTAGATCTGAGATTGGTTGACCCAGGAATAAATCATCAAGGACCACAACTCTGCTTCCAGCCTGCTGTCCTCAGTGTGTCACCTTCACCACCAGGTTTTTCGCCCTTCTGATAATTCCTCATCCAAACATGACAGTGTCCAAAGGTAGAAGAAGCCACCACTCAGACACAACTTTTAAATTTCCACCCATGGAAAGAAAATATTCCATCTTGTTCTCTACCCTACACACAGTCCTTTCCAGTACCCTACCTTCTCCATCATCATACCATGAACTTGGCTAGACATATTCAGGGTTTACATCCTGATGACTTTTAGACATGACTCAGAACTGAGTCAGAAGTTATGCTATGATTTATATTCCTTTTTCTGTACAACTTTGTGTTTCCCCTGAAGTTAATACTTACTTGCTTACTTTTCAACACCCTAACTACTGATCCAACTTCAAAGTCTCCTGAGTTATCTAAATTCTTCTCAAAGTGTTTGGAAGCATCAAAGATATATAAAATTATTTTTAAAAAGCATGAAGCATTTTCTGTCAGAGGTTTTTGACCTGTTCTAATATGAGCTGGCTGCTTTTTGGGGGTCCTTCTTTAACGTCACCCTGGTATCTTTCCCTCCCTCGTCTTCTAGCTCTTTTCTTTCTTGGTTTACTCCCTAGTTTTGGTGGTGCACATCCTTTAATAGCCCTCCTGAGGAAAAAAATCGATCAGAGTAGGATGGAGCTCAGCAGTTGAGAGTGTTCTTAATACTGCAAGAAGCCCTGGATTCAATCTGCAGCAGAAAAGAAAGGAGAACAATAAGGAGGGGAAAAGAGGGTAGGGAGGAAGGGAGGAAGAGAGGGAGGGAGGAAGGGAG
>NW_004955448.1:10576685-10610065 GCF_000276665.1 Chinchilla lanigera
AAGCGCAAGGTCATGAGTTCAGTTCCTGGTACCGGAGAAAAACCAAAACCAAAACAAAAATTGGGGTACAGTGAGATGGCCCACTCCTTGGCAGACTGAAATATAATGCCATATTTCAATTAAATCTTTACTGTAAGGAGCAAGACAAATGGTCAGAGGTACCTTACACTCAAGCCTTTATGGCCCTCTGCTTGAGGCATGATCTGTACCCTAGAAGTCATCAGTCCTCTGTTGATGCTGCAGAGGGCTCCCTCCTGTCACCTCCTCCCTGTCAGGCTCCTCCTCAACAACCTGCTCAGTCAGTACCCTCAGGTGATAAAAGCCATCTCCTGAGTACACCCTACTAGGTCTGTGTCTACCTTCTGTAGGGCTCCAAATTCATATCCTAATGTAGACTCTGAGTCTAAAAAGGCTCAGATTGGGGCTGGGGATTTAGCTCAGCGGCAAAGCTCCTGCCTGGCAAGCACAAGGTCGTGAGTTTGGTTCCCGGCCAAAAAAAAAAAAAAAAAAAAAAAACAAATAAAAAGGCTCAGATTATTCTAAGAAGTACATCATCATTCAGTTACCTCTAGATATTTAGGAAAAGGCTCCAAAACCTCCAACTGGGCCCACAAACCAAAGTAAGCCAATGGTCACTGAAGCTTGTTCAGTGTTCAGTAACCATGATGAAGTAGAAGACAAGGGACTGGACTGGGAAAGGAGGCAGGCAAAAGCTCTGCTCGCCCTATTTCATAAGGCTCATGACAAAGCCCACAGTACTGGGGCAATCTGAGTTTAAATCAAAAGAGTGATAAAAACAAGTCAGAGGGCTTCAAGTCCAAACAAATTGGGCACCGGGCAAAGGAATGCCCTTGGGAACCACCTGGCCCTTGTCAGACCTGCCAGAACACAGACGAAGGCCCTTGGCATTGGAAGGGGGCTGCCCTCGTCTCAAAGAGGGATGAGATCATCCTCACTGTGGAGGCCAATGAAGAGTGCCCAGACAGTGAGTGTGCCAACACCAGAGTACTACGGTTAATTCACAGGAGCCTTGGGTAACTTCAGATACAGCAAACAAACAAATTACACTTCTCTACGATACTGGGGTGACTTATTCAGTGCTAGTTTCTTATTGGGGTGAGCTTTCATCTGATTCTAAAGTTGTGGACCTTGAGGCAGTTAACTGGGTAGTTTTCTCCACCCCCACTCTGAATTGCCCTTTGAAAGATTTCCTCTTCCAAGCTACCTTTATGATGATACCCAGAGCCCCACAGCAATGATTAAATGATATTCTCTTCTTGCTCAGGGTTACTCTGATACTCAAACCTTTGGTGACCTGTGTCCTAGTTGCTAGGGACTCAGCCAGCCTCACCCCATGGAGCCCAATGTCTCTGCCAGAAGTAGCTATAGAAGACAGAACTTCCTCCTTCAACTCCCCTCAAAGCTTTCAGGGAGCAGGGCTCTCCTCCTTCCAATATGATCCCCTTTTTCTAAAAAAGAATTCCCTACTATTCCCTCTGGAGTCCTCACTCTATGTAAAGAAACATCCCAAACCCCATTTCTGGTAGTACCATCTGACAAGATATTTGGAGCAACCACTAAAGAAGAGCTGAATTCATTTGCAAACCTTCTTTAAAGCCTCAGAAAAGGATAAGACAGTAAGGAGTTATAAAACGATGAAGAAAATAAAAGCTCAGTGAATTAAATGAGTAGAAAAGCTGCTGAGGACATTTGTTCATTCTGAAAAGATTAAACCTTGGTTTTGATGTCCTTGTGGGTAACGGGAATATTCATGGGTCCCAGCACTTGCACAGGTGGAGGGTCTAACAGCAGACACACAAACATCCCCCATAATAAGCTAGGACAGCAGGCTTGGAGTGAAGCTGAGCTGGTCTAGCCTGGGAACCTCAGTCCTTACAACTGATGTTCTGTGGCCCTTGATTATTAGTGGCCAAAAATGCTCAACAGAGGCAGAGAAAATTCCCTCTAGGGATTTATCCCACACCTTGAATTATTTTCACAAGTATTTTTTTTCAATTAAACCTTATGACAAGCATACAGTTGTAGCTAGCAGCTCTACAGCAGTAAAAACCAGGATAAACAAAGCATCACAGCTAGAATTTAGATCCTGAAACTATCATATAAAGGTAATAAAACAATTATTTTTATGATGTTAAAGTTATAAAAGATAATCTTAAAGATAGCTGCAGGAAACAGGAAATCATACGTGAACAAAATATATTTGTAAAAGAACAAAGTAGAACTTCACTAAAAATCACTAAATGCCATAGCATTAAACTCAGTGGATGAGAACAGACTTATCCTGCTTCCTGGTGGCAGCACACGTCTTCCTCAGGTGTTCAGATACAGCTGAAGAGAAAATTAGTGTGCTGGACTATAGATCAGAAAGAGTGTCCACAACGCAGCATAAAGAGACCTAAAAATGGAAATCAGAGAACAAGGTAAGAAACACGGGAGACAGGCACCATACATTTCATTGCTGTGAGAAGGATCTTCATATAAAAGGACAAAGAAAGATACTATTTGAAGCAGTGATGCCTAAGGATATTCCAGAATTGGTGAAATATACCGATCTACAGATTCAAGAATCACTGAATTCCCCCCAAAAGTCACTAAAAATGTTGGATACATCATAGTGAAAGTGAAGAAAAATGGGAGTCAATAACATTTTTAAGAGCATCCACAGAAGACAAGGAGAGAGTAGCTTCAGAGGAGAACCCATTAAACGGACACATAATTTCTTGACATCATAAAGGAAACCAGAAGCCAGTGATATCGCCAATTGCCGAAAGAAGATTACTGCCACCTAGAATTTTACACCCAACAAGTATCTCCTGCAGGAAAAAAGGCTAAATACATTTCAGACAAACAAAACCTACGAGATAACGCCATCATCTCTCCCATGTGAGAGCAATTCTACATATGCTTTTCACACCAACATGATTGTAAATACGAGTTCTGAGCTGTAAGACAAAATAGGAGCAAAGAAAGTCGTAGACGTGGAAAGCAAAATGAACAGGAGCACAGTGATGACGTCTTAGCGTTTTTAAGGTATTTAAAACTAGAATACATGATGGCAACAGCGTATAGCTAGGAAAACAGTAAATGAAATTAAGTATCGAATTTTTGTTTCAGTACTGGAGACTGAACCCAAGGCCTCACACATGCGAAGCAAGCACTTTACCACGGAGCACATCCCAGCCATTATTTTTAATTTTTATTTTGGAAACAGCGTTTCACTAAGTTTCCCAGGATATCTTTGAACTTATAATTACGCCTCAGCCTCCGTTGTAGCTGCGATAACAAGTGTGCCCCACTGCACCCAGCATTAAAATACCCTAAATCTTCAGTTGTCCTTGAGGAAAACAACACTAGGCTTTCACAGATTATGGATGCGGGTTACCATATGAAATGTGAAATATGATTTCCAAATGACCAGAGAGGAAAATGAAATTTTAAAAAAATATTTAATAACTTTGAAGAAAAGGAGGCAAATAAGTGCCCTGAAAGGCAGGATAGTAGTTAATTTTCAAGAAAGGGAGCTGATAAGGAGGGAACACACACAAAATACTTTCAGAATGCCAAAATTACACTCTTTCTTCAACAAGTTGGAAGTTACACAGCCATATGGTTTATAGTTGCTTGTTATACTGTACATACCAGGTTTGATACATTTTTTCTATGTATTGTATTTCACATTTTAAAATAAGAAAAATTTTAAAACTTTTATATACTGCCAGCCTTCAAGCAAAATACCCTCTCGGTCTCCTCGTCCTGGAGGCGCCCGGGCTCTGCCCACATCCATTCTCCGGTCAGGGCCTCGGTGCGGGTCCAAGAGCGGAACTCTTCGGCTGTCCGCTGAGGTCTGTGCCATCTGGTGGGCTGGCTTACTGTGCCGGACCACCTGGGCCACTCTCCTCACCCCCTGTCTTCTTGATTTCCACACCTTCCCACCCCTGCTCATTTATTTTGAAGATATCAGAATCTGACTCTCAGCTTTCTCTCTATTCTGACCCACCTCACATCATTATCCTGAGTGACTCCAGCACCCATGGACAAATTAGCTGACATCCCGGCCTTAAATCTCTGACACCCACCCGCATCACCGCTACCAACTTCAACCTTGTTCTGTCTGATTCAACAACCCATCTCCACGGTCATATCCTGAAACCTGAAATTCTTGTTAAAAATTCTTGTTATAGCACAAAAGCAATAATAGACTCCTTATAGGAAAAACAGTCTAAGTACTAATACCTTTTATTTTTCAAGAAGGGGGGAATAAAAAGAAAAACAGAATTGGCCATTATCACACCCTATAGAAATAATAGAGCCGGGTTGTGCATATAATCCCAGGAGTTAGGCTACCTGAGAAAGACCAGACCTGTCTCTCACAGGACTGGCATGTCCTGTCAACTAAGCACCATGTAAGAATGACTCACGCAGATGCGTTACAGACAGCAGGGTACTTTCCTGGGGAAGGCCTTGCCGAGCATGGGAAAGATCTCTGGTGGGACTCAGAAGGCCTGGATTCTGTTCTGTTGTCTCCTCTCTCTGGGATATATTTCTACTTCTGTTGAACAACAGGATTAGACTTGATCTCTAAGGACCCTTCCAATATAGAACATCCATAGCTTTCCAATAGCTGTAAAAGTAAAATTTAGAGAACAACTGGTATCAAAAAAACGTCTCCTAAAGAGACAGCCTCTGCAGCTGAGCTGTTTGTACCATGACAGCAAAAGTCTCGATCTGATTAACACTTTGTCATCCAGAAAGCCCACTGTAGAAATTCATGGCTCTGGTGTATTAAGTTGCATTTTTAATTAGCTGTTATTATGTTAACATTTCTCCACTTCTATTCTCAGTGTTCCTTTGACACTTCCATTTCCGTTTCCCAAAGAGGCGGAAATAGCTCATTTCACTTCAGATGTCAGTGTTTATTAACACCAGGGCGGGGAGGACACACATCTGAACTGGCAGAGATTAAATAATTGAGACGGACATAAAAGCTTTTCATGCTGGTGTTCTTGCATATCATTTCTAGACAGTCCAATCCTGTTTAATGCTTTCCAGTCCCATTTGGGGGTTGATCAGAAGCATGCTGGTCACAAGCCATTTTGCACCAATTCCTTGGCATGCAAATAAAATATCTTTGGAAGGAGGCAGGTCGGCTGTGACTGTATGGACAGAGTTTAGACTGTGAGTCTGTGTTTAGCATGGGGAGGGCCTTGACTTGGGTACTTGGTTCAGGCACAACGCGCAGGCTCCATGCCTGAGGGCAGTGTGATCATTGTCTCCCTCCTGGTCACTCAGCTTTCTTACTCAGCAGTCACGTGAATGATTGGCTAAGCCATGGAGGACCATGGTAAGTACGGGAGGTAGGCGCACTCCTTGGCTTCTGGGCACATGCATCAAAATCAGGCCTCATGACTGGTGAAGAGCTTCAGACAGAACACCATAATGAACAATAATGAAAGCAGTATTCACAGAGCACATTCATTCCAGAGGCAACTACATCTGTGCATAAGGACAGGTAACAGCTGTGAGAAATGCACAGTGTCGGGCCCCTGGAATATGTGTGCCTGTAATCAGAAAATAGCTGGCCCACACTAACACACCTGCACCAAAACATTTCATGTAAAAGTCTGTTCCAAAATGCTTGAGCCATCATTTTCATATTTGTGTTCAGATCCTACATTTATGAGATACTTGTTTTAAGACAAATGGTGAAAGTAATATCACCCTATTCCTAAATCTAAGAATTAAATGGTGAAAGCCACATAAATACAGTGCCTATTGTATATTAGACTGCAAGTAAGTCCTTTTTAAATTCTTATAAAAAGGACTACAGATTGAGTTAGATTCTTTGAATCTTCACCAGCAGCAGCAAACATGTTTATAAAATTAGTTCCAATACTTATGACCACAATGTGTTTATTTTAAAGGTAAGTTTCAATATATTTTTAATTCCACCTATCTGCATCATTATTTCATTTTCTCCTATGAGGTTAAATACAATTTTTTTGTGTGTTTTGTCATTGTACCTACTTCAAAGTCTTCATAGAAATTTACAGAACTTTACTCATTTCTTTAGTATTTCTGAAATAACTAGCAGACCATAATATGCTTCTTTTGAATGGTAACTTATTTTTTTAAGTATAAACTTGTACTGGGTGGTGCATCCCTATAATTCCAACACTTTGGGAGACTGAGACAGGAGAATCACAGGTTCAAGCCCAGCTAGATTACTCAAAGACTTAGTAAGAACCTGTCTCAAAAACAAAAAATAAAACTGGGCTGGAGATGTAACTCAGTGAAAGCCTTGGGCTCAATTCCCAGTACCACAAAAAGTGTAAATTTCTATACAAATATGAGAAGTTGTTTGTGGAGGACCACCTAGGCAACTCTCTTTGAAAGAGGATTCCAATAACTTTAATGGGATTACAAATGCAAACTTCCTGGGCCATGACTAGACCTGAGAAGGGCTCTTTATAGCTATTTTCAATAGAATCATCTTTTCTTTCAATTGTTCTGTGCATGCAAAGATTTAAGACCATAGCAGTAACACTCAGAGTTTGAAGGGGCTATCGGTGTTCAGACAGCCTGAAAGCCATGGTACCTTGTCAGTGCTTAACAGCACGTATCTTATCATTAACGTTCACTTCCTTCTAGAGTTCTGCATGCCTTGTTCAGAAGACATAGCAACCTATGGAAGTTGCTGTGCAAGCATTTTTTGTTTTGTTTTGTTTGTTTGTTTTTCTCCGGTACTGGGAATCGAACTCATGACCTTGTGCTTGCAAGGCAGGCACTGTGCTGCTGAGCTAAATCCCCAGCCCCCCAAAGCATTTGAATGTAGGTTCTCAGCGTTGTCTCGGAGGTCTTCCCGCCACAAACGCACTGGAGCTGGAGTAGATCTGAGATTGGTTGACCCAGGAATAAATCATCAAGGACCACAACTCTGCTTCCAGCCTGCTGTCCTCAGTGTGTCACCTTCACCACCAGGTTTTTCGCCCTTCTGATAATTCCTCATCCAAACATGACAGTGTCCAAAGGTAGAAGAAGCCACCACTCAGACACAACTTTTAAATTTCCACCCATGGAAAGAAAATATTCCATCTTGTTCTCTACCCTACACACAGTCCTTTCCAGTACCCTACCTTCTCCATCATCATACCATGAACTTGGCTAGACATATTCAGGGTTTACATCCTGATGACTTTTAGACATGACTCAGAACTGAGTCAGAAGTTATGCTATGATTTATATTCCTTTTTCTGTACAACTTTGTGTTTCCCCTGAAGTTAATACTTACTTGCTTACTTTTCAACACCCTAACTACTGATCCAACTTCAAAGTCTCCTGAGTTATCTAAATTCTTCTCAAAGTGTTTGGAAGCATCAAAGATATATAAAATTATTTTTAAAAAGCATGAAGCATTTTCTGTCAGAGGTTTTTGACCTGTTCTAATATGAGCTGGCTGCTTTTTGGGGGTCCTTCTTTAACGTCACCCTGGTATCTTTCCCTCCCTCGTCTTCTAGCTCTTTTCTTTCTTGGTTTACTCCCTAGTTTTGGTGGTGCACATCCTTTAATAGCCCTCCTGAGGAAAAAAATCGATCAGAGTAGGATGGAGCTCAGCAGTTGAGAGTGTTCTTAATACTGCAAGAAGCCCTGGATTCAATCTGCAGCAGAAAAGAAAGGAGAACAATAAGGAGGGGAAAAGAGGGTAGGGAGGAAGGGAGGAAGAGAGGGAGGGAGGAAGGGAGGAAGAGAGGGAGGGAGGAAGGGAGAAAAAATGAATCAGAATTACATGTACAAATTCTTGAAAATGTCTCTATTTTATTCTCATTTGATTGCTAATTTTGTTAGTATAAAATGAAAGGCTAGAAATCATTTTGCTTCTGATATTTTTGAAGATATTTCTCCACCTTCTTTTAGCTTTCAGTTTTGCTGTTGAACTATCAGGAGTTGTCTCTGATTCATAGCCCTTTTTGAAAAAGCTGTTTCTTTCTCCCTGAACCTTGTAAGGTCCGGTGCTCACTTCAGCAGCACATATACTTCTAGGGTCTTTTCTCTGTCCGGTGCTGTGAAACTGTATGAGAACAGGACTTGATATGAATCTATTTTCATCTACGTTGATGGCCACTCAATGAGCTCTCAATTTCCATTATTTTTAGGAAATTTTGTCAAACAATTTCATTGCTGATTTCTTTGACTCCATTATTTTTATTTTATTTTATTTTTTTCTTCCAGTATCGGGAATCGAACTCACGACGTTGCGCTTGCCAGGCAGGCGCTGTGCCGCTGAGCTAAATCCCCAGCTCCCTGACTCCATTATTTTTAGTTCTATGTTATAAACCATTATTAAAAGTTGTCAGTCTAATAAGCAAAAAGGTATATTTTTCAAGTTTCATTTTTCATTTCTTTGGTTATTAGTGATCCTGAGTATATTTTCATCCTCACAGTTTGATACTTATACTGGCTGTTTTTCTGAATTCTTTGTCCATTAATAACTAGAAACAAAGTTGTTGTGGTTGCTGCTACCCGCAGGTAGCCAGCTGTAGTAGAGACAGTAGCTACCAGTACTGACAGTAGCCACAGTAGGTAATGTGGTGCCGTCTTTTACACTTTTTTTTTCTATACATGTCATTTTGGATGGTGTAAGTCTCTCAATTCTTTTTATAATTTTTTTACCAGTCCTAATTTTCACTCTGTTGTGCGGCACTTGTTCTAAAATCAAAGCAGAGAGAGCTGCACCTATGTAGACATATATCGTTGGGAATTTTAGAAATAGGTCACTGAGGAAAGGGAGGCAGCTCAAGATAACAGTTGTGCCGTGAGTCTCTCGGAGTCCAAGCTCAGGAATCCCCACTCTGGGGACAGTAGCCCCGCCACAAAATTGTCTCCCTTGGCCCCTTCATGCCTAACAGTCCTTGCGTTTACCTCCTGTCACCTTCCTAACAAATTCCACACCTGTCACGTCCTAAAACGCCTTTCCTTTTGGATTTGCCTAAGCCAGATTTTTATTTCACCCAAAGCCAAAATTCAGACTCTAGCAATTCTTTTAATTTTTCCAGTAAGTTCTTTGTGGTTATTTTGTTCCTTCTCTTATTGTCTACTCTTTTCCTCATCTGCTTCTAACTTAAGGAATCTCGCTGAATTTTACATCTACTCATAAGCTGTCTCACGGCACTTTTAAAACAAAAGAGTTGCAAGTTTTTATTTTTCATGCTCTTAGATAATCTTAACAAGCTCTTTGTAAACTTACTGCTGCATAATATTTTATTATATGACAGTGTATTTAGCCTCTACTAATGTTGAGTAGACATATATCTTTGCCTTTATTTTAATAACACAAATACTTTAGGGCATAACCTTTCAAAATTCCTTAGGGTGGATTCTTACATTTATTGGGGTCAAAAGGCACAAACATTTAAAGAATTATAATAAATTTCATCAAATTAATTTTCAGAAAGGTTGCACCTACATGCGTTTCCGCCAGTCGCAGTGACAATTTTATCTGTGCCAGGACCAGGCATCCTCATTTTATGTTTTTAATTTTATAGAATTTATTTCATTTTAACTACACCCCTTTGATTGCTTCCAAATGTGATTTTTTCACATATTTACTAGCTATTTGTACCTTTCTTTTTGAGAAGGAGGTACTCATTTTCCTAATCACGTTGTGTTGCTGATACATTTCTTTTTTTTTTTTTTTTTTTTTTTTTTTTTGGTTTTTTTCTGGTACCGGGAACCGAACTCACGACCTTGCGCTTGCCAGGCAGGCACTTTGCCACTGAGCTAAATCCCCAGCCCCTGCTGATACATTTCACACAGTAATTTTATATAACATTTACTGGAAAAGTTGTCCTCTCATTCTAGTTTTGCATCTATATAGATTTGGTTGTGGGTCTTTGTCTTTGCTTTTAGAGATTTTTCCTGAACCAGAAACTTGGTATTGTCTCTAACTTTTTGTTTTTTAATAGTTTAACATTTGTAAAGATCATTTTTCACTTATTCACATGTACTATTATATAAGCTATTCCCCCACTAGCCAACCAGTTCCTCCAGTTTCAGAGTTTTAGTAGGACCAACAAATACCATACTTCATGAATTAGAAACCAATTAAGAAGTATAGGGGCTTACAGTGTAGCTCAGTGGTAAACTGTGTGCTTAGCATATATGAGGCCCCAGGTTTGATCCCCAAAACTGAAGGAGAAAAAAAGATAGACATAAAACATAGACAGCAATTGTCTTCCTTATTTTAGATTAAAGCAGCTTAAAGCATGTAATTTTAATAAGCAGTCAAAATAGTTAGCTAATATATCTTACCCCTGGGTTACTGTGTACCCAACCAATCCCTGGCCATGCTAGAGCCCTGCAAATCTCCTAAAGCAACACTGCGCAGAGGGCTGACCAGTACACATGTACCATGCAGGCAGGCAGATTAAAGAGTGAGAGAAGGAGCCGGAGACACACACTTTCTTCTATGCTCATTAATTTCTCTCTTTCTGACCCAGAGAAGAAGAAAGAGGACTTGGGGGAGACATTCAAAGTATGACTTTTTTTGAAAGTCCTGCACATAGAAACACACTCAGAAAAACATTCTCTCACCCTCCCCGCACGGCTCAGTGGAGAATTTTCCTTCTCCTTCCAGTTTTGTGATGCTATCTTCAACATCATCACCTTACACGATCTACGGGATGTTTCTGATCTGTGTGTTCTGTTCTGCTAGGTTATTCCAGCAAGGAAAACAATTGATAAAGTTACTATTTTCTGTTTTATTTTACATTCTGGGGAAGCTAATCCATCCTGGCAACTAGTTGTATTCCCCTCAACATATATTCTTTACTATTGCCTGTTTATTCTCCACATGCATTTTAGAATGGTTTTGTTATATTAAAGAAGTTGGTATTTTATTTGGAGTTACTTTATCAATGAGTGGTAAAACTTGTCATCTTTAAATTATTCAGTTCTTCCATCCAGAAGGATAGTATGGCTCTACTGAAGTCTTCTTTTATATCTGATAGTAAAATCTTGTCATGTGTTTACATAAATCTTTTTTTTTTCTTTGCAGTATTAGGAGTCAAACCCAGGGTCTTGCACATGCAAGACAAGCACTCTACCACTCACTAAAGCTGCAACCCCAACCTTCTTTCAAATTCCTTGTTACATTATTCTTAGCTGTTTCGCCTCTATTGTTGCTATTGGTAATGGAATAATATGTTTCATTATGTTTCCTCGCTGGTCATAAGTTAGTATTTCAAAAAAATCCAATAATTTTCAAATATTTATATTTGTGTGTTTATTTCTCATATATTCAGCCATTGGTTAATGCCAATACTTTCATATAACCCCCTGGGTTTTGTTTCCAACAACTGTGCCAGGTGAGGTCCACTGGTGTGGAGAGAAGGTGCTCCCGGGGCACCACTGGTACCTGGTCTCCTGTCTGTATGCCCCTGTGAGACACTCAGGAGACCCCTGAGACCCCAAGCAGAGCAGTTTTTATCTGTGTGGCCACCCTCAGAAGTGAGCACAGCGAGCCACTTCAGCTCTCCCTGCTTCTTGGCTTCAAAACAAACTCAGCCCAGGACCGCCCCTTCGGCACCAGAGCAGAGCAGATCTCTACAGTGCAGCACAGGCAAGGAAACTGCTCCAGGACTTTGGGAAGCCTACGCTCCCCAAATCAGCCCAAGTGCAGTTGGTTAGGGGCTCAGGGCAGATGCTTCGCCTACTAGAATTCTTGTCTGGACACTAACTGAGACTTTTTTTGGCTGATGGATTTTTGTAGTGACAGACTATTTGCAAGGTGAAGCTCCAATAATATGCGACTTTCCTCCAAGTTAGCGCTTTGTCACTCCTTCAAAGGACATAAGATGAAAAGGTCTTTTTAAAAAAGCTTCATTTACATTATCACAATAAATTTCAACATCACAATTGTCTATAAAAGGATGAAAGAACTGTTAGAGTCTCTTGGCAACTACCGTAAATTTTAAGGTTGGAAAAAACAAATATTTTAAATCAGCAACTAATTTGGTTTTTTGTGTTTTTTACTCTTATTTATTTATTCATTGTTTTTTGTCTTTTTCAGACAGAGTCTCATTCTGCAGTTCAGGCTGGCCTTGAACTCACTTTGTAGCCTAGGCTTGCCTCAAACTCGCAATGATTCTCCTGCTTCAGCCTCCCTAGTGCTGGGATTAGCAGGCATGTGCCACCGCGCCCCCAACTCAGCAACTAATCTCAACAAAATTTGTCATTCATATTAACTAGTAAGAGATGATCATTAATGAAGTTGACACTGAGAGATATCTCCAGCCTTTTCAAGTATATAAGCTTATGTTCAAGTTGTGTCCACAGAAATCAATCTAGGTTTTTAGGCAACCAGTCTGAGAATATTTTGGTTGAAATCTCTGTATAAATTTGACATTTAAAATCATCCCTTATGTTTTGTATTTTATTTTTATTATCATAATTACATATTATAAAAATTTTTAACCAAGCCACAAAAAGTTACCCCAAAAATGCCTGTTGGTTTACATCAATCTATCTTACAGGTATTAGCATTGTGTACATTTTCTGTGTTTTCATGTAGAAAAGGTTGGAAATCACTGAGAAAGGAAATCACATAATCAGCAAACCATGGCTGTCTTGAATACTCTGATAATAACTGGACTTTTAATTTCCTCCTTAAGCCACTGAATTAGCAGAAGCTCTTTCTCTCTCTCTCTCTCTCTCTCTCTCTCTCTCACACACACACACACACACACACACACACATGCACACCCCTCACAATAAGAACAATCAGAATACCTGTGGGTTAGGGCCAGTCACCTCCTGTCCTCTGCAAAGCCATGAGCCATCAGGCATCCCATTTCCTCCTGAATCATTAATGTCCCCCTCTCTATTGCTTCATCCCCTCAGCTTGACAAATAGGATCAAATCTCCATTTTAAAGATGAAATGTTGCATCAGCCTTGCATTGGCAAGCAAGCCTTTTTTTTCACGCTGTCCTCCCACCGCCAAACTTTGTCAAGAAGATGACTGACTCTCTCCCTTCCTGTGCTTACAATTACTCCTCGGTTCAAAATAGTCTGGCCCCTGCTAGGAAGGCGATCTAGATGATCATCTCTACTTTAAAGAGCCCTGTGGTCGCTTTAGCATCCTTATCATCCTTAACATCTTGGCTGACACCCTCCTCTCCTTTTTAAAAAACTATGTATTCAGCCCTTACTATGCAGCTGGAGTGGCCCTAGGTGCTTTCTTAGATTACTCCATGTAAGTCTCCAATATTCTTATTTTTATACTATTCCACTAACTTCACAGATGAAGAAATTGAGACTCAGAAAGATGAAGCTCAGGGTCTTGTTTAAAGCCTGTGAAGAATTTTGTTTTGCTTTGTTTTGTTTGTTTTGTTTTGTTTTTTTAAGCAGGTAACTAACCTGGTTGGGTTCGGGCCAAAAGTTCTAAGCAGCGTCTGTGGGTTGTGGATGTAATGACAGTTCAGTGTTCAAAGGCTTTGCAAAGCTATTCAAGCCCATTTCATGCGTGTGCCACATGGCATTCAGCTTAGGTTCAGATCTGTGCGTGTGCAGGTAGGGTGAGCCCATGGGTTCGTAGACAGCTCTGAGGCGTGGATTTTCTGAGCAGCTCTGTCTCCATGGTCTCCCTGGTCCTTTCCAGTTCCCTGAGGCTTCCCTTTTCAGTCTGATGTTTCGTTGCCCCACTCTTCTGTGTACTTCCCTCAACAGACAAATGGAAAAATATGCACGCAGGGTGATAGTGCTAATTTAAGGGTCATGTCTTCCCCTGAACTAATAATGATCAACAGGGAAATGCCCCTTCAGCTGAATGACAATCTAAGTGATCCTGGGGGGTGAAGATGGGTTTGGTCATTTGACGAAATCAGGGTTCTGTGAAGAAAAGGAACCTAGCTGTTGGACTGACAACAAGCTATACTGATATTCTTATTCTTTCCTCATTTTTTTCCCTAAACCATTAAATGCATCCTTACCCTCCCAGTCCTCAATTTTGAAAGCTCATGGTTTTCTACACCTGTGTGCCCCCAACACACATACATATACCCTATAAACCTCAAGTCTAATGCTGAGTTTAAATATAACTCTTGCTATACCTCTGCCTCTGTCTAGACAATCTTTTTTAGACAAGGTCTTGTCATGCTGCCCAAGTGGCCTGGAATTCCTGGGCTCAAGTGATTCTCCTGCCTGAACGCTCCCCTCTCTCAAGTAACTGGGGCTACAGGTGCACACTGCCATGGCAGCTTAGCCAGTTTTGAAAGACTTGCTATAATTTAGATCTAGATGTCTCCCATGAGCTCTAGTGTTCAGAGGCAGGACTTTGGGAAGGGGTTGAATTACGGGGATGCTAGCTGACTTGCTGTTAGGAGACAGGGCCTGGTTGGAGGTGGGTCCCTGGGGACCTGCAAGAGTCTCTCTCTCCCCAGCCGCTTCCTTTGCTCTCAGCTTCTTGGCCACTCTGTCAGGAGTGGCTTTCTTCCATGGCAAGCCCTTCCGCTGTGCTGTTCTGCTGTTCCTGCCAGAGTGAACCAGCCATGGAATGGGCTAAACTGTCTGAAACTGTGAACCAAAATAAACTTTTTCTCATTTGAATTGTGCGTACTGAGCATTTCCCAGCAACAAGGAAAATGACTAAGACAAACTTCTCGGATCCTCGCCCTCAGACGCTGCTCTCTCCATAACCAGCCTTCAAAAGCAGAAAGTAACTGATCACCTCACCAAACAAAGGCCCAGCATTAGGCCCAAGATATCTGCCTTTTGCCCTTCTAAAATTGTCATACATACCCCTAGAGTCACATGATAGTCCATCGGCTACATTTGACTAAACCTCGGTCCTTAAACATGTTGTTTTCTGCTTTTTATTCCACTGTGTCCTCCTACAAGACTCGTGTAGCCTGTCAGCATTGTTCATGGCTTGATTAACACGCTATGTTCTCTGAGACCTTACCAAGCTAGAACTCATTTCCCTGTGCCCTTACCTCTTCCGAACATCTCTCCAGTCGTGTGTGCTCACTGAACTGCACTGCCCTCCTTGTGAGAGCACAAGCCCCTTAAAATGCAAGATAATCTCATTCTGTTTTGCAGCCCAGCATCTGGCCCAGGATCTCACACACCGTAGGTGCTCAAGACACACTGCTTAATTAAATTTAATTAAATAGACTTGATCTTTTGCTGCAGTGTAACATTCTTGGGATCAATGCAATCCATAAAAATTCTCTTCCTGGGTGTCCTCGGATACCTGATTCAGAAAGACTTAAATACAGAAATCATTCTTTCTACCTATCACACTCAGCACTCAATTCAGGCTACTATAGCTCCTGGAAGTCTCATTTTTAATAATTAATCATTTCTTAAATACTTAGTATCTACTCCCTCACTCCCCTTTCATTCTTTGGAGGCAAGGACTGATGTGTCTTGTTCTCCTCTGCATGCCTGCCATACACCACAGTTTCGGGCTTGCAAAAAGCACTCATGAATATTTATTCCACTAACAAAGTTCAATAATTACAGTTACTGGAAAGGTCTAATAGTAGGTTTAAGTTTATTAAATAGCAATGTAAATTGTAGCAATAGAAATGAATTCTTGTAGGGAGTGGTAACACATGCCTATAAACCCAGCAACTCACCAGGCTGAGGCAGAAGGATCATGAATTCAAGACCAACCTGGACAACTCAGCAAGATCTTGTATTCTAAAATCCTGCCTCCCCCAGCTCTCTTTCCCTGAAGCTAGAACCAACTGAACAACAGAAAATTGGAGGACGCCTTACAATAGAGTTTACCTTTACCAAAGCAATCTGGCTCTTCCTTCTCCTGTTCACTTTCTTCCTATTTCTTCATTTCCCAAATTCTTTTATTCTCCTTCTTCTTCTTCTTTGTTTATGCAAAAAGATGAGACTGTCAATTGTTCCCATCCATGTACCCTCATTTTTTCATGTGTGAATAGAGTACTTAGCTGGTCATATGGTAGCTCCAGTAAAGGTCCTATTTCTCAGTCCTTCTTGCAGCTCGGAGTAATTGTGTGACTGTGTTCTGGCCAGAGAGGTGTGAGCAGAAGGGAGTTTGCAATTTGGGGATCGTACTCCCAATGGAAAAGATTATTCTTTCCCCTTCCACGTATTCTCAGCCCACTGGCAGAACAGTAGAGATTATTGCTAAAGTGGAGCAGTCATGGTTCCCACCAGGACTGGGGAAAGTGAACGCTGAGATGGAGCAAGAAAAAAGAAGCCTGGATCCCTAACCTCAGGAAACCACAAACCCACTGCACTCACACACCTTGTTAACAAAGGACACTACAGCGGTAGAGGTCTGCCTTATTTAAACTGCTACTGGCTTCATCGAAAATAGCACCCACATTTATATCCTTAACACTACAAATTCGTGACTCTCTGTGGCCAGTTTCCCCAGAAAAAAAAAAAAAACAAGAAGGATAATTGTATTTTTTTTAAATCCTACACTCACAGACCAAAAGTCTTGGCTATTTATACACAATAATTCTTGTGAAGAATGATGTAGACTATGGATGCAAGATATTCCGTTCCCAAACATAATTTGTGTGCTACCAGAAGGGAATTAAAACAAATGTAAGACAGTTTGCAAAATTTTATATTTTGTTCTGTCTTGATAAATTATGCATGCTTGCTAATTTGTGATATTTACAATAAAAATTGAGTAAGTTGGCCTTTTGGTAACTAAATGAGAAAAGTTCTAATTGAGTGTCTTTTGAGAATCCATCCAATTATAAACAAGGAGTTAAGAGATTGTTTCCACATGGGTCTTCGGGACAAAAAGAAAAAAAAACAGCAAAAACTACTGATTATCATTTATCTTACCTTGAGCAGATAACGCAAAGAATTCTCTGAGAAAATACTTTTGAATTATATTTGTCTCTCAGAGTTCTGAATCTTTCATTCACTGCTCAGTTTACAATTACAGCCTTACTGAATGAATAAATAAATAGGTGCCGTGGATAATGCAAGAGATCATGAGAAACCTTTCCTGTGCCCAAACGCTTTACCAGTCATACACACCTAATACATAACTAAGGGGAAGACAATTTTCTAAGAAGCAAACTTACTGTGCAGGCAGCAAGTTCATGCTTCTATGGCTCTTCTAGGAGGTAGCTCTCTGGGGGGTGGGAGGAAAATTCAGCTGTGAGGTGCGCATGAAGTGAAGGAGTCCTAGAGAGGAAGGAATTCCAGAGAAAGAGCAAGACAGGCATTATTGACTAAGAAAGCACAGTGAGACCTGGTCAGATGACATGTGAAGAAAAGAGTGACTGAGGATGAGGTTAGAAAGGGAAGCCAAGGAATGTATGTGGAAAACCTGAGACTCCTGCTTTGAACTTGGGCTCTCTCCAACGTCACAGAATGCTGCTATAGCTCACTGCACTGGACGGAGAGGTAGAAGCGAGTAGAGAGATCAGTTAGGACGCAGCTGCTCTCTGGTCTGCAAGATCAGACAGAGTTCTAAATTGGGAAGCCTGTGGCCCTCCCTGTGGGGACTGTGACATAAGCCTTCCACAGGAAGTGTGGTCAGTGGAGAGGGGGCTGTTTTGACATAGAGCGAACTAGAATAAACTCTAAAAAGCTCCTTTCACTTGCAAAAGAGTTCTATCGGCTTTGCTTAAAGTGTAAATTCATATATTTATTTTTTACACCCTCCTTAGACTAATGCCTCCAGGTCATCTTTAGGAAGTTTCCTTGATGCTTGAAATGATGTTGCAGATATAGCACAGGCTCCAGCCACAGGGACAGAGATGACACTCCCAGGCAAATCGTCATCACCTCTCCAAGGAAGCTGGTTTTAAAAATTACACAAGAATATATAAGATCAGTAGAAATTCCCCCAAATCTTGTTCATATCACCCAAATCCCATGCACTGTTAATATTTTGCCAAATATCTTTCCACGTATTACTATATGCAAAGATACAAGCAGAATTGGGTCAAATCTTATTAGAATGCAATCATTCCATATATACCGTTCCAGAATTAATTTGCTCCACCTCCTACTATTTCATAAACTCTTTTCATATTGATCCATATATCATAATGCCCCTTTACTTGACTTACCACAATGTAACATTAGTGGACGGTTAGATAGCTCTGTTTTCTATGTTACCATAAATAGTGTGACTAACCTTATTATGCATATCATTTCTTACCTGCATTGTTAGGTCCTCAAAATAAATTCTAATAAATAGAGTTAACTAAAGTTATGTATCATTTTGTGTATTTCCTTACAAAGTAATCCTGAAATGACCAATCTGCCTTTTTTGGTTGTTTGTTTCTGCTTTCTTCAACCATTTTCTTTTTTCTTTTGATAAAACTAAACTCTCCCACTCAGCTCACTGGAATACTTCTATTTTATGGAACAAAGTATAGCCTGATTTTAAAAAAAAATAAAGCCATTAAAATTATTAAACTAGCAAGCACAAGGTCCTGAGTTTGAGTCCCAGTACCAAGTAAATAAATAAAGGGGCTGGGGATTTAGCTCAGCGGCGGCAAAGCACCTGCCTGGCAAGCGCAAGGTCGTGAGTTCGGTTCCTGGTACCGGAGAAAAACCAAAAAAAAAAAAAAAAAAAAAAAAAAGTAAATAAATAAAATAATTAAACTAAATCACTCAGGTTCTGGCCCTTGTAACTACAGTACTATGCATCAACCACGGTCTCATACACTGGGAGTACAGTGACAAGTGAAATGGAGACAGTCCCTGGAATGTACACTGTAGTGTAGGACACCGGCTAGTAAGGGATTAAACACAACTAAACAACCAGACATGACTAAAAAGATATTGTCAGTTAGTGTCCGCCTCACAACTTCCCGGTTAGAGGGAAAGAAACCTACATATCTGGGCCCCGAAGTGCTCAGACCTGAGTGTGCAGTTAGA
This sequence comes from Chinchilla lanigera, assembly GCF_000276665.1. NCBI lineage: Eukaryota > Metazoa > Chordata > Mammalia > Rodentia > Chinchillidae > Chinchilla > Chinchilla lanigera. The sequence goes on from NW_004955448.1 coordinate 10,595,602, forward strand.
AAAGAACACAGCCTGTTTCCCACTTCTAACCCAACCTACACTATACAATTTTGTAAATAAGGATGCAGGAAAGATTCTTGTACATAATTATTGTCCAACCATTTCATTAATACCTTAAACTTGAGCCTTAGAAGTGGAATTATTTGGTGAAAATACACACAACTAAAGGCTTTTATGTATTTCAAGAACACTTTCACCACGGTTGGGTTCACTGATACTGGGTAGGAGTTTAAGGTGTGACCCATGAAATCCCAGAACACATGAGCAAAACGGTTCCCTAAGCCTCATTTGTGGACTTGAGAACTTGGAGGTTTTCAGTAGGACAGCCCAGACCCGACCTGAGCTAAGCCTGGGACCCCAGCACCACCTTTCAAGACCCGGGGGGAGAAGTTCTTGCGGGTCTCCTCGAGATCTGAAAGGTATAGAAGGACTCAGACCCTAAGAGAGTTTGGTGTCGTGTCTTCCCTCACAACAGCCCACCCTGCTTTCTCCGGGGTGTTGTTTTATCTTGCTTTTTCCTCTTTTACTCCGCCCAAGCTCACTCCAAAGAGGCAGATTTTTCTTTTTCAAATAAACTTTTTCCATTACTTTTTGTTCATTTTGTTCAAGTCTTTGTTGAATATGAGAAGAACTGGAAAATAACTCCAGAAGAGGGGAGCAACCAGAACCCCGGAATGTGTCACTGGGGAGCCACTTCTACAAGGAGCTACCCAAATTCTGGTGCAGGCAGGAGATTCTCCTAACAGTGCTTTCCTCTCCTCCAGGTCCTCCTACCCCGCTACATTTTAAGAGAGAAGCAAAGATATGTTGGGTTCAGCTGCGGGCTCTACTATTTGAGAAAAGTTACTTAAACTCACTAAAGCGCAACTTTCCCCATCTATAAAATAGGAATAATAATGGCACCCAGATTATAAAGTTTATGAGGATTCAATAAAAAGACAATGTAAAATTGTGCAGAGGAGTCCGTGGCATATAACACATGCTCAGTAAGTGCTAAGAATTGTTACTAGTAACCAGCAATAGCATCCTTCCCCAAATCACTCCTGGCTAGAGTACTATTTGGGTGCAAAATCCCCTAAACACAGTTGGAAAAAGTACCAAGCTTCCCTGTTGAATAAAACTGCAATATAGCTAAAGATAATCAACTATTCTATTCACATGCAAAGTCTCAGTATTCTAAAAATAGTAGCCTATTGCCAAGCGTGGTAGCATGTGTCTGTAAACCCAGCACTCAGGAGGCTGAGGATCACTGTGAATCTGAGGTCTGCCTAGATTACACACTGAGTTCAAGGCCATCTGAGCTACATAGTGAGACCCTGTCTCAAAAAAAAAAAAACCTATCCTGGTGCGGTGGCGCACAACTGCAATCCCAGCACTCGGGAGGCTGAGGCAGGAGGATCATTGCAGTTTGAGACCAGCCTGGGCTACAAAGTGAGCTCAAGACCAGTCTGAACTGCATAGCGAGCTCTTGTCTCAAAAAGACAAAAAAAAAAAAAAAAAAAAAAGCTAAAAATAGTAGTCTATTTAATTACTACTGGAAATAAACATTACCATGGAAAGATCTCTTTCCTTCCACATATTATTTTGATAATGGTATATTTGTCTTTATTATTTCAAGAGAAGCAGACTTTTTTATTTTAAAGATGAATAAAAACATTAACAAACACACATACATTCACAAAATAGCACAAAAACAATACAAGTAGTACAGAATTTCAGACAAGGTGATAGGAAGTTAACAATGGTTGTTACATTACATATTGATATCTTCAAATTGGTTACTCAGATAAACAAATATAGATATGCAAGATTGATCAAAGAATTAAACATTAACTGTTCCTTTCAATAAAGCAATAAAAGTCAGTAGTACAACTAGGTTAGCTAACCTGGGTATACATATATGCATATTTTTCCCCTTCTTTCTTTTCTCTTTTCCCTCATCCCAGTTGTTCTTTCCTTTTGAGCAGTTTCTTTTCATTTCACAATATCGATTGTACCCCCTAGATTTTATTCACTCTTTCAGGTTCTTACAATAGTGAGACAGTATGGTGATTGTACCCGCTAGATTTTATTCACTCTTTCAGGTTCTTACAATAGTGAGACAGTACGGTGTTTACACATGCGGGTCTGATTTATTTCATTTATGAGTATGGTCTCTAGTTGCGTCCATTTGTCTATAAAAGCCTCAAGTTTGTCTTTCTTTACAGCTGAGTGATATTCCATTATACAAAAATACCAGAACTTTTTTATCCGTTCCTCAGGAAGCAGATTTTTTGAAGGGGAAATGACTCCAATTTGGAAAATATGTTTTTCCAGCAAGACACGAAATCAACATAACCAGCCTCACAGTTCATCATCATCAACGGGCTAAGAGGCATCAGTCTGCCCCCCAAAAATCCTCAGCTCCCCAAAAGAGATCAACAGTGTGAGCCTCTAAAAAAGGAATATTCCTGTGTAATTTAACAGAGAAAAATTACTCAGTTTGAAAGTCTTGCTGAGGTTCTGTAGAGGTCAGTAAAATTTTGACTGTCTCAAAATTTTTGATTGAGATGATGCCAAGAGAAACGAAATCACTTGTAAGAAGATATTTATTTGTCAGATAGATGCCCTGAAACAATAGCACAAAATTAGCTTAGCTCAATTTAAATATAAAACATCAGTTTTTATTGCATTACAAGAGTAATTTGTTCAGTCTTTTATAGAGCTACATATTTATTTGATGCGGGAACATCAACATTCAGCGTCTAGAGAGAAACCACCCCAAACTGTTTCATGCTCATTGTCTAAAACTATATTAATACCAGGCAATGAATGAACTAATTTTTTTCTTCTAAACTCTCTAGAATTCCCTGACATTGGGTAAATTTTTATCATTATTTAGGCGAAAAACACTGGGCCATTTCACACTGTAAAAACAGTAAAGTAAACGAGACTCATAGAGTATCAGGAAAGGTCCCAGCTGCTTCTTTCACCTAGGCTTTCTTCTCTGGGAATCTACTAAATGAAAAGTTTTGTTCCTAAAGGAAGCATTTAGGAACTGAAAATTGATTCCACCCTTACCTTTCTGAGGTACAAATATGCCCACATACAGCCTATCTTTCCTCCTTTCTCTGAGATCAGCATCATCAGACCTTGTAGATTTCCCATTCAGTCTGTCTTCAAATAAACAGAAGTATAGGATAATAAACAAATGGGTTTATTCCACATTCCTAGGCAACATTTTTTGGGCAGAAAAGATGGTTAACTGCTCCAGTGACACAGATTAGGGAAAAATTCTATCTTAGAGTTGCCTAGAACCTCAACAGTGAAAAGACATAGGCCTTTTCCCCAGGCCACAGTGAGGATCACAACTACACAAGCAAAGCACGTTAGATGTTGCCTGGAACTACTTCCTTGCTATCTACGTTCAGCCCTAAACTTCATTTTCATAAATGCCTGCAATAATACACACACACAAGCACGTGTGCACACACAAAACCCACATGGAAAGGACAAGTGGCAAAATATAGCTTCAGACCACAGCTCTCATCGAAAACCAAACCATTTTATTATGATTGTCCGTGTGCCCAGTTCTCTGAGACCTGTAGGGTAAGCAAATGGACAAAGATTCCGTGCATTCCTGAGAGATGCTATGGTATGAAGGTTCTTTTGTGTATTTTTCATTGCTTGTTTCAGATTTGGGGGAAAGGAGATTCCCATGTTGCTTTCTCAACTATGAGACTTTGTTGCTAATCTACCTTTCTAATAAGACAATGACTTTAACAGTCATACTACATGAATTCAAATCCTAGCCCTGCTACTTACCAGCAATACTCCTTTCGGTGACTGATACAGACTCCCTGTTCCTCAGTTTCCTCATCTGTAAAAAACTGAGTGTAATAGTGATATCAGGCTTAGTTTATCATTATCACTCTATCAGAACTCTGCTAGTTAGTAAAGTTGAAGCCTTACCTTTGGGACTTTGAGCGTATGCTGTATTTAATCACTTCTGGGTTAGGCATGTATCTCAGTGGTAGAGGGCTTGCCTAGCATGTGTGAGGCTATGGGTTTAATCCCCAGCTCTGCAGAAAAAAGTTAAAATACATCAAAAAAAAAGTATTCCATTTCTACAGGACAGGCTAGCTTGTGGTGGGAATATTCTCCCAGCAGAACAACAAGAGGAGCCATTTTTTAAAAAAACTCTGAATGCATTAGGAGCTATCTAGGCAGCCAGGGCTTGAGGGGTCAGGATACCTGAAAGAAGGGCAACTCGCTGAGTTAGCCTGACACTCTGGCCCTCCCTATTTGCAGAGTCACAAGCAACCATACTAGCATAGGTGGAAGGATTGGGAAGCTGAGCAGAAAGTGGTTGGTAAGAGGCAGAAAAGATAAACATGTTTTCAAGAGGTTCAATGGACAGAAAAAAATTGACAGTCAGGGCCACCAAAGAAACCAGGATTCCAGATGCCAAGACCCTGGAGCAATAGAAAGTAGACAGCTAAATAAAATAGAATGAGCTCCTTTCTGTGTGTACATATTTTCCAATTGGTAAGCAGAACAGGCAGCAGTTAGGTAAGCAGAACAAAGAGTGGGTGAGGAATTAAGTAAGGTAAACTGAACTTAGTCTCACTGGGCTGGGTAAATGTATATTGGAATTCAGAGCCCACCATAGCGGTCTTCATTTCTTTAAAAAAAAAAAAAAAAAAAAAAGCAGTAAAAAAAAGATGACTTTGGCTAGAAATATTTCCTTAAACATTGAGAGCCCACTTGTAAAATGGGAAGAAACTTCAAAAGGAAAGAGAAACTGGTTTGGGGGAATGGGAAAAAAGAAGGAAGGGAAAAACAAAAAGAAAAAATATACATATATATATATATATAAGATAGCTGAGATAGTTATACTAGTAATTTCTCTCAGTTCATTGAAAAGATAGGTTTGTGCTAATATTGTTTGGACAACTAAATGCTGATATCTCATACTCTGAGTAACTAATTTAAAGATAACAACATGGAAGGTATTAATCATTGTTACCCTCCTATCATATTGTTTGAGAATTTTGTTCTTTGGTTTTGATTTTTGGTTTTTGGTTTTCTTTCTTTAAAATCAAAAAATTTTAAAAAGAAATCTAATCTATCTCACGTTCAAAAAGAGAAAAAAAATTAAGGGCCCAAATAGCCTCCTAATATTAGTAATACTCAAACGGAACCATAGTATTACTAATACTCACTGGTGAGGCACATGATGGGCCCTTGAGGGATTATTTAAAGCCCCACCAGACATTGTTTAGCGGTCAGTGCCACAAAAGGGAACCAGCAACCTACTAGAGGCAATGTTATATGTATTCTACCTTCATTATGTATATGTTACCCAGTGACTGCTCCCAGCAACCCCAGTATGTAGGCTTTTTTCCCCTATTATACAGAAATTCAGAAAGGTTAAATAAATTCCCCAAGATTGCCCAGTTAGAAAGTGCTAAGACCTAAATTTTAGCTTAGGACTGCAAAATCCATGTTGTTTCCACACTTATAAGGGTTCAAGCTAGAAATGTTCTAGCCAGTGACATTGTGTTGGTATACATAATAGAGTTAAAATGATATATTTAAATTGAAATGTGCAATATACTCTGGTTTCTTTTCAGATCGTATAAGTCTTTTGCCTTTTACTAAATCTAAATGTGCATACATGTATATGCAAAGGGTTTGCAAAGCAGAGTAAGGATGGAAGGATGAATGGTAGACGGAGGAAGGGAGGGAGCCGCGAAGATCCCGCCTTGGTAGCGAGAGTTAATCCACTTACAGGCTTGTGTTTGTATGGTAAATCTTGCAAGAATGTTGCAACCTGAGGAAATTCTCTGTTCAAAGCTGTCACATGGTCCAGCAGGAGCTGTCTTAACAGTTTACATCACCAACCATTAGGTGATCTTTTAAAATGCAAAACAAAACAAGCAAAAAAAAAAAAAAAAAAAAAAAACTAAGCAAAACCAAAATGAAGCCACAGCACATTTCTGTGTTAAATAATTCAAATAGTCCAGGAGTATATTCGATAAAAAGCAAGTTTTCCTTCAACTTTGAATTTCAATCTCCTTCGCCAGAGGCAACCATCACTGATTTCCTGTAATCTCAAGATCAGGGGTACATATATAACAGCTCTATTTGTAGATGTCTATATGTACATATTTTATTCATGGGCAAATTATAGACTGGTTGCATTGGTCAGCTTTCCCACTGCTGGGGAAAATATCATAATTTTAGGGGTTTCAGTCCATAGTTGAGTGGCTCCAAAACAAAGACATCATGGCAAAGGCATGGTGGAGCAAAGGTGCTTTCCTTTGGTACACGGGAAGCACAGCACAGGAAGAGCGTCACCAGGAGATAAACCCTCAGGAGGTGCACCCCAGGGACCCACCTCCTCCAGCACATGCAGCTACAACAGAATGGATTCACTCACCGATGAGAACAGCGCCCCACAATCCAGTCACCTCTCCGAGGGCCTGCTAATCTAGTCGGGATGACAATTAAGTTCTACTGGCATGATTTTTCACTTGACTTTTCACATCATGAAAACTTTCCCTATCACATATGCAAATATATTTCACCCTTTAAATTAGTTGCAAAGCCATCCCTTGAAAAGATGAATTATGCTTTTTTTAAAAAAAAACAGTGTCCTACTAATAAATAGACATTTAGAGTGTTTCAAGTCTTTTGGCACTTGAAAAAAATGGTAGTTTTATGGATAGATGCAGCAGTTTCACAGGACGACTTTCTAGAACCGGAATTGTTGAACAAAAGTGTTGATAGCTGTTACCAACTGATCCTCCAAAATGATCACATTAGATCACATTCCCTCCAACAGGAAGTGGCGACCTGTTTCCACGTACCCTCACATACCCTATAAACCTTCAAATTTTTCGGTTTTGCAAATTATAATTTAAAATCTATTAATTTTGATATGCTTTTCTTTAATTATGAGTGCAGCTAAGTATTTCTTTTTTTTCTTAGAATCTATCATTTATCACAAAGTGAACACTTTCAATTTTGGAACAATTGCTTTTCTTCATACTTAAACAGGATTTCATTCAAACTTTACAAGTATCATTTACAGTTAGCCTGAGATTAAGTGTGAGAAAATGTGACCTGGTTCGACTTCATTGCCCAAATGGTTAAGCACTGGCAAATAAAGCTGGGAACAAACATGCATTACCAAACACAATTAAAGCATCCCAATGAATTTTGACAATGAATAGTCACGTAAATCAAACAGTTTGCTCTGGTCCACCTGATCTTTTCTCTTTTTCTCTTCCAGTGCTAGGGAGTGAACCCAGGGGTTTGCACAAGCTAAGCAATCACTGAGCTACACCTCCGGCCCTCACATGATCTTCAGAGCCTAAAAATGTCTACCTGAAAAATAATGACAAAAAAAATCTACACAGGACAAATGTATGAAGAGTTTTAGTCCAACATTTCTGTAGCAGCTATTGGTGACTTAAGAAAGCAACTTCAATCTTTATTGTCCAACATGTACTTGAAAGCTTGTAGCAGCATGATTAAATTTGTTAAGTTTATAAATATCAGTGCCTGTAAAAAGTATAAACACTGTGAATGTCTTTTTCGAAGATGAAGTCTCTGAATGCTTCATTCATCTTTCAGTTTCAGACTCACACACATACTTGCATGACACAGTCCCTGGAGCACTGAGTTGGAACATTGTTAACCTGCTGGGGAAGGAGGGGAGCTGCGGAAATACCAAAGTATTCCATTTATAGAAAGAAACACTGAGACAAAAATACCTTTCAAAAATATACTGCACATCGTGTAGACATTCAGAATAAGAATCAACATAGGCCACAATATTGTTTTCTAGGAAACCAGAATCTTCTTTCTTCTCAATCACACACACTGTGGACACTTTTTGTTGAGAATATAGCCCGTTCTTATATTTGCTATGTGCATAGATATCTTAGAAACAAGTAATTATGACATCCATTTGCTGAAGGTTTGTTCTCTGCCTCGCTGGCTGGCTATTGAAAATGAGGAATACAGAGCAATTGCAGTCCCTGGTTTTTAATTACTATTAGTTAAATACGATGTAGTTCATTTTTATTAATCCATACTTGCAAAATTAATAGATTAAATACAGCAGTGAATTTCAAAGTTTATGCAAGGGAAACTAGTTGATAATTTATTTCCAATATGGCTAGTATCAAAATAATCACTAGAAAATCAGCCCAAGCTAGTAGTAAACCCCTGACTTAGCAGGCTGAAACTAGCAGTTTGAAACTAGATAATTCCTTTTTTAAAGGGCTTTTGAAGGGGCTTTTTTTTTTTTTTCTTTTTTGGTACCAAGAATTGAACGCAAAGCCCCGCACTTGCCAGGAAGGCACTGTGCCTCTGAGCTACATTCCCGGTCGGGTAATTCTTTTTTTTAATTAATTAAGTTTTTGGTCCATTTTAGATACACATAATGATCACATTCATCATAAGGAATTTGTACCAGTACATGACATAACTGGACTCTTATTTGCCCCTTGCCCTACCCTCCCTTCAACCCCTCTATCCCTGTTTATTTACAAAAGTTTTGTTTCCACTTTTTTCTTTTCTCATTTTTTTCTTTTTCCTTCCTTTCTTTCCCCTCCTCCACCCCGTTCCCCTTCCCATTCGAACATTTTCTTCCTATTTCATGATATCTATTATACATCTTGGTCCTTATTTACACTTCCAGTTTGCACACCAGAGAAACAATTCAGCATTTACACGTGTGGGATTTATTTCACTGAAGAGTAGGGCCTCAAGAAGGTGCATCCATTTACCTAGAAATGTCTCCAGGTTGTCCTTCTTTATGGCAGAGTAGTACTCCTTGTATAAAAAAAAAAACACATCTTTATCCATTCATTGGTGGAGGGCATTTGGGCTGTTTCCAAGATTTAGCTAAAACTAACTGCACCACTATAAACAAAAGTGTGCATATATTACTGTGGTATGATGCTTTCAATTATTTGGGGAAGATACCCAGGGTAATATCTGGGTCAAATGGAACCCCTAGTCCTAGTTTTCTGAGGAGTCTCCACACTGATCTCCACAGTGGCTGCACCAGTCTACACTCCCACCGACAGTGAAGAAGGATTCCTTTGTCCCCACAGCCCCGCCAGCATCTGTTATTGGTTGAGTTCTTGATAATAGCCTTTCTTAAATTAGATAATTCCAATTTCTGTATTACTGCGCAAATCTAGACTTTCATCTGTAAAAGTGAGTACCGGCAGCATCAAAGCCCTATAATAAGAGAATGAAATATTGATTAGGTTTTGAAATGCAGATAATTTATATGAAGAAATTTAAATGTCTTAATGATGGTGTCATAGCAATGGCCTCAAAATTCCCTTAACGAATCAGACACTGAAATAATTCATTAATTAATAATGTCCTGAGTTAAAAACTTAAATGTGAAGCAGGTGCATTTCCTAGTATGACCGTATGCAAGAATTTCAAGTTTCAAGATAACAAAGGAAAAAGCTTAGACGTGACTGTCCCTTCCTTTTCAAAGCTCCCAGTCTCTGAAGGATCACATTTCCACATGCTTCCTGGTAGCCAGGGCTGAACATATCCAAAAATAAGAAGTTTCACGGTTGGGAGTCCACAAATGATCATCTGCCTGGTCAAAAGCAAACCCTACCAGGCAATATTTGTTCCCTTCCTTTGTTGCCACAGTGATAGAGTCCATATCTTCTGCCTGTCATGGGGTTTTTGAGATGAATATGTGTTAACAGCAAAGAGAATGTTATTTACATAAGTAATAAATAGCATCTTTCCATGATTTTTTTCCTTGACTCCCACTGTCAATATTTTTGAAGTTCTTCAAGACAGTACAGAGAACACATGGATACTACCTGTAGAAATTATGTTGTAAATATTTAGGATTCTAACTCCTCCTCCCACTTGGAAGTTACCACTTAAAATTTCAAAAAGTGCAAAGGGGCGGTTATGGAAAAAACTAGTATGTGTGCCTTAGTCCACACGTAATAATTACATTCACACTGTAGAAGGGTAGCTCATTCTGAAGACACTCTGCTACTTACAAAAATATTACCTGTTCATTATATCATCTGATCTGCATCACAAAGCTAGAACAACCAAGGATAATTATCTCCATTTTGCAAATATGTATAAAATTAGAAAAGGAAGTGGTTTATCTAAGCCTATTCAACTATCAAATAGCAGAAATGGGCTACAACTTAGGTCTTTTGATCAGAGGTTCAAAGTTCCTTTAGGTCTAAAGCCTTTTCCAGCTCAGCTCACTCACTACTTTTCCTTCTGCTCTGAGACAATTTTCGCTGAAGAAAAAAGAGCTCCATAGAACCAGGTTCCCCAGTGTGTCATGCTGGGGCTTGGTATGTACGAAGGAATAGAAAGCTCCCCTATGTACCTGGTGGCACAACCAGAGCTGTACTGGATCCCCAGTTGTCTGGTGTCTTGCAGGCACCAGCTCCTATGCTCAAATTCAGTGACAGCTGCAGACTAGAATGACAAGAAAACTGAAAGCAAAGTCCTTATTATGTTATGAACGACCCTAACATCTACAGCACTGACTTACAGGGGCAGATCTACAGTTTCAGTTTATCACAAGCCCCGTTAGGATTGCACTTCTTCCAAGGATGGGCTGCTACCCTAATTTATGGCACCAAACATATAGTTCAAAGTTTTCTGTTCAGGGCCTATGACTCTGAACTTGTCTATTTATCGGGAATAGCTGAGCAGGGTTGCACAGGTCTGTAGCTCTAGCTACACTGAGGCAGAAAGCCCAGAAGTTCACGACCAGCCTGGACAACAGTGGGAAACCCTATGGAAGAAGAAAAAGGAGGAGGAGGGAAAGCAGAAGGAAAGGAGAAAAGAAAGTTGAATCTAAAATTATTTTATTCCTGCATCTCCTTAATTGTTTCTTCCTTATATTTGCTCTTTTCCTTTCCTACTTAGAGAAGTTTGCCTTTCACTTCAAGGATCTTTTCATGATCTTTGTCCAGGTTCAGCCCGGTGATAAACACTTTACTAGAGTGAATGCCCACAAGAATGGCTGTCCCATTCGCCTTTCCCCCTGGCCCCACCCAGTGTAGATGACATATCTGTTCCTCTGAAACTCGGACCGGGCCAATTTGCTGGCCTTTATAGTGTCCTCACACAATCTGAACCTCACCATCCTTTCAGACGGGCACGAATGGGGCACCATATTTCTATCTTGGCTCTTTGGCAAGATGGGAAGAATAAGCTTCCTGACATTGTAGGCAGGTGCACTGAAATGCCTTTTATAGTTCTTGCTTTGGCCAGAAGTCACAAAGGAACATAGTTTTGGCCACTACCACTTTAGCAATGGCCCTGAAAGGGAAGGGGTAGTGACGATTTTCTAGTAAACACTTCAAGCTTTCCTCAGTGATCTGAGTATCACTTGTATCTTGTACCAAATACCCATATGTATTAATCCACCTCTAATTTGTCTATTTTTTTAATGATCCATATGTCTGGTCTTTTGCCAATACCCCTATTATTATTAATATAGCTTTGAAATATGTTTTTGAACCATATCCACATCAAATATCATCCACTTGTTCATGTTCTTTTACAAGTTTAGCTTAGATGTCCATGGGTTTTAACCTTACACATACATTTTAATGTAAATTATTACTAAATTTCTCAGATTTATTCATAATTTATATTAGTATTCCATTGAATATATAAGTTAATTAGAAGACACATGAGCTTTTTGTATATTGATTTTTCACTCAAAGATATAGAATTACTCGATTAAATCACACAATATTTTTACTTAAACCTTTTAAGTTTAAAATTTTAAGTCTAAATTTTACTCCAGAGTCTTCCCTAGTTAAACTAAAGTTTAAAATTTTAAGTCTAAAATTTACTCCAGAGTCTTCCCTATTTAAACTAACTTGTGTCATAGTCACAACGCTATATTTACTGCAGGTATTTTTATTGTCGTCACTTCCCAGATCAGGAAAGTGAGTCCAAGGAAATAACTAACTTTTGAAATATATACCGCAAGTAAGTAGCAGAGCCTGGATTCAAATAATTGAAAGTGCTTACGCTTGACCACTGCACTGCCTCTCTGTCAATCTCTTTGTAGTTTAGCTGATACTGTGAATGTTACCTTCTTTTTAGCATTTCCTAATTGATTTTTTGAAAAGGCAGGAAAATTCAGTTGATTTTTAATTTTCTTTTTTTATGTTTGTAGTACTGTGTATTCAGCCCAGGGCCTAGTGAGATCCAAGCTCATACTCTACTGCTGAGCTAAATCCCTAGCCTGGTTGTTTTTTTAAAGATAACATGGGTATCCTCTGAAGTTACTATTGTAGTCAGGGTTCACAAGGGAAAAGATTTAATACAGGACACAGAATTTATAGGATTATTCTATAACATTCACCCAAAGAGTCAAATGCATAAAGTGACGGATGTCTGTCCACAGATTAGAGACCCAAAAAATCCAGCTGAGGGCCTGAACACCATGGCAACTTGCGTGAGTTCAGCTGGAGGCCTAGAGCTCACGACAATGTCTCACGCAAGTCTGCATCAAGTATCTGCACTGGGAAGGTTCAAAGGCCAGTGGTGGAAGCTAGAAAGTCTGTGCCAGGGGGATGAAGGCTCTGTGCCAGCAGGCTGAGGGATCTGCACTGGAGCCAGGAAGCGACACTCAAAGTAAGGACCAGAGCTCCCCCAAAGAGAACTGCAGCCATCGTCAGCGACAGCGAGGACCTGAGCTCCTCCGACAATGACAGTAGCCAAGTTCACCTTAAGAAAGCCAGCATGGCACGCTTCTCCAGGAGAAGCAACAGCGCACCATCTTCCCCTGCAGTTGTGCTTTTATGCTGTTTCCAACAATCCCCAGGCGGCCTTCCACACCCAGCACCATGCGGATTCAGCTCAGCTGGGTGTTACAAGTTGACCATTAGTCAATCCACCACAGTCACTGACTTCTCTTTTTATTTCTATTACTTGGTCTATTTAGTCTAGTTTATCTTTTGCCTGTCTTTTTGTTTGTTGGTTTCATATATTAGCGTTCTAAAATTGAGTTTTAGCTTTTCCTTTCCAAAGTCTGCATCTCTCATTTCTTTTTCTTTCCTTACAGCATTGGCCAAAAGCTCTACATAGTGCTGGACACTGTGTAGTAGTAGTGACGGGCAAAGCCTGTCTGTTACAGAAAAATAATGTTATCGCAAAAGGAAGTACTTGTTTCATCTTGGCTAGAGTATGTACAATACATCTGGAAAATGTTTCACAGAAATGTGGGCGAGAAACTGTTTCTGATGGCAAAAATTCATCTGAACAGAGGTCCTGCGTTCGTCTCTGTAGTAGAAATTACTTTTCTATTGAAGATAGCCCTTCCAGGGGAGAAATAGCTCAGCTGTGATAAACTCAACTTCATTCTGACTTTAAGTTCTTTAAGACCCATCCTAAACCCCTGCGACACAGCACAGCTCTGAACCAGCTCTGAACTCAGCCCTGGGTGCAGCCAGGCCCACTGGAGGCTCCAAGCTGGTGGCCAAACAACGCCTCTGCCCTACACACACAGTGACTAATGCTTGCAACAGAAATGAGTGAACAGAAAAGCCCCCGAGAGCCTCACACCCAGCACCTCCAAAATACAACTTTTCCCTGTCCGCTCCAAACTCGCTACCCACTTACAGCAACCTCTGCTGCAGGATCCGCAACAACTTCCATTCGGCCATTCTCTGTGCCTTCCTTTCCCTCTCGCCGGAGACATCACCTGGTTTGGGTCTATTGCCGCCCTCAGAATCGACTGGGTCCGCCCTCGGTCTCCATCCTGACGATGTGGCTGTCCACTGCCAACTGCTCCCTCTGCGACCCCCCTGGCCCCTGGGGTCCATCCTCCACACTCTGACTGAAGGGATCTCCCTGTCACACAAATCCAACCACACCTCCTGCCTAGAACCCTACAAGGCTCCCACCACCCTCCAAACAAGCACTCCTGAGGATGGCGTGCACCACCTCGCCACAAGGCCACTCCGTCCCCCCTCACGCTGCAGGGACAGAAGGACCCTCCAGCCCCTACCTCCCTGCACCCTGATTCCTGTTTCCAGGGCTCGTACTTGCACTCCTTCCCAATGGAAGGAATCGAATGCCTACTTGACCTTTCACGCTCAGACCTGGTGCCGCTGCCCCAGGAGCCTTTGCTGCCCCCAGGACCCCATTGTTGCTGCTCAGCTGCATGTTCACTCTGAGCCCTTCCTCCCAGGACCGTGTGCGCCCACCCCGCCAAACCCTGACTTCTCTCCCACCCTGCTAGAAACTAGATTCCCTGAGGGTGGACTGACGGTATAGCCATCCTGGTCCTACGCCTCATTTTTGAGAGGACTATGAACCGAGCCTCAGATGTGGTGTGGGAGGGCACCCAAAGCCTGGCGCAGACAGGCCGGCCGAGAGGCGGGGCGTGAGCGAGGGACGCCCCCTCCGGAAGCGGCGGCCCGCGCGC
>NW_004955448.1:10610628-10623529 GCF_000276665.1 Chinchilla lanigera
CCGGGGAGCGGGAGCGGCGCCGCTCTGTCCGCCTCGGAACGGCGCGCCCGCGTCCTGATGCCACTGCGCGCGCGGGAAAGTGAGGCCCAGCCCGGCGCCGCAGGGGAAGGAGGCCGATCAAGCCCGCTCCAGACCGGCGGCGTCGCTCCGCGGCTTTCAGAGCGCGGTGGCCTGAGGCTCGGCCAGTCCCGCAACTGCCTGGCCTCAGTTTCCCCGTCCGGAAGCGAAGGCTTTCCCCGGGGGCGCGCCGAGTCCACCCCCTCCCCGGTCACCCCGGGCGCCCCGCACAGAGCGCCGCTGTCTCGACCTCGTCCCTCGTGTGAAGGGAGGTGCGGGGCGCGCCGGAGGGGGGTCGGCCCGGGGACGGGGCAGCGGGGCCGGAGGGGGTCGGCCCGGGGACGGGGCAGCGGGGCCGGAGGGGGTCGGCCCGGGGACCAGAGGCTGGAAGGCAGCAGCGCCGCAGCCCACCGACAAGCCGCTCAGCCCGCCCGATCTCCCCCAGGCTTCCTCCTCCTGGCCAGCCTTGCTCTCCTGGCGCGCCTCGGTTTGGCCAGGAGCCTCCCCAGAGCCGCACCGGTCGCAGAAGCGCTCCAGTGCCGGAACCACTCCCAAAGCCTGCTGCGGGCCGTGAGCAGCGCGCTTCGGACGGTGAGTGCGGTGTCCTCGCACCTCACAGCCCTCTGCCCGAACAACGTCCCTGACGCCACACCGGTACCCGAAGGAACTGCAGGGAAGTGTAATTCAGGAGTAGCTGTCAGGAGGCGGCGGCGAACTTTACAAACGGCTTCACTATTAACTAGAGTCTCAATGAAACTGTGTCCCCAGAGACAGCAAGGGTGGGAATAAATTAAAACGGCATTCACTTTGGCCGGTTCTACAGAGAGGAAAGTAGATATTTAGTGTTCTCCGCAGCCTGCGAACGTGGGTGGAATTTTGTCGGGCGCACGCTGATTTTCTGACATTGGGTGTTGATCCAGAAAACAGTGATTAGATGCACTGTCTGTGCTATCCGAGCTACACAGCTGATTTAGATTGTCCCTTCCACTGTTTGCCAGTATCCGATGTGGGGACAAAGTTCAGTGTCAGGGCCGCACATCTCAGGGAGAGCTCTGACTGTGTGTCCAGCCTGTACTTTTTAGAGAAGAGTTGTCCAATTTTCTTTACATCATTCTTTTTTTCTGTCCCATATTTCGTATTTTAATGCAAACTAAATTCTATTCCTTTTTGGTTAAACTGCTCCAATTAGCTCTTGCTTTTACTGCACAAGACATAGCAAAGACGAGTGTTTTAATCAATGTCCTAGGGATGGGAGGCTCAGTGATAAACTGTTTGCTTAACTACGTCTGAGAACCTGGGTTCCTCCACCAGCACCACCCTTCCCCACCCCCCACAAAAAGATCCTTTTACCTTTCTGCTCTCTGGTAAATCTTGAAAATTTTATAATAAGTTCAAGGCCAAAAGGCCTCCTTAAAGAACTCCTTTCTTCTTTCCTTCTAATCTTTCATAATGGACTGACAATTGCACCTCATGGTTCAATCGATCTTAATTAAGAAGGAGCCTCAGCAAATGAAACCGACAGAGATAAGTGCTTTGTTTCCTGGAGAAAGATTCAATACTGATAAGATGTAGGTGCTCCAATTTAAGTAGATGCCGGATGTGATAAAGCTGACTCCTGCAGTCCCGGGGGTGGTGCTGAAGGTCAGAACATTTCAGAATTCAGTTTGGTGTTTTATACCATGACTTTGTCAATTTTCCAGGCTAACCAGCTGCTGTGCAAAACAGACGTGGCAGATGCGTGAGATTCACAGGCGCACAGATTTGTAGGCTGTGACTCCTATTGTTTTTATTTTATTTTAATATTTGAGTTGGATGCCGTCAAAAATTAGAACGTTCACACAAGAATCTAAATTTTCAGCTTTCTTTGAAAAGATCTGAAGGACCACAAAGGGTCCTCATATTCTCTCTCTCTAATCCCCCTAAATAGTGGTTGCCCAGGACCACCAGACACTTAAAGAACAGTGTGTGCATTTTCTGTTGCTGCTGTTATAGATTACCACAAATTTAGTGGCTTTTTAAAACAATGTATTATCTTACAGCTGGGGTCAGAAGTCCAAGGTAAGACCCATTGGGCTAAAATCAGAGCGCCTGCAGGTCTTGCATTCCTTTGAGAGAATGCGAGAATGTGCGACCCGGCCCCTTCCAGATTCTGGAAGCTGCTGCATCCTGGATTCAGGCTCCCTTGTACCTTTTAAAGCCAGCACTGGGGTTTAGCTCACTGTTACAGTGCTTGCCTGGCATGCATGAGGCCCTAGGTTCCATTCCCAGCACCACAGAAGAAAATATAAGCCAGGGAGGAGTGCGCGTTTCTTCTTCCTGCTGATCACCCTGACTAGCTCTTGGGCCTCCCTCTCCATCCAAAACGACCCTGAGGGTTGCACCGGGCCTACCTGGATCCCGGGATAGTCTCTGCCATAAAGCTGGCTGATTAGCAACTTGAAGGTCACCTGCACTTCCATTCCAGCTTTGTCACGTTACATAACCTATTCCCAGGCTCCAGGGGTGGGGAAGTGGACACCTATAGAGGTGAGGGCATTAGACTGCCTACCACAGAGAGGGATTGTACTGCTTGGGCCCAAATATGTTCTGCTGTTTCAGGCCTTGGCTCATGACTCACGCAGTTCCCTCAGCCTGAAACCTGCCTCCTCTGCCCATAACTCTCTAGTCTTCTTCCTGCAAGCGGCTGATCTCCAGTGAACCCTTTGCTTCCCGCTCTGGGGGCTCCTAGAGTCTTTTTATTTGTTTGTTTGGTTTTTGTTTTTCTCCTGGCACCAGGAATCGAACTCATGACCTTGCGCTTGCCAGGCAGGCACCTTGCCGCTGAGCTAAATCCCCAGCCCCCTCTCCTAGAGTCTTAATACCCTTACTTCTCAGCAGCTGACAAGTGTTCAGGCACATGCTTGTTCTCACAGCTACACTTGGAGTCCAGCAGAGCATAACACAGCCTTCTTCTTTGTTGAGTCCTTAGTACCAGAGAGCCTGACACACATCAGGCTTGTTGACTGGAAAACTAATCTCAAGCTTCAAACAGAAAGTCACTGACACCTTAAAATGCTTTGCATAATTCTGTCCAACAGTGCCTGCCGGCATGCCAGGAAGATGACATCTCTGTATGTGTATTGCATGTGTTGATACTGCAAATTAAATCTCAGCTAGTCGTTTGCTTGTTTGTTATAGCCATCAAACTGTGACCTTAACCGTTCCCCTTTAGAAGTCATACTTGAGAAATATATTCATAGAACAGAGGCACTTTGGCAAAAGAATAAATGGCTTCACCAGAAGCAAGTGTCACAGTGTGGTGTAGCTGCTGATTAGCACCACCTGTTGGGATGACTTACAATGCTTATATAATGGAAAAAGATGTTAACCAGAGGAACATGCCCTAAGCTAAGGGACGGAAGAGGGAGCAAGAGAATGTAAGTGACCTATTTTACCTTATGAAGATCCCAAATTTCCTACAGGTCAAGGACACTGAGGTTCAGAGCAGCCAGTTCAAATCAGGCATTTTTATTAGTAGTAACAACTGAGCTTCTCATCATGTTTGTTTTTTTTTTTTAATAGGCCGGACAAACGCTAAAATCTTACTCCTGCAGTCCTGAAGAGATCGATCATGAAGATATCACAAAAGACAAAACCAGCACGGTGAAGGCCTGTGTGCCCCTGGAGCTAGTCAAGGTATATGTCCTTTCTTTCCAAAGGACACAATAAAATGAAGAGCTGTGCACCAGACCTCAGCTGTCAAAAATTTGCATGTTTCTTGTGCCCATCAGAAATTAGATTTTGAAAGCCAGGTGTGATAGCACACACTTGTAATAACAGCATTCGTGCAGCTGAGACAAGAGGGTTATCACAAGTTCAGGCCAGCCTGGGCTCCACAGTGAATTCCAGGCAAGTCTGGACTTGTAGCAAGATCCTATCTCAAAAAAAAAAGTTAGATTTTGAAAAAGAACTATAAAAAACAGATAGTTTTCTGGCACAACAATATGAATATACTTAAAATCTCTAAATTATGCACTTAACGATACTTGAAATGATGACTTGTACATTATATATTTTTGCCTTAATTTTGTTAGAGATGAAACATCAGAAAGATTTATATTAAGAATATATATGCTAATTGGGGCTGGGGATTTAGCTCAGCAGCACAGCGCCTGCCTGGCAAGCGCAAGGTCGTGAGTTTGATTCCCCATACTGGAAAAATCAAAAAAACAAACAAAAAAGAATATATATGCTAATTTATTACATTTATACTACTAGTTTCTCTTAGTTCGCTGAAGAGAAAGTTTTGTGCTTTTATCCATTTGTTTTTTCTTTGTAAGAGTCTTTTGTCTATAGCTTGTACTCTGAGTAGCATTTGGGCCATTCTTTTAAGATTATAATGCACAGTGTATTAGCTATTGTTATTCTCTAATTATTTGGTTATGAAATTTTGTTTTTTCACAAACATAAGAAAGCTTTTTAATATTTCCTTTGTGTATGTCTACTTGTGTTATATTTTAAAATTGTTAAAGAATTAACAACTTTGATATGTGCTTTTTTTCTCTAGAATGAGAACTGCCTGGCTTCTGGACAGCCTTCTCTCAGAACTGTAAGTAAAAAAACTAAAGGTTTCCTCCCATGTGATGGATTCAAGTTATTGATGTCCGTTTATTCTTTCTCTAGAATGGGAGTTGCCTGACTTCCAGAAAGACCTCTTTTATGATGGTGAGAAACATCATTCTTTCCTCAAATACAATGGAGGGTAACGTTTTTAGTCCATATCAATGGTTTCTGTTCTATTTTGCCATGTCATTCAGGTGCTGTGCCTGAATAGTATCTATGAGGACTTGAAGCTCTACCAGCTGGAGTTCAAGGACGTGAATGCAAAGCTTTTGATGGATCCTCAGAGGCCGATCTTTCTAGATCCAAACATGCTTTCAGCTATTGATGAGCTGATGCAGGTAAGACCTCATCCTATTAGTGAGAGCACCTTTTCATGCTGAAGGTAGCCATCCCGGGTCCTTGATGAAGGGGAAGAAAATTACTCCTCCCTGGATTAGGAGAAGCGTGAACATCCCCCTTTGAAAGACGCTGAAGAGAGGGCGCCCTCTACAGGAAGCACAAATGTGGGCAGGACCATAAAAAGCCATCCTTCACTTGTTGACCACAGGTGTGCATTAGGCTCTTTGCAGATAATTTCATGCATTTTCTTCTGTCATCTCCCAAACAACCACATGAAGTCTCTGCAGAGGAGCAAACTGAAACAGAAGAGGGTTAAATCACTTGTGAGAGGCAGAGTCCCCTTCCAAAGGATCCTGCTGCATTTGTCTTATCACTCACCTCTAGAGGGCAGCAAATATTGCTAGAGGAAAAAAGGCTGGGCTCCGGCCTCACTATGACACATTTTGAACCAAAGGGTGAACACAATAAAAGAATGGACTGTCATCTGGGACATTCATGCAGGAACTTGCTGTGCAATTTTCTGGGCCAATATAGCATAATGCACTAGTGCAGAACATACAAATAGGCGGATAAGAAATAGGATGAATGGCTTGGTACCTGAGGCATAGGATGAAAATATGGTGGCAGAAATCAGTCTGAAAAGTAGCTGATTTTTTTATTTCGTGATTTTATTTGTGTGTGTATGTGTGTGTGTGTGTGTGTGCATGCATGCACACTCACACCGTACCTCTTACCTGTTTGAAAGGCAGTGAACTTCATGCAAGTTTCAAAGAATCTTACCATGCAGAGACTTGTGGTTGAGAAGTTGCTATTTCATTTTTAGGACAATAACTCAGGGGATTTTGGCAGTGGAATCAATTTTCCCAGTAACCAGGCAACTATATCCATGTCCGTGAACCCCACTGTGCCTCAGTTTGCTCCTTTCTAAAATGGGATGGCTTTGTATACCCTACCTTTCTTTTAGGCTTTTTGTGATAAGCAAGTGATAGCACTGATCATCATTCAAACCACACATATAATATGTTCTCAAATCAAAAGCTAAACTTGGGAAAGTCCATTGCAAGGTTTATTTCTCTTACACAGATGTTTCTACAGCAGATGGGTCTATCGCTGATAGAAGGCTCTGATTAGTCGCAATCCATAACCTCTGTTCTAAAGAGTACTGGGGCTTTTTTTTTTACTGAGAATCAAACCCAGGAACTCGTACTTGCCAGGCAGGTGCCGTGCCCCTGAGCTACATCCCCAGCAGGACTGGGACTTCTTAATGTAACGTATAAAAAATTAATTAGATATTGCAGCAGATGTCATCTTGACAGAATTGGTCCTTTCTAAAACACAACTCTGCTGACAATTTTCTAAGCCACTTTAAGGGTCTTTTCAGAGCTCACTGAGGATGCACATCCTGAGAGATGCGTGCTCTCTGTCTCAGATTCTGCCTGCCCACCTGGCTGGGATGAGATCTGGGCTGGCTTTGGGAGCGTAATGAGGGACTGGGTGGCGGCTCCAAGGCATAGATTGGCTTCACTCCTTTTCACAGGTGAATGTTTTCTTCTTGAATACTATGTATGCTGTGCTCCCTATTTGCTCTTCTAGGCCCTGAATGTCAACAGTGAGACTGTGCCACAAAAACCTTCCCTTGAAGACCCAGATTTTTATAAAACTAAAGTGAAGCTCTGCATACTTCTTCATGCTTTCAGAATTCGTGCGGTGACCATTGACAGAATGATGAGCTACCTGAGTTCTTCCTAAAGGGCTGAGGTCCCTCCCGACCTCGGTGTCACTTTTATAAAATTTGGCCCAAAGAAATTTTAATAAGCTGGGGGTTAGGAACTGGGGAGGGAGAAAGAGAGACTTGGTCATACTTAAGCTCCTGCAAGAATCCTCTTGCTTCTATTATAATAGTGTGCCCCATTTGAAAGGTGGTGGTACTATGTCTACACAATCCGTTTAATCAGGTGACTTTCACATTTACATTTTAGTATTTATTACTGGAAAGTTTTTTTAAGTTTTTATAAGCAAATTGCTACTGAGAGAAAATGTCCTTCCCGAATTTATTTCTTTCCCTTTAAAAGAAGAGCAGAATTGATAAGCTATTTCCGTGCCAGTGTTCGTAGACACACTCAAGCATCGTTTATTTAAAAATATTTATTGATATATTTTGTATTCATAAAATCATATGAACTAATTTATATTTATTTATATTATATTTATTAAATTATTTTTATCCTATGCATATGAAACTTATCTTGTAAATGGTGAATAATAAAGCAATGGAATGAAAATAATTCTTGTGTGTTTGGGATGTTTCCGTGTTAGAATACACATTTTGGGAAAACTAAAAACTGTGATGAAATTTAAACAAAATGACTTCAAAGATGACCACAAAGTCCTCGCCCATTTCCCGGTTCCCTTAATCCCAATTTTAGAAGGAATCTGGTAAGATTAAAGGGGCTTCAATAGTGAGGTGACCAGTGAGCTGTGGTTTCTGAGAGTTTGCTTTTTAATTTCTATTCAGCGTCTAAGTCTAAAGGTACACTACACACAAATGTTAACCACAGGCCTATGACACAGAGTATTTTAGACAAATAATCATAATATTCTTCTCTTGGAAAAAATATCACCAAGAGGACTTCTTAAATTATTCTGATTTTTATAAACTCAGGAGGGAGTTCTCTTTTCATTATAAACAGAAAAGCTCTCAATTTGTCTAAAATTGTATAGAACATTTGCCTGAACCACATGTATAATTTTCTTCCACATATATGACTTCCTGACTTAGAGAATAGTAGAATAGTAGAACTTAGAGAATAGTAGATGCTTCCTGACTTAAGAGATTTCTGCTGCCTGGCAAGTGCAAGGTCCTGAGTTCGATTCCTGGAAACAAAAAGAAGAGAGAGATCTCTTCTGTATGAGCTAAACATTAAATCCCACCTTTCCAATTCTCTAAACAATGTAAATTTTAAAGAGATTCTCTCTACCAAATGCCACGTTATTTTAGTACTTTGATAATCCTATTGCTCCTGAACGGAAAAGGGCACACGATCCTGAACATTTCCCGCGGCTCCTCCCCACCAGGTCCTGTCCTCGTCCCTGGGAGCCAGCAGTCCCAGGATTCCCACGGGGCACACTCGCTCACCGCTCAGCTTGTCACCCACTGGCCACTCCATCACACAGACACGTCACCTGATGCCAAGCCCAGCACATCTCCTCCCTGAGTGATTCCTCCAGAGCCCGAATGAGCTGCCGGTGTTTCCTAGACAAGGGCTTCTGTACTCTCCAGCGTGGCCGGAGGTTCTGGAGCACTGGCCCCGGAAGAGCCCTGTGGCTGTCGACTTCCTCAGATGGCCCCGGCTACTGTGGGTGTAGAAACAAGAAGGGCAAAGGGCTGGCCCCCTCCATAGACTCGGTCCACACAAAGGGACCTGGTGCTACTTTGGTTCTCGAAATCACCATAAAGTACACTTCAGAGCATGAACGGCCCAAAAGACGTCTTCACGACTAATTCCTTATCACGTGGCCAGTGCCCCACTACTTCTTTCTTTTAGGCCCAAGCCTGCACTTCGCCAACTGTGTGGCATGACCAGGTGGATTAATGGCTTCCTCCCTGAGTTCTTTTCTGGGAAAGATGATAAATAATAGTAGAACCTGCCTGGAAGGAGCGGAGTGAGTTAAATGGAGTGACTTCTGCAGAGCCCTGCACCTGGCACAGTCAGTGAACAAAAATGCTGGAGAATCTGAAACACTATCATTAGTCTTTGTCCTTGGCAATCCTGCCAGGTTGCTTAAAACTCTCTTTGCTGCTGTTTCCTTCTGTGGGATTCTGAGACAGTGGAGCGACCTTCACGACACCGTTGCGAGGATTAGGCCCCACAGTAGGGCTGGTGCCCACCCGGAGCTCAGGTCAGTGTGTCAGGAGTCTTAGGTTCTTGGCTTGATGCCCTTGGCTTGCTGTCCCCCACTGCACTCAGTCTACTGAGTGGGGTCAGCACATGCGGCTCCTGGGGCAAGGGAAAGTTCCAGAAGCCAGGGTCCTCAAAGTAGGACCAAAAAGCAGGGAACCGTGTAATTTATAAAGACTGAATCCTCCCTAGA
Source organism: Chinchilla lanigera (assembly GCF_000276665.1). Classification (NCBI taxonomy): domain Eukaryota; kingdom Metazoa; phylum Chordata; class Mammalia; order Rodentia; family Chinchillidae; genus Chinchilla; species Chinchilla lanigera. The sequence goes on from NW_004955448.1 coordinate 10,619,719, forward strand.
AATGTTGCTCTGTCACAGCTCTTTAGAGATTCGTTTGACTAATAAACTACTTCATTAGAAAAGAAAAGCTGCGAAAGTGTCTCTCTCTAATCTAAGAATGACTTCAGGCAGTGAAACAAAACCTTCAGCTGCAGCCACTCCCCAGGGCGCAGAGCTTTGGGGACAGAGAACAGTGCTGCTTTGGCCACATAGGGAAAGACAGTAACGGAAAATCAGGGCATGCAGAAGGGCTCTAGACACACCAAGGAGGAAAGCAAACAGGGACAGAAAGGGAAGCAAACAGCTCTGTGGGGGGCCAGCTCGGAAGGCCACCATGCATCCTCTCGCCTGTGTCACTGAGAGCCACTCAGCTGCAGTAAACATTTGGTTCCAGTTACCGTAACACTGGCTTAAGCCACAGCGCATACAATTTTTAAAATAACGAAAAGCTCCAGCCACATTTTGCAAAAATTGAATTGTAGGTACCTGAAATATTTTGAATTAATTTTTTAATCTGTGGATGGTGGTACATGTGTGCTTATAGGCTCAGCTACTCGGCAGAGGGAAGCAGGAGCCCAGTAACCTAGGGCCAGCCTGGGCAGCAGAGTGAGAACCTACTGCAAAGCGTTTTTTTAATTGAATGTGTATTAACTTTTGGGTTGGAATGTATTTCGCACAAACGAGCATAAAAATACTTTGATCTTATCTGTGTATCTTTATACATGATATTAAAAATATAAACGTAAGGCTCAGGATGTAGCTCAGTGGGAGTATTTGCCTCACAGCTGCAAGGCCCTGGGTTCCATCCTAGGTACCACCAAAACAAAATGACAGAGAGAAGAATGATGACATCAATATAATATTAGAGAATATATCCATGGAATCTTTTTGAGAAAATACGGTAGCCATGGCTTTGTGTATCCTAGATAAGTTTTCCTGTGTTTACCACAGATAGAAAAGGAGCCCAAGGCAGAAGGCCATGCAAAGTCGCCTGGCGAGTAGATAGCAGAGGCTGATTTGCAACCGCATACCCAGGTGGCCAGTTCCCCACAATGCAGGCTTTGCCTCTCATACTAAGATCACTGTATAATACAGCCGCCATTGTTAATTTCCTATCACCTTGTCTGAAAATCTGTATTGTTTGTATTGTTTTTGTGTTCTTTTCTAAATGTGTGTTTGTTAATATGTTTCATTCTCTTGTGTTTAAAATTTTAAAAATTAAAAAAAAAATAAGATCACTGTAAGTCAAGGGATATTTTCACCATAACCATGCACACATCATCAGAATGACTTAGGTTCCAGTACTCACCTCATTACACTGGGAGAGCTACAAATCTGGGATGTGTTGTGTCACTTACATTTTTGTTTCCAGCCCTTGGCCCTCAGAAATAGAAGAGAGAAAGGAAGCCATAATAGGCTCCCACGTTTTTCATTTCTTTTCCTAATCAAAATGTAAACAGGAAAGACTTCAATAGCTTAAAAGGAAATTATTTCTAATTACCAAAAAAGGTTAGTAAATTAAAACTCCATATGCTTGCCTGTTTGCTTCAAAACAACTATGCATGTTTGTAATAAGAAAAGTTTCCAAAATATATAAGCCTCTTAATTAAGTGAAAATAATTTCAACATCTAAAGTTGTGTGCTTGCAACACAAAAAATGTGTTGGGCTGGGAGTGTAGCTCAGCGGTAGTCTTGCCTTGCATGTACAATGGTTTCAATCCCGAGGGCTACAAAAATAAAACACACACACAAACAAAACAAAACGTGCTACCAAAACACCACACTTGTGAACTGAAAAGTGTTTTCCTTCCTGTTAGGGTGCAGAAGTCTTAGAAACACACTATTGGGCAACAGTTTCAAGACACTCAAGCAATCCTTCACTTGCTGGTTTCCACACTGCCTATGACAAAGCAAGTTAGGCGTCCAGCAGGGCTCCTAGTAACTCCTCAAAACCCCTCTCCCTCAATGAACACCTCCAAGGAAGCCCTTCTTTTGAATCGTTTCTAGTATAGGTTCCAGGTTAGATTCCTTGCACAAATGGCTTAAAGTAAAGTTTAAAAAAACGAACAAACAAACCAGATTAACCCATCCCTATAGCAGTTCTCATCAGTAGAACCGTCTTTTAGATTTCCAAACTTGTTAAGAAGAAGATCCTGCTACAAATGTAAGGAGCATCATCCTATCTGAAAATCAAACTTGTGCCAGACGTTAGAGCAAGCAGTACTAATGAACTCGAGCAGAATATGGATGGCCGGCTGACCCCAGGGATCCTAATAGGGATGTCCACCAGGGTGGGAACAAACTTGACTTCAACCCACCTAAGGTCTGGGGTGCAGCTGAAGGACCCAGCTAATAAGCAGCAGGAACATAGGGTGTGATATGCCCAGAATTCACCAGGGTCTCCAGTTGATGTGAGCAGCTGGAGAGCCATTAGCAGAACTCTCCCAACCATTCTATGTGGGCAGGGAGGCCAAGGACTGCTGTCACCTGGAAGCCCACAGTCCCAGCAGTGAATCCCTAGCTCCTCAGCCGGAATCAAGCCTTCGGCAAGCAGCGTGCTACTTCACCCCAAGAAGGACTTGCACAACGTGACCGTGCCACCATCCAACTGCCCGGAACCGCCATTCTCAGGAGGACACATTCAAACATCAGCAAATAGAGTGGCCTCTTTAGAGAGTGGAGTGAAATGTGCTTCCACATGGAAAGGCAGGGGAGGAAACTCCCCCTAAATCCATGAAAGCATGTGACCCCGTAAGCACCATGATGTGAGGAAAAGTCCCCTGTCAAGAAAGATGCTCTGGCGAGGAACCATTCAACCCTGGGGGGAAGGGATACTCTACTCACTCTCATAGTGAATGAATAAGGGGGACATGTGGGTTGTCTCAACATGGAGGGCCCTGGGTGACCTACTTTACCTGGTCTATACTCACTGTGGATGGTGGTACATGTGTGCTTATAGGCTCAGCTACTAGGCAGAGGGAAGCAGGAGCCCAGTAACGGAGGACCAAAGCAAGCACTGGAGTACTGAACTCAAAGCCAGTTGTCACCCACAGAGCCATGGTGATAACAAGCATGGAATAAGATGCTTTAAAAAGTCACTTGTGGGCTTGGGATGTGGGTCAGTGGTACAGCCCTTTCCTGGTAGGTGCAAGGCCCTTGTCTGATCCCCAGCATTGTGAAACACAAAAACAAAAACAAAAAAGTGACTTGTAAATAATAGTACAAAGAAGATATATGAGCACTGTAAAAAAATCAGATTTATTTTCTTCCCTTTGGCTATAATTTATGGATTCTTTAAATATGTTTTTAAAAAGCATATCCAAAGTGTTAACTACCACAAGCAAGAGGCCCAGAGATAACAATATTTATGTGTTCTCCCCCACAAAAAATTTAACCAATTACCAAGAGCCCATCCAATCCATTATTTTCTTGGGCAAACCTTTTTCAAAGAAGACCAGATAGAAGCTAGGATGTCATTCACCAGCAGAGCAGGTGCCCAGCATCCTGTGGGGGGAAGGGAGACAGAGACAGAGACACAGACAAAGACAGAGACATAGACATAGACACAGACAGACATAGACATAGACATAGACACAGACAGACATAGACGTAGACAGATATAGACATAGACAGACATAGACATACACATAGACAGACATAGACATGAACATACACATAGACATAGACATAGACATCAACATAGACATAGACAGACACAGACATAGACATACACATAGACATACACATAGACATACACATAGACATTGACATAGACATACACATACACATAGACAGACATAGACATAGACATAGACATACACATACACATAGA